>NC_087353.1:68717729-69342729 GCF_030014295.1 Loxodonta africana | reverse complement strand
TGCAGACGCCTGCATGCCTCATTATGTTTCAGCTTTTATACTTTGTAGTGTTTTGGTCTGTCCCATTGAAGTATTTTAAAAATGAAACTGCTTCTATTCTGCAGGGTCTGCGGGCTTCAGCAGGGACCCTTCCTGGCCCCGGAGGATTGGCCACACGCTGCCCCATCAGATGCCCTCCAGCAGTACCCATGGGCAGTGGGCCACCAGCTCCACCCAGATGTATTCCCCAGCCTTGGACTGACTGTTCACCATACCTTCTACCACCTCCTCCCAGATATGATCCCAAAAGTGGGCCAGACCCTCCCCCTCCTCCTCCCACCCATGTCCCCAGCCCTAGGCCAGACCTTCCCCCTCCTCCTCCCACTCATGTTCCTAAAACCTGGCCAGACCCTCCCCCTTCTCCTCCCCTCTATGTTCCCAGACCTAGGCCAGAACTTCCCCCTCCTCCTCATCCCACTCATGTTCCTAAAGCCTGGCCAGACTCTCCCCCTCCTCCTCCCATTCTTATTCCCCAAACCAGGCCAGACCCTCCCTCTCCTCCTCCCACCCATGTTCCCAAACCTAGACCAGACCTTCCCCCACCACCTCCCACCAGTGTTCCCAAACCTGGGCTAGACCCTCCCCCTCCTCCTCCCACTCTTGTTCCTAAAACCAGGCCAGACCCTCCCCTTCCTCCTCCCACCTGTGTTCCCAAACCTCAGCCAGAGCCTCCCCCTCCTCCTGCCAGCAGTATTCTGGGTCCTCCACTACAACCTCCCCCTCTTCCTCTCAGCCCTGTTCCTGGACCACCCCTAGACCCTTCCAGGCCTCCTCCCAGCTGGCCTCCCAAGGCTGGGACAGAGGCTCCACCTCCTTGCATACCCTGCAAAGCTATCAAGCCTGCACTAGAGTGCTCACCTCTTCCACCCTTCTGGCCTCCACCACCTCCACCAGGCCAGCAACCTCCTCCCCCACCCATCTGGTATGCCCCTCCCCCACATGCCTGGCGTCCCCCTCCCCCACCCTCCAGGCCTCCCCCACCTGGCTGGCATCCCCCTCCCACTCCCTTCAGGCCTCCCCCACCTGGCTGGCGTCCCCCACCCCCACTTGGCTGGTGTCCTCCTCCCCCATCCGTCTGGCCACCCCCACCTGGCTGGCGACCCCCTCCTCCACTCTTCAGGCCCCCCCCACCTGGCTGTCATCCCCCTCCCCTACCCTTCCGGCCTCCCCCACCTGGCTGTCATCCCCCTCCCCCACCCTTCCGGCCTCCCCCACCTGGCTGGCATCCCCCTCCCCCACCCTTCCACCCTCCCCCACCTGGCTGGGGTCCCCCTCCCCCGCTCACCTGTGGTCCACTTGCACCACCCAAGAAGCCATGTGAGCCTCCAAAGCTGCCTGCACCAAGTACTCCTCGGCCTCAACGTCCTCGGTGGCGACCATCTAAAAGCTTCCGACCACTGGATACAATTCCAGAAGTGCCAGAGCCTTCCCTCCAAGACCCTGATTCCTGTCGCTGTTATTAAATAGTCACATTCTACCTCCTCAGCTTTCTTTGTAAATCTTTCTTCACATTTATTTCCACCTCTCCAGAGGTGTTGATGTAAGTACAGCAAGACGTGCTGGCTACTGCACAAACGCCTCCTTGTTCAGCTAGCAAGTAGTCCAAACTACATGATGCTCTAAGAGCACCCTTGGCAGAAAGTCAATGCTCATTTGTTGATCGTCGATGGCTCGAGCAGTGGATTACACAGTATTCTCTATAGACAAAGTCAGATTATGGAGAGTGGCTTCATGATACACAAATCCTCATCAAGGAGCCAGGAACCCTATTACTACACCTGCCCCAGTCAGGATTAAACCTAGGGCTCTCTTTCGTCTATTACCTGAGGTTCAGTTAGAGGCCTGGTATAATTGGACACTGGTGCCTGAGGGGGAGAAAAATCCTAGAGAGCACTGACTGGTGGTAGTGACAGGGTCGATGCAAGGAATCGCCCAGCCGGCTGGGCTCAAGCGGGACCCACGCACCCAGATACATCCACAGGGGGCAGACAAAGACCCAGCGATGGCACAGCCACTGAAGGCTATGCAAGCCCGCTGGACCCTAGCACCGCTCTGCAATTTCAGGGCCAGGAGAGCACAAAGCTCAGGTCAGCACACTTGGCACTCGGGGGCCCTGGCTCTCTCCTATAGCACTGCGAATATGCCTCAGAGGCAGTGGAACCTGTCCAGGCTGTAGGTCCCCTGTGGCTGGGCAAGAAACAGCCAAAGAGCAAACAAAAAACCCTTGGGAAATTCCTGGACACCCTCCCCAGCAGGTGCCCCTGTACAGCAGACCCAGCCGGCCAGACCCCCCTGTACACAAGCTGTCCCACACCAACTGTCCAGGACTTCAGCACTGGAGTCAGCAAGACCCTGGACAGTTTGCCGGGCAAAATTTCCATTGCAACCATAGGCACGTGGGTGGCAAACACAAACACAGCCATAAACAGAGCGAGATGACAGCTGGTTGCTGAGTCCAGTGGGAAACAGGCACCAGGCCATACAAAGCCAGAGCCAGAAAATAAACCACCAATGAGGCAAACAAGCCCCACAGCCACCAGGGGGTGACAATCAACGGAAACAATTGTCTATCACTTTAAATCCTCTAAAGCCTGAGTCTTCCAATTATCACTGCCCTGCCAACTCTTACCGTTTTGCAGTTGCTGGTTTGATGCGAGAGTGGTGGATCCCCACTCCCCTTCTGGAGACCTTGACTGCACTGTGTGTGTGTGTCTAGAGACCTTGACTGCAGTGTGTGTGTGTCTGTGTCTCTGTCTGTGTCTCTGTGTGTGTCATCAACACGTCAAAAGGTCCCTTCTATTTTTCCTACCAGGTCTGGTGTGTTCCAGGTCTGGACGTGGAGAGAGACTTCAGGCTGTGCAGCTGTCTGCCACACTGGGTACTTGGAAAGACAGTGAAGGACCCCCGCCACAAAATACAAATATTGTCAAATAGTGACCTAGCCTTGCTTGTGTATGTTCTTAGCCTCCAGGGTGTTTTCAGGACCCAAAGTATTTAAGTCCTCCCAAAAGTTACACAGAGTTGGGGATGCCCATACATAAGCTCAAAAGGACTTACCTGAAGTTTGGTTTGAGGTGCAACCCTGATGCTGAACAGAGCCAAGGGAAGGGTCTTCACCCATGTTAATTCGATCTTCTGGGAAAGGTTGGTCACATGGATTTCCTTAGTTGGGTTCAGTCTTTCTACTTTTCTACTGAACTGGAGTCTCCAGGCACTGCGAAAACATCACTTAATCCTTAGTTGTCGGGACACAAGCTGTGTGACCTGAGAAGAACAGGTAGGCACTCGAAACCTCAACAGAGCCGATCACAGAGGGACTCGAACCCTTTGGTAGTGTCCACTCCTGATGGTTTGGAGAAGGCCAAACCTGGGGATGACGTCTTCTAGTAGGCTTCTGGCAATTTCTGTGGCCTTCTCAGTCCTGCAGGGGAATGCTTCTATGCAATTAGAACAAGCTGTCTGCAAACACCAGCAGACACTGGCAAACACCTGGAGCCCTGGGTATCTCAGTGAAGTCTATCTGCCAGTCATTTCTTGGAACATACTCTTGGTACTTGGTCCACTCTGGCACTGCCTAGAATGTCCTGGGGTTGCTTTTCTGACAGGTGACACACTGTCTAATAATGTCTCTGAAAATTGCCTGCAAAGTCTGGCCGACAAAGTGTCTCTTTACCTGATCATACATTATTTTCCTCCTGTACTGAGTGGCCTCGTGTACGTGCTTTAGGATGTCTGCTATCCCTCATACAGAGTCTCTTATACTTCTTCACTAATGGGCCACATAAAGGTCTGTGTCACTGTAACCAGGGTCTTCTGTGGCTTGTGGCGGGCTAGGGTGTGGAAGAAGGCCACCACTACTGCTGGGGTCATTGTTCTTGCTGCTCACTTGGCCTCTAAGTAGGCCCTTCCTTTGCCCTAGGCCTCTGGTGTAACGTTCTGCTGATGTCTTTGCAGTGTCCCACGGCCAGAGCACAGGGGAATAACACTGCCTCAAGAGGTTGAAAAATCTGTTGGCTGCATTTGATTCCTTTATCAGCCGAATTCAAAGCCTCCCGTTTCCACAGATCCCCGTGTGCATTTAAAACTGACAACACATTCTTCCAGTCTGTACAAATGATCGCCCACTTTGGGGCTTGGCCAGCCACAAAGCCAGGATCACCGCAACCAGCTCGGCTTTTTGGGCTGAGGTTCCGTTTGGGAGACCGTTTGCTTTGAGGTCCTTGGTGTGGCTGAGACTGCATAGCCAGCCCTTTCTGGCCACCCTCTATGAAGCTACCACAGAGAGACTCAAATCCTTAGGTCACCAAAAGGGAGGTCTGGGTGCCTGGCACAGGCTAGGTCCACTGTCTGGACACAGTCATGGTGGATGCGGTCTCCCAGGAGCAGAGTGGGGAGAGGTGTGGCTAGAAAATTGAGTAGGTTCTTCCTCCATATTCATTATGACCAGAGGCTCAGGTGGAGGTCCTGCCCCTGGTCCACGCTAGTAAGAGTCTTCCTCCAGAGTGAGGGCTAACATTTGAATTACTCATTGCCCAGTCTTTTTCTTGGGTCATACTCTTTTCCATTGGCCCTCCTTCTTACAATATGTACACTGGTTCTTCCCCAGTAGGGGTTGGGGTTGGGCCCCACTAGGGCCCACAGGTCTTCTCCTCTCAGGGAGCCTATCCTGTACTGCTGCTGCTAGTAAGGCAACCTGGCGCTTTCCGCCTTTGTCTTCCCTCTTGTTAGAGGCCTTGAGTGCCATCTCAACTAGGTATCCTGGATCCTGATCAGTATATTGCCTAAAGACTCTATAAATCTTTCTTGAGGAAAGCTAAAGGATCCTTATCTTTACTCTGGTGAGATTTGAGCCCATAACTTTGAGTACCTGTATCTAGCCAGACATCCAGTGCACTATCCATTGCACCACGGAACCAGAAAACTCTTCTTTCTGCTATTTAATTTCATTTACCTTACTCCAACTTAAGTGCTTAGATACTCCATTTTTAAAGCCCACTAAGAGACAGTGCCGATAACGGGTGAGCATACCATACTCTGCTGCGTGATTGTGATCCCAGGGAGGGTCTCTAAGGGGCAGATGTCATCAACTGCATCTCTGGTTGGCTGAGCATCACGTCATCTCTGGGCTTCCTCTCCAGCCCTGTCTAGGATCACCCACCTCTCTTCTGAGGAGAGGAGAGTGCTGAAGAGGGACTGACAGTCTGCCCATGTGACATCAAAAGAGTTAAAGATGGTAGTAAAGACTTCATACATTTCTTTCGGGTTCTTGAGATATCCCACGATGTAATTCTTCTAGTTAATCAGGTTTGCTATACTAAAACGAACACAAAACTGAACCTGGCCCCTGTCTGCTGCTGCAGTTGTTTGGCGGAAGGGACACTAGCCGGAGGCTGGCCCTTCCTCTTGGCTCTGTCCTGTCTCTGTGGCACCCTGGCCACATTTGACCCTTGATAGGGTGCCCCCCCTTGTATGGGGTGATGGCTAAGGAAGATTCCCAGGGCACTTGCACAGCCTTGCTTTTCTCTTCAATTCTCCATCTCTCCCCACCCTCCACCCCGCTCCAGGAAACAACAATGCCCAAGAAGGGGAGCTGGAGCATGCTCTCTGCCCCCTCTCACCAGCCCACTCCTTCTTGCCCCAGCTGCCCTTCTCCAGCAGGTGCAGGTGAGGGAGGAGAGCTATAGATAGACACACTGCTGGGGTTCAAACGGTCCTCTGCCACTAGCACTGGCCACAGAGTGATGGGCTTTTCCTTTTCCTTTTGTACACAGATTTTGCAAGCCTTCTGAGTTTCATTAACATTTTGCAATGACATGAAGGCCTCCACATAATACTTTTCATCCCACTTACCATTTCACGTACAATATAAATCTAGCTGAAGAATGGTGTTGCTGTTCCGCGACCCATTCAATGACCACCTTCCTTTGTCGCGTAAACAATAATGGGGCCCAGCACTATTACGTGAGAAAATTAGCTTTTCTTCTTCATTCCCTCGGATTTGAAAAAATCACAATTCTTTATGACATACCCCTAAGGGAAGTCACAAGCTATTCAACTTTTGTTCACCATTTCCTCTAAGTATTTACCACTACTAAGTTACCACAATTCCTAAACTACGCCCACAGCCAAGGTTGGTAATTCTTGGGGTTACACTATGCCTTGGGGTAAAAAGCCACCCTTTTCCACTTGGAGAGGAAAGAAAAGGAAAATAAAGGATGGAAAGCAGACAGAGAAGAGTGTTCCCAAAGACAGAAGAATTCAAACCCTGCGGTTACCAACATGGTGACCACAGACAACTCAGAGGGACTCTAACCCTCAGGTCACCGATGGAGTAAGGGACCCCAACTAGGCTGAGGATGGGTCCCAGGGGCCATGACACTATCTGATTTTAGAACCAACTAGACCACCCCGGTACTCAAAACAGTCTGGTACTGGTACAACAAGAGATACATAGACCAATGCAACAGAATTGAGAATCCAGACGTAAATTTGTCTACCTATGAGCACCTGATATTTGACAAAGGCCCAAAGTCCGTTAAATGGAGAAAATGCAATCTCTTTAACAAATGGTGCTGGCATAACTGGATTTCCACTTGCAAATAAATGAAATATCACCCATATCTCACACCATGCACAAAAACTAACTCAAAATGCATCAGAGACCTAAATATAAAATCAAAAACAATAAAGATCATGGAAGAAAAAGTAGGGATGGTGATAGAAGCCCTAATACATGGCATAAACAGAATACAAACATAACTAACAATGCATAAACAACAGAAGAGAAACTAGATAACTACTGGGAGCTCCTAAAAATCAAACACACTCATCAAAAGACTTCACCAAAAGAGTAAAAAGGCAACCTACAGACTGAGAAAAAAAATTTGGCTACGACATATTCAATCAGAATCTAGTCGCTAAAATCTACAAGATACTGCAAAATTTCAACAAGAAAAAGAAACATAACCCCATTAGAAAATGGGCAAAGGATATGAACAGGCACTTCATCAAAGAAGGCCTTCACATGGCTTAGAGATACATAAGGAAATGCTCAGGATTATTAGCCTTTAGAGAAATGAAAATTAAAACTACAATGAGATACCATCGCACCCTAAAGAGGCTAGCATTAATCCAAAAACACAAAGTAATAAATGTTAGAAAGGTTGTGGAGAGACCGAAACACTTATACACTGCTGGTGGAAATGGAAACAATCACTTTGCAAAACAATTTGGCACTTCCTTAAAAAGCTATAAATAGGAGTACCACAGGATCCAGCAATCCCACTCCTTGACATGTATCCTAGAGAAATAAGAGTCATCACACGAATAGCTATATGCACACCCACGTTCACTACAGCACTCTTCACAATAGCAAAAAGATGGAAACAACTTAGGTGCCCATCAATGGATGAATGGATAAACAGATTATGGTATATGCACACAATGGAACACTACGCAATGAGAAAGAACAATGATGAATTCTCAAAATATCTCAGAACATAGATGAATCTGAAAGGCATTATGCTGAATGAAATTAATCAGACGCAAAAGGACAAATATTGTATGAGACCACATTTATGAGAACTCAAGAAAAGGTTTAAACACAGAAGAAAACATTCTTTGATGTTTACAGGGTAGGGAGAGAGGGAGGGGGAACTCACTGACTGGATGGTACACAAGACTTATCTTAGGTGAAGGGAATGATAACACAATACAGGAAAAGTCAGCACACCTGGACTAAAGCAAAAGCTAAGAAGTTTCCTGAACACTACCAAACATTTCGAGGGACAGAGTGGCAGGGGCAGGGGTCTGGGGACCATGGTTTTTGGAGACATCTAGATCAGTTGGCATAATAAAGTTTATTAAGAAAATGTTCTGCATCCCTCTTTGGTGAGTGGCATCTGGGGTCTTAAATCTATGAGTGGCCATCTAAGGTACATCAATTGGACCCAACTCACCTGGAGCAAAGGCGAATGGAGAACACCAAAGATACAAGGAAAATATTACCCCAACAGACAAAAAAGTCTCCATAAACTGAAGACCCCAACAGCCTGAGGCTAGAAGAACCAGGTGGTGCCCAGCTACCACCAATGACTGCCCTGATGGGGAACACAACAGAGGGTCCCTGATGGAGCACGAGAAAAGTGGGGTGCAGAACTGAAATTGATGTAAAAAGACCAGACTTAATGGTTTGACTGAGACTAGAGAAACCCCAGAAGACATGGCCCCCAAACTCTGTTAAACCAAAACTAAAACCATTCTTGAAGCGAACTCTTTAGACAAATATTACACTGGACTGTAAGACATAAAATGATATTCTTGAAGATTGTGCTTCTTAGTTCAAGTAGATACACGAGATTAAATGGGCAGCTCCTGTCTGGAGATGGGATGAGAAAACAGAAAGGGAGAGAAGCTGCTTGAATGGACACAAAGGGGCAGTGTGCTGTCACAGTATATGGATAGCAACTAGGATCACATAACAATGTGTGTATACACTTTTACACGAGAAACTAATTTGAGCTGTAAACTTTTGCCTAAAGCACAATTAAAAAATGATAATGATGAGTTCTCAAAACATTTTATAAAATGAATGAATCTAGAGGACATTATGCTGAGTGAAATAAGGCAATCACAAAAGGACAAATAGTGTATGGTCTCACTCTTATAAAAAGATAAGAGAAGCTACATTAATTCATACAGAAAGCTATCTTCTTTGGTGGTTACCAGGGATGGGAGAGGGAGGGAGGAGAAATCACTTTCTAGAGAGCAGACGCTTGTTATTTTTGGTGATGGGAAAGGCAATACCCAATATGGGTGATATCTGCACAATCTGGCCAAGGTGAACAATAACACTAAGGGCACAAGAATAGGGGACAATTTTGGTAAATGCTGTAACATATACAATTTGGCAATAACAATCAAAAAATATGTGTATGGCTACGTAAGTAGATACGAATGCAACTATGTGTACAGGAAGGCACTTGACAATATGTGGGTATTCAGGTACAAGTGCCTCTGTAGGCATACGTATGTACATGTCTGTGTGTGCTGCATATATACTCATATATAATAAAGCGCATAGGGGGCACAGTTACGAATACTTTCTAGACATAACCAAACACCTTTCAGGATTGGTTTACTGGGTTTGAAGGCTTAGGACCAGAGTCTCATGGGACAACTCGGTCAACTGGCATAACATAAGTTCATAAACATAATGTTCTACATACTAGTTTGGTGAGTAGTATCTGCAGTCTTAAACTTGCCAGCGGCCATCTAAGATACACCTACCAGTCTCTACTCACCTGGTTGAAAAGGAAAGAGGGAAACCAAAGACTCAAAGAACAAACTAGTCTATAGGACTAATAGCCCACTCAAACCACGGCCTCATGTATTCTGAGACCAGAGGAGCTAGATGGTGCACAGATATCATTACCAAATATTCTGATCAGGGACACAACAGATGGGCCTAGACAGAATGGGAGAAAAAAAGCTGAACAAAACTCAGATTCCTAAAAAAGGCCAGACTTCCTGGACCAGAACAGACAAAAGGAAGTCCCGAGGCTCTCACCCTGACATACCCTTTAAACTTGGAACTGGAGCCACTCCCATAGGTCACCTTTCAAACAAATAACAGATTGGCTCATAAAATAATAAACAATATCCCCCTTGAGTACTGTCCTCCTTTATATAATCATCTATACGAGACCAAAGGATCAATATTTACCCTACAGGACAGATGAGAAGATAAGGGGGTGGGGGATAGGGAAGCTAGATTAATGGAGGCAGATCAACCAGAATGGAAATAATGAGAATGCTGACACCTTGTAAAAAATGTAACCAATGCCATGGAAAAATATGTATAGAAATTGTTAAATGGAAACCTAATTTGCTGTGTAAACTTTCACTGAAATCACAATAAAATAATATAAAAAACTGTGAGTCCATTTAGAATCCAAAAGTTACTAGTACATAGTGAAAGAAGAAAATCACAGTGAGAATTTGCAATGGAAAAAAAAAATCTGAAGTGTGTCAAAATAAGTTTATATTTAACCACATTTAGGTTATAATCGCAACTATGCTCTAATTCTTGGAATAAACCAAGAATGAATGGATGTCCATGGAGAGGAGTTTCGGTCCAAACTTTCCAACAAAATGATATGATGAGTATCAGAACATCTTTCACTCCATTGCTAACCTGTACACCACCATGACAAGATGGCCTTTTTTTTTTTTTTTTACTCAAAAATTTCAGGGCTTTAGCAATTTTCCCAAGAGACTCAAAATACCTGATGGGAAATTCATTCTCTTCTGAAGGGCCTATTCCATCTCCCCTCTTGTTCATTTTCCCTCTTTCAAATGTAAACTGCCCTAACTCTCTGAAGTCCATATTTGCCAATAGTTTTCTGAAGGTTCTTAGAATGCCTTCAACATCACCCTCCTCCCATTTTGAATCTTATGCCTCATGGACAATCAGCAAGAGAGGCCAAGCAACAAAGCCATTGAAAGGAGGATCTGCCACACACACCCCTGAGAAAAACAGGGAGGGATACATAAGAAAAACACCCAAAGACAAAGTAGGGACTATATACTCGGTTGTAAGCAGCATAGTTGGACCATGTTAGGTGGAAGCATGTCTTTACTCGGACAGTAAGTATGCTTCAGGAGACATGAATGGATGCCACACTGACACATTACAAACCGTCACAGGGACCACTGACATAAGCAGTGAAATCATTAGTAAAGATCACTGTGTTTAGGACCAATGCGGCCCTGGGGTAATGAAGATGCCAGTGGGCCCTTCTCCAGGGTTCAATTTGAACTGACTCCTTTAGGGCTGGCCCAGAAATAAAGCCCTATAGTCCCCAGAGAACCTCATCCCACCAAACCATGAAAGGTGGTGGCACCATCGCTCCCACCCATCCCTCTCCTGATCTTCCTGCTTTTCAATGAAAAAGCCTGCCCTAGGGAGCGAGCTTGGATCTGATCAGCCCACTTTGCTTCAGTCGGGGAGGACCAAGACCCATCCTTCTCAGTCACAGCCTTTCTGGTAACTACTCTTGTTGCTGGTGGTTGTCGTGGAGTCAGTTCCAAATCATGCCGACCCCACACGTTTCACGGTAGAGCTGTGCTCCACAGGGTTTTCAGTGCTGTGACCTTTCAGAAGCAGACTGTCAGGCCTGTCTTCTGAGGCACCTCTGGGGGAGTTTGAACCACCGACGTTTCAGCCAGAAGTGAAGAACTTACACATTTGTGCAACCCAAGGACTCCTGTGAACTACTAAGGGGCTTTAACTGGCTATTGGTTGTCTTCCGGGGTTGCCGAGTAGGACAGGGCCTGAGGGAGTCAGCTGGGAACTGGAGCGATTCTGAGGGTCATGATCTTAGTGGTGTTTACACAGGTGTACGCATCTGGGGTTAAGAGCTTGCACTTCCCAGGTTAAGGAGCTCTGGTGCTGTAGTGGTTAAGGGCTTGGCTGCTAACCAAGAGGTCAGCAGTAAGAATCTACCAGTTGCTCCCTGGAAACCCTATGGGGCAGTTCTGCTTGGTCTTATAGGGCTGTTGTGAGTCAGAATCAACTTGACGGCAACAGGTTTTGTATTTTGGTTTCACAGAGTACTTAGGATGTGAAAGCACTCTCCTAAAGCTTCATACCCATTAACTCATTTAACCCAGCCCCCAATGTTGTGCTGCTCTTCGCTGCCATAGAGTTGGCCCCACACTCCTGGAGACGCCATGTGTTACAAGAACAGAACTGTTCTGTAGGGTTTTCTTGGCAGATCACTGGGCCTTTCTTCCATGGTATCACTGGGTGGGTTCCACCTGCCAACCTTTGGGTTAGTAGCTGATCACAAACTTCTCGCACCACCCAGGCTCCTTCAATGGTAGGAGGCAGATACTATTTTTATACCATTTTAGGATGAGGAAACTGAGTCACAGATCAGTGAAGAAGGTTGCCATCAGTCTCAAACCTATCATATGGTGTAGTTCAGATTTTAATCGAGGTTGTCTGACTCCGAATTCATGTCCCAAGGCCCTACACTAAGAAAAAAAAAATAAACACATTACCCTACACCAATAATCTTAGATATTAAAAGAAATCAAATTTTTTTTTTTAATTTCTAAAGCAAACATTACACATTAAGGGAAAGATGCCAAATTTACATAAATGATTACGATAAAATTTGACTCTTCTAAGTAATTTCACACTGGTGGAAGCTGCTTGAGCCGAGGACCCAGAACTCTGGGAAGACAAAGCATCGCCCTCTCTGTCATCTCAGATCATGACTGGCCTGGAAAGCACCTGAGTGTTGGTATTTCTTAGCATTGAGTGTCGAGAGTTTTACTTTTCGAGTCCAGGACACAGGCAGATTGCGAGTCTCAGGCTCCCTATGCCAGTTACTCTCTGTGCCAAGGGAAGTCGTGACCCTTCAAAGCGGATATTTGGGCAATGGGTCACCCCAATTCTGGCACCTGCCTGAAAATCCCGTGAAGGAACAGCGGATCTTCCAGGTACTGAATTGCTCTAGCGGAGGTGGAGAATGCCCTGGCGGAGCACCCAGAGGTGGCTGAATCAGCCGTGGTGAGCAGTCTGGACCCCATTCCAGGGGAGGTGAGTAGAGGATCATATCTGCATGTGGGCATTCGGAAGCCAGAAGCAGGATCAACTTCAAGGCACTATCTAGCCAGTCTTGGTCCTCTGGCAGGGGGCATAATTGATGTGCGTGTGGACTTACACTGTGTGGTCAGCAGATGGCGTTGGCCTCCTCTGTGGCACTGTAAATAATAATTATGAATGATGATGATGGTGACAATGATGACAGCTAATATTTAATGAGTACTTACTATGTGCCAACTCATTTATCCCTCACAACAACCCAATGAGGTATAAGAGAAAAAAAAAAAAAAAACCCGTTGCTATCGAGTCCATACCAACTAATAGTGACCCTATAGGACAAAGCTTAAGTGTTCCAAGGAGCGGCTGATGGATTCAAACTACCAGCCTTTGGGTTAGAAGCCGAATTCATAATGACTGAGCCACCAGCGTTCGCAATGAGTTAAGGACTCTTACTATACCCTTTTTATAGATGAGCAGCAATCCCTGGCTGGGCAAGAGGTCAGAAATTAACTTAAAAGTTGACGATTTGAACCCACCTGGTGGCACTGCAGAAGAAAGGCCTGGCGATCACCGTCTATAAAGAGTACAGCCAAGACGATCCTACGGAGCAATTCTACCCTGTAACACATGGTGTCTCCATGAGTCAGAATCGACTGGAAGGCAATGAGTTTGGTTTGGTTTGTATAATTAAGGACACAGGCATAAAGAAATTAACTCACCTGGATCACACAGCTAATAAGTGATGGGGTCTGAATGGGAAACTAAGCAATATGGCTCCACAGCCTGTATTCCTTGATTCAACAAGTATTTATTGAAAACCTACTATGTGCTGAGCCCTAGCTAGTTAAATTGGGGATATCATTAATCATCATCATCAATGACCAATATTTAGTACTCACTAGGTTCCATGTAGGGAACTGTACATAAAATAATAATAACTATGATGATACTACTACTTAGAACAACAGTAACAATAAATTTAAACTAGCCAGATGTTTCACATATATCATCACTTGGAATATTTACAGATACCCAGTAAAGGATGAAATTTTATTGTCCCCATTTCACAGAGAAGGAAACTGAATTTAAGAGAGTTAAATAATTTTGCAAACACGTAGATGGAATTAGAAGTACTGGGATTTGAACCTGATTCTTTCTTTTCCAAAGTCGCCATGCTCTTATCAAGTACATGTCTCAAGCATCATCTTGCTTTTCCACTCATTCAATAAACATGGCATTTTTGGTGCTGCGGTGGTTAAATACTCGGCTGCTATCCGAAAGGTCGGCGGTTCAAACACACCAGACCCTCTGCTGGACAAACATGTGGCAGTCTGCTTCCATAAAGCCTTGGAAACCCTATAGGGCAGTTCTGCTCTGTCCTATAGGGTCGCTACTGGTGGGAATCAACTCTATGGCAATGGGTGCAGGCATAATTTGTTGACACTCACCATGAATTCACTCCTGAGCTGCAGGGGGTGAAGGTGTTCACTGTCATGTCCCCACAGCTCCTGTCCCATAACTGGGACCAGCTCACCAAGGAACTGCAGCAGCATGTGAAGGGAGTGACAGCCCCGTACAAGCACCCCACGAAGGGGAGCAAGAAGATGGATGAGGTCTGGTCCTCCTGGCTGCCTCTGGTGCTCAGCTCTCCCAAGTCCTCCAGGGCAGTTAGGGTAAGCTTAGGTAAACAACAGCACTAGCTTTTTCCACCACAATTCAACTTAAGAAGCAATTCAACTTAAGGACAGTGTGAAGCTGACTTTATTAGATGGGAGCCTCTAGCCTGTGTCAGAAACCATAAAGGAACTCACTGCTGGCAAGTTAACCTAAAGAAAAAAATCGTGTCCAAAGACATACCTGCAAGAAGGGTATTTATAATCCTGCAAAATCTGAAAATGAAGTACAAACCAGCAGCTTTCAAACTTTTTGTAACATGATTCTCAGGAAGAAATACATTTTGTATTGCAACCCAATACATATACACATTAATATAACATTAAAAACCTAATAAAATACTTATCCTTCTATCTTGCAATACATTCAAAATATTCTATTCTACTTCATTTTTTTTAATGCTGCCTGCAACCTACAAAATTCCTTTGAAAACTCACTAATGAGTGGCAGCCTACAGTTTGAAAATCACTGATCTCAATGTCCAAAATAGGGAAGTGATTCAGTTATTCATGGAATTAACATGGGCTCCTCATGGTGGCACAGTGGTGAAGTGCTCAGATCCTAACAAAAAGGTTGGCGGATCGAGCCCACGAGGTGCTCCCTGGGAGAAAGATGTGGCAGTCTGCTTCTGTAAAGATTTCTGCCTTGGAAATCCTCAGGGGCAGTTCTGCTCTGTCCTCAAGGGTCACCATGAGTCAGAATCGACTTAATGACAGTGGGTTTGGTTTTTCATACTTAAAAATCATGATGCACATATTTTGTTTTTTGACCTAAAAAGATCTCAGCAACACATTATTAAGAGAAGAAAGCAGAATATGGAATAGTATATGTAGTATGATTCTACTTGCTTAAAAATAAAGTTGGAATGGATACAGATGCCAAAGACTTAACATTTCTTTCTTATCTAACACTTTGCTGCATTGTCTGAATTTTTACAATCAACACCCATAATATAGCTAAGGTTTATTGATCACTTATTCTACATGCCAGGCCCTGTAGGAAATCTTCTACATGTCGCATTCAATCCCTGCCACAATCTGCTATGGTGTAACTATCCTGTTCTACATAGAGGAAACTAAGACACAGACAAAGTAAATGGCCTCAAATTACAGCTAATACAATGCAGGGCTGGAGCTCAAACCCAGGTGTGTCTGACAACAAAGTTCATTCTTTTCATTTTCAGCTGTTGCCTCATAGCTTTCACGTTATAGCAACACCCAAGCACCAAAGAAACACCAACCGGCAGAGAAGTATTGCAAACATCAGCAGGGCCACCCATGCTGGACAGGTTTCAGTGGAGCTTCCAGACTAACGCAGACTAGGAACAAAGGCCTGCCAATCTACTTCCCAAAATTAGCTAATGAAAATCCTATGGATTACAACAGAATATTTTCTGATACAGTGTTAGGGATGAGCCTGCTAGGTAGGAAGGTACTCAGAATCCATAGTGGCCAAAACAAAGGGCTGGAGCATCCAATGACCATGAAGATGGCACAGGACCAGGCAACATTTCATTCTGTTGTCCTTGGGTGATCACAAGCTGGAGCCGACTCCATGGCAACTAACAGCAACAGCAATGCTGTCTCGTAGAGAACAGGACAAATGATGCACAGCATTAGGTGGGCTAGGTTATACTGTGGGTAACAAACAGCCCCAAAGTCTTAGTCGCTGGCCTAGAGCCATGAAAGTTTATTACCATGGGTCTTCTGGGAACTCTGCTCCATGTTCCCTCACCCCGGGACCAGGATAAACCACAGTTAGCATATAGAAACCTGCCAGGTGCTATGCCGATACGAAGACAGGTGGCCAGCATCCTGAACTTTTCTACCTAGAGGTGACACACTTCACAGTTCCTTGATCAAAGGAAGTCACGTGGCTACATCCACATACAGGGAGTCAGTAGGAGAACCTGAGACACCTGGTGAACCCCATGGAGACCCCCACATGCCATTAGCATGTCTGGGGTCTATTAGGTGACAAGTAGGTGAGTGAGAAATGGAAGGAATTGAGAGCAGGACCGAGTCAGGTTGGATTTGCTTTCTCCTTCTTCAGGTGGAGTTTGTCCCAGAGCTGCCCAAAACCATCACTGGAAAGTTTAAATGGCGTGAACTTCAGAAAAGGAGTTTCGGTGGATGTAATCGGCAGTCAACTCAGGCCCACTGAGTGAACTTGGACACACCTCTGGCCGACTCAGTTTCCCCAGTATGTTGGGGTGGAGGTGTGTTGAGAGAGTTGATTTCAAAGTGGATCAGGAACAGCTTGGTTCCCACATTTTTCCTCTTTGAAGGTAAATTCAGTCACTACCCTTTCTTCCCCTGCTCTGCCCCCTTAGGGTTGACCAGGTGAGCTCTGGGACTGGGGCTGGCAGGTAATAAAATGCCACCATCAACATCAACAGAGGCTCTGTTTTGTGAGCTTCCTCTGTGCCTGGGCCTGTGCTAAGAGCTTCTCACAACTTCCTCTGCGATTCTCCCCAACCCCCAATGTGAGATATCCTGAGGCAGATGGATTCTCCTTACTGGATCCAGCACCATCTAGTGACCCCGTGTGTCTAGTCCCACGGCCAGGGACACTGAGGTTGGGAGGGAAACTCCATGTGACCCTAGGCTCTGGCCCTGCTGGGCTTCTCCTGGGCCCACAGGAGGGTAAGCCCAAAGGTGGGGTGAGAGGGGCATCTGGGGGCTCGGCCCTTGATGACTGTACTTGATGGCCGGATACCACAGAACCTGCCACCATCCAGTGGGTCTGTCACATTTGTGCCTGACACTAATGCTGCTGCTGCCCCAGCTCCTGGCCACAACGGTGAGTGGGATACCAGGGCTCTCTGGGGATCCATGATCCCCAAGGACTTCTCCAATCCTCCCCAGATGTGCTGCCCACTCACCCCTAACCAGGAACCCAAGAGCCCTCCCACTCAGATTTCCATAGAGATCTCCCCTACTTGACCCCTCTCCAGGGATCCAGAACTTCCCCAACCCTCCTATCAACCTCCAGCTACTCACCCCACCCCAGGGACACAAAGCACTACAGACCCAGAGCTCTCCCTAGGGACACTCACTCAGGCATGCTTCCCAGGGACCCAGTACCCCCTCAGCCCTTCCCAGGGGCCCAAGCAGCTCCATAGACACCCACTCACTATAACCCTCTACATCCACCCCTGGGTGGGGTTCCCGTGAACAAACTCTTCACTTCCTCAATCCGTGAGGCGTGTGGTGGGACAACCAGGAGGACACCAGGGGCTAAGGGAGCAGGGGCAGAAGGGCCCAGCCCCGCCTGAGGGAGGAGGATAGACATACTGTCACCTCTCACCCACCTCTGACGGTGGCCCTAGAAGAAGTCCCCTCTGTGTCTGCTTGTTCCTGAGGTGCACACTCACAGACACACATACACACACTCAGAAGTGTGCCGAGACAACAACCACGGAGATGTACACATAAGGACCACCCAGACTCAGTGGGGCACACGGGTGTGGGCTCATGGACAAGTTCTCATGGCCCCGCATTGTAGACCCTGGCACAGACACTGGAGGGAGTACACGAACACACAGACACTCACTCAAGATCATCCAAGACGGCCCCAGGATGAGATGACACATGATGGATGCACGCACACACAGATCCACACTCAAAAACACCCAAAGGATCAAATTTACATACACAAACACAGATCAGAAACACAGACACTCCAGGAGGGACACACATGCCCAGATACACACTGTCCTGGTTTGATTCTCTAGAGAAGCAAAACCAGTAAAGCGTATAAATATATAGAAACAGATTTACATCAAGGCAATGGCTCACTCGGTTATAGAGGTTGCAATGGCCCGCAATGGCCCAAGTCCATGGGTCAAGATAGAGGCTTCTCCTGATTCATGTAGCTGCAGGGGCTGGCAAACACAAGGGCGGTAGGTTGGACAGCAGGGCTCTTGCTCACAAGCTTAGAAGATTGATGAATCCCAAGACTGGAAGGCAAGATCACAGGAAAGCTGCTAGCTCAAGTCCCAAGAACTGGGGGTCACATAACGGGAGCCAGCTACAGGATCCAGCACCAGCAAAAAGCCCCCAAGCCTTGCCAGAATGTCCACTTATATTCCATGCACCCACACGCCCAAGGAAACTCCCTTTTGACTGACTGGCTGCTCACATCAGATCCCATCATGGGGGTGATCACATATCAAATCTTAACAGGAAGTGATCACAACATTGTATGAACTGCCAAAACACTAAAAATCCTGGCACAGCCAAGTCGGCACACAATCTTAACCATCACAGTTCACCCCTTGTCAACTTGGTACCTACATACATTTTATGAAACCATATAAAACCTCTGAATAAAGACAATTTAAAAGTCATATTTGGGCATAACATGATACAGTGAACACATACAAGCAAACATGTAGTAGGCCTGTTTACATCTTATTTTTATGAGTAAAGAAAACAAAAATATTTGACAGATGTACACATACAAAGCAGAAACATTCATAAAAATTACAGTCTTCATTTTTGCAACTGGGCATGTGATTGTAATTGGTATTTAGAACTACCTTCTTCCCCCACCCATTCCGTATTCCCTTTGCCTTTAGCAAGCCCCGCAGCTGGTCGTGGTTCTTTGGTGGCGTAACTCAAACCTTCATTCATGTTGGAATTTACATGTTGGAATTAGGTTGCTATAGTATTCCATTGACTTTAATCACAGGGCATGGTAGAACTATTAGACACCCTAAGAGATCACCTGCTTTCCAAACATACTCTTCTTTGCCTTCATGATGTAAAATAAATCCGATTTCCTCTTGGTAATCAGGATCAATCACACCGGCCCGTATGGCAACTCCCTTCTTTGCCTGTTGATCCAGAGGCATGAGGAACCCAAAGTGGCCAGGTGACATTCTTAGCATCCACTTCAATGGACTCTGATGTTTCTCCTGGTGGGACCATTCCTCCCTTTGAACTAAGACCTCTAGATCTACAGAGCATAAGGTCGTGGGGATGTGGAGCAAAAATCTTGTGAGTGGGTGACTAGGGATAATAGTGAGCGGTTCCATTCCCATTTCCACCTCTTGATTCCTTGATCCATGAGTCCTGGCTATGGGAGAAACAGAACCACATATTGGACACTGGTTCAGAGCACATGCAGGCTCCTGGAGAACACTGCCCCAACCCTGCAAGGTATTGCCACCTAGCTGTTGCTCTAATTGTGTCTTTAGAAGGCCATTCCATTGTTCTATCACATGAGGTACTTAAGGATGATGAGGAACATGGTAAGACCACTGAATTCCATAAGAATGGGCCCATTATTGCATTTCATTTCCTATGAACTGAGTCCTTGATCCAAGGCAATGCTATGTGGGATACCATGACAGTGGATAAGGTATTCTGTAAGTCCACAGATGGTAGTTTTGGCAGAAGCATTACATAAAGGGAAGGCAAATCCATATCCAGAGTATGTGTAGACTATACTAGTAAGAACAGAACACTGCCCTATCCATGATAGAAGTGGTCCAACATAATGAACTTGCCACTAGCTTATTGGCTGATCACGTTGAGGGATGATATCATATCAGGGACTCAGGGCTGGTCTGCTGCTGGCACACTGGGCACTTAGTAGTGGCTGTAGCCAAGTTGGCCTTGGTGAGCGGAAGCCCACATTGCTCAGTCCATGCTTAACCTCCATCCCTGCCACTACGGCCACTTTTTTCATGAGCCCATTGAGCAATAACAGGAGTAGCTAGGGAAACAGAATACCTGGCTTCCACAGAATACGACATCCTATCCACTTGATTGTTAAAATCCTCCTCTGCTGAGGTCACCCTTTGGTGAGCATTCACATGAGACACAAATATCTTCAACTCTATGGCCCATTTGGACAGGTCTATCCACATACCTCTTGCCCGTACTTCTTTGTCTCCAATTTTCCAGTCACGTTCCTGCCAAGTCCCTGAACATCCAGCCAGACCTTTGGCCACAGCCCATGAATCAGTATACAACTGCACATCTGGCCATTTCTCCTTCCGAGCAAAGTGAACAACCAGGTGCACTGCTCGAAGCTCTGCCCACTGCGAAGATCTGTCTCCACCACTGTCCTTCAGGAGGTCCCCAAAAGGGGCTGTGGTGCTCCTGCAGTCCACTTTTGAGTAGTGCCTGCATATCACGCACAACCATCTGTAACCAGGCACACATTTTCTCTTCCTCAGTCAACTCATGATGAGGAGGCCATAGGTACAGACTGGGAGATGGAAGGCAATGTGACAGAAGCAGAGACCATGGGCATTTTGACCACTTCCTCATGCCACTTACTTGTGTCTTCAGGTCCTGCTCAGGCCCGATCTCATATATACCACTTCCAGTTGATGACAGAGTGCTGCTGTGCACATCCAACTGTATGACTCTGTGGGTCAGACAACACCTAGTTCATGATGGGCACCACAGGCCACACCTTGACTTGGTGGTCCATGGTTAAGCATTCAGTCTCTATTAAGGCCCAATAACAAACCTAAAGTTGTTACTCAAAAGGACAGTAGTTATCAGTACAGGATGATAGGACTTTGTTCCAAAATCCTAAGGGTCTGCACTGTGATTCACAAATAGCAACCTACCAAAGACTCCAGACAGCATCTCTATCTGCCACTGACACTGCAGGCACCATTGGATCAGCCAGATCCTATGGCCCAAGTGGCAGAGTGGCTTGCACGGCAGCCTGAACCTGTTGCAGAACCCTCTCTTTTTCTGGGCTCCACTCAAAACTAGCAGCTTTTCGAGTCACTTGATAAATAGGCTGGAAAAGCACACCCAAATGAGGAATATGTTGTCTCCAAAATCCAAGGAGGCCTATCCAACACTGTGCCTTGTTTTTACTTGTGGGAGAAGTCAGATGCTATAATGTATCCTTCCCTTTAGAAGGAATATCTCGACATGCCCCACACCACTGGACCCCTAGAAATTTCACTGAGGTGGAAGTCATCTGAAGTTTTGTAGTGTTAATTTTCCACCCTCTAGCACACAAAAGTTTTACCAATAAGTCCAGAGTCATTGACGCTTCTTCCTTGCTAGGTCCAATCAGCATGATGACAACAATGTAATGGACCAGTGTGATGTCTAGTTTAAGGGAAAGGTTATCAAGTTCCCTGCAGACTATTTACCAATAAGTCCAGAGCCACTGACGCTTCTTCCTTGCTGGGTCCAATCAGCATGATGACAACAATGTAATGGACCAGTGTGATGTCTAGTTTAAGGGAAAGGTTATCAAGTTCCCTGCAGACTAAATTATGACATGAGGCTGGACAGCTGATGTAGCCCTGAGGTAGGCAACTGAAGGTACACTGCTGGCCTTCCCAGCTGAAGGCAAACTGCTTCTGATGGTCCTTCAAAACAGGTATGGAGAAAAGCCAGATCAAAAGCTGCATACCAGTTACCAGGAGAAGTCTTAATTTCCTCAAGCAATGAAACTACATCTGGAATAGCAGCTGCAATTGGAGTCACCACCTGGTTAAGTTTTAGAAAATGCACTGGCTTTCCCTAAGATTCATCCATGTTTCCCAAGGGCCAAACTGAAGAGCTGAATGGGGATATGGTGGCAATTATCACCCCTGCACCCTTCAAGTCCTTGATGGTGGCCATAATCTCCACAATCCCTCCATGAGTGTGGTATTCCTTTGCTTTACTATTTTCCTGGGTAGCGGCATTTCTAACGGCCTCCACTTGGCTTTTCCTACCATGATAGCCCTTACTCCATTTGTCAGGGATCCAACGTAGAGGTTTTGCCAGTTACTGAGTATATCTATTCCAATTTTGCATTCCTTAACTGGGGAAATCACTACAGGATAGGTTCAGGGACCCACTGAGCCTACTTCAGACGGATATGAGCTAAGGCTCCATGAATAACCTGACCTGCACATGTCCCCACTCTGACTGGTGGACCACAGTGGTCTCCCAGAATCACTGTCAGTTCACAACCAGTGTCCAGTAATCCCTGAAAAGTCTGATTATTTCCTCTTCCCCAATGAACAGTCACTCTCCTACAAGGACATCCCTTTGAGGAAGGCTGGGAGAAAGGATAACAGTGTAAGTTTTTGGCAGCATATTGGAGTCTTTTCTCAAGGGGACCCGGCATCCCCTTTATTCAAGGGGTTGTGGGTTTTTAAACTCGCTCAAGTCTAGGAATTGATTGACGAACCTTGTCTCTCTATTCTGGCGATCCAAGTTAGACAGTTGTTCATCTGCTTGTACAGATCAAGTAAATATTTAGTAGATTTTCCATCTATTTCACTCCAAGGGACACCAAGATGAAGTAGCCCATGCTGTAAATCCATAAGAGTCAGATTATTCTGATTACCACTTTGACTCTGCTGTCCACTACAGTAACCACGCCTACCTTGTCTTTATTAATCAAGTGCTGCCACTTGGCCCCTGCCACCACAGGGTCCAATCAGCCCCATTATACTTAGGGGCCTTAATTCACTTCGGCCAGTTCCCACTGTCAAATCTGACTTGCATAATATAGCAATCACAGCAGTCTTCAAGGGCCCTGGGGCTCCCTTCACAAATTTGTTCCTCACCATTGTGGTAAAAGGTGTGTCCTCTGTATGTGTCTGTAGGTCTAACCTGACAAATCCACTCTAGCATGCCATTTTCCCTAAGTCTTTGAATACCTTCTTCTACAGTATATCAAGGCAGGTCTGGTACTTCAACTTCATTTACTGTAGGCCAATGCATAATTCATGCTCCAGCAACCCAATTAAATAAACTATTAGATCCTTTCCTCACTTCTAGAGCTGAAACACTGAATGAAAGAATCTGTGCTGAGTAGACCGTATCAATAAACTCAGGTTGATCCATCTTTATGTTCCTTTCACTATTATCCCACACCCTTAATAGCCATTCCCATATATATTCCCCAGGTTTTTCTTGGTACATAGTAGAAAAGTCAAGCAATTCTTTTGGACAGTAGTGCACCTCATCCTGGGTCATACTTTGTACTTTACCTTTTGGGGCTCACTGGGATGTAAGTCTAGGTATAGGTCAGTGGGGAAATGTTTTGAGAACATTCAGCATTGTCTTGTAAAACATTTGCCTCAGGCGAGGTGCTAGGCAATGACTCAGAAAAGGTGCTTTAGACTCAGCTGGGTTAATCTCATTAGATGGGAGTGGAAGGGCTAATGGTATTACTGGGCAAGGTGGTTTAGCACGCAAACACAGAATAGTCTCTTCAGATGGGAGTGAGAAGGCTGGTTCTATTGGCAGGAGTAAATGGAGTTTTGGGGCTTGGTATCTCCAGCTTCCTGATTATCTGCCCATATGTCCCCATCCCAAGTTTCAGGATCCCATTTCTTCCCAATCAATGCTCTCACTTTAACTTCAGACACCTTTCCAGGCTGACAGTTGACTTGGCATTGTAATTCAACCACTGTTACAATAAGATTCTGGATTTGGTTTTTGGCACTATCCGCTCTATTACTACAAGATTCAAGACTTTCTTTCAAGGCACAAGTGGAAACTTTCAAGTCATTTATGCGGCACTTGAGCTTTGACTCTGAAGCCCTCAGCACATCTCTTTCTTTCACCAGTTTGTCCAGGAATAGTAGGATCAACCAACCAGCTACCTTATATTTCTTATTCTGGCAAAACTGTAGAAAGATATCACACATGCAATCACCCAGAGCCTTGCCTTTCACCAATATCTGATCTATTGGTGGTGATGTTTTGCATATTTGTATTGCCACCTCATACCATTGATTAGCAATTGATTAGCAAAGTCATCAACATCTTGAAGACTAACCAGACTTGAGAACCAATTTAGAAGACTCAACCTTACAATTTTCTTTCTCTAGAACCACTCTCGGTACGAAATGTCTTAGGCTGGGTTCTCTAGAGAAGCAAACCAGTGAGGTGTATAAATATATATACAGAGAGAGATTTATATCATGGAAATTAGTCATGTGGTTGTTGAGGATGGAATGCTCCCAAGTCCGTGGGTCAGAATAGAGGCTTTTCCTGATTCATGTAGCTGCAGTGGCTGGCGAGCCCAAGATTGGCAAGTAGGAGAGCAGGGCTCTTGCTCACAAATTGTGACATTGACAAATCCCAAGATCAGCAGGCAAGACCACAGTAAGCTGGTAGCTGAAGTTCCAAGAATTGGAGGTCAGATGAACAGGTGCCAGCTGTAGGATCTAGAATGACAAAAGCCTACAAGCCTTGCCAGAATGTCTGCCTATATTCGATGCAGGCCACATGCCCAAGGAAACATCCTTTCAACTGTCTGGCTACTCAGAGCAAATCCCATCACGAGGGTGTTCACATAGCAAATCTCAAGAGGGCAGTGATCACAAATTTAAAAGGCTGCCAAAACACTGAGATTCATGGCCCAGCCAAGCTGACACAAAATCTTAACCATCACACAGACCGACACGCACAGAGACATACACAGATTTCAACAACTGACACACACCATTCACTGACACAGACTCGCCATACGCACACACACAAAAACACACAGAAGTAAACAACAGCCACACAGGGGAAAACACAAAACACAACCGATATATTCACAGAGTCAGAATCCCAGACTCACATGGACACCCACACAGATTACACAACTGCACACACACACTCACACATCCACAAACTCTTAGCCGCACTGGATACACAGGAAGCCCTGGCACTCCCAACAGAGGCCACTGCAGGCAAACGGGGCTTCATTCCCAGCATGTCCTACTGCACTGAAGCTGTGACAACAGGAAGCACTTTCCTGGTTCAAAATTCAGGCTGGGGCCCTCTGGAGGGCTGTGCCCAGGGCACTGAGGTGCCAGAGAGTGGCCAGGGCATGGTGGCTCTGGTAAGAGCCTCTGGGCACAAGGTTGGGACTCTGACGCTGTCAAGGGCCCTTAGAGTGGGGGTGTCCTGTGGGGACTGGTGGACACAGGGGTCAAGGGAGGCCACAGGAACTGTTCTTAATTTTCAAAGGTGTTGTGATGATTAATTCTGTGTGTCAATCCTACCTGTGTGTGTAAATGTAAGGAAAGGTAAGGGGCCTGTCATAGAGGATCAACAGAGGAAATGCCCAGTTAATAAAGAAAGCATATTCCAGATAGGAGTAACATTACAAATAATCGGAACTGCAGAACACTCCATTGTGCTGATGCCTAACCGGTACATGGATCAAGAGGCAACTGCTTGAACGGAATGAATTACAAAACGTCTGCAGCTGGGTTTATCCTTTCACCTTACTTATTCAATCTGCACGATAAAGAAGTACTCCTAGAAAATGGATTATATGAAGAAGACAGCATCAGGATGGGAGGAACACTCATTAACAAACTCAGTAGTCAATTGACACAACCTTGCTTTCTGAAAATGAAGACGACTTGAAGCACTTTTGACCAAAGTCAAAGGCTAGAGCCTTCAGTAGAGATTACGCCTCAATGTGAAGAAAACAAAAACCTTCAAAACTGGACCAATAAACAACATCGTGATGAATGGCAAAGAAACTGAAGTTGTCAAGGATTTCATCCTACTCGGATCAACAATATCCATATAAGCAGCAGTCAAGAAATCAAAAATCATATTACATTGGGCGAATCGGCTGCACACGACCTCTTTAAAGTTTTAAAAACTGAAAATGTCACTTTGATAACTAAGATGCCCCTGACCTAAGCCATGGTCTTTTCAATCACCTCATACACATGTGAAACTTGGACAATGAAAAAGGGAGGCAGAAGAAGAATTGATGCAGTTAAATCACAGTGTTGGCAAAGAATATAGACTACCCTGTGGAGTGCCAGAAGAACAAACAAATCAGTCTTAGAGGAAATGCAATCACAAGCCTCCTTAGAAGTGAGGATGACAAGACTTAACTTTGGCTCTCTTCTTGTGAACATGTCATCAGGAAGGAAGAATCACTAGAGAAGGACATCGTGTTTGGTAAAACAGAGGGTCAGCAAAAACACGGGAAAACCTCAATGAGATGGATTGACACTATGGCCACCACAATGGGCCTCATTACGTTATATAAGGCTGCTGTGATCTGGAATGGACTCCATGGCAAATGACGACAATAACCTTTTAAAATATAGAACAAAGGATATAAAACTTTTTTTAATTAAATGAGCAGATAGGATGTTCTCATGTGTATTCTAAAAACTACATTATAAACACATAAGGATACCCAATGGATGTCAAGGTCTGATGTACAGTAATTAGGGCAATGACCATACAAACTCACATATTATCCCAATACTAATTTACATATCAAATGGAGAAATCTCCTCTACTGAAATGAACAGCATACTTGTGCAAATAGATTCTAACATTTAATGCCAACTCCTCAATGTGAAAAGATATTTTTGTGAAAAGATATGAAGTGAAAAGGGTCCATAAAGCCATCCAATGAGTAATCCAGAGTGTATATAAAGCTCCATGCCTATTAGAAGGTCTAGCCCCTTGCGTACAGCAAATGAGAAAAAGTAGCTTTGAGAGCTGTTTGGGGAATGTAAAACTTCAACAAGCCACATGAGTGTATTTCTGAATTTGAAAATAAAGAAAAGGGATGGGAAATGTATGATTCACTGGATCCAAGTATCAATTATGGGAAAAGATATATTTTAAACAGGACATTATGGACATCCTGATTTCGCCTTAGAAGTGAAGACATAAAAAAAAGTCGCTGTATTCAAATCTTGAATTTTTAGTTGAAAAATATTTATTTTCAATAAATACATCTAAATTACAGCACTGGCTTAGTTCTTAAATATTCTACCAACTTTATATCCAGTGGAAATTTCACCTTAAAGAGTTTTAAGCTCTGTAAAATATCAAGAGTTGGTACTAAAAAAAGATATCACCGTTCTTTGTTCATCTAAATCTCATTCATGAATTCTGCTTAGTACAGTATTATTCTGACTTGGAACGAGCCTTGGTCATTTTTTTTTTTTAAATAACATTCATGGTCACAATGTGTCCTATGAAAGACAGCTCAGAAAGCTGAAATTTCAAATTATTTGAGGTCATCATAGGATTATGAAAATCATTAAGCATGGCAATTATCTGAACTGAAAACGAGACAAGCTAAGAATGACATTTTAGAAATATTATTGATGACTATGCTTCCATGGGAGCCCTGGTGCTGCAGTGGTTAAGAGCTATGGCCGCTAACCAGAAGTTTGGCAGTTCAAATCCACCAGCAGCTCCTTGGAAACCCTAAGGAGCAGTTCTACTCTGCACACATGGCTTGGCTCTGAGTCAAAATTGAATCCACTCCACCACAACTAAAGCAACAACACTTTCATGAAAAATAGGATAGTAAAATTAGAATAATTTCTAATATTTTAATGAAGAAAAATAATTAAACTTAACATAAGGTTGAGAATATTAATACATCTACTTTTCCATTTTTTACTATTTCCCACCTACTTTAAAGTTATACGTCAAAACAAACAAACAAACCCACTACCATCAAGTCAATTCCGACTCCCAGAAACTCTGTAGGACACAGTAGAACTGTCCCATAGGGTTTCCAAAGCTGTAATCTATAGGAAGCTTACTGCCACACTTTTCTCCAGCTGAGCAGCTGGTGGGTTCCAACCGGAAACCTTTTGGTTAGCAGCCGAGCGCTTAACCACTGCGCTACCACGGCTCCTTCTATAGGTAAAACAATCACGAAAAGTTAACAACATCCTGTACACAGGGACCCGCACCTTCCCTTTCATCTCGGGCTCCACCATGGGTGGCCTGGAGAAGCCACAGCAAAGCCCCTTCTCCTCATCACTCAGGGCCCCAGAAGGAAGCTTGGCACTCACTGTTGACTCTCGGGTTCCAAAGCTAAGGGGCGCCTCCCTTATGCTGGATCCTGTGGAAATGAAGCTCTCCTTCCCGCCCCAGCTGCACCATCACCCACCAGACCTAAGCCCAGAACCACCAACCCTTCCAGGAGCCACCGGTCAGATAAGGCGAGGTGCGCCCTCTGCTGGCTATTCGCGCGCAGGGATGGTCACTTTGTGCCGCCTGTTTAAAGGTAGCAGTGCCCCATGGGAATGACGGACATTCTCAATTCTAAGTGGTATTTACACCAAAAAATAGGTTAATTCCACTTTTATGTAGGGAATCATTTAAATAAGAATTTCACCAGCAACACTGACCTCCAGGAAGAATTCTCCATCATCACGTTAAAATGAAAACACGTTAATTTCTTGAGGAAGTCTCCTCAGACCTTGAGTGGAATATCTAAATTCTTTATTTGGAAATGGGTATTTTATCAGAGACCTCTTAGGCACCATTTCTAATCCTCTTGGGTCTCCTATCTCTGTTTCACATGCTACTGTGACAATCAGCTCTGAAGGCTCAGATTTACCTCATGAGGGACCAACATCACAACCTCCTGCACTTTGTCCTTGTGTCACCTGACTCCCCACCCTTCTCTGGGTTTCTATGTTGATGCTGAGGTGGGCGACACCCCAGGATCAGAGCCCACACATGCACAGCCAGGTGCCTTGTTGACTCTGGGTGTGTGTGTGGTCTGTCTGTGTATTCAGTGAATGGTCATTGTGGTGGGGGTCAGTATGATGTTAGGGTATGTACATATGATTTTCATATTTGGGTACAATCAGAAGGTAGATGGTCATTTCAGGGTCTCTGTATGTATGTTTGCTATGGTCAGTTGGGTGTATCGACATGTGGGATCTTGGACAATGTGCAATGAGTGTATGCTTGTTCTCAGCGTTTTGCATATTTTAAAGGTAGACTAATGTGAGAATGTGTGGTCAGTGTGTGAATTCAGGATGTGTGGTCAGAACATGTGTGAGTTCTCAGTGTAGATGTGTTGTCAGAATACACAATCATTTGCAATATCTAAGCGTGTCTTGCATTGATTTTCATGTGGTCAGAAGTTTTGTGGTCAGTGTGAATGTGTTTGTCTTTGTGTGTGTTTACGATGTGGTTAGAGAGGGTTAGTGAGAACCCTATTAGAGGCAGCACACTGAACACTGCCAGCCTCCTAGGAAACACCAGGAGGCCAGCTTCCAGTCTTCCTGGGAGCAGTGGAATCCACTGGAGATATCTGATGGGTGGGGCTACTTCTTGGAGGTTGAATTAGGGATTCTCTCCATGATAACATCTTACTCCTACATTGTACATTTCTTTGAAGCTGGTTAAGCTCTTTGACAATTGTTTCTCTGGGCCAGATCAAAAACTTGCCAAAGTTTTTCTGTTCCTGGGCAGTTATTTTAGCAATAGTCTTTGTCTGCGCTGTCCTTTCAGTGAGTATTTCAGCAAAGCTTGTAAATCTCCTTTGAATCATGAATAATCAGGGCAGAGTATAGCTATCCCATATTGTTTCCAAGGAAGAGCTGGTGGATTCGAGCTGCTGACCTTTTGGTTAGCGGCAATAGCTCTTCACCACTGCACCACCAGGCTGGGTTTTTTTTTTTTTTTTGGATTATAGAAATGCTTTGGAAACCCTGGTGGCGTAGTGGATAAGGGCTAAGGCTGCTAACCAAAAAGTCGGCAGTTCAAATCCACCAGGCGCTCCTTGGAAACTCTGTGGGGCAGTTCTACTCTGTCCTATACCGTCACTATGAGTCAGAATTGACTCGACGGCAATGGGTTTTAGATATGCTTTGAATCATGATTAATCAGGAATTTTTATAGTCACTGGCCTATTACTGGATTTTCGCATTATAAATGAGAACACAAATTGATGAGTGAAATCAAGCTAACTCTGTAAAATAATCTCATCTTTTTCAGAGAATAATCAGTGAACAAGACAACTGTATAACTTCAATGAGAAAACTTTTAAGTGACAAATTCTTTCTGTCCAACGAAGTAATAAATATTAACTCTTCTGGGGCCCCTTTCACACACTGGTAGTGGAAATGTGATTTCTCACAACCATCCCGAAATACAATGTAACGCTGTCTACCCAAAGCCTTCGAAATGCTCACACTGTTTTCTTTATTCAGCACCATCCCACATCTAGTCATCTACCCTAATGAAAGGACCACCATGATTTCAAAGACCTGGTGAGAGCACATTCAATGGAACCGGATGGATTACAGTGAAAATGTAGCAACGAGCTGAATGACCCATGGTAGAGGGATTCTGTAACTAGTGTAAATCCTTACGGTGGAGGCAGCTCCTAAATGTCATGAGCTTCAAAGACATTTCAGAACACAGAAAATGCTCTTAATGTAATGTCAAGTGGAAAGATGCAGAAAGCAGGTTTTCTACGTTGTGTAGACAAGAGGACATGTGTTTCTGCACAGATAGAGTGAACAAATGCTCCATGAAAATACCATAGAATGGAAGAACCAGAATTTCTAAAGGGTGCTGTAACCATCACTGTATCAACTTCCTTGGCAGCTGTTTCTGGGCTCCAAACACTCAATTCTGTCCTCACTCCAGCCTTGAGGGTAGGGGCGCTTTCCTCCTTTTTAACAAAGCCTTGGCTGAACTACTATGTATGATCTCAAAGTTTCTTGTGCACTTTGACTTGTTCAATCTAGTTTTTGTTTTGTTTTTTGGCATTTCGGTTGCATCCTTTAAACCCCGTAATCTGCAATGGGATCAGCAGGAGCCATTGAGTTTCATGGCGCTAATGCTGCTTATCAGAGACCTGGTCGATGGGAAGGTGCCAGGTGCTGACACCTGCATCTTTCTCTATCAGCTTTTTTTTTTTTTAGTGCTTTGGTCTGTCCTATAGAAGTATTTAGAAAAATTAACTGCTTCTATTCTGCAGAGTCAGAGGGCTGCAGCAGGGACCCTCTTTGTCCGGGACGATCGTCCACACATTGCCCAATAGATGCCCTCCATCAGCACACGTGGGGAGTGGGCCATGTGCTCTACCCAGATGTCTTCTCAGGCCTTGGTCGGACCCTTCACCATACACTCCACCACATCCTCTTAGCTGTGTTCCCAGACTTCAGTCAGACGTCCACCAAATCCTCCCAGCTGTGTTCCCAGGCCTCTGCCAGATTCTGGACTTCTTCCTTCCAGATGTGTTGCTGGACCTTGGTCAGACCCTCCCCCTCCGCTTCCCAGCTGCGTTCCTGGATCTTGGCCAGATCCTCCACTATTCCTTACAGCTGAGTTCCGGGACCTTGAACAGACACTCCCCCTTCTCCTCCCAGTTGTGTTCTACCTGGGCCAGGCTCTGACTCTCATCCTCCCAACTGTGTTCCTACAACTGGGACAGGACCTCTGGCCCCTCCTCCCAGCTGTATAACTGGGCCTTGGAGACACCCTCTACCTCCTCCTCCCAAATGTGTTCCTAAACCTTGGCCAGACCCTCCCACTCCTCTTTCCAGCTGTGTTTCTGAACCTTGGCTAGATGCTGCCCCTTCAACTCCCAACTGTGTTCCTGGACCTTGGACAGACCATCCTCCTTCTCATCCCAGCTGTGTTCCTGGACCTTGACCAGATACTAACCCTCCTCCTGCCATCTGGGTTACTGGAACTTGGACAGACCCTTCACATCACCCCCCATCTGTACTCTTGGACCTTGGTCAGATCCTCCACCTCCTCCTCTCAAGTGTGTTCCTGAACCTTGGACACACCATCTGCCTCCTCTGCCCAGCTGTGTTCATGGACTTCAGCCACACCTTTCCATTCCTCCACCCAGGTGTCTTCCTGAACCTTGTCAAGACCCTCTCGCCACTCCTCCCAGCTGTGATCCTGGACCTGGGCCAGACCCTTCACCACTTCCTCCCAGCTGTGCTCCTGACCTTCAAAAGACCCTCTACATTCTCCTCTCAGCTGTATTCCTCAACCTCTGCCAGACCATCTCCCTCCTCCTCTCAGCGGTGTTCCAGGAACCTGGCCAGACCCTACAACTCCTCCTTGCAGCTATGCTGCTGGACTTCAGCCAGGCCCTACCCCTACTACTCCCAGCTGTGTTCCTGGATTTCGGACAGACCCTCTATCTCCTCCTCCCAGCTGTTTCTAGACATTGGCTAGACCTTCCACCTCATCCTCCCAGCTGTGTTCCTAGACCTTGGCCAGACACTCTGCTCCGTGCAGCTGTGTTCCTGGACCTTGGACAGACCGTCTGATCTGTACAGTTGTGTTCATGGACCTTGGCCAGACCCTTCACCTCCACCTACCAGCTGTGTTCCTCGACCTCAGCCAAACCCTGTCCCTCATCCTCCCAGCTGTGTTCCTAGAACTTGGATAGATCATTCCCCTCCTCCCCCCAACTGTGTTCCTGACCTTGGACAGACCCTTCCCTTACTCCTCCCAGCCGTCTTCCTGGATTTCAGCCAGACCTTCCCATTCCTCCACCCAGCTGTGTTCCTGAACCTTGTCAAGACCCTTCCCATACTCCTCCCAGCTCTGTTCCTAGACCTTGGACATACCCTCCACACCCTCCTCCCAGCTGTATACCTAGACCTTGAAGAAACCCTCCATCTCCTTCTAGCTATGTTCCTGAACCTTGGCCACACCCTCCCCCTCCTCCTCCCAGCTGTATTCTGGACATCTGCCAGACCCTCCTCCTTCTCCTCCAAGCTGTGGCCCTATACCTATACTTCAGACAGGCCCTACCCCTCCTCCTCTCAGCTATGTTCCTGGAACTTGGCCAGATCCTCCATCTCCTCCTCCCAGCTGTATTCCTGGACCTAGGTCAGGCCCTCCACCTCCTCATCTCAGCTATGCCTGGACCTCATCCAGACCGCCCCGTTCCTCCTACTAGCTGTGTTCCTGGACCTTGGTCAGACTCTACCCCTCCTCCCAACTATGTTCCTAGAACTTGGAAGAACCCTCCACCTCCTCCCACCAACTGTGTTCCTAGACCTTGGACACACCCTCCAACTCTTCCCAGCTGTGCTCCTGGACTTCAGTCAGACCCTGCCCCTCGTCTTCTCAGCTGTGTTCCTCACCCTTGGCCAGAACCTATCCTTCCTCCTCCCAGCTATGTTCCTGGAACTTGGACAGACCTTTCACCTTCTCTCCCCTACTGTGTTCCTGGACCTTGGTCAGGCCCTCCACCTTCTCTCCCCTACTGTGTTCCTGGACCTTGGTCAGACTCTCCCCATTATCCAACCATGTACCTGGAACGTGGACAAAACCTCCCCATACTCTTCCCAAGTGTGTTCTTGGACCCAGGCCAGACCCTCCCCTTTCTCCTCCCAGCTGTGCTCCTGGACCTTGGCCAGATTCTCTCCCTCCTCCTCCCAGGTGTGTTCCTGGATCTTGGCCAAATCCTACCTCTCCTCCTCTCAGCTCTGTTACTGGATCTTGGCCAGACCTTCCCTTTACTCTTTCCAGCTGTGTTCCTTAACCTTAGACAGAAGCTCCCCCCGTCTCCTGAAGCTGTATTCCTGGAAATTAAACATACCGTATACCTCCTCCCCCGGAATGTGTTCCTGGACCTTGGACAGACCCTCAACCTTCTCCCACCTATGTTGCTGGATATTAGCCAAGCCCTCCCCATCCTCCTTCCAAATGTTCCTGGACCTCAGCCAGATCTTCCTCCACCTCATCTCAACTGTGTTCCTCCCACAATGCCAGATTCTCCCCCTTCTCCTCCCAGTTGTGTTCCTAGACCTCGGCCAGAACCTTGACCTCCTCCTCCCGGCTGTGTTCCTGGACTTTGGACAGACCCTCCACCACCTCCTCTCAACAATTTTCTCAACAAGGCCAGATCTTCCCTTTCCTTCTCCCAACTGTGTTCCTAGGCCTTGAGCAGATCCTCCCCCACTTCCTCTCAGCTGGATTCCTGGACCTTAGCCAGACAGTCCACTTTCTCCTCCCAGCTGTGTTCCTGGACCTTGGCCAAAAACTCCCCCATCTCCTCCCAGCTGTGTTCCTGGACCTTAGCCAGACAGTACACCTCCTCTTTCCAGCTGTGCTCCTGGACCTTGACCAAAACCTGTGGCACCTCCTGCCAGCTCTGTTCCTGGACCTTAGCCAGATAGTCCACCTTCTCCTCCTACCTCTGTTATCGGACTTAGGTAGACCCTTCCCCGCTCTTCACGCGCCTGTGTTTCTCGAACTCTGCAAGGCCCTTCCCCCTTCCCCGCTCTCCCCCGTGTTCCTGGACCTTGATTCCCCTTCAAAACACAACTGGAGTCCCACTCCAAAACATGCCTGGGTTCCCCTCCCCCACATGGCTGGCTTCGCACTTCCCAACATGAATGGCAGCCCCCTCCACTACCCAGCTTTTCTCCACATTCCCCACCTCACTGGCCATTTAGGCCTCATCAGCTGCCTCCACTACATACTCCCAGGCCTCATTGTCTACGGCCTGGACCACCTCCATGCTTCTGGCCTCTAAAGACCATTACAGTTTTGCCAGAGTCTTCACCTCCAATACTTTGATCACCAGTATTGTTGTTGCTGTTGTCAAGTGGTCTCGTTCTACCTCCTTCCATCTTCCATGGAAGAAAATCCTTGCCTGTCTAAAGAGACAATTCTTTACCTAACAAATCTTAACTGTGGCAATAAACTCACTATAGAAAATTATTTATCAACCAAAATTCGTAACATTTAAAAAAGAATCTCACAACTAGTGTTTCTCGTAATTTGATTAGATGTAAGATAAAGCCCACAACCAGTCAACACTGATATTTGTTCACTCAACAAACCCTTAGTGAGCACCTGCTGTCTGCTATGACAAACAACAGACTTGATCCTTGGCCTCCTGGCCTTCAGACGCAACAGCCTGAAATGAGTGTGTGCACCAATTGTCTATAGCTCTTCAGGTTGGAGAGGACATTAGTCCATTGCCGTAGAGTCCATTCCAACTTACAGTGACCCAAAAGGACAGAGAACTGTCACATGGTGTTTCCAAGGAGCATAGATTTGAACTGTCAACCTTTTGGTTAGCAGCCAATCTCTTTACCACTGCACCACCAGGGCTCTGGAGAGAACATCAAGGCCCATCCTTACAGATGAAAAAACTAAGGTTGAGTGACTTGCCCCTAATCTCCCAGTAAGGGTGCCCCAAAGCAGCATTCTTGCCCATATTCTCGTCTCATTCTGCTCATTCACAACAATTTTCATGACTTCAACTGCCCTGTATATACTAGTCATTCCCATTTCTGTATTAGGTCAAGACCTCTTCCCTAAGTTTTCACGTGTTGATATGCTATCTGTAAGACACACACTTTAGATCCAAAATACAAACAGGTTGAAACTGAAAGGGTGGGGGAGAAATTCTATGCAAATTGTAACCAAAAGATACAGATAGCTATATTAATATCAGACGAAATAGACTTTAGGTCAGAATCTGTTACAACAGACAAGGACGTTACATACTGATAAAAGGGTCGATTCATTAAGAAGATATTACCTATTACATAGGTACCAAACAACAGAGTCCTAAAATAGATGAAATAAACATGACAGAACCGAAAGGAGAGACACTTCTACAGTCCATAGTTATTTCAGTAATGCACAGAATGTCTAGACAGAACATCAGTAGTGAAATAGAGGGTTTGAACAACACCAAAAATCAACTAGACCTAGTAGATATATATAGAACACTCCACCCAACATCACTAGAACACACATTCTTCTCTAGTGCACACAGATTATTCTCCAGGATAGGGCATATACTAGGTCACTGCATTAGTTATCAAGTGCTGCTGTAACAGAAATAAATTAAGTGGGTCGCTTGAACAAACAAATTTATTTTCTCACAGGTTAAGAGGCTAGAAGTCTGAGTTCAGGGTGCCAGATATAGGGGAAGATTCTCTATTGGCTCTGGGGGACAGTCCTTTTCTCTTTTCAGCTTCTGTTTCTTGGTTCTGTGGAGATCTCATGTGGTGTGGCATCTACTTTCCCCCATCTCTGCTTGCTTGCCTGTTAACTTGCTCAGTCTGCTCTTTTATATCTCAAAAGAGATTGACGGGAGAGGGCGGAGCCAAGATGGCGGACTAGGCAGACGCTACCTCGGATCCCTCTTACAACAAAGACAAGGAAAAACAAGTGAATCGATCACATACATAACAATCTCCGAACCCTGAACAACAAACACAGATTTAGAGACGGAGAAAGAACTAATACGGGGAAGCAGCGATTGTTTCCAGAGCCTGGAGCCAGCGTACCAGTCAGGCAAGGCACAAGCACAGAGAGCTGCTCCACCCCCCTGAACTAACCCCGGAAGGGAGACCAGCCGGTTCCGCAGGCGGCGTGGGACGCAGCCGGTAGGAGAAGTCCCCGGAAGGCAGTGACTGGTCTTGGAGCAGGAAGAGCAGCGTCCCAGCGGGGGAACCATCTCGCCGGGATTTGGACTGGACGCAGCGGATTTTCTGGAAAAACTAGTTTCCCAGTGATGGCTCGGAGACAACAATCCATATCAAACCACTTAAAGAAGCAGACCATGACAGCTTCTCCAACCCCCCAAACAAAAGAATCAAAATCTTTCCCAAATGAAGATACAATCCTGGAATTATCAGATACAGAATATAAAAAACTAATTTACAGAATGCTTAAAGATATCACAAATGAAATTAGGATAACTGCAGAAAAAGTCAAGGAACACACCGATAAAACTGTTGAAGAACTCAAAAAGATTATTCAAGAACATAGTGGAAAAATTAATAAGTTGCAAGAATCCATAGAGAGACAACATGTAGAAATCCAAAAGATTAACAATAAAATTACAGAATTAGACAACGCAATAGGATGTCAGAGGAGCAGACTCGAGCAATTAGAATGCAGACTGGGACATCTGGAGGACCAGGGAATCAACATCAACATAGCTGAAAAAAAATCAGATAAAAGAATTAAAAAAAATGAAGAAACCCTAAGAATTATGTGGGACTCTATCAAGAAGAATAACCTGCGGATGATTGGGGTCCCAGAAGAGCAAGGGGGGACAGAAAACACAGAGAAAATAGTTGAAGAACTCCTGACACAAAACTTCCCTGACATCATGAAAGACGAAAGGATATCTATCCAAGATGCTCATCGAACCCCATTTAAGATTGATCCAAAAAGAAAAACACCAAGACATATTATCATCAAACTCACCAAAACCAAAGATAAACAGAAAATTTTAAAAGCAGCCAGGGAGAAAAGAAAGGTTTCCTTCAAGGGAGAATCAATAAGAATAAGTTCAGACTACTCAGCAGAAACCATGCAGGCAAGAAGGGAATGGGACGACATATACAGAACACTGAAGGAGAAAAACTGCCAGCCAAGGATCCTATATCCAGCAAAACTCTCTCTGAAATATGAAGGCAAAATTAAGATATTTACAGACAAACACAAGTTTAGAGAATTTGCAAAAACCAAACCAAAGCTACAAGAAATACTAAAGGATATTGTTTGGTCAGAGAACCAATAATATCAGATATCAGCACAACACAAGGTGACAAAACAGAACGTCCTGATATCAACTCAAATAGGGAAATCACAAAAACAAACAAATTAAGATTAATTAAAAAAAAAATACACATAACAGGGAATCATGGAAGTCAACAGGTAAAAGATCACAATAATCAAAAAGAGGGACTAAATACAGGAGGCATTGAACTGCCATATGGAGAGTGATACAAGGCGATATAGAACAATACAAGTTAGGTTTTTACTTAGAAAAATAGGGGTAAATAATAAGGTAACCACAAAAAGGTATAACAACTCTATAACTCAAGATAAAAGCCAAGAAAAACGTAACGACTCAACTAACAAAGTCAAACACTATGAAAATGAGGATCTCACAATTTACTAAGAAAAACGCCTCAGCACAAAAAAGTATGCGGAAAAATGAAATTGTCAACAACACACATAAAAAGGCATCAAAATGACAGCACTAAAAACTTATTTATCTATAATTACCCTGAATGTAAATGGACTAAATGCACCAATAAAGAGACAGAGAGTCACAGACTGGATAAAGAAACACGATCCATCTATATGCTGCCTACAAGAGACACACCTTAGACTTAGAGACACAAACAAACTCAAACTCAAAGGATGGAAAAAAGTATATCAAGCAAACAATAAGCAAAAAAGAAGAGGAGTAGCAATATTAATTTCTGACAAAATAGACCTGAGACTTAAATCCACCACAAAGGATAAAGAAGGACACTATATAATGATAAAAGGGACAATTGATCAGGAAGACATAACCATATTAAATATTTATGCACCCAATGACAGGGCTGCAAGATACATAAATCAAATTTTAACAGAATTGAAAAGTGAGATAGATACCTCCACAATTATAGTAGGAGACTTCAACACACCACTTTCGGAGAAGGACAGGACATCTAGTAAGAAGCTCAATAGAGACACGGAAGATCTAATTACAACAATCAACCAACTTGACCTCATTGACTTATACAGAACTCTCCACCCAACTGCTGCAAAATATACTTTTTTTTCTAGCGCACATGGAACATTCTCTAAAATAGACCACATATTAGGTCATAAAACAAACCTTTGCAGAGTCCAAAACATCGAAATATTACAAAGCATCTTCTCAGACCACAAGGCAATAAAACTAGAGATCAATAACAGAAAAACTAGGGAAAAGAAATCAAATACTTGGAAAATGAACAATACCCTTCTGAAAAAAGACTGGGTTATAGAAGACATCAAGGAGGGAATAAGGAAATTAATAGAAAGCAACGAGAATGAAAATACTTCCTATCAAAACCTCTGGGACACAGCAAAGGCAGTGCTCAGAGGCCAATTTATATCGATAAATGCACACATACAAAAAGAAGAAAGAGCCAAAATCAGAGAACTGTCCCTACAACTTGAACAAATATAAACTGAGCAACAAAAGAATCCATCAGGCAACAGAAGAAAACAAATAATAAAAATTAGAGCTGAACTAAATGAATTAGAGAACAGAAAAACAATTGAAAGAATTAACAAAGCCAAAAGCTGCTTCTTTGAAAAAATTAACAAAATTGATAAACCATTGGCTAGACTGACTAAAGAAATACAGGAAAGGAAACAAATAACCCGAATAAGAAATGAGAAGGACCACATCACAACAGAACCAAATGAAATTAAAAGAATCATTTCAGATTATTATGAAAAATTGTACTCTAACAAATTTGAAAACTTAGAAGAAATGGATGAATTCCTGGAAAAACACTACCTACCTAAACTAACACATTCAGAAGTAGAACAACTAAATAGACCCATAACAAAAAAAGAGATTGAAACGATAATCAAAAAACTCCCAACAAAAAAAAGCCCTGGCCCGGACGGCTTCACTGCAGAGTTCCACCAAACTTTCAGAGAAGAGTTAACACCACTACTTCTGAAGGTATTCCAAAGCATAGAAAATGACGGAATAGTACCCAACTCATTCTATGAAGCCACCATCTCCCTGATACCAAAACCAGGTAAAGACATTACAAAAAAAGAAAATTATAGACCTATATCCCTCATGAACACTGATGCAAAAATCCTCAACAAAATTCTAGCCAATAGAATCCAACAACACATGAAAAAAATAATTCACCCTGATCAAGTGGGATTTATACCAGGTATGCAAGGCTGGTTTAATATCAGAAAAACCATTAATGTAATCCACCACATAAATAAAACAAAAGACAAAAACCACATGATCTTATCAATTGATGCAGAAAAGGCATTTGACAAAGTCCGACACCCATTCATGATAAAAACTCTTACCAAATTACGAATTGAAGGAAAATTCCTCAGCATAATAAAGGGCATCTATGCAAAGCCAACAGCCAATATCACTCTAAATGGAGAGAACCTGAAAGCATTTCCCTTGAGGACGGGAACCAGACACGGATGCCCTTTATCACCGCTCTTATTCAACATCGTGCTAGAAGTCCTAGCCAGGGCAATTAGGCTAGACAAAGAAATAAAAGGTATCCGGATTGGCAAGGAAGAAGTAAAGTTATCACTATTTGCAGATGACATGATTATATACACAGAAAACCCTAAGGAATCCTCCAGAAAACTACTGAAACTAATAGAAGAGTTTGGCAGAGTCTCAGGTTATAAAATAAACATACAAAAATCACTTGGATTCCTCTACATCAACAAAAAGAACACCGAAGAGGAAATAACCAAATCAATACCATTCACAGTAGCCCCCAAGAGGATAAGATACTTAGGAATAAATCTTACCAAGGATGTAAAAGACCTATACAAAGAAAACTACAAAGCTCTACTACAAGAAATTCAAAAGGACATACTTAAGTGGAAAAACATACCTTGCTCATGGATAGGAAGACTTAACATAGTAAAAATGTCTATTCTACCAAAATCCATCTATACATTTAACGCACTTCCGATCCAAATTCCAATGTCATATTTTAAGGGGATAGAGAAACAAATCACCAATTTCATATGGAAGGCAAAGAAGCCCCGGATAAGCAAAGCACTACTGAAAAACAAGAAGAAGAAAGTGGGAGGCCTCACTTTACCTGACTTCAGAACCTATTACACAGCCACAGTAGTCAAAACAGCCTGGTACTGGTACAACAACAGGCACATAGACCAATGGAACAGAATTGAGAACCCAGACATAGATCCATCCACGTATGAGCAGCTGATATTTGACAAAGGACCAGTGTCAATTAATTGGGGAAAAGATAGCCTTTTTAACAAATGGTGCTGGCATAACTGGATATCCATTTGCAAAAAAATGAAACAGGACCCATACCTCACAGCATGCACAAAAACTAACTCCAAGTGGATCAAAGATGAAAACATAAAGACTAAAACAATAAAGATCATGGAAGAAAAAATTGGGACAACCCTAGGAGCCCTAATACAAGGTATAAACAGAATACAAAATATTACCAAAAATGATGAAGAGAAACGAGATAACTGGGAGCTCCTAAAAATCAAACACCTATGCTCATCTAAAGACTTCTCCAAAAGAGTAAAAAGACCACCTACAGATTGGGAAAGAATTTTCAGCTATGACATCTCCGACCAGCGCCTGATCTCTAAAATCTACATGATTCTGTCAAAACTCAACCACAAAAAGACAAACAACCCAATCAAGAAGTGGGCAAAGGATATGAACACACATTTCACTAAAGAAGATATTTAGGCAGCCAACAGATACATGAGAAAACGCTCTCGATCATTAGCCATTAGAGAAATGCAAATTAAAACTACGATGAGATTCCATCTCACACCAGCAAGGCTGGCATTAATCCAAAAAACACAAAATAATAAATGTTGGAGAGGCTGCGGAGAGATTGGGACTCTCATACACTGCTGGTGGGAATGTAAAATGGTACAACCACTTTGGAAATCTATCTAGCGTTATCTTAAACAGTTAGAAATAGAACTACCATACAACCCAGAAATCCCACTCCTCGGAATATACCCTAGAGATACAAGAGCCTTCATACAAACAGATATATGCACACCCACGTTTATTGCAGCTCTGTTTACAATAGCAAAAAGTTGGAAGCAACCAAGGTGTCCATCAACGGATGAATGGGTAAATTGTGGTATATTCACACAATGGAATACTATGCATTGATAAAGAACAGTGACGAATCTATGAAACATTTCATAACATGGAGGAACCTGGAAGGCATTATGCTGAACGAAATTAGTCAGAGGCAAAAGGACAAATATTGTATAAGACCACTATTATAAGATCTTGAGAAACAGTAAACCTGAGAAGAACACATACTTTTGTGGTTACAAGGGGAGGAAGCAACAATTGCATCAATTGGTCTCAACCCACCTGGATCAAAGGAGAATGAAGAACACCAAGGCCACACGACAACTAAGAGCCCAAGAGACAGAAAGAGCCACATGAACCAGAGACCTACATCATCCTGAGACCAGACGAACTAGTTGGTGCCTGGCCACAATCGATGACTGCCCTGACAGGGAGCACAGCAGAGGACCCCTGAGGGAGCAGGAGATCAGTGGGATACAGACCCCAAATTCTCATAAAAAGACCAAACTTAATGGTCTGACTGAGACTAGAGGAATCCCAGCAGCCATGCTCCCCAGACCTTCTGTTGGCACAGGACAGGAACCATCCCCGAAGACAACTCATCAGACATGAAAGGGACTGGTCAGCGGGTGGGAGAGAGACACTGATGAAGAGTGAGCTAATTATATCAGGTGGACACTTGAGATTGTGTTGGCAACTCTTGTCTGGAGGGGGGATGGGAGGATAGAGAGAGAGGGAAGCCGGCAAAATTGTCAAGAAAGTAGAGACTGAAAGGCCTGACTCAAGAGGGGGAGAGCAAGTGGGAGTAGGGAGTGAGATGTATGTAAACTTATATGTGACAGACTGATTGGATTTGTAAACGTTCACTTGAAGCTTAATAAAAGTTATAAAAAAAAAAAAGAGATTGACGGGAGGTGGGGTCAAGACGGTGGACCAGGCAGATGCTGCCTATGGTCCCTCTTACAACAAAAACCTGAAAAAACAAGTAAATCAATTTTATATGACAATCTAGGAGCCCTGAACATTAAAGACAAAGTTGAAGAGTCGGACTGAGCATCAGGGGGATGGAGAGACAATTCAGAAGCAGCAAGGATTTGTGAGACCTGACTTGGCCAGCACCCTACAGCCTAGATTAGCTTGCGTGTGCTGGCTGAGGCAAGCAGTAGCGCTCGGGATGCCTTTTCCATATCGGCAGAAACCAAGTGGCAGAGAGTCTGCTCAAGCCTCTGGTTCCAAGGAGAAGTGGCACTGAATCTGTGGAAGTTCAGTACAAGCATCTAATCTACCACAAGGGATCCAAAAAACCTTTTTCCCTTCTGGGAAGTACCTTTCTCCTATATACCCAGCTCCTCTCACTCTGCTTCAAGTACACCCTCACCCCCTGGGCCTGAAGTGGAACCCATCGCATGTCCTCAACCATTCTCTTGGCTTTTGAGAAAGAATAAATTAAGAAACAGGAAAAAATAATCTGCCAGCTCCCCTAAGCCAGGAACTCAGGGCAGGCACAGACCCTTTGCCTAGGCACAGGCATAAGGAGTCCACAGACTTAGAATGCCTTTCACCCCTGCCTAGACCTGTGTTGCCCCTTTCAACAGTGTATCCACTCATTAGCACAGTACAACAGGGTATATAATTGGAGCCTATTTTCAAGTGCAACCACTAAGGACGAGTGGCATATTCTTGACATTAGACACCACCCTGTCCATTAAGCAGGGTCCTTGACTACCCACATCAGATGCCTGAGGACTGGTGGCTTCAGCCACTCCACCTAGCCACCCACAACAGGGGTCCAAGAATAAGTGTTGCCTCCCAGTCTCTACAGCCAACAGCACGGGGTCCCCAAAGTCCAGATGCAAAGCCTACCCACTTACGAACTCTCGAAAGCACAGACATACCTTCCACCCAGCCACTCAGTGGCAACTGTCAGCCCCCTACCTTGCTCAGCACATAACCCTGACTATAGCCAGATAACACAAGCCCAGTGCCATCGAGTCGATCAGATACCTATGCCTAATCCAATCAGCCCTATGTAGTCCTGCCCATCTAGGACTGTAGGTGAGAGCCTGCACCACACACCTGATGACCGAAGACATGGACACCTGAGCTGAATCCACACAAGAAAAATAAATGGACTCCTGGGCTCACATACCTAATAACAGCTATAACGTGAGAGCTTCAATAATGCCAATAATCAAAGTAGCTCAAATGACCAGCCTACTTGGGCATATCAAAGTGCAATAAAACAAGAAGCTAGGATGCAGTAAGGAAACATAAAAGAAATAAATATAACTTATTGATGGGTTAGAGACAACAGTCAATATCAAATCACAGAAAGAGGCAGACCATGATGGCTTCAGCAAGTGACCAAAACGAAGAACCAAAAAACCTCCTGGAGGATGAAAAAGTCTTGGAGTTATCAGAGGTAAAATTAAAAAGATTAACATACAGAGCTCTTTAAGAGATCAGGAAGGAGATCAGGCAAAATGTAGACCAAGTCAGGGAACACAGAGACAACGCAATAGTAGAACATAAGGATGCTATACAAGAGCATAATGACAAATTTAACAAGCTGCAATAATCCACAGAGAAACAGCAAACAGAAACCCAATATATTAACAACAAAATTTCAGAATTATACAACTGAATAGAAATGCATAGGAGCAGAATTGAGGCAATGGAAGTCAGAATAGTGAGACTGCAGAGAAAGCATTTGACAGCAATTTTTTGAGGAAAAATCTGCTACAAGAATTTTAAAAAATGAAGAAACCCTAAGAATTATGTGGGACTCTATCAAGAAAAATAATCTATGAGTGACTTGAGTACTCGAACGGGGAGGAGGGGGAGGAGGTTAAAACAGACAGAACTATTGAAGATATGCTGGCAAAAACTTCCTTGATACCATAAAAGATGAAAAGATACCTGTCCAAGAAACTCATCAAGCCCCACAGAGGGTAGATTCCAAAAGAAACTCATCAAGACATAGTATAATCAAACCAAAAATACAGAGAGAATTTTAAGAGCAGTTGGGGACAAATGAAAAGTCATCTGAAAAGGAGAGTCAATAAGACTATACTCTGACTACTCAGCAGAAAACATGCAGGCAGGAAGGCAATGGGATGACATATATAAAACCTTGAACAAAAAAGAAAATGCCAGCCAAGGATTATATATCAGGCAAAGCTCTCTGTCAAATATGATGGAGAAATTAAGGCATTTCCAGATAAACAGAACTTTAGGTTATTTGTAAAAAACAAACCGAAATTACAAGAAATACTAAAGGGAGTCCTCCGGTTACAAAATCAATAATATCAGAAAACAACCCAAGACTAGAACACAGGACAGAACAACCAAATATCAACCCAGATAGGGAAGTCAAAAAAATAAATCAAAGCTAAAACATTGAAAATAGGGAAACAGACATCAATATGTAAAAGATGACAACATTAAAACAAAAAAGGAGGTACTTAGTAATGTAGTCATAGAACTTTCATATGGTGATGAAGTCAAGGCGGTATCTAGAAATAAAAGATTGGTTTAAACTTAGAAACACAGAGGTAAATATTAAGGTAACCACAAAGGAAACTATCCTACACACCCAATTAAAAAATAAGAAAAACATAAAGACTTAACAAATATAAAAGAAACAATAATGAAAAAAAAGTTGAAAAGAAAATACATAAAGAAAAATGACTCAGCACAGAAAATTAACTCAACAAAGAAACTGTCAAAAACAACACACACACACACACACACAGATACATCAGAATGACAGCACTAAACTCATACCTTTCAATAGTGACACTGAATGTAAATGGAATAAATGCACTAATAAACAGAGAGCGGCAGAATAGATTTTAAAAAATGATCTGTCTATAGGCAGCCTACGAGAGACACACTTAGATTCAAAGGCGCAAACAATCTAAAACTCAAAGTACGGAAAAAAATATATTAAGAAAACAATCAAAAAAGAGCAGGAGTGGCAATACTCATCTCTGACAAAATAGGCTTTACAGCAAAACCCACCACAAAGGTTAAGGAAGGACACTATATAATGCTTAAGGGTCAATACACCAGGAGGACATAACCATATTAAATATTTATGCACCCAAAAACAGGGCTCCAAAATACATAAAACAAACTCTAACAGCACTGAGAAGAGACATAGCTCCACGACAATAGTAGGAGACTTTGACAGACCACTTTTTGCTGAAGGACAGAACATCCGAAAAGAAGCTCAATAAAGACATGGCAAATCTAAAGGCCACAGTCACCCAACTTGATCTCATACACATATACAGAACACTCCACTCAACTGAAGCCCAGTATACTTTCTTTTCCAACACACATGGAACATTCTCCAGAATAGAACACGTATTAGGCAAAAAAAGCAAGCCTTAACAGAATCGAAAACATCAAAATATTACACAGCATCTTCTCTGATCATAAAGACATAAAAGTAGAAAGCAATAAAAGGAAAAAAACAAAAAAATCAAATACATGGAAACTGAAGAACACCTTGCTCAAAAACTACTGGGTTAAAGAAGAAATTAAAGATACAGCAAACAAATTCACAGAATTCAATGAGAACGAAAACACATCCAACAAGAACCTCTGAGGCAGGGCAAAAGCACTGTTCAGAGGTCAACTTATAGCAATAAATGCACACATCCAAAAAGAAGAAAGGGCCCAAATCAAAACACTAACCCTACAACTCGAACAAACAGAAAAACAGCAGCGGAATAAGCTCATGGGCACCAGAAGAAGGAAATAAGAAAAATTAGAGAAGAAATGAATGATATGGAGAATAGAAAAACAACTGAAAGAGTTAACAAGACCAAAAGCTGGTACTTTGAGAAGATCTACAAAATTGATAAACCATTGACCAAAGTGACTGAAGAAAAACAGGAGAGGAAGCAAATAACCCAAATAAGAAATGAGATGGGCAATAACAAAACAGACTCAACTGAAATTAAAAGAATCATAACAGAATACTATGAACAACTGTACTGCAACAAATTTGAAACCCTAGAGGAAATGGACAAATTTCTAGAAACAAACTAGCTACCTAAACTAACACAGACAGTTAGAACAACCAAATAAACTCATAAGAAAAGAAGAGATTGAAGAGGTAATTAAAAAGCTTCCCCTCCCCCCCCCCCAAAAAAGCCCTAGCCCTGATGGCTGCACTGGAGAATTCTACCAAACTTTCAGAAAAGAGTTAATACCACTACTACTAAAGGTATGTCAGGGGATAGAAAAGGATGGAATACTTCCGAACTCATTCTATGAAGCCAGCATAACTCTGATACCAAAACCAGGTAAAGACAACAACAACAACAAAAAAGAAAATTACACACCAATATCCCCCTAAAACAGGCGCGAAAATCCTCGGCAAAATTCTAGCCAATAGAATTAAAAAACATATCAAAAAAATAATTCACTATGACCAAGTGCGATTCATGCCAGTTATGCAGGGATGGTTCAACATTAGAAAAACAATGTAATCCCTCATATAAATAAAACGAAAGATAAGAATGACACGATCTTATCAATTGACAAAGAAATGGCATTTGACAAAGTCCAAAACCCATTCATGATAAAAACTCTCAGCAAATTAGAATAGAAGCAAAATTCCTTAACATAATAAAGGGCATTATACAAAGCGAACAACCAACATCATCCTAAATGGAGAGGGTCTGAAAGCGTTTCCCTTGAGAAGGGGATCCACACGATGCCCTTTATCACCACTCTTATTCAATATTGTGCTGGAGGTCCTAGCCCCAGCTATAAGGTAAGAGAAAGAAATAAAGGGCATCCAAATTGGTAAGGAAGAAATAAAAGTATCCCTATTTGCAGATGATATGATCTTATACACAGAAAACCCCAAGGAATCCATAAGAGAATTACTGGAACTAATAGACGATTTCAGCAAAGTATCAGGATAGCAGATAAACATACAAAAATCAGTTGGATCCCTCTACAACAACAAACAGAATCTCAGAGGAAATCACCAAACTAATACCATTTACAATAGCCTCCAAGAAGAGAAAATACTTAGGAATAAATACAACCAGAGATGTAAAAGACATATACAAAGAAAAATACAAGACACTACTGAAAGAAACCAAAAGAGACCCACGTAAGTGGAAAAATATACCTTGCTCATGGATAGGAAGACTCAACATTGTGAAAATCTCAATTTTACCCCAAACTATCTACAGATACAAGGCAGTACAATCTAAATTACAATGACGTTTTTTAATGAGACAGAGAAAGAAACAAACTGACAACTTCATATGGAAAGGGAAAAGACCCCAGATAAATAAAGCATTACTGAAGGAGAAGAACAATGTGGGAGGCCTCACACAATCTGACTTTAGAACCTATTATACCATGGCAGTCAAACAACAGTAAAACAGCTTGGTACTAGTACAAGAGATACATAGACCAATGCAACAGCATTGAGAATCCAGACGTGAATTCATCCGTCTATGAGCAGCTGATATTTGACAAAGGCCCAAACAAAAGACAATCTCTTTTACAAGTGGTTCTGGCATAACTGGATATCCATCTGGAAAAAAATGAAACAAGACTCACACCTCACACCATGTACAAACTATCTCAAAGTGGATCCAAGACCTAAATATAAAGTCTAAAATGATAAAGATCATGGAAGAAAAAATAGGGACAATGCTAAGGGCCCTCATACATGGCAGAAACAAAATACAAAACATAACTCACAATTCACAAATAACAGAAGAGAAGGTGAATAACTGGGAGCTCCTAAAAGTCAAACACTTACGCTTATCAAAAGACTTCACCAAAAGAGTAAAAAGACAACCTAAAGACCAGGAAAAAAAATTTGGTTACAACATATCCGATCAGGGTCTAATCTCTGAAATCTACAAGATACTGCAAAACTTCAACAGCAAAACGACAAATAACCCATTAAAAAATGGGCAAAGGATAGGAACAGGAACTTCACCAAGGAGACATTTAGGCGACTAACAGACATATGAGGAAATGCTCATGATCATTAGCCATTAGAGAAATGCAAATCAAAACTACAATGAGATACCATCTCTCCCTAACAAGGATAGAATTAATCCAAAAAATACAAAATAATAAATGTTGGAGAGGTTGTGGAGAGCCTAGAACACTTACATAATGCTGGTTCAACCACTTTGAAAATCAATTTGGTGCTTCCTTACAAAGCTAGAAATAGAAGTACCATACAATCCAGCAATCCTATTCCCTGCAATATATCCTAGAGAAATAAGAGCCATCTCACAAACAGACATATGCACACCCATCTTCACTGCAGCACTGTTAACAATAACAAAAAGATGAAAACAACATAGGATCCCATCAACGGATGAATCGATAAACAAATTATGGTATATTTCACACAATGGAATACTATGCAATGATAAAGAAAAACGATGAATCTGCAAAACATCTCACAACATGATGAATCTGGAAGGCATTATGCTGAGTGAAATTAGTAAGTTGCAAAAGGACAAATATTGTATGAGACCACTATTATAAGAACTCCAGAAAAGTTTAAACACAGAAGAAAACATTCTTTCATGGTTATAAGGGTCGGGAGGGAGGGAGAGAGGTATTCACTAACTAGATAGTAAAAAAAGATAGTAGACAAGAATTATCTTAGGCGAAGGGAAGGACAACACACAATACAGGGTAAGTCAGCACAGCTGGACTAAACCAAAAGCTTAGAAGGTTCCTGAACGCTACCAAACACTTTGAGGGACAGAGTACCAGGGGTGAGGGTCGGGGGACCTTGGTTTCGGGGGACATCTAGGTCAACTGGCATAACAAAGTTGATTAAGAAAATGTTCTGTATCGCACTTTCCTGAGTCACATCTGGGGTCTTAAGAGCTTGGGAGCAGCTATCTAAGATGCATCAATTGGTTCCAACCTACCTGGAGCAAAGGAGAATGAAGGACACCAAAGACACAAGGAAAATATTAGCCCAAGAGACAAAAGGGCCACGTAAACCAGAAGTTCCATCAGTGTGACAACAGAAGAACTAGATAGTGCCCAGCTACCACCAATTGTTACCACCAATGACTGCCCTCAGAAGGAACACAACAGAGTCCTTGATGGAGCAGGAGAAAAGTGTGGTGCAGAAAACAAATTCACGTAAAAAAGACCAGACTTGACGGTTGACTGAGCCTAGAGGAACCCCAGAAGGCATGGCCCCCAGACTCTCTGTTCACCCAACTAAAACCATTCCCGAAGCCAACTCTTCCTACAAAGATTAGGCTGGACTTTACAGTACTTTAATAACACCCATGGAGAGTGTGCTTCTGAGTTCAAGTAGATACATGAGACTAAATTTTTTTTTTTAATTTTAAAATAAATACATAAAAAACATAGAACAAAAGGAAATGTGAGAATTTGCCTTGGGAAAAGAAAATCTGAAGGGTATGAAAATAAGTTTACTTCGTATTTTTTTTTTTTTTTTTAGGTTAGAATTCCAACTAATTCTCGGAATAAAAAAAGAGTGAATCCACATCGACGAAGAGTTTAGGTATAAATATATTTTTACCCCAAATTTGGAGGGCTTCGACAATTTTCCCCAGAGACTCTAAATAGCTGATAGGAAATTCATTCTCTTCTGAATGGCCTATGCCTTCAGCCCTCTTGTTCATTTTCTCTCTTTCAAATGGAAGCTGCCCTCACTCTCTGAAGTCCTTATTTGCCAACAGTGTTGTCAATGACGTTAGAGTTTCTTCAGCATCACCCTCCTCCCATCTTGAATTTTAAACCTCATGGACAATCAGTAAGAAAGGCCAAGTAACAAAGCTGTTGAGAGGAGAGTCTGGAATATACAACCCTGACTTAAACAGGGAGGGATACATAAGAAGAAGACCCAAAGAAAATGTACTCAGTTGTATGCAGCATAGTTACACCATGTTAGATGGAAGCATGGCTTTATTTGGAGAATAATTATGTTTAAGGAGACATGAATGGATGCCACACAGACACAGGACAACTCACCCAGGGAACACTGACATAAGCAGGGAGTTCATTAGTAAATATCATTGTGTTTAGGGCCAATGGAGCCCCAAGGTAATGAACATGGCAGTGGTCCCTTCTTCACGGTTCAATCTGAACTGACTGAGTCCTCTAGAGCTGGAACAGGAATAAAGCCCTATGCTCCCCAAACAAACCCACCTCACCAGACCATGAAAGGTGTTGTTGCCATCGCGCCCACCTATCCCTCTCCTGATCTTTCTGCTCTCCCCTGAAAAGGAAGCATGCCCTCGAGAACAAGCATGGATCTGATCAGCCCTCTTTGATTCAACCCTGGAGGAGACAAGACATGTCCTTCTATGTCATAGCCTTTCTGTTAACTACTGTTGTCGGTAGTTGTTATTGAGTCAATTTCGACTCATGCTGATCTCATATATTTCACAGTAGACATGGGCTCCATAGGGATTTCAATGTTGTGACCTTGCAGAAGCAGATTGCCAGGTCTGTCTTTCAAGGCACCGCTGGGTGGGTTTGAACTGCCAACCTTTCAGTTAGTAGTGAAGCACTTAACAGTTTGTGCCACCCAAGTACTCCTATGAACTACTAAAGGGTTTTAAAATGGCTAGTGGTTACTTTCAGGTAATACTGAGTGGGACGAGGCTGTAAGGGAGTTAACTGGGAACTGGCCCTATTCTCAGGGTCATGATCTTGGTGGTGATACAGAGGTGTATGCATATGTGGTTAAGAAATTGCACTTTACAGCTTATGGAGTTCCAGCGGTGGAGTGGTTAAGAGCTCAGGCTGCTAACCAACAGTTCAGCAGTAACAATCTACCAGCCACTCCTTGGAAACCTTATGGGACAGTTCTACTGTGTCCCAGAGGGTCGCTATGAGTCAGAATAAGTTCAATGGCAACAGGTTTGGTGTTTTTCGTTTCATAGAGTACTTAGGATGTCAAAGCACTCTCCTAAAGCTTGATACCTATTAACTCATTTCACCTAGCCCTCAATACTGTGTTGTTGTTGTTGTTGTTAGCTGCCATCGAGTCAGCCCCAGGCTCCTGCAGATCCCATGTGTTACAGAGTAGAACTGTTCCATACGGTCTTCTTGGCAGATCACCAGGCCTTTCTTCCACAGTATCACTGGGTGGGTTCGACCCACCAACCTTTGCATTAGCAGCTGATGGCAAACTTCTTGCACCACCCAGGCTCCTTCAACAGTATGAGGCAGATGCTATTTTTATCCCATTTTAGGATAAGGAAACTGTGTCACGAAGCAGTGAAGAATGTTGCCTTAAATCTCAAAGATATCACGCGGTGGAGTTCAAATTTTAACTGAGCTTCTCTGGCTCTAAATCCATGTTCCTAACACCTACACTAAAAAAAAAAAAAAAAAGGAGAGAGAATGAGACAATATCCCAGAGCTATAATGCTTCGATATTACAGGAAATAGAGTTTTGGGGTTTTTTTAATTTCTAAAGCAAACACTTAGATATTGGGGAATAAGATGCTGAATTTACATAAATGATTAAGATAACATTTGGAGTTTCTAAGAAATTTCACACTGGTGGAAGCTGCTTGAGCTAAGGACCCAGAGCTCTGGGAAGACAAAGCATCTGTCCTCTGTCATCTGAGGCTGGGAGAGCCCTTGGGTGTGCCTGAGCATTGGTGTTTCTTAGCATAGAGTGTCGAGGTCTTCACTTTTTGGGTCCAGGTCCTAGGCAGGTCATGAGTCTTGGGCTCCCTATGCTAGTTACTCTCTGTGCCAAGGGAAGATGTGACATTTCAAAGCCAATATTTGGCCTTGGGTCACCCCAATCCTGGCATCTGCCTCCGAACTCATGATGGAACAAACAGCTGATCTTGCAGTTACTGAATCAGTCAGGCAGAGATGGACAATGCCCTGGCGGAGCACCCAGAGGTGGGTGAGTCAGCCAAGGTGAGCAGTCCAGATTCCATTAGATGGGAGGTGAGTACAGGACACGATGCGATCATGTCTGCATGTCAGCACTTGGAAGTCAGAAGCAGGAGAAACTTTAAGGTACTATCTAGCCAGCCTTGGTCCTCTGGCACAGAGGGCACAGCTGATGTGTGTGTGGCCTTCACTATGTGGTCAGCAGGTGGCAGTGGGCCTCATCTGTGGCTCTGTACATAAGGATTATGAATGATGATGATGAAGGCTGTGATGGTTAAGGTTGTGTGTCAACTTGGCTCGGCCATGATTCTTGGTAGCTTGACAGTCATATGAAGTTGTGATCACTTCCATGATCAAATTTGATATAATGTGATCACCTCCACGATGGCATCTGGTCTGAGTAGCCAATCAGTTGAAAGGGAGTTTCCTTGGTCATTTGTCCTGCATTGAATGTAAGTGGATATTCTGACAACGCTTGTGGGCTTTTACTCCTTCTGGATTCTGCACCTGGCTCCTGTTCGTCTCACCTCCAGTTCTTGAGACTAGCTAGCAGCTTACCTGTGGTCTTGCCTGCTGATCTTTGGATTCATCCATCTTCACTGCCTGTGAGCAGGAGTACTTACTATGTGCCGACTCACTTAGCCCTCACAAAAATCCAAGGAGTTAAGTATTCTTATTCATGGTTTTTACAGATAAGGTGTGGTCCTGGCAAGCAGAGGTCTTTTTAACCTAATCTGAAGGTTCGTGGTTTGAACCCACCCAGTGGCACTGGAGAAGAAAAGCCTGGTGATCTACTTCCATGAAGATTATATCCAAGAAAACCCTATGGAACAATTCTACCCTGTAACACTTGGCTTCGCCATGAGTCAGGATCGACTGGAAGGCAATGGGTTTGGTTTGGTTTTATAGATGAGGAGACAGGCATAAAGAAGTTCTGTAACTCACCTGGATCACACTTCTAATAAGTGATGGAGCTAGAATGGGAATCTAAGCAACCTGGCTCCACAGCCTCTATTCCTTCATTCAACAAGTATTTATTGAAAACCGACTATGTACTGGGCCCTATGCAGTCAATTTGGGGATATCCTTAATCATAATCATCAATTGCCAATAAGTATTACTCACTAGGTCCCATGTAGGGAGCTGTACATACAATAAGATTAATAATTATGATGATACTACTACTACTAATAGTAACAATAAATTTAAACTAACCAGATGGTTCACATGTATCATTACCTGGAATATTTACAGATACCCCAGTAAGGGATGAATTTTTACTGTATCTCTTTCATAGACAAGGAAACTGAAGTTAAGAGAAGGAAATAATTTTCCAAGGACATAGATGCAATTGGAAGTAGTTAGATTTGAACCTGACTCTTTCCTTTTCCAAAGTTGATGTCATGGATTCAATTGTGTCCCCCAAAAGTATGTGTCAACTTGGTTAGGCCACGATTCCCAGTATTGTGTGGTTGTCCTCCATTTTGTAATTGTAATTTTATGTTACAGAGGATTAGGGTGGGATGGTAACACCCTTACTAAGGTCACATCCCTGATCCAATGCAAAGGGACTTTCCCTGGAGTATGGCCTGCACCACCTTTTACCTTACAACAGATAATAGGAAAGAGAAGCAAGACCAGAGTGGGGACCTCATACCACCAAGAAAGCAGTGCCAAGAGCAGAGCATGTCCTTTGGACCGGGGTTCCTGAGCAGAGAAGCTCCTAGTCCAAGGGAAGATTGATGAGAAGGATCTTCCCCCAGAGCCTTCCTGTGAAGCTGATGCCTGAATTTGAACTTCTAGCTACTAGGCTGTGAGGAAGTAAATTTCTCTTTGTTGAAGCCATCTACTTGTGATATTTCTGTTATAGCAGCGCTACATAACTAAGACAGTCACCATGCTCTTATCAAGAACACAGCTCAAGCATCACCTTGCTTTTCCATTCATTTAATAAACATTACATTTTTGCCGTCACAGTGGTTAAGTGCTTGGTTGTTACCTGAGAGGTTGGCAGTTCAAACCCACCAGCCACTCCGCAGGAGAAAGATGTGGTAGTCTGCTTCCATAAAGCCTTGTAAACCCTATGGGGCAGTTCTCCTCTGTCCCATAGGGTTGCTATGGGTGGCAGTTGATGTGAAGCCAGTGGGTGGGGGTATCATTTCTTGGCACTCACCATGACTTCACTCCTGTGCTGCAGGTGGTGATGGTGTTCATTGTCCTGGCCTCACTATTCCTGTCCCATGACCATCTCACCAAGGAGTTACAGCAGCACGTGAAGGGAGCGACAGCCCCACACAAGTACCCGAGGAAGGTGAGCATGGCAGATGGATGGGGTCTGGCCCTCTGGGCTGGTTCTGGTGCTCAGCTCTCCCAAGTCCTCCAAGGTGGTTAGCGTAAGCTTAGGTAAACCACCGCACTACCTTTTTCTACTGCAGAAGAACCAATTCAACTTTACGATGTGATGGAGCGCACTTAATTGATTGGGATCCTTGAGCGTGTGTCAGAAACCAAAAAGGAACTCACTGCTGGTAAGTTAATCTAAAGGAAAAAAAATCAGAAAAGTGTCCACAGACATAAGTTCAAGAAGGGTATTTATAAGCCTCCAGAATCTGAAAAAGAAAAGTCCAAATCAGCAGTTTCAAAACTATCTCTAACATGATTCATCATAAGAAATACATTTTGTATTGCAGCCCAATATACATATACACATAAATATGACATATAAAAGTTAATAAAATATCATTATAACTCAACACGTTCAGTACTTTCTGTTCTACTTCTTTGTTTTTAAATGCTACCTCCAAGCAAGAAAATTTCTTTTACAACTATCTAATGGGCCACAATATGGCTTGACAATCACTGATCTCAATGTCCAACATAGAGAAGTGATTCAATTATTCCCAGAATTAATATGGGCACCTCCTGATGGCACAGTGGTTAATTGCTTGGCTGCCAACAAAAAAGTAGACAGTTTGAACTCTCTAACTGCTCTCTGAGAGAAAGATGTGGCAGTCTGCTTCTGTAAAGATTATAGCGTTGGAAACCCTATGGGGCAGTTCCACTCTGTCCTGTAGGATTGCTATGAGTCGTAATCAACCTTAATGGCAACAGGATTTTTTTCTATATACTTAGAAATGATTGCACATATTTAATTTTTTACATAAACAGATCTCGACAGCACATGGCAGAATATGGAATGGTATATGATGTATGATCCTACGTGCTCAGAGTTTGAAAGGGTACAGATGCCAAAGATTTAACATTTCCTTCTTTTGTAATACTTTGTGGCATTGTTCGGATCTTTACAATCAATGCACATTATGTAGCTGTATGTCTAGTATTTATTGATCACCTACCCTGTGTCCTGGGCCCTGTAATAAATGCTCTACATGTAGCATTATTTCACTTAATCCTTGCCACAACCTGCTATGGTATAACTCTCCTGTTCTATGTAGAGGAAACTAAGACACAAAGTAAATGGCCTGAAATTCCAGGCAATAAAAGGCAGAGCTGGAACTCAAACCCAGGTGTATCTGACAACAGAGTTCATGCTTTCCATTTTAGGCTCCGTTGCCTCACAGCTTTCATATCATGGCAACACCCAAGCCACCACAGTATGATCAACAGACAGACAAGTATTTCAAACATCAGCAGGCCCACCCATGGTGGACAGGTTTCAGTGGAGTTTCCAGACCAAGACAGGATAAGTAGAAAGGCCTGGTAATCTACTTCCAAAAGTTAGCTAATGGAAATCCTATGGATCACAACAGAATATTTTCTGATGTAGAATTGGAAGATGAGCCCCCTAAGTTGGGAGGTACTCAAAACACGTCGTGGCCAAAACAATGGGCTTGAGCATAACAATGATCATGAAGATGGCACAGGACCAGTCAACATTTCATTCTGTTGTCCTTGGGGTCGTCATGAGTTGGACCCGACTTAATGCCAAAGAACAGCAACAACAACGCTACCTCACAGAGAACAGAAAAAACGATGCATAGCATTAAGTTGTACCGTGGGGAACTGTGATGGTTAAGATTGTGCATCAGCTTGGCTAGAGCCTGATTCTCAGTGTTTTGGCAGTCGTTTCATGTTGTGATCACGTCCCTGTTGAGATTTGATATGTGATCACCCCTATGATGGGATCTGCTGTGAGTGGCCAATCAGTTGAAGGAGTTTTCTTGGGCATGTGTCATGCATCAAGTGTGGGGGGACATTTGGCACGGCTCAGGGGCTTTTGGTAGTTCTGGATCCTACAGCTGGCTCCAGTTCATCTGAACTCCCATTCTCGGGACTTGAGCTAGCAGCTTACCTGCCGTCTTGCCGGCCGATCTTGGGATTCATCCATCTTCATAGCCTGTGAACAACAGCCCGGCTCTCCAACCAGATGATCTTGGGTTCACCAGCCCCTGCAGCTATGTGAATCAGGAGAACCCTCCATCCTGATCCACGGACTTGAGATGTTCCAGCCTCTACAACTGCATGAGCCATTTCCTTGATTTAAATCTTTCTCTCTTTATATATATTTATAAGCTTTACTGGTTTGTCTTCTCTAGAGAACTCAGCCTCAAACAATAACGAACAGCCCTAAAATCTTAGTGGCTGATAGTGAAGAAAGCTTATTACCGTGGGTATTCTGGGAACTCTGCTCCACATCCTGTCACTCTGGGACCTGGATAAACCACAGCCACTATAGAGACACCTGCCAGGTGCTATGCTGATGGGAAGAAATGGTGGTCAGCCTTCCATCTAAAAGGTTCTGAACTCTTCTGCCTAGAGGTGACACACTTCACAGTTCATTGGCCAAAGGAAGTCATGTGGCTACGTCCACTCTCAGGGAGACAAGAGGAGGACCTGAGATACCTGCTGAGATACATGGAGACCCCCTCATGATGCCAGCCTGCCTGGGGTCTCCGCAGGTGACAAGGATGGGAGTGGGAAATGGAAGGAAATGATAGCAGGACCAAGTCAGGCTGGATCTGCTTTCTCCTGGTCCAGGTAGAGTTTGTTAAATAGCTGCCCAAAACCATCACTAGCAAGATCCAACAGAGTGAACTTAGGAAAAAGAGGTGTAGCTGATGTAATCGACAGTCAACTCAGGCCCACGGAGTGAACCTGGGCACAACCCAGTCCATCTCAGTTACCCCAGTATGGTCGGGGGGATGTGTGTTCAAAGACTGGATTTCAAAGGGGATCAGGAGAGCCTAGATTCCTACATTTTTCTTCTTTGAAGTTAAATTCAGTCACCACACCTCCTCTGTCCCTTTGGGGTTGGCCAGCTGGGTGCTGGGACTGGGACTGAGGGGCAATAAAAATGCCTGGGCCTGTGGTAATCCTCTGAGATTCTCCCCAGCCCCCAATTCCAGATCCCAGGCCAAATGGATTCTCCCTTCTGGAACCAGCACGATCTGGGGCCCCGTGTGCCCATTCCCATGGCCAGAGACACTGAAGCTGGGGGGGAAACTTCAGGTGGCCCTAGGTTCCAGACCTGCCGGGCTCCTCCTGACCCTACAGGAGGGTAAGCCTGGCGTGGCCCTGGAAGGGCGTCTGGGGCCTCGGCCCTTGCTTGGTGACTTCACCTGCTGGCTAAATAGTCCAGTACCTGCCACCACCCAGTGGGTCTGTCCCCTTTGTGCCTGACAGTAACGCTGCTGTTGCTGCTACCACCACAGCTCCTGGCCACCACAGTGAGGGAGGGACCCGGGCTCTCTAGGATTCCAAGAGCCACAAAGACTCCCCGAGTCTACCTAGGTGTGCTGCATACTCACCACTAACCAGGGCCCCAGAAGCCCTCCCCCTTGAATTTCCCTAGAGATCTCCCCCACTCAACCCATCCCCAGGAATCCAGGACTCCCCCAAAACTCCCACCAATGCCTAGCTACTCACCTCACCCCTGGGCCACAGAGCCCTGAGACCCTAGCCTCCATAGGGACACTCACTCAATCACCTCTCCCAGTGGCCCAGGACCCCCTCCACCCTTCCCACTCACTATACACCTCTGCAGTTGCCCCCTGGCTAGGAGGTTCTGTCAACTGACCCTTCACTCCCTCCATCTTGAGGCCTGAGATGGGATCACCAGAGGGACAGCAGAGGCTGAGAGGAGCAGGGGCAGAAAGGTCCAGCCCCGCCTGCAAGGTAAATGGAGCTTCCCTGGGGTGTGGCCTGGACCACCTTTTATCTCTCAAGAGATAAAAGGGAAGCAAGCAGAGAGTTGGGGACCTCATGCCACCAAGAAAGCAGCACCAGGAGCAGAGTGTGTCCTTTGGCCACGGGGTCCTTGTGCCTGTGAAGCTCCTCGACCAGGGGAAGATTGAGGACAAGGATCTTCCTCCAGAGCCAACAAAGCAAGAAAAGCTTCCCCTGGAGCCCACGCCCTCAATTTGGACTTGTAATCTACTAAAAAAGTATAACAAAATAAAATTCTCTTTGTTAAAGCCATCCACTTGTGGTATTTCTGTTATGGCAGCACTAGATGACCAAGACACACACATACACAGAGAAGGGCACAGAGAAACGCACAACAGCCACACAGGGGAAAGCACAGCACACAATCCATGCACTCACAGACTCAGAAACTCAGACAGAGACAGCCACACAGATTACACACCTGCATGCACACAATCACACACATGCACAGGCCCTTGGCTCCCCAGGAGGCACAGATAGCCCCGGCACTCCCAACAGAGGCCACTGCAGGCAAATGAGGCTACAGTCCAGGCATGCCCTGCTCCATTGAAGCTGTCTCTACAGGGAGTGCTTTCCTGGCTCCAAATTCATGCTGGAGCCCTCTAGAGGGCTGTGCCCAGGGCACTGAGAGTGGCCAGGGCAGGGTGGCTCCGGGAAGAGCCTCTGGGGCTGAGATTAGGACTCGGGATCCTGTCAGGGGCCCTTAAAGTGGGGGTGTCCTGTAGAGCCTGGTGGATGCAGAGGTCAAAGGAGGCTTCAGGAACTGTTCTTAATTTTCATAGGTGTTGTGATGATGAATTTTATGTGTCAGTTCTACCTGTGTGTGCAAAGGTAAGGAAAGGGAAGGGGCCTGTCCTAGTGGATCAACAGAGGAAATGCCCAGTTAATAAAGCAAGCATACTCCAGACAGGAGTAACGTTATAAATAATGGCAACTCCAGAACACTTCATTGTGCTCATGCCTAACCTTCACATGGATCCAGAGGCAATTGTCGAAACAGAATAAATTGCAAAAGGTGCAGCAGGGTTCTATCCTTTTATCTTACTTATGCAGTCTGTATGCTAAACAAATAATGCTGGAAGCTGGCATATGAAGAAGACAGCATCAGGATGGAAGGAACACTCATTAACAAACTCAATAATCAATTGACAGAACCTTGCTTGCCGAAAATGAAGAGACTTGAAGCACTTACCGATCAAAGTCAAAGACTACATAGAGCCTTTGGTATAGATGATGCCTGAATGTGAAGAAAACAAAAATCCTCAAACTGGACCAATAAACAACGTCATGATAAATGGCAGAGAAACTGAAGTTGTCAAGGATTTCCTCCTAGTTGTATCAACAATCAATATCCACGCAAGCAGCAGTCAAGAAATCAGAGAATGTATTGCATTGGGCAAATCTGCAAAAGACCTCTTTAAAGTTTTGTTTTTTTTTTTTTTTAATTTTTATTGTGCTTTAAGTGAAAGTTTACATATCAAGTCAGTCTCTCACACAAAAACTTATATACACCTTGCTACATACTCCCAACTGCTCTCCCCCTAATGAGACAACCCGCTCCCTCCCTCCACTCTCTCTTTCCCTGTCCATTTCGTCAGCTTCTAACCCCCTCCAGGGAGGAGATGCCAACATAGTCTCAAATGTCCACCTGATCCAAGAAGCTCACTCCTCACTAGCATCCCTCTCCAACCCATTGTCCAATCCAATCCCTGTATGAAGATTTGGCTTTGGGAATGGTTCCTGTCCCGGGCCAACAGAAGGTCTGGGGGCCATGACCACTGGGGTCCATCTAGTCTCAGTCAGACCATTAAGTCTGGTCTTTTTATGAGAATTTGGGGTCTGCATCCCACTGCTCTCCTGCTCCCTCAGGGGTTCTCCGTTGTGGTCCCTGTCACGGCAGTCATCAGTTGTAGCTGGGCACCATCTAGTTCTTCTGGTCTCAGGATGATGTAGTCTCTGGTTTATGTGGCCCTTTCTGTCTCTTGGGCTTGTAATTACCTTGTGTCCTTGGTGTTCTTCATTCTCCTTTGATCCGGGTGGGTTGAGACAAATTGATGCACCTTAGATGGCCACTTGCTAGCGTTTAAGGCCCCAGACACCTCTCTCCAAGGTGGGATGGAGAATGTTTTCTTAATAGATTTTTATTGTGCCAATTGACTTAGATGTCCCCTGGAACCATGGTCCCCAAAACCCTACCCCGCTACGCTGGCCTTCGAAGCAGTTTATTCCGGAAACTTCTTTGCTTTTCCTTTAGTCCAGTTGTGCTGACCTCGCCTATATTGTGTTGTCTTTCTCATCACCTAAAGTAGTTCTTATCTACTATCTAATTAGTGAGTACCCCTCTCCCACCCTCCCTCCCTCCCCCTCGTAACCATCAAAGAATATTTTCTTCTCTATTTAAACTATTTCTTGAGTTCGTATAATACTTGCCTTATACAATATTTGTCCTTTTGCAACTGTCTAATTTCACTCTGCATAATGCCTTCCAGATTCCTCCATGTTATGAAATGTTTCACAGATTCATCACTGTTCTTTATTGATGCATAGTGTTCCACTGTGTGAATACACCGTAATTTATTTATCCATTCATTATAAATAATTTATTTATCCACTCATTGGAACAAGCCTTGGTAAATTTTTTTTTTTAAAACATTAGTGGTCCCACTGGATCCTATGAAAGATGGTTCAGAAAGCTGAAATTTAGAATTCTTTGAGGGCATGAAAATCGACAAACATGGCAATTATTTCCATTGAAAATGCGACAAACTAATAATTATATTTCAAAGATGTAATTGATGACTATCCTTCCATGGGAACCCTGGTGGCACACTGGTTAAGACCTAGGCTGCTAACCAAATAGTTGGCAGTTCCAATCCAAGAGCCACTCCGCAGAAACCCTATGGGGCAGTTCTACTCTGTCCTATAGAGTCTCTACAGGGTGGATGCCGCAGCAACGTGAGTTTGTTTTTTGTTGGTGCTTTGTTTTTTCCTGGTTCCATGAGGACTCCCTGGGCTGTGTAGATGATTAAGCGCTGGACTAGAAGCCAAACGGTTGGCGGTTGGAACCCACCCAGACGCGCCGTGTAATACCAACTTGGCAATCTGCTTCCAATAACATCACAGCCTGGAAAGCCCTATAGAGCAGTTCTACTCTGCACACTTGGGGTCACTCTGAACCAAAATCGAACCCACTCTACCGCAACAAAAATAGCGCTTTCACAAAAACCAGGATAATAAAATTAGAGTAATTTCTAATATGTCAATAAAGAAAAATAATTCAACTCGAAGTAATGTTGAGTGTTTTCATAATCTACTTTTCAATTTTTTACTATTTCCCAGCTACTTTAAAGTTATACGTAAAAATAACAACAAAAACCCGCTGCCATCAAGTCCACTGCAACTCTTATCAACCCTACAGGACAGAGGAGAACTGGCCCCTAGGGGTTCCAAGGATGTCATCTTCAAGGAAGCTGACTGCCACATCTTTCTCCAGCTGAGCGGCTGGTGGGTTCCAAACGCCAACATTTCGGTTAGCAGCCGAGCGCTTCACCACTGCGCCTCCACCTGGGTTCCTTCTTTAGGTAAAAAGAACCATTAAAAAGGTAACAACAGCCTGTACACAGGGGTAGCGTCTTCCCTTTCCCCTCGGGCTCCACCGTGGCTGGCCTGAGAAGCCACAGCAAAGCCCCTTCTCCTCAGCACTCAGGGCCCCAAAACAAAGCTTTGTACTCACTGTTGACTCTCGGGTCCCATAGCCGCGGGGCCTCCCTGACGCTGGGTCCCCCGGAAACTAAGCTCTTTGGCCTTCCCCGACAGCCCGGTCACCCTCCAGGCCAAAGCTCCGATCCACCAGCTCTTCCAGGCGCCGCCGCTCAAAATGGCGACGGGGCGCCCTCTGCCGGCTGCTGCCGCCCAGGAAAGGTCGCTTTGTGCAAACTGTTGGCGGTGGCCGCACCGCCCCCTGGGAATGACATTCTCAATTCTAAGTGATGTTTTAAACCAAAAAGAAAAAAAAAAAAAGGTTAATTACAGTGTTATCTAGAGAAGCATTTAAATAGGAATTTCACCAGCAATATTGACTGATCTCCAGAAGAATTCTCCATTATCACGTTAAAACGCACACACGGTAATTCCTTGAGGAATTCTCCTCAGAGCTTGAGTGGAATATCTATATTCTTTATTTGGAAATAAGTATTTGTCAGAGACGTCTTATGCATCATTTCTGACCCTCTTGGCTCTCCTATCTCTTTTTCACATGCTGCCACTATAACAACCAGCTCTGAAAGCTCAGATGTACTTCATGAGGGACAAACATCACAATCTCCTGCACTTTGTCCCTGTGTCCCATGACTCCCTATCCTTCTCTGGGTTTCTATGTTGATGGTGAGGTGGGACATGCCCCATGATCAAAGCCCACACATGCATAGTCAGGTGCCTTTTTGACTCTGGGTGTGTCTGGTCTCTGTGTGTATTCAGAGAGTGAGTGGTCATTGTGGTGGGGGTCAGTGTGTTGTTAGGGTGTGTACATATGATTTTCATGTTTATGTATGATCAGGGGGTAGATGGTCATTTCAGGGTCTTTTAGTATGTGTATTTTATTATATTTGCTATGGTCAGTGGGAGTACGGACATGTGGAATCTTGGAGAATGTGCAATGTGTGTTTGTTGTCAGTGTTTTGTGTGTTTCTAAAGTGGACTGACATGTCTAAATGTGTGATCAGTGTGTGAATTCAGGATGTGAGTGTGGTCAGAATATGTCTGAGTTCTCAGTGTTGATGTGTTGTCAGAAGAATACAATCATTCGCAATATCTCTGTGTGTGCTGCATTCATTTTCATGCAGTCAGAAGTTGTGTGGTCAGTGTGAATGTGTGTGTATGTGTGTGTGTTTATGCTGTGGTTAGAGAGTGTCAGTGAGGAGCAGCATTGAACACTTGCCCAACTATTCAGCAGTCACCTTCCCTGGAGCCCCAGTTTATCCAGGAATTGCCCAAAGGTTACCTGAGGGTCTGCAAAAAGAAGAACAGAGGGATCTGGACAATGGGAGCTACTAATGCTCAGGACAGGTTCTTGACCAGCTAGAGACAGGGATTTGGGTTCTGTAGGTTCAAGGGGTTGGGGAACCTGCAGGCATCAGTAACTGTAGAACTTTATGGGATCCTGATTAAGGGCTTTGTGCAAGATAGGGATTTGGGACTAAGAATGCTGAACTACTTTTCATGTGCCTATTGGCCATTTGTAATCTTCTTTGGAGAAATGTATATTCAAGTCCTTTGCTCAGTTTTTTTTTTTTTAATTTTTATTGAGCTTCAAGTGAACGTTTACAAATCAAGTCAGTCTGTCACATATGAACTTATATACACCTTACTCCATACTCCCACTTGCTCTCCTAATGAGTCAGCCCTTCCCGTCTTTCCTTTCGTGACAATTTTGCCAGCTTCCGACCCTCTCTACCCTCCCATCCCACCTCCAGACAGGAGATGCCAACACAGTCTCAAGTGTCCACCTGATACAAATAGCTCACTCTTCATCAGCATCTCTCTCCTACGCACTGTCCAGTCCCTTCCATGTCTGATGAGTTGTCTTTGGGAATGGTTCCTGTCCTGGGCCAACAGAAGGTTTGGGGACCATGACCGCCAGGATTCCTCTAGTCTCAGTCAGACCATTAAGTATGGTCTTTTTGTGAGAATTTGGGGTCTGCATCCCACTGATCTCCTGCTCCCTCAGGGGTTCTCTGTTGTGCTCCCTGTCAGGGCAGTCATCGGTTGTGGCCGGGCACCAACTAGTTCTGGTCTCAGGATGATTTAAGTCTCTGGTTCATGTGGCCCTTTCTGTCTCTTGGGCTCATAGTTATCGTGTGACCTTGGTGTTCTTCATTCTCCTTTGATCCAGGTGGATTGAGACCAATTGATGCATCTTAGATGGCCGCTTGTTAGCATTTAAGACCCCAGACACCACATTTCAAAGTGGGATGCAGAATGTTTTCATAATAGAATTATTTTGCCAATTGCCTTAAAAGTCCCCTTAAACCATAGTCTCCAAACACCTGCCCTTGCTCCACTGACCTTTGAAGCATTCAGTTTATCCCGGAAACTTCTTTGCTTTTGGTCCAGTCCAGTTGAGCTGACCTTCCATGTATTGAGTATTGTCCTTCCCTTCACCTAAAGTAGTTCTTACCTACTAACTAATCAGTAAAAATCCCTCTCCCACCCTCCCTCCTTCCCCACCTTGTAACCACAAAAGTATGTGTTCTTCTCAGTTTTTACTATTTCTCAAGATCTTATAATAGTGGTCTTATACATTATTTGTCCTTTTGCCTCTGACTGATTTCGCTCAGCATAATGCCTTCCAGGTTCCTCCATGTTATGAAATGTTTCATAGATTCGTCACTGTTCTTTATCAATGCGTAGTATTCCATTGTGTGAATATACCACAATTTATTTACCCATTCCTCTGTTGATGGACACCTTGGTTGCTTCCAGCTTTTTGCTACTATAAACAGAGCTGCAATAAACATGGGTATGCATATATCTGTTCGTGTAAAGGCTCTTGTTTCTCTAGGGTGTATTCCGAGGAGTGGGATTTCTGGGTTGTATGGTAATTCTATTTCTAACTGTTTAAGATAATGCCAGATAGATTTCCAAAGTAGTTGTACCATTTTACATTCCCACCAGCAGTGTATGAGGTCCAGTCTCTCCGCAGCCTCTCTAACATTTATTATTTTGTGTTTTTTGGATTAATGCCAGCCTTATTGGAGTGAGATGGAATCTCAACGCAGTTTTAATTTGCATGTCTCTAATGGCTAATGATCGAGAGCATTTTCTCATGTATCGGTTAGCTGCCTGAATATCTTCTTTAGTGAAGTGTGTGTTCATATCCTTTGCCCACTTCTTGATTGGGTTGTTTGTCTTTTTGTGGTTGAGTTTTAATAGAATCATATAGATTTTAGAGATCAGGTGCTGGTCGGAGATGTCATAGCTGAAAATTCTTTCCCAGTCTGTAGGTGGTCTTTTTACTCTTTTGGTGAAGTCTTTAGATGAGCATAGGTGTTTGATTTTTAGGAGCTCCCAGTTATCTGGTTTCTCTTCGTCATTTTGGGTAATGTTTTGTATTCTGTTTATGCCTTGTATTAGGGCTCCTAAGGTTGTCCCTATTTTTTTCTTCCATGATCTTTATCGTTTTAGTCTTTATGTTTAGGTCTTTGATCCACTTGGAGTTAGTTTTTGTGCATGCTGTGAGGTATGGGTCCTGTTTCATTTTTTTGCAAATGGATATCCAGTTATGCCAGCACCATTTGTTAAAAAGGCTATCTTTTCCCCAATTAACTGACACTGGGCCTTTGTCAAATATCAACTGCTCATATGTGGATGGATTTATGTCTGGGTTCTCAATTCTGTTCCACTGGTCTATGTGTCTGTTGCTGTACCAGTACTAGGCTGTTTTGACTACTGTGGCTGTATAATAGGTTCTGAAATCGGGTAGAGTGAGGACTCCCACTTTCTTCTTCTTTTTCTCTGTTGAGCTTCTTGCTGGATGTCCTGTCCTTCTCCAAAAGTGGTGTGTTGAAGTCTCCTACTATAATTGTAGAGGTGTCTATCTCACATTTCTGTTCTGTTAAAATTTGTTTTATACATCTTGCAGCCCATCATTGGGTGAATAAATATTTAATATGGTTATATCTTCCTGGTCAATTGTACCTTTTATCATTATGTAGTGTCCTTCTTTATCCTTTGTGGTGGATTTAACTTTAAAGTCTATTTTGTCAGAAATTAATATTGCTACTCCTCTTCTTTTTTGCTTATTGTTTGCTTGATATATTTTTTCCATCCTTTGAGTTTGAGTTTGTTTGTGTCTCTAAGTCTAAGGTGTGTCTCCTGTAGGCAGCATATAGACAGATCGTGTTTCTTTATCCAGTCTGAGGCTCTCTGTCTCTTTATTGGTGCATTTAGTCCATTTACATTCAGCGTAATTATAGATAAGTATGTTTTTTTTTTTCATGTGTTTGGTGTTGTCATTTTGATGCCTTTTTGTGTGTGTTGTTGACAATTTCATTTTTCCACTTACTTTTTTGTGCTGAGACGTTTTTCTCTGTAAATTGTGTGTTCGTCATTTTCATAGTATTTGACTTTATGTTTGCTGAGTCGTTATGTTTTTCTTGGTTTTTATTTTGAGTTATGGAATTGTTATACCTCTTTGTGGTTACCTTAATATTTACCCCTATTTTTTAAGTAAAAACCTAACTTGTATTGTCTATATCGCCTTGTATCTGTCTCCATATGGCAGTTCTATGCCACCTGTATTTAGTCCCTCTTGATTATTGTGATCTTTTACATATTGACTTCAATGATTCCGTTTTGATCGTTTTTTTTTTTTTATTAATTTTAATTTGTTTTTGTGATTTCCATATTTGAGTTGATATCAGGATGCTCTGTTCTCCGACCTTGTGTTGTGCTGTTGTCCGATACTATTGGTTTTCTGGCCAAACAATTTCCTTTAGTATTTCCTGTAGCTTTGGTTTGGTTTTTGCAAATTCTCTAAGCTTGTGTTTATCTGTAAATATCTTAATTTCGCCTTCATATTTCAGAGAGAGTTTTGCTGGATATATGATCCTTGGCTGGCAGTTTTTCTCCTTCAGTGCTCTGTATATGTCATCCCATTGACTTCTTGCCTGCATGGTTTCTGCTGAGTAGTCTGAACTTATCCTTATTGATTCTCCCTTGTAGGAGACCTTTCTTTTCTCCCTGGCTGCTTTTAAAATTTTCTCTTTATCTTTGGTTTTGGCAAGTTTGATGATAATATGTCTTGGTGTTTTTCTTTTTGGATCAATCTTAAATGGGGTTCAATGAGCATCTTGGATGGATATCCTTTCGTCTTTCGTGATGTCAGGGAAGTTTTCTGCCAGCAGATCTTCAACTATTCTCTCTGTGTTTTCTGTTATCCCTCCCTGTTCTGGGACTCCAATCACATGCAAGTTATCCTTCTTGATAGAGTCCCACATGCTTCTTGGGGTTTCTTCATTTTTTTTAATTCTTTGATCTGATTTTTTTAAGCTATATTGGTGTTAATTCCCTGGTCCTCCAGATTTCCCACTCTGCATTCTAATTGCTCGAGTCTGCTCCTCTGACTTCCTATTGCGTTGTCTAATTCTGTAACTTTATTGTTAATCTTTTAGATTTCTGAATGCTGTCTCTCTATGGATTCTTGCAACTTATCCATTTTTCCACTACGTTCTTGAATAAGCTTTTTGAGTTCTTCAACTGCTTTATCAGTGTGTTTCTTGGCTTTTTCTGGAGATTGCCTTATTTCATTTCTGAGGTCATCCCTGATGTCTTGAAGCATTCTGTAAATTAGTGTTTTATATTCTGTATCTGGCAATTCCAGGATTGTATCTTCATTTGCGAAAGATTTTGATTCTTCAGTTTGGGGGGTTGTAGAAGCAGTCATGGTCTGCTTCCTTATGTGGTTTGACATTGACTGCTGTCTCCAAGCCATCACTAAGATATTGTAGTGATTTATTCTATATTTGCTCACTGAGTCTTATCTTGTTTTGTTTTCTTTCAATATACGTAGATGGGCTACTAGATTGCGCTGTCTTGAGTGTTGTATCCCTTGACTCACTTATGACGTATTACCAGCTGGTTTGGGCTGTTACCAGATATATATGCCTGAGTCCATTCACTATTCTTGAGTAGAATCTGATTTTGGGTCATCAAGTGTGTGATGCAGACTGTCACCTATCCACCTTGAGAAGTAGTGGTGATAGTTGTGTGCACCAGATTCTAGTAGCAACTGGGGTTCACACTCCAGGGGGGGCAGGATGCTGACAGGCTTCCCCCAAGTGTCAGTGAGGTAGGTGTGTCTCTATTCCTAAAGCACCTTGGAGGGTGGGCTCTGCAGCTGTACCTTAGGCCCCCAATGCAAGTACCTCTACAGATTGGTAGGTGTCACCCTCCTTAGACCCCTAAGGCAGGAGGCTAGGTGGTCTGGGGGAGCTTCAGCCCTCAGTTCCCTGTTGTGGGTCAGTGAGGGCTCTGTTGAATACGCAGAGATATCAGACCTGGGAAACTTGTCTTTCCAGTAAATCCGCTAAAACAATTGCAGTCAGATCCCTATCAGAAATGCCTTTGCATTATAATAGCCAACTTGTTCCCTGTAGGGATGAAAGCCCGAGACTGTGGATCACATATGCTTGGCTGGAGCTGGTTCCATGTTTTTAGTCCAATTAGGGAAGGATTTTTGGTCCCTGGGTTTTTTGTGGTTGCTTCTCTCAGGCCAGAAGAATGGGTTAGGAAAAGACAAAAAAAAAAAAGGAAAAGAAAATCCCCGGAGCAGTTCTCCCTCTGGCTCAGGAAATTCCAATGTTAACGAAGCCGCCTGGGAACGGGAGGGAAGGGTTCAGAAAAACAGGAGAGAGTAGCACCCCGGAATATAGACAAAGTTACTTATCTTGCTTGGCATGACTGTTTTATCTGACATTCCCAAGGGACGCGTCGCCTGTGGGTGCTGGCTGGGTAGAGATTGCCCCTGAGGGTCAGGCCCGTGTCCTGTGCTTGCGCTGTCTCAGAAGCCCCGGTCAGTTCCTCTGCTGCCAGTACAAAGCCCAGCGTCAAGGTTCCCTGGCTGGGACGCTGCACTCCCAGCTTCAAAAACAGTTGCTGCCTCCCGGTGACTTCTCCTCCTGTCATCCGCGTTGCTGCACCGCCTGTGTGCACTGGCTAGGCTTACCCCGAGGTCAGTTGAGGGGGCTGGGGCTGCGCCCTGTGTTTGCACCATCACAGGATGCCATGCTCGGCTCCCGTGCGCCCAGTCCAAAGCCCCGCGCCAAGGTTCCCTGGCTGGGACGCTGGCTACAGGCTCCGAAAACAGTCGCTGCTTCCCCGTAGTTGTTCATTCTCGATCTTTGTCACTCAGGTCCACTCTTTAAATCTGTGTTTGTTGGTCAGGGTTCGTAGATTGTCATGTATGTGATCGATTCACTTGTTTTTCCGAGTCTTTGTTGCAAGAGGGATCTGAGGTAGCGCCTACCTAGTCAGACATCTTGGCCCCTCCTCTTTGCTCAGTTTTGCATTGGCTGGTTTATGATTTCGTTCTTAATGTTCTTTGTATCTTCTGGATACTAGACCTTTATCAAATGTATGATTTGCAAACATTTTCTCCCATTCTGTGGTTTGTTTTCCACTCTCTGGTTAGCATCCTTTGATGCAAAAATTTGTTTTAATTGGATGAAAATCAGTTTCTCTATTTCTTCTATAGTTGCTTGTGCTTTAGGTGCCATTTCTAAGAAACCATCGCCAAATACAAGGTCGTGAAAATTGCACGTATGTTTTCTTCTAAGACTTTTATAGTTTTGGTACCTATATTTAGATCTTTGATTATTTTGAATTCATATTTGTATATGAGGCGAGGTAAAAGTCCAACATCAGTTTTTGTATGTGATATCCAGTTCCCCTAACATCATTTCTTGAAAAGACTCTTCTTTCTCCATCCAATGGACTTGGCAGCCTTGTGGAAAAGCAATTGGCCCCATACGTGAGGGTTCAATTCTGGATGCTCTGCTGATCTATATGTGTATTTCTATGCCAGTATGACGCTGTTTTAATGACTGAAGGTTTCTAGTAAGTTTTGAAATTGGAAAGTATGCGTTCTGCCACTTGGTTCTTCTTTTTAAAATTTTGGCTACATGAGATTCCCCGAAATTCTATACCAAGTTTAGGACTGGCTTTATCATTTCTGTAAAAAAAGGTTGGCATTTTGATAGGCAAGGCATTGCATATGTGAATTCCCTTAGGAAATATTGCCATTTTAAGAGTATTAAATCTTTCTATTCACAAACACAGGATCTTTGCATTTATTTAGGTCTTTTTTAAATTCCTGCAGAGAGATTTTGTAGTTTTCAGGGTACAAATCTTTCACCTCATTGGTTAATTTTATTCCTAGGTAGTGTATTCATTTGGATGCTATTGTAAATGGAATTGTTCTCTCAGTTTCCTTCCTGGAGTTTTCAACGCTAGCGTATAGATATTCAACTGATTTTTTGTGTTGGTCTTGTATCCTGCAACCTTGCTGAATTCGTTGATTAGCTCTAACAGTATTTGTTGTTAATTCTTTAGGATTTAATCTTTACACTATCATATCAACTGTGAGTACAGATAGTTTGACTTCTTCCAGTTCAGCCTGGATACGCTATTTCTTCTTCTTGCCTGACTAATCTGGCTAGAACTTCCAATACAAGTTGAATAGTAGTATTGACACCAAGAATCTTTGTCCTGTTCCTGATGTTAGGGGGAAAAGCTTTCAGTCTTTCACCATTGAGTATAATGTTAGCTGTTGTTTTTTCCATATATGGCTTTTATCATGTTGAGGAAATTCCCTCTTAGTTCAAACTTTCTGAACATTTGTTTCATGACAGACTATTGGATGTTCTCAAATGCTGTATCTCCATCAATTAACAGGATCATGTGTGGGCTTGTGTGCTTCCTTATATTAATGAAGCATATTACATTGATTGATTATGTTAAACCACCCATGGATTTCTGGGGTAAACCCCTCTTGCTCACAGTGTATAATCCTTTTGCTGTGCTGCTGGATTTGCGTTGCCCTTGTTTGGTTGAGGATTTTTATGTCTATATTCTTAAGGAATAGTATGCCACATTTTTCTTTTCTTGTGAAGTCTATTTCTGCCTTTGGTATCAGAGTAATGCTGACCTCACAGAATGAGTGAGGAAGTATTCCCTCGTCTTCTTTTGTTTTTGAAGATTTTGAGAAGAATTGGTGATAATTCTTCTTTAAATGTTTAGTGGAATTTAGCCACAAAAACTTCTGTTCTCAGGCTTTATTGTTGGGAGATTTTTTATGCCTGATTCAATCTCTTGTTATAAGTCTATACACATTTCCTATTTCTTTTTGAGCTCTTTTGTAGTATGTGTGTTTCTTGGAATTTGCTCATTTGATTTACCCTATTTATTTGGTTGGCTTTCAGTTGTTCAAAGCATTTACTTACAACCCATTTTTATTTCTGTAAGGCTGATAGTAATGTCATCACTTTCATTTTTGATTCTTGTAATTTGAGTTAATGTAACAATCTTGAAGCTGCCATGGGCCTGAATAAGTTTCAGAATCACTGTGTCCAATCATGCAGATAAACACCTACATAAGAGTTCAACTCAGGACAGGGCCTGGGGAAGATGATCACCTGTGTGGGTTTGTGCTAGTCACCGGCGCCCCCAGGCCCTGCCTACCTGCTTGACACTCACCACCCGTTATCCCTGGGGTTGCCATGCTCTCTGGGTATTGTTTATTTGTCCCCCAGGACAGAAGCTGAGGAACTTTCTTAAAGTGCACAAGTTCTTTGGAGATCCCAGGAAGTTCAAGTGTGAGAGTCAGCTTGATACATACATACATTTATGTGCATCATTTAAAATCCATGCTAATCAATAGTGGGGTGACTTAGTTAACTGACATTTTATAACTATTTAAGGTGTGACATTTTCTAGGTTAATAAGGGATGATTTTGAGACCTGAATATCTTCCCAACCCAAATCGGAATTCCCAGGGCAAAAGGAGTTGCATTTTAATTCCATTTTATGTTATCCTTATCATTGAGGTCACATATATTCTTTCTCCCTTGAGATTTCGGCTTTGATTAGTGTTTCATTTAAAAGGGCACATTACCATTTCCAACAGGGGAGTTTCTAGTTGGCGCTATACCGTTATTTCTAGCACAATTATGTTATGATCACAAAACAAAAAAATGTGTTCTCTGTGATTTCATTCCTCTTAAATTGACGGAGATGAGCTTCAAGTCCAAAGTAGAGTGATTTTTGTAAATGTACCGTGTGTACTTGAAAATAACATTTCTTGTACAGTTCTTAGGAATAATGAGATAAACACATATATATGTCGGTTTGCTATTCAAATATTCCACATCCTCACTAATTTTTGTCTGTTTATTATATGAGTTGCAGAGAGGGGGCAGGGATGTGAACTCCGTGCTCTGCTTCTGTTTGTTTCTTCTCTGAGCTTTGTCATCATTCATGCAAAAAGTTTCCTGGCCAACAGTTAGGATGGGAAATTCTGGGAGTGCAGGAAAGAAGGAACCCAGAATGCGGGGGACAAGGAAGATGGGTTGGGAAAGACCATAAATCACAAGTTTCTTGATGGTCCCAGAGAGGACGGGTAGCTGATATGGCAGTTGGTGGGGGATGGTACATGGTGGGTTACCTGTGGTGTGTCAGGCGTGGGTTCCATTGTGATGCGTCAGGGGCGAAGGCAGGGATCGGACAAAGGAGAATTTATAAACCATGCAGGTTACAAAGGCATTGACCAGACAGGAGAAGGCTACTCATCCTGCGAGTCCAACTTTTCTGCTCCTTGCATCCTACTGACCTGCTGGCCTACTCATTGACTGACTGACTTTGAACTCTCCTCCAACTTCTCTCCTGTGTGGTCTCCTTCCTCCTCCATCCCACTCCTGCCATCTCCACCGTTTTCCCATCCCTTTCCCTCCCTTCCCCCTCCCAGGAGAACAAGCATCCCCTATCCCTCCAGGCCATATCCCTTGTTCCACTCTCATACACAATCGGCCCTGTCCCCATCCCACACTTACCCGACTCCTACTTTGTGCCACTTGAGCTTCCTGAAGGGGACAGGACATGAAGGCACAAAGGGTATTGTTCTGGTTCCTGGTGCTCTGGCCACCAACTACTCCATTGGAAAATGTGAGCAGTCCTTGAACATGCCATGTTTTCTCAGCTTTTATTGGGCTCTTTCACATTAGTTTAAGCAACAGCTTTTCCTGGGGTGGTTGAGGGGGACTCAGTCCAGCATGAAAGGTGACCAGCAGAACTGCAGTGCTTAGTGGCCCCTGTCTGAGCTGAATTTGGTAGTAGGCCACTCCTGACACCAGCGTCTTGACCATAGCCAGATGGAACAAGAGTGCCCAGAACTGGGGTGTTTGACCAGTGAGGAAAGGATGGCCTTGGCCTTTTCATGCATCTGGTCTGCTTCTTTAATGAATCTGCTGAGAGTGACTCCTCCCTTTTAGACAGTGGCTACACAAAGACAGTGTGTTTCCTGAAAGCACACAGGGTAGTCACCTTAGCTGTGAAGCCTGACATGACAGTGTTAGGGAGCTCAGAGTTTACTTTCCAGAGAGATTTCAATCTGCATGAAACTGAACCTCCATGTGGATTAGTATGAATTCCATTCCAAAGTTATTTTCTCCTAAAATACTTGTACAATCTTGTTTTTAAAGAAGCGAGATTTGCCTTTTGTTGTGTTGACCATACACTCCAGAAGTTTTTGTATTCCTTTTACATATTAGTTTCCATGTTGCTATTCATTGGTTCAGGTGAAGTACCAGGAAATACAAAACTAAATTCTTGTTAGCAGCTATCTGCAATTGTGTTGCTAACTGGCTGCTAATTTCATAGTTTTAATCATATAATACACAAAATTCCTCTTTTACGCAAATCTTTTATGGACTTCAAACATCTGACATGACATGGCTTGGTTCAGAATGAAAATGCATGCTGAAACAAAACTTCAATGATTTTAGAAACTTGATGTTAGCAGTATTCCGTACCTTTTATTGGAATAGGAACTTATGATGGCAACTGCCTCTCTCTCCTAGTTATGGCCATAACTATATCTACATTTATCTCACATATACTCTCTTTAACACCGAATTTTCATTCTTATTATTTCTCATGCTTTCATACAGGTTGGGTGTACTCCTAACCATTGTAAAGTGCCAGGATTCCCACAAAATCTAAGTATGTATTTTTTCCTCAATTCTAAATTGGCTTATAAATTCATGAATTATATCCTGTTGACTTTTTAAAGATACTTGCAATATTCTTTTGGTCAAGGAAATAAAAAACTACAACAGTTTGTATATCTAATCTTTTTTCCTACAGCTCGTGTATAAATGATATATAACAATCAGCACCTAATTAAAGTTTTTTTTTTTAATTGAAGTATGCAGTTTGTTGAATTTTGAATAATGAGCCTAACTCTCACCCCCAAAACACTCCTGCTGATTCTTTTAATTCATTCTGTCCTCTCCCTCCATTTCTGCCACCCCTCTTCCAACCGCTGATCTGCAGTTTTAAAGAACTTTTGTGTAATCGAAGCGTACGAGATTTACTTTTTGTTTTTATTCAGGATCCTTTAAGTCAGCATACTCGTTTCAGATTCATCCGGGATGTTTGCTGTACCAGTAGCTGCTTTGTTTTCCTTGCTCAGTAGAAGTTCTGTATATGAATATACCACAGTGGGTTTGCCCTTTACCTTGGGAAGAGACCTCGGGGGCTGGTTTTTCCAAATGGGCCATGGCCCTTTAATCAAAAGCCCAGAAAGCAGCCCCTTTACAGGGTTGTTTCTCCCAGCTTATACTTGCATTTTGCAAGTTCAAGATGGATCATTCTTGCCTCGTTCCATAATTCATTCGTGTCTGTTGCTGAATCATATTCTGTCGAATGTGTATCTCTGTTGAACACACTGTCTTGAAGGAAAAGTTTAGAATGAAAGTAATGAGTTTTCAAGAACAAACAGTTCAAACCAAAGCAATCTCTCCCGACCAGGCATCAGAAAAGTCCGAGCTTAGTCAGATGAAGTCTGTCTACATGCACAGAGGAGTGGAATAGAATTAAAATCAAGGATCTTAGAGAAGCCTCACGTTGTTAGTGTCATCTGCATGGTCACCACTTTGTTTTATTCAAGCCCTAAAAGTTGATTAATTCTGAATAAAGACATCTCTGTAGTGATTTTGTTTTTGTTTTTTTGTCCTGTGCTGGTTTTTAAGATGCTAAAAAGTCAATGTATCCACGAGAAAAGTGTGATTCAGCATTAGACACAAGGGCAGGTAGAGTCTCTGGGGAACTGGAGATTGAGCCCCATTACAGACAGGACACTCACAACCTCTAACAACACTGCCAGACTCAGAAGAAGCACCAGGTGGCCAGCTGCCAAGCTTCCTGGAAGCAGAGAAATCCACTGGAGATATCTGATGGGTGGGGCTCCTTCTTGGAGGCTGATTTGGGGTTTCTCTCCAGGAGTCCATGTGACTGCTATATTGTACATTTCTTCTGAGGCTTCACGTGACTTTGAATATTGCTCTTTCAGCTCATTGACAATAGTTTTCCTGGGCTGGACCGAAAACTTGTAACGATGTTCTTCTTTCTGGAGATCGCTGTTTTAGCAATATTCTCCTCAGTCTCTGTTCGGTGAGTATCTTAACATACTTTATAGATACGCTTCAAATCATGGATAATCACGACAGAGCAGATTGGCCAGTAGGGTTTCCAAGGAGCAGCTGGTGGATTAGAAGCCGACCGTTGGGTTAGCAGCCTTAGCTCTTAACCACTATAACACCAGGGATGGGTTTCCTTTGGTTTATACATATGCTTTGAATCATGAATAATCAGGAATTTTTATACTCACAGGTCTATTATTGGATTTCCCTTTAAACTGCTGCTGAGAACACAAATCGATGAATGAAACCAAAGCTAACTTTGTACAACAGTCTCATCTTTTTTAGTGAAGAATCAGTGAACAAGACAACTATATAACTTCAATGAGAAAACTTTTATTTGATAAATTTTTTCTACCAAGGGAATTAAATACTAACTCTTCTGGGGCCCCTTTCACACACTGATAGTAGAATTGTGAATTCTCACAACCATCCTGAAATGCAATGTAACATTGTCTACCCGAAGCCTTCCAAATATTCACACCCTTTTATTCAGCACAATCCCACGTCTAGTCATCTAGCCTAATGAAAGAACCACTATGTATCCAAAGACCTGGTGAGACCACATTCAAGTGGAACAGGATGGATTACAGTGAAAATGTGGCAACGAGCTAAATGACTCATGGTAGAGGGATGGTGGAACTAGTGTAAATCCTTCCAGTGGAGGCAGCTCCTAAAAGTCATATGTTTCAAAGACATTTCAGAACACAGAAAATGCTCTTAACATAATGTCAAGTGGAAATACCCAGAAACCAGGCTTTCTATGTTGTATATGTTTCTGCACAGAGAGAGCGAAGAAATGCTTCATGAAAACACCACAGAATGGAAGAACAGGACTTTTCTAAAGGGTGCTGTAACCACCTCTGTATCAACTTCTTGACAGTTATTTCTGGGGCTCCAAACACTCAATTCTGTCCTCACTCCACCATTGAGGGTGCGGGCACTTTCCTCCTTTTTACCAAAGGCTTGGTTGGACTCGAAGTGACAGGCCCAGGAGGGGCCTGGCTTCCTCTCTTCCTTCCTTACTCCTATGTATGATCTCAAAGTTTCTTGTGCACTTTGAATTCTCAATCTAGTTTTTGCTTTTGCTTTTTGGTTGCATCCTTTACCACCCCCTAAACTGTAGTGGGATCAGCAGGAGGGACAGAGTTTTCTGGCACTGATGCTCTTTTGAGACCTCTTGGAGGGGGAGGTGCCAGGTGTGCACACCCGCCTGCATCATTATGTTTCACCTTTTATAATTCATAGTGTTTGGTCTGTCCTATTGAAGTATTTAAAAAATTTAACTGCTTCTATTCTGCAGGGTCAGCAAGCTTCAGCAGGGACCCTTCCTTGCCCAGAAGGATATGCTACACGCTGCCCCATCAGATGGCCTCCATCAGTACCCATGGGCGGTGGGCCACCAGATCCACCCAGATGTCTTCCCCAATCTTGGAATGACCCTTCACCATACCTTCTACCTCCTCCTCCCAGATACATTCCCAAAACTGGGCCAGGCCCTCCCCTACCTCCTCCCACTCGTGTTCCCAAAACCGGGCCAGACCCTCCCCCTCCCGCCCGTTTTCCCAAACCTGGGCAACAGCCTCCCCAGTCTCCTCCCACTGGTGTTCCCAAATCCGGGCCAGACCCTCCACCTCTTCCTCACTCCCATGTTCCCAAACCTGGGCCAGAGCCTCCCCTTCCTCCTCCCAGCAATATTCTGGATCCTCCATTACACCCTCCTCCTCCTCCTCCTAATCCTGTCCCCTGGACCTCACCTAGACCCTTCCCCTCCTTCTCCCTGCTGGCCTCCCAAGGCTTCGCCAGAGTCTCTACCTCCTTGTACACCCTGCTGTCCTCCCAAACCTCCACCAGACTGCTCACTTCCCCCTCCCCCCTGGCCTCGACCTCCTCTACAAGGCTGGCACCCTCCTCCCCCAGCTGGCTGGCGTTCCCCTCCCTTACCCTTTTGGGAACCCTCTCCCCAACCCAGCTCGTTTCCCCTGCCTCCACGTAGCTGGCTTCTGCCTACCACAGGAGGCTGCCCTCCACCCAACCCGCCAGTATGCCATCCATCCACCCCATCGGGCACCTGTCCACCAACCCCACCTGGCTACCGTCCACCTACTCCACCGGGATGCTGTCCACCCACTCTGTCCAGCAGCCATCCATTCCCCCACCCGGATGCTGCGACCCTTGTCAACCTGGCTGCTGTTCCTCTCCCCCACATGGCTGGGGTCTCCCTCCCCCTGGTGGGTGGGGTCCCCCTCCTCCACCCCAGTGGTATCCCGCTCCCCCACCCACCTGGGGGCCCAGTAACCCACCTGGATGACGTCCCCCTCCATCCCTTGGCTGTCCTCCACCTTCCCTACACAATCTGCCATAGGGGCCTCAGCAGCTGCCTCTGTAATCCAAGGCCTCTTAGGTTCTTAGCATCTACCGTTAAAACAAACAAAAAAAAGCCAAACTGGTTGCCATCAAGTCAATTCCTACTCATAGCAACCCTGCAGGACAGAGCAGAAAGGCCCCACACAGTTTCCAAGGAGCGCCTGGTGAATTCACACTGCCAACTTTTGGTTAGCAGCCCTAACACATAACCATAGGCCCCAAGGTTCCCCGTTGAAGTAAGAGGGACAACAGTTTTAACGGAAACAGAAAGTGGCAAGTTTATTATCGGTGCAGATAAGGAGCAACTCAGGGTCTAGACCATGAGCTCCCCAAGCTGGTAACTTGGGGGTCTTTAAGGGGGAGACTAGTTCCAGATTTTATACCTCAGTCCCTTTAGCCTGCCCATTCTTGGAATTCCCCTCCCCTGTCCAAGTTTGGGAGTCTGTCGAGTCATCTTGGGTTGCATGTACTGGTGGATGGAACTTTCGCTCCAGAATGGGCTCCAGGTACAACGGTGAGCTAATGATTGTGCACCCCTCCAGAGGAGGGAAGTTCCGAGGTCAGAATTTGCCAGAGCCTGGGTGGCCGCTTGGAGCTGGTTCTCAAGGTGCAGCCCTTTGACTTGAAGAATGTTACTAAGGGAAGCGGAGCCAAGAGGGCAGAACAGACAGACGCTTCCATGGAGCCCTCTTTACAACAAAGACCCAGAAAAACAAGTGAAATGAGTACATTTGTGACAAGCTGGGAGGCCTGAGCATCAAAGGCAAGCTTAGACAATGAACTGAGGGGCGGGGGAGGAACAGGCCATTCAGAAGTGGAGAAGAGTCACTGGACCTCAATCCCAGGGAGCCCTCAGGCACCATTTCCAGGTCCTACAGTCTTAGAGGGGCAGGGGTGATTGGCGTATATACCGGTATCTGATTGGCACAGGGGGTCATGCTCTGAACAAGGCAGGGGCTGAGAACCAACCCCCAAGTGTCTCTGAGGAAAACATGGCTCTGTTCCCTAGAGTGTGCTGGTGGGTGAGTTCTGCAGAGGGACCATGGGCACCCAAAGTTTTTGGTTGTAAGGACTGGGAGGTACCAGTTATCTCTGGACCCTTCTCACAGGTGGCTGGGTGACCTGAGTGGAGCTGCCAGTCCTTAGGACCATGATGTGGGTAGGTGAGGATCCTGTTTCATAGGCAAAGCAATGCTTTTCATTTTAGGCTATGTTGCCTCATAGCTTTCACATCATGCAACACCAGTAAGACCAACAGGCAGATAAGTATTACAAACATCAGCAGGACCACCCATGGTGGACAGGTTTCAGTGGAGTTTACAGACTAAGACAAAACAGGAACAAGGGCCTGGCAATCTACTTCCAAAACTTAGCTTATGGAAATCCTATGGATCACAACAGAGGATTTTCTGGTATAGAGTTGAAAGATGGGCCTTCTCAGTTGGAATGTGCTCAAAATACATTGTGGCTAAAATAATGGGCTTGAGCATAACAATGATCATGGAGATGGCACAGGACCAGGCAACGTTTCATTCTGTTGTCCTTGGGGTCGTCATGCATCAGAACTCACTCAGTGGCAGCTCACAGCAACAACAATGCTGCCTCACAGAAAATAGAAAAAATGATGCTAGGTGGGCTACATCATACTATGGTAACTGTGATGGTTAAGATTGTGTGTCAACTTGGCTGGGGCATGATTCTCAGTGTTTTGGCAGTCACATGATGTTCTGATCGCTTCCCTGTTGAGATCTGATGTGTGATCACCCCCACGATGGGATCTGCTGTGAGTAGCCAGTCAGTTCAAAGGAAGTTTCCTTGGGTGTGTGGTCTCCATCGAGTGTGGGGGGACATTCTGACACGTCTCAGGGCCTTTTGCCAGTTCTGGATCCTGCAGCTGGCTCCTGTTCATCTGACCTCCAGTTCTCAGGGCTTGAGCTAGCTGTTTACCTGTGGTCTTGCCTGCCGATCTTGGGATTCATCCATCTTCACAGTTTGTGAACAACAGCCCTGCTCTCCAACCTGATGATCTTGAACTTGCCTGCCCCTGCAGCTGCGTCAATCAGGAGAAGCCTCCATTCTGACTACGGACTTGGGACATTCCGGCCTCTACAACCATGCGAGCCATTTCCTTGATATAAATCTCTCTCTATATATATACGTGTGTATTTATATATATGCATATATATATACATATATATGGAAACCCTCGTGGCATAGTGGTTAAGTGCTACAGCCGCTAACCAAAGGGTTGGCAGTTTGAATCCACCAGCTGTCCCTTGGAAACTCTATGCGGCAGTTCTACTCTGTCCTATAGGGTCGCTATGAATAGGATTCAACTTGAAGGCACTGGGTTTGGTTTTGGTTTGGTTTATATATACATATACATATATAAGGTTTACGGGTTTTTCTTCTCTATAGAACCCAGCCTAAGACAATAACAAACAGCTCTAGAGTCTTACTGGCTGATAGTGAAGTAAGTTTTTTATCATGGGTCTCTTGGGAACTCAGCTCCATGTTCTGTCACCCTGGGACCTGGATAAAGCACAGCTACCATGTAGACACCTGTCACGTACTATTCTGATGGGAAGACAGGGTGGTCAGCCTTCCTTCTGAAGGGTTCTGAGCTCTTTTGCCTAGAGGTGACACACTTCACAGTTCACTGGCCAAAGCAAGTCTTGTGGCTACATCCACCCTCCGGAAGTCAGGAGGACGACCTGAGATACCTGGTGAGCCCCATGGAGATCCCTGCATGGTGTTACCCTCTCTGGGGTCTGTGCAGGTGACAAGGAAGGGAGTGGGAAATGGAAGGAAATGATAGCAGGACTGAGTCAGATTGGATAGGGTTCTTCCTCATCCAGGTGGAGTTTATCCAGAGCTGCCCAAAACCATTGCTGGCAAGATCAAACAGAGTGAATCTCGGAAAAATGAGTTTGGGTGGATATAATCGACAGTCAACTCAGGCCCCCTGAGTGTACTTGGGCACACCCCCAGCAGCCTCAGTTTCCCCATACGGTGGGGGGGAGTTGTGTTAAGAGAGTTGATTTCAAAGGGGATCAGGAGTGCCTAGATTCCTACATTTTTCTTCTTTGAAGTTAAATTCAGTCACTACCCCTCCTTCCCTGCTCTGTCCCTTTGGGATTGGCCAGGTGAGTGCTGGGACTGGGGTTGAGGAGTAATAAAACGCCACCATCAACGTCTACAGTGCCTCTGTTTTGCGAGCTTGTTCCGTGCCCGGGCCTGTGCTAAGTCTTCTCACAACTTCTTCTGTCATCCTCCCCAACCCCCAATCTGAGAGAACCCCAGCCAGATAGGTTCTCCCTCCTCGATTCAGCACCATCAGGTGGCCCAGTGTACCCATTCCCATGGTCAGGGACACTGAGGTTGGGAGGGAAATTCCAGGTGGTCCTAGGCTTCAGCCCTTTGGGCTCCTCTTGGCTCCACACGAGGGTGAACCCAGGAGTGGCCCGGGAGGGGCTTCCGGGGGCTCGGCCCTCCCTTGGTGGCTGCACTTGCTGGCTAGACAGTCTAGCACCTGCCACCATCCAGTGGGTCTGTCACTTTGTGCCTCACAGTAAAGTTGCTACTGCTGCTACCACCACAGCTCCTGTCCACCATGGTGACTGAGGGACCAGGGCTCTCTGGGGACCCAAGTCCTCCCCAGATGTGCTGCTCACTCACCCCTAATCAGGTGGGGCTGGACCCTTCTGCCCCTGCTCCTACAATTTCCCTACAAATTCCCCAACTCAACCTATGCCCAGGAATCCAGGACTCCCCCAAAACTCCCACCAAACTCCAGCTACTTGCCCCACCCCAGGAACACAGAGTCCTCAGAACCCAGCCCTCCCAAGGGACAACCACTCAATCACCCCTCCCAGGGACCCAGGACTCCCCCAGACCCTCCCCTGGAACCCAGGACCCTCTCTAGCCCCCCCCCCACTCACTCTAGCCCTCTGCAGTTGCCCCCTGGCTGGGGGCCACGTGAACTGACCCTTCACTGCCTCCATCCTTGGGGCTGAGGTGGGACCACCAGGAGGACAGCAGAGGCTGAGAGGAGCAGGGGCAGAAGGGTCCAGCCCCACCTGATGGAGGAGGATGGACATACTGTCTCCTCTCACCCACCCCTGGGGTGGCTCTAGAGGAAGTCCCCTCTGTGTCTGTGTGTTCCTGGGTAATACACACACAAACACACTCAGTGAGAAGTATACACACACAATGAGCACGGAGACGTGCAGACAAGGACCACCCAGACACACCTGGGCAAAGGGTGCGGGCTCATGGAGAGGCTCACACACACACACACTCAGGGCCACCCTAGATGTCCATCCAGGAGAAACTGTCACATGATGGGCACACACACACACACAGATCCACACTCAGGAACACCCAAAGGTGCAAATTCACACACACATGGATCCAGAATACACATACTCCAACAGGGACATACATTCCCACACACACCACAGGCACAGAGGCAATTGGATTACATGGATTTCCACAACTGACACACACCCTTTCACTGACAGATGCACAAACACACACACACACATACAGAGAAGGGCACAGAGATACACACAACAGCCACACAGGGGAAAACAAAACACACAATCAATATACTCACAGACTCAGAAACTCAGACAGACACAGCCACACAGATTACACAACTGCACACAGACACACACACACACAGTCCTTTGGTGCCACAGGACAGACAGACAGACCTGGCACTCCCAACAGAGGCACTGCAGGCAAATACGGCTAAAGCTCAGACATGCCCTGCTCCACTAAAGATGTCACAACAGGGAGTCCTTTCCTCGGTCCAAATTCATGCTCTGCCCAAGGTGCTGAGAGTGGCCAGAGCAGCGTGGCTTTGAGAAGAGCCTCTGGGCCTGAGGTTGGGGCTCGAACCGTGTTAGGGTCCCTTAGAGTGGGGGTGGGGTGGGGGGGTCCTATGAAGCCTGGTGGATGAATGGGTCAAGGGAGGCCACAGGAACTGTTGTTCATTTTCATAGGTGTTGTGATGATTAATTTTGTGTGTCAATCCTACTTGTGTGTGTAAATGTAAAGCAAGGGGACTGTCCTAGAGGATCAACAGAGGAAATGCCTAGTTAATAAAGAACGCATATCACAGACAGGAGTAACATTACAAATAATGGGACCTCCAGAACACTACATTGCGCTCATGCCTACCCTCTACACAGATCAAGAGGCGACTGTTCCAACAGAATAAACTGCAAAACGTGTGTGGCAGGGTTGTATCCTTTTACCTTACTTATAAAATCTGCACACTAAAAAAATAATCTTAGAAGCTGGACTATATGAAGAAGACAGCATCAGGATGGGAGGAACACTCATTAACAAACTCAACTGACACAACCTTGCTTGCAGAAAATGAAGACGACTTGAAGCACTTGGCAATGAAGTTAAAGACAGAGCCTTCTGTATAGATTACTCCTGAATGTGAAGAAGAGAAAAATACTCACACCTGGACCAATAAACAACGTCATCATAAATGGCAAAGAAACTGAAGTTGTCAAGGATTTCACCCTACTTGGATCAACAATCAATATCCATGCAAGCAGCAGTCAAGAAATCAAAAAATCTATTGCATTGGGCAAATCTGCTGCACACTACCTCTTCAAAGTTTTAAACACTGAAAAGTTACTTTGATGACTAAGATGCCCCTGGCCTAAGCCATGGTCTTTTCAATCACCTCATATACATCGGAAACTCGGACAATGAAAAAGGAAGGCAGAAGAAGAACTGATGCATTTAAACTGTGGTGTTGGCAAAAAATATTGAATATACTGTGGAGTGCCAGAAGAACAAACAAGTCAGTCTTAGAAGAAATAGAAACAGAAGGCTCCTTAGAAATGAAGATGTCAGGATCTACTTTGTTTTGCTTATTTTGGACATGTCATCAGGAAAGACCAATCACTAGAGAAGGACATTGTGCTTGGTAACATAAAGAGGCAACAAAAACAAGGGAAACCCGCAATGAGATGGATTGACACAACAGCCACAACGATGGACTTCATTATGTCGTATAAAGTTGCTGTGAGTCGGAATGGACTCCATAGCAAATAAACACAAAAAAACAAAAACAACAACCTTTTAAAATACAGCACAGAGTAGAACTGCCCCACAGGGTTTCCAAGGAGTGCCTGGTGGATTTGAACTGCTGACTGTTTGGTTAGCAGCTGCAGCTCTTAACTACTATGCCACCAGGCTTTCCTTAAAATATAGAAAAACGATACATCACTTTCTTTTTAATTAAATGAGAAGATAGGATATTCTCATGTTTATTCTAAAAACTACATTATAAACATATAAGGATACCCAATGGATGTCGAGCTCAGATGTATGGTGATCAGGGCAATGCCCATACAAATTCACATATTATCCCAATAAAATACACATAAAATACCAAAGGGAGAAAGTGCCTCTGCTCAAAATGGAAAGCATATTTGTGCAAATAGATTACAACCTTTTATGCAACTCCTGAATGTGGGATAATATTTTAAACCAAGTGGAAAGACTCGATAAAGCCGTCCAGTGAGAAATCCAGAGTGTATATCAAGCTCCAGGCCTATGAGAAGGCCTAGCCCCTTGCTTACAGCAAATGAGAAAAAGTAACTTTGAAAGCATGTTTGGTGAATGTAAAACTTTAACAAGACATATGAGTACATTTCTGAATTTGAAAATAAAGAAAAGTAAAGGAATGGGATGTGTATGACTCCCTGGATCCAACTATCAATTATTACGGGAATAGATATATTTTAAACAGGACATTATGGACATCCTGATTTCACCTTTGGAGTGAAGATATAAAAAAATTCCATTTTCAAATCTTGACTGTTTAATAGAAAAAATGTATTTTCAATGAAAACATCCAATTTGCAGTCATTTGATTGGCTCTTAAATATTCTAGCAAATTATATCTTGTAGAAGTTTCATCTTACAGTTTTAAGCTGTGTAAAATATCAACAGTTGGCACTAAAAAATATATTAATGTTCTTTGTTCATCTACATCTGACTCACGAATTGTGCTTAGTACGATATTATCCCAACTTGGAACGTGCCTTGGTAATTTTTTTTTTTAAAGCATTAATGATCCCAATGGATCCTATCAAAGACGGTTCAGAAAGCTGAAATTTAAAATTCTTTGAGGTCATCAAAATCGACAAACACAACAATTATCTCCATTGAAAATGAGACAAATTAAGAATTACAGATGTAAAATATTATTGATGGGCGGTGCCAAGATGGCTGACTAGGTAGACGCTACCTCGGATCCCTCTTGCATCAAAGACTCAGAAAAACAAGTGAATCGGTCACATACATGACAATCTACGAACCCCGACATCAAAGAGTTGACCTGAGTGACAGAGACTCAGCCAGCACAAGTAGGCTGCACACTGACGCGGCTAATGATAGAACGAGCAACCACGGGAAGCAGCGACTCTTTTCAGAGCCTGGAGCCAGCGTCCCAGTGAGAAAACCTTGGCGCGGGGCTTTGGACTGGGCACCGGGGAGCTGAGCACGGTTTCCTGAGAGGGCGCAAACACGGGACGCAGCCCTAGCCCCCAGAAGCGACCTCGGGGGAAACCCAGCCAGGGCACACAGGCAGCGCAGCGACACGGCTCACAGGAGAAGTCACCGGGAGGCAACAATTGGTTTTGGAGCCTGGAGTGCGGCGTACCAGCTGGGGAACCTTGGCGCTGGGATTTGGACTGGGAGCAGAGGAACTGACCACTGCTTCTGAGACAGCACAAGCACGGGACGCGGGCCTGACCCTCGGGGGCAATCTCGACCCAGCCAGTGCACACAGGCTACATGCCCCTCGGGAATCTCAGATAAAACAGTCATCACCAAGCAAGATAAGTAACTTTGTCTATATTCCTGGGTGCTACTCTCTCCTATCTATCTGACCCCTCCCCTCCCTTCCCAGGTGGCTTCATTAACATTGGAATTTCCTGGGCCAGGGAGCAAAGTGTTCTGCTGTTTTTTCTTTTTGTTTTTTTGTCTTTTGCTGACCCATTCTCCTGGCCTGAGAGAACCCAGTACCCAGTAGGTACTGGGTTCTCTAACCCAGGGACCAAAAATCCTTCCCTGACTTCCCAAAATTGGAATAAAAATGCAGAACCAGCTCCAGCCAAGCATATGAGATCCACAGTCTTGGGCTTTCATCCCTACAGGGAACAAGGTGGCTATTATAATGCAAAGGCAATTCTGATAGTGATCTGACTGTAATTGTTTTAGCCAATTACTGGAAAGACACGTGTTCCAGGTCTGATATCTCTACCTATTAAACAGAGCCCTGTTTTTTTTTCACTGACCCACAATGGGGAACTGACGGCTGAAGCTCCACCCAAACCACCTAGCCTCCTGCCAAAGGGGTCTGAGGATAGTGACACCTACCAATCTGTAGAGGTACTTGCATTGGGGGCCTAAGGTACAGCTGCAGAGCCCACCCACCAAAGTGCTTTAACAATAGAGACACACCTACCTCACTGACACTTGGGGGAAGCCTGTCAGCATCCTGCCCCCCCTGGAGTATGACCCCCTCCTGCTAGTACAATCTGGTGCACACAACTATCACCACTACTTCTCTAAGTTAATAGGTGACAGTCTACATCCCACACTTAGTGACTCAAAATCAGATTCTACTCAAGAATAGTGAATGGACTCTTAGGCTTATATATCTGGTAACAGCCAAAACCAGCGAGTAATAGGACATAAGTGATTCAAAGGCTACAACAATCAAGACAGCGCAATCTAGTAGCCCATCTACGTATATTGAAAGAAAACAAAACGAGACTCAGTGAGCAAATATAAAATAAATCATTACAATATCTTATAGATGGCTCGGAGACAGCAGTCGATATCAAACCACATAAATAAGCAGACCATGATTGCTTCTACAACTCCCCAAATTAAAGAATCAAAATCTTTCCCAAATGAAGATACAATCCTGGAATTGCCAGATGCAGAATATAAAAACTAATTTACAGAATGCTTCAAGACATCAGGGAGGACCTCAAAAATGAAATAAGGCAATCTACAGAAAAAGCCAAGGAACACACTGATAAAGCAGTTGAAGACACCAAAAAGATTATTCAAGAACATAGTGGAAAAATTAATAAGCTGCAAGAATCCATAGGGAGACAGCATTCAGAAATCCAAAAGATTAACAGTAAAATTACAGAATTAGACAATGCAATAGGAAGTCAGAGGAGCAGAATTGAGCAACTGGAATGCAGTGTGGGGGGGTTGGAGGATAAGGCAATTTACACCAATATAGTTGAAGAAAAATCAGATAAAAGAATTTTAATAAATGAAGAAACCCTAAGAATCATCTGGGACTCTATCAAGAAGAATAACTTGCATGTGATTGGAGTTCCCGAACAGGGAGGGATAACAGAAAATACAGAGAGAATACCTGAAGATCTGTTGGCAGAAAACTTCCCTGACATCATGAAAGACGAAAGGATATCTATCCAAGATGCTCATCGAACCCCATATAAGATTGATCCAAAAAGAAAATCACCAAGACATACTATCACCAAACTTGCCAAAACCAAAGATAAAGAGAAAATTTTAAAAGCAGCCAGGGATAAAAGAAAGGTCTCCTACAAAGGAGAATCAATAAGAATAAGTTCAGACTACTCAGCAGAAACTATGCAATCTAGAAGGCAATGGGATGACATATATAGAGCACTGAAGGAGAAAAACTGCCAGCCAAGGATCATATATCCAGCAAAACTCTCTCTCACATATGAAGGTGAAATTAAGACATTTACAGATAAACACAAGCTTACAGAATTTGCAAAAACCAAACCAAAAAAAAAAAAAAAAGATACAAGAAATACTAAAGGAAATTGTTTGGTCAGAAAATCAATAACATCAGATACCAACACAACACAGAACAGAACATCCTCATATCAACTCAAATAGGCAAATCACAAAAACAAATTAAGATTAATTTTAAAAAGAAAAAAATGCTCAAAACAGGGAATCATTGAAGTAATTATGTAAAAGATCACAATAATCAAAAAGAGGGACTAAATACAGGAGGCACAAAACTGTCACATGGAGAGGAAAACAAGGCGATATAGGACGATACAAGTTAGGTTTTTACTTAGAAAAATAGGGGTAAATATTAAGGTAACCACGAAGAGGTCTAACAATTCCATAACTCAAAATAAAAACCAAGAAAAACATAACGACTCAGCAAACATAAATTCAACTACTATGAAAATGAGGAACACACAATTTACAAAAAAAAAAAGTCTCAGCACAAAAAAGCAAGTGGAAAAATGAAATTGTCAACAACATGCACAAAAAGGCATCAAAATGACAGCACTAAACACACACTTATCTATAATTACGCTGAATGTAAATGGACTAAATGCACCAATGAAGAGACAGAGAGTCTCAGAGTGGATAAAGAAACACAATCCGTCTATATGCTGCCTACAAGAGACACACCTTAGACTTAGAGACACAAACAAACTAAAAATCAAAGGATGGAAAAAAATATATCAAGCAAATAACAATCAAAAAAGAGCAGGAGTAGCAATATTAATTTCTGACAAAATAGACTTTAGACTTAAATCCACCACAAAGGATAAAGAAGGACACTACATAATGATTAAAGGGACAATTCACCAGGAAGACATAACCATATTAAATATTTATGCACCCAATGACAGGGCTGCAAGATACATAAAACAAACTTTAACAGAACCGAAAAGTGAGATAGACACCTCCACAATTATAGTAGGAGACTTCAACACACCACTTTCGGAGAAGGATAGGACTTCCAGTGAGAAGCTCAATAGGGACATGGAAGACCTAATTGCTACAATCAACCAACTTGACCTCATACACTTATACACAACACTCCACCCAACAGCTGCAAAGTATACTTTTTTTTCTAGTGCACATGGAACATTCTCTAGAATAGATCACATATTAGGTCATAAAACAAACCTTTGCAGAATCCAAAACATCGAATTATTACAAAGCATCTTCTCAGACCACAAGGCCATAAAAGCGGAAATCAATAACAGAAAAATTAGGGAAAAGAAAACAAATACTTGGAAACTGAACAATACCCTGCTGAAAAAACCCTGGGTTATAGAAGACATTAAGGAGGGAATAAAGAAATTCATAGAATTCAATGAGAATGAAAACACTTCCTATCAAAACCTCTGGGACACAGCAAAAGCAGTGCTCAGAGGTCAATTTATATCGATAAATGCACACATACAAAAAGAACAAAGAGCCAAAATCAGAGAACTGTCCCGACAACTTGAACAAATAGAAAGCCGGCAACAAAAGAATCCATCAGGCACCAGAAGAAAACAAATAATAAAAATTAGAGCTGAATCAAATGAATTAGAGAACAGAAAAAGAATGGAAAGAATTAACAAAGCCAAAAGCTGCTTCTTTGAAAAAATTAACAAAATTGATAAACCATTGGCCAGACCGACTAAAGAAATACAGGAAAGGAAACAAATAACCCGAATAAGAAACGAGATGGGGCCATATCACAACAGACGCAACTGAAATTAAAAGAATCATATCCAATTATTATGAAAAATTGTACTCTAACAAATTTGCAAACCTAGAAGAAATGGATGAATTCCTAGAAAAACACTACCTTCCTAAACTAACACAATCAGAAGTAGAACAACTAAATAGACCCATAACAAAAAAAGAGATTGAAAAGGTAATCAAAAAACTCCCAACGAAAAAATGCCCTGGCCCGGACGGCTTCACTGCAGAGTTCTACCAAACTTTCAGAGAAGAGTTAATACCACTACTACTAAAGGTATTTCAAAGCATAGAAAATGATGGAATACTACCGAACTCATTCTATGAAGCCAGCATAACCCTGATACCAAAACCAGGTAAAGACACCACAAAAAAAGAAAATTACAGACCTATATCCCTCATGAACATAGATGCAAAACTCCTCAACAAAATTCTAGCCAATAGAATTCAACAACATATAAAAAAAACAATCCATCCATGACCAAGTGAGATTTATACCAGGTATGCAAGGTTAGTTTAATATTAGAAAAACCATTAATGTAATCCACCACAGAAATAAAACAAAAGACAAAAACCACAAGATCTTATCAGTTGATGCAGAAAAGGCATTTGACAAAGTCCAACACCCATTCATGATAAAAACTCTCAGCAAAATAGGAATTGAAGGAAAATTCCTCAACATAATAAAGGGCATCTATACAAAGCCAACAGCCAACATCATTCTAAATGGAAAGAGCCTGAAAGCATTTTCCTTAAGAACGGGAACCACACAAGGATGCCCTTTATCACTGCTCTTATTCAACATTGTGCTAGAGGTCCTACCGAGAGCAATTAGGCTAGACAAAGAAATAAAGGGCATCCAGATTGGCAAGGAGGAAGTAAAATTATCTCCATTTGCAGATGACATGATCTTATACACAGAAAACCCTAAGGAATCCTCCAGAAAACTACTGAAACTAATAGAAGGGTTTGGCAGAGTCTCAGGTCATATGATAAACATACAAAAATCACTTGGATTCCTCTACATCAACAAAAAGAACATCAAAGAGGAAATCACCAAATCAAGACCATTCACAGTAGCCCACAAGAAGATCAAATACTTAGGAATAAATCTTACCAAAGATGTAAAAGACCTATGCAAGGAAAACTACAAAGTACTAGTGCAAGAAACTACAAGGGACCTACATAAGTGGAAAAACATACCTTGCTCATGCATAGGGAGACTTAACATAGTAAAAATGTCTATTCTACCAAAAGCCATCTATACATACAATGCACTTCCGATCCAAATTCCAATGACATTTTTTAATGTGATGGAGAAACAAATCGCCAACTTCATACGGAAGAGAAAGAAGCCCCGGATAAGTAAAGCATTACTGAAAAAGAAGAAGAAAGTGGGAGGCCTCACTCTACCTGATTTTAGGACATATATACAGCCACAGTAGTCAAAACAGCCTGGTACTGGTACAACAACAGGCAAATAGACAAATGGAATAGAATTGAGAACCCAGATATAAATCAACCCACATATGAGCAGCTGATATTTGACAAAGGCCTAGTGTCAGTTAGTTAGGGAAAAGATAGTCTTTTTAACAAATGGTGCTGGCATAACTGGATATCCATTTGCAAAAAAATGAAACAGGATCCGTACCTCACAGCATGCACAAAAACTAACTCCAAGTGGATCAAAGACCTAACCATAAAGACTAAAACGATAAAGATCATGGAAGAAAAAATTGGGACAACGTTAGGAGCCCTAATACAAGGCATAAACAGAATACAAAACATTACCAAAAATGACGAAGAGAAACCAGATAACTGGGAGCTCCTAAAAATCAAACCCCTATGCTCATGTAAAGACTTCACCAAAAGAGTAAAAAGACCACCTACAGACTGGGAAAGAATTTTCAGCTATGACATCTCCGACCAGCGCCTGATCTCTAAAATCTACATGATTCTGTTAAAACTCAACCACAAAAAGACAAACAACCCAATCAAAAAGTGGGCAAAGGATATGAACACGCAGTTCACTAAAGAAGATATTCAGGCAGCTAACAGATACGTGAGAAAATGCTCTCGATCATTAGCCATTAGAGAAATGCAAATTAAAACTACGATGAGATTCCATCTCACTCTAACAAGGCTGGCATTAATCCAAAAAACACAAAATAATAAATGTTGGAGAGGCTGCGGAGAGAATGGAACTCTTATACACTTCTGGTGGGAATGTAAAATGGTACAACCACTTTGGAAATCTATCTGGCGTTTTCTTAAAAAGTTAGAAATAGAACTACCATACAACCCAGAAGTCCCACTCCTCGGAATACACCCTAGAGAAACAAGAGCCTTTACACGAACAAATATATGCACACCCATGTTTATTGCAGCTCTGTTTACAATAGCAAAAAGCTGGAAGCAACCAAGGTGTCCATCAACAGATGAATGGTGAAATAAATTATGGTATATTCACACAATGGAATACTATGCATCGATAAAGAAGAGTGATGAATCTGTGAAGCATTTCATAACATGGAGGAACTGGAAGGCATTATGCTGTGTGAAATTAGTCAGATGCAAAAGGACAAATATTGTATAAGACCACTATTATAAGATCTTGAGAAACAGTATAAACTGAGAAGAACACATTCTTTTGTGGTTATGAGAGGGGGGAGGGAGGGAGGGTGGGAGAGGGTTATTTACTGATTAGATAGTAGATAAGTACTAGTTTAGGTGAAGGGAAGGACAATACTCAATACAGGGAAGGTCAGCTCAACTGGACTGGACCAAAAGCAAAGAAGTTTCCTGGATAAACTGAATGCTTCGAAGGTCAGCGGGGCAAGGGCAGGAGTTTCGGGACGATGGCTTAACGGGACTTCTAAGTCAATTGGCAAAATAAATTCTATTAAGAAAACATTCTGCATCCCACTTTGAAGGGTTGCGTCTGGGGTCTTAAATGCTAACAAGTGGCCATCTAAGATGCAACAATTGGTCTCAACCCACCTGGATCAAAGGAGAATGAAGAACACCAAGGTCACACAATAACTATGAGCCCAAAAGACAGAAAGGGCCATATGAACTACAGACTTATATCATCCTGAGACCAGAAGAACTAGATGGTGCCTGGCCACAACCGATGACTGCCCTGACAGGAAGCACAACAGAGAACCACTGAGGGAGCAGGAGAACAGTGGGATGCAGACCCCAAATTCTCATAAAAAGACCAGACTTAATGCTCTGACTGAGACTAGAAGAATCCCAGCAGTCATGGTCCCCAAACCTTCTGTTGGCCCAGGGCAGGAACCATTCTCGAAGACAACTCATCAGACATGGACGGGACTGGACAATGGGTTGGAGAGAGATGCTGATGAAGAGTGAGCTACTAGTATCAGGTGGACACTTGAGACTGTGATGGCATCTCCTGTCTGGAGAGGAGATGGGAGGGTAGAGAGGGTTAGAAACTGGCAAAACGGTCACTAAAGGAGAGACTGGAAAGAGGGAACGGGCTGACTCATCAGGGGGAGAGTAAATGGGAGTATGTAGTAAGTTGTATATAAGTTTATATGTGACAGACTGACTTGATTTGTAAACTTTCACTTAAAGCACAATAAAAATTATTTTTAAAAAAGTTATTGATGACTATGCTTCCGGGGCAGCCCTGGTGGCACAGTGGTTAAGAACTAGGCTGCTAACCAAAAGGTTGGCAGTTCCAACCCACCAGTCACTCTTTGGAAAGCCCCTGGGGCATTTCTAATCTGTCCTATAGGGTTGCTATAGGTTGGACGCAACAGAAACGTTTTTGTTGTTGTTGTTGTTTTAATGCTCTCATGAGGATTCCCTGAGTTGTGCAGACAGTTAAGGGCTGGACTACAAGCCAAACAGCTGGTGGTTGGAACCCACCCAGAGGCGCACTGTAAGACAAGCCTGGCAATCTGCTTCCAATAAGATCACAGCCTTGAAAGCCCTATGGAGCAGTTCTACTCTGCACACATGTGATCTCCTTGAATCAGACTGGAATCCACTCTACTGCAACTAACCACCCCAACACTTTCACAAAAACAAGGACAGTAAAATTAGAGTAATTCCTAATGTTTTAATAAAGAAAAATAAGTAATGTTCAGTGTTTTAATAACCTACTTTTCAGTTTTTTACTATTTCCCAGCTACTTTAAAGTTACACGTAAAAAAAAAACAACAAAAAAAACCCACTGCCATCAAGTCTACTGCAACTCATATCAACCCTACAGGACAGAGTAGAACTGGCCCACAGGGCTTCCAAAGTTGTCATCTTTAGGGAAGCTGACTGCCACATCTTTCTCCAGCTGAGTGGCTGGTGGGTTCCAACCGCAAAACGCCAAGCAGCCAAGCGCTTCACCACTGTACCACCAGGGCTCCTTCTATTGGTAAAAAAAGAACCATTAAAAAGATAACAACAACCGGTGCACAGGGGCGCATATCTCCCCTTTCACCTCGACCTCCACAATGACTGGCCTGGAGAAGCTGCAGCAAAACCGCTTCTCCTCAACACTCAGGGCCAGAAAAGGAAGTTTTGTACTCACTGTTGAGTCTTGAGTCCCAAAGCCGCGGGGGACCTCCCTGGGGCTGGGTCCTGTGGAAACGAAGCTCTTTTTCCTGCCCCAGGGGCCCCGTCACCCCCCAGGCTGAAGCCGGCCTCCACCATCTCTTCTAGGCGCCCTGGGTCAAAAAGGCGACAGCGTCCGCTCTGCTGACTGTTGGGGCTCAGGGAGGGCCGCTTTGTGCTGGTTGTTTAGCGGTGGCTGCCCCCCTGGGAATGACGGATATTCTCAATTCTAAGTGATATTTTCACCCAACGCCACTTTTATGTAGAGAAACATTTAAATGGGAATTTCATCAGCAATATTGTGTGTCCTGCTTTTCTTCTTCCAGTCTAACTTGGATAATTACTTCTTTTTCTTGCCTGACTAATCTGGCTAGAACTTCCGCTACGTGTTGAATAGAAGCATTGGCAGCAAGGATCCTTGTCCTGTTCCTAATGTTAGGGGAAAAGCTTCTAGTCATTCACCATTGAGTAAATGTTGGCTGCGGGTTTTTCACATATGGGCCTTATCATGTGGAGGACGTTCCCTCTGAGTTCAAACTTTCTGAACAATTTTTTCATCAAAGAGAATTGGATATTCTCAAGTGTTTTGTCTGCATCAATTAACACGATCATGTGTGGGATTTTGTGCTTCATTCTATTAATGTACTATATTACATTGATTGGTTTTATTTCAAATCATCATTACGTTTCTGGGATAAATCCTTCTTGCTCATGGTTTATAATCCTTTAGATGTGCTGCTGGATTTGCATTGCTGGTATTTGGTTGAGGATTTTTACATCTGTACTCTTTTTTTCTTGTAATCGAGATGAAGATTTACAGAACAAACTAGCTTTTCATTAAACAATATGTACACATTGTTTTTTGTGACTTTGGTTACCAACCCCACGACATGTCAACACTCTCCCCTTCTCGACCTCGGGTTCCTTCTTAACAGCTTTCCTCTCCCCTCCTGCTTTCCAGTCCTTGCCCCAGGGCTGGTGTGCCCCTTTAGTACGCTTTTGTTTTATAGGCCTGTCTAATCTTTGGCTGAAGGGTGAACCTCAGGAGTGACTTCATTACTGAGCTACAACGGTGTCTGGGGGCCATACTCTGAGGGTTTCTCTTGTCTGTGTCAAGCCATTAAACCTGGGCGGTTTTTGTTTTAATTTTGTTCTACATTTTTCTCCAGCTCTGTCTCAGATATTCTATTGTGATCCCTGTCACAGCAGTCAGTGGTGGCAGCCAGGCACCATCTACTTGTGCTGGACTAAGTCTGGTGGAATTGTGGTCCATCAGTCTTCTGGACTATCTTTCCCTTGTGTCTTTGGTTTTCTTCATTCTCCCTTGCACCAGATGGGGTGAGACCAGGGGAATATCTTATAGGCCACTCATAAGCTTTTAAGATCTCAGACACTACTCACCAAAGGAGAATGGAGAACATTTTCCTTGTAAACTATGTTATGCCAGTTGAGCTAGATGTTCCCCGAGACCATGGTCCCCACATCCCTCAGCCAGTGTTTCAGTCCCTCAGGGAGTTTGGATGTGTCTATGGAGCTTCCACGACCTAGCCTTGGACAGGTTACGCTTGCTTCCCAAGTATTGTGTACTGTCTTACCCTTCACTAAAATTACTGCATATTTATTGTCTATTTAGTGTTTTTCCATCGCCACCCCTCCCCTCTCTCATAACCATCAAAGGTCGTTTCTTTTCGTGCATAAACTTTTTTGTGAGATTTTATAATAGTGGTCTCATACAATATTTGCCCTTTTGTGATTGACTTACTTCACTCAGCATAATGCCCTTCAGATTCATCCATGTTGTGAGATGCTTTGCATCATTTTTCTTTATAGTTGTGAAGTACTCAGTTGTGTGTATGTACCATAGTCGTTTATCCATTCATCTACTGATAAGCACCTAGGTTGTTTGCACCTTTTCGCTACTGTACACAATGCTGCAAAGAACAAGGGTGACAGCTATTATTTCTCTAGGATATATTCCTAGGAGTGAGATTGCTGGATCATAAGGTATTTTCTATTTCTAGCTTTCTAAGGCAGCACCATATCGTTTCCCAAAATGGTTGTGCCATTTTGCATTCCCACCATCACTGCATAAGGGTTCCAATCTCCCTGCAGCCTCTCCCACATTTCTTACTTTTTGTTTTTATAATTTGTGTCAGTAATGCCGGGGTGAGATGGTATCTCATTGTCACTTTGATTTGCATTTCTCTTTTTTAATGGCTAGTGATTTGGAGCATTTCCTTATGTCCGTTAGCTGCTTCAATGTCTTCTTTGGTGAAGTGTCTCTTCATATCATCGGGCCATTTTTTAATTGGATAATTTGTCTTTTTGTTGTAGATGTGTTGGGTTTTTCTTTAGATATTAGACCTTTGTCAGATTTGTCATAGCCAAAATTTTTCTCCCAGTCTGTAGGTTCTCTTTTTACTCTTTTGGTGAAGTCTTTTGATGACCAGAATTGTTTAATTTTCAGAAGATCCCAGTTATCTAGCTTATCTTCTAGAGTTTGTGTCCTTAGTTTCGGTGTGTATCCTGTTAATGCCATGTATTAGGGCCTCTAGCACTGATCCTATTTTCACTTCTATGATCTTTATACTTTTGGCTTTTATATTTAGGTCTTTGATCCATTTGGAATCAGTTTTTGTGTATTGTGTAACGTATGGTTCCTGTTCTATTTGTTTGCAAATGGATATCCAGTTTTGCCAGTATCACTTGTTAAAAAGACTGTCTTTTCCCCATTTGATGGACTTTGGGCCCTTGTAGAAGATCAGGTGACCACAGATGGATGGATTTAAATTGGGGTTCTCGATTCTGTTCCATTTGTCAATGTATCTGTCCTTGGAACAGCACCAGGCTGTTTTGACTACCATAGCTGTAGAGTAGGTTCTCAGGTGAGGTAGTGTGAGTAACCCTACTTTATTCTTCTTCTTTAGTAGCACTTTACTTATCCGGTGCCACTTCCCCTTCCATATAAACTTAAGGATTAGGTTTCCCATCTCTTTAAAGAATGCTGTTGGTATTTTGGATCCAGATTGCATTGTGTTTGTAGATCGCTTTGGGTAGAAGCGACATTTTTCCAATGTTGAGTCCACCTATTTGTGAGCATGGTATGTTCTTCCATTTCTGTAGTTCTCTTCTGATTTCTTGCAGTAGTGTTTTGTAGTTTTCTTTGTACACGTCTTTTACATCCTTGATTAGATTTATTCCTAAGTATTTTTATGTTTTTAGGGTCTATTATAAATGGTATCATTTTCCTGATTTCCTTTTTGTCCTTCCCTTTATCGATGTATAGGAATCCAAATGATTTTCCTATGTTTATCTTATATCCTGCTAATCTGCTGAATCTTTCTATTAGTTCCAGTAGTTTTCTCGTGAAGTCTTTTGAGTATTTTATGTATAGTATCATATCATCTGCAAATACAGACAGTTTTATTTCTTTGTTACCAGTTTGGGTACCCTTTATTTCTTTTTCTTGCCTTATTGCTCATGCTATGATATCTTTTACAATGTTAAATAGGAATGGTGATAAAGGCATCCTTGTCTTGTTCCTGTTTTCAAGGGTAATCTTTCAGCCTCTCTTCATTAGTAACGATGCTGGCTGTTGGTTTTGTATAGATACCCTTTATCATGTTGAGGAATTTTCTTTTTCTACCTATTTTATTGAGAGTTTTTTTTATCAGGAATGGTTGTTGGACTTTGTCAAATGCCTTTTCAGCCTCGATTGAGATGATCATGTGATTTTTTATTTATGTGGTAGACTACATTGATTGATTTTCTAATGTTGAGCCATCCTTGCATACCTGGTATGAATCCCACTTTGTTGTGGTGTTTTATTTTTTTGATATGATGCTGAATTCTATTGGATAGAATTTTGCTGAGAAATTTTGCATCTATATTAATGAGTGATATTGGTCTGTAATTTTCATTTTTTGTGGTGTCTGTGCCTGGTTTTGGTAACAAGGTTATGCTGGTTTCATAGAATGAATTCGGAAGCATCCCTTCCTTTCTATGTTCTGAAATAGTTTGAGAAATACTAGTGAAAGCTCTTCTCTGAATGTTTGGTAGAATTCTCCAGTGATGCCATTTGGGGCAGGGCTTCTGAAATTTTTATTTATTTATTTTTTTTTTACCTTTTCAATCTCTTCTCTTGTTATGGTCTATTCAGATTTTCAACTTCAGCTCATGTTACTTTGGGTTGGTAGTGTGTTTCTAGAAGTTTGTCCATTACCTCTAGGTTTTCAAATTTCTTGGAGTATAGGTTTTCATAGTACTCTCATGTGATCCTTTTTATTTTAGTTGGGTCTGTTGTAATGTCCCTCGTTTCATTTCTTATGTAGTTAATTTGCATCTTCTCCTGTTTTTCCTTTGTCAATTTGGCCAATGGTTGTCAATTTTGTTGATCCCTTCAAAGAGCCAACTTTTGGTTTTGTTGATCCTTCTTATTGTTTTTACATTCTCTATTTATTTCTGTTCTGATCTTTATTATTTCCTTTCTTCTGGTGTCTGTGGCCTTCTTTTGTTCTTCTCTTCCTATTTGTTTGAATTGTGTAGCTAGTATTTTGATTTTGTCTCTTTCTGCTTTTTTGATGTATGTCTATTGGTATAAATGGACCTCTGAGCACTGCCTTTGCTGTGTCCAGAGGTTTTGGAATGATGTGTTTCCATTCTCATTTGAGTCTAGGAATTTTTTTTATTCCGTCTTGGATTTTTTCTATCAACCAGTGGTTGTTACACAGGGTGTTATTCAGTTTCCATGTAGTTGAATTTTTTTTCTTACTCCTCATGTTGTTAATTTCTACTTTCATAGTGTTGTGATCAGAGAAGAAACTCTGTATTATCTCAGTGTTTTGTTGAGGGTTGCTTTGTGGCCTAAGATGTGGTCTGTTCTGGAGAATATTCCATGTGCGTTAGAAAAAATTGTGTCGTTTGCAGCTGTTAAGTGAACTGTTCTATAGACGTCTACCAGGTCAAGTTGGCTGATTGTGGCCTTTAAATCTTCTGTATCTTTGTTGGCTTTCTTTCTACATACTCCGTCCCTTATCGAGGGTGGTGTGTTGAAGCCTCTTACTATTAATGTGGAACAATCAATTTCTCTTTTCATTGCTGTTGGAGTTTGTTTTATGTGTTTCGGAGCCCTCTCACTGGCTGCATAGATATTTATTATGCTTAAGTCTTCATGATGTATTGCCATTTTAATCATTATATCATGCCCCTCTTTGTCTTCTATGGTGGATTTTATTTTAAAGTCTATTTTACCTGAGATTAGCGTTGCCACTCCTGCTCTTTTTTTTTGGTAATTGTTTGTTTGACATATTTTTTTCATCCTTTGATTTTTAATTAATTTATGTCTTTGTTTCTAAGGTGTGTCTTTTGTAGACAGTATATGGATCGGTCTTGTTATTCTTATTCCATTGTGTCACTTTCTGTGTCTTTATGCGTGCATTTAGGCCACTTACATCAGTGTAATTATTGATGGGTGTGAGTTTGTTGCTGTCATTTCATAGTGCTTTTTTTTTGTGTGTGTGGTGCTGGCATTTTCTTTATTTCTTTTCTTCTTCTGTGTTGAATTCCTTTTTGTCTGTGGATTTTTCTTTTCCTTTCTTTCATTTTTGTACATTTTGTGTTTACTGAGACTTTACATTTTTCCTCTTTGATGAGTAGGTTTGTTAACATTCTTTGTGGTCACCTTGAATTTACCCTTGTCTTCCTGAGTTTGAACCAGTCTTTTATTATTTGGCATTGTCTTGACTTCCTCTCCATTTGAAAGTTCTACACCTACACCAATTATTCCCTCTTTTATTGTTCTCACATTGTTATCATTTACAGCCTAACCTTTAGGATTTCTTCTGGTAAATCTTTTACTTTTGCTTTATCCTTGAGAATTCATTACCTACGTTGGTATCTGGCTGATGTAGTCTTGTTTCCTAGATTCAGGCTATTTTATGATGTTGTTTGTTCTCTAACCAAAGGACTCCCTTTAATAATTCTTGGAAATCTGGTTTGGGTTTTACATATTCCCTTAATTTCTGTTTATCTGGAAATGTCCTAATTTCACCATTATATTTGAGCAAGAGTTTTGCAGGATATATCATTTTTGATTAGCATTTTTTTTTTCTTTCAAGGTTTTATATAAGTCATCCCATTGCCTTCTTGCCTGCATGGTTTCTGCCAAGTAATCAGAGCTTAGTCTTACTGTTTCCCCTCTGTGACTTTGGATTTTTCTCGAGCTGCTCTCAGAATTCCTTCTTTCTCTTTGGTTTTAGCAAGTGTGATTATGAGATATGCCTCAGTGATTTTCTTTTGGGGTCTATCCTATACGGTATTCGTTGAGTTTCTTGAATTGGTCAGTTTTTCATCTTTCATGATATTAGGGAAGTTTTCTGCCAGCAATTCTTCGATGGTCCTCTGTGTTTTCCATTTTCTCCCCCTGCTCTGGAACTCTGATCACTTGCAAACTTTTGCTTTTGATTGTATCCTACATCGTTCTCACCGTTTCTTCATTTTTCTCCTTCTTTTCTCTGATTTTTCCTCAAAGTAGTATCCAAGGATTGGTCTTCAATTTCACTGATCCTGCCCTCCATTGTTTCTAAGCTGCTCTTCAAACCTTGTATGACACTGTCCATTTCTGAAATTCGGTTGTTTTTCTTTTGGATTTCTAATTGCTGTTTTTGTATGATTTCTAGTTGTGAGTTTATTTTGACATTTGGTTCCTGAATTATCTTCCTAAATTCTTCCATTGTTTTTTGAGCCTTTTCCATGATTTTTTCTGTATTTTCCATGATTTGGTCTATTTTTATTCATTTTTGTCTGCTTTTTCTTTCATCTCTTGGATTTGAATTCCCTATCACGTAGTTTCACTGCCTTTTCTTCTACTTGAAAGTCATCTGGTGTTTGATTTTGGACACCTACTGCAAACACCCTGTCTCCTTTCTTTTTTTTTTTTTTTGATATATGTCTGCTGTCTTCAGGACATTCAGTAATTATTTTCTTCATTTATCGGTTGTATATTTGTTTCATCCTGTTTTTTTTTTTCTTTTTTGATTATGTCTAAGCAGATGGGGTGGGCGTTTCTTTGTTGTTTCTTCATCTGTGGGCATGATACTTCTCACCACCTTGTTCAATGGGCAGGGCTCATCTCTCAGCTATGGTGCAGCAGGGCAGATCTAGTGGAGGGGGAGGGCCTGGCATGGGTCGTTTGTACCACATACTGAGGCTGACAGAGCCATGCCAGGGGCAGTGCAGGGCAGGTTCCAATAGACCGTGACTGTGCTGCTTGGGTGTGTGATGTTCAGTGCAAGGTGCAAATAAGCAGGAAGGAGTGAGAAGGACATGATGTTTGGTGCTAAGTGTGTGTGGGAAAGAATAGAAAGAGGAGAGGAAAAACAAAAGCCAGATAAAAAATGCTGAGGGAGCCTGTCTTGATAGTAGTGTAGATTCGGAGAGTGTGCGTGCTGGAGGCTTTCTAGCTTGGTGGTGTGGCACAGACCATTCAGAACGGACAGATATGGCACAGGCAGCTAGGTGGGTGGGATAAAGGAAAGGGAGGAAGGGAGAGAGAGATAAGAAACTAGATTTCTAAAAAACAGAGAAAGACACACACAGCCAGGCTACTAAGGCCTTGACCAGACAAGAGAAGGTTACTAATCGTGAGAAGCCAATTCTTCTGCTCCTTGCATCCTACTGATTTGCTGTCCTACTCACTGACTGGTCAACTTTGAAACCTTCTCCAACTTCTCTCCTTTGTGGTCTCCTCACCCCTCCATCACACCCCTCCCATCTCTAGCCTTTCCGCATACCAATTGCCCCTAGCCATCTGCCTTCCCCCTTCAGGAGCTTACATACCCCCTGTCCCTCCCAGGCCCTGCCCTACCTCCTTTCTTGTGCTACTTGAGCTTACTCAAGGGGACAGGACACGAAGGCATAAAGTCTATTCTTCTGGATCCTGCTGCTCTGCCCAACAGCTCCTCCAAATGAACATGGGAGTGATCCTTGGACATGCGTGGTTTCTCACATTTTATCGGAATGTTTCACACTGTAGTTTAAATAGCAGCTTTACTTGGGGGTGATTGAGGGAGTGATCAGCAGAACTGCAGCATTTAGTGGCCCTGTCTGATCTGACTTAGGTAGTAGGGCACTCCTGACACCGGCATCTCAACAATAGCCAGATGGAACAAGAGTGCCCAGAACTGGGCTGTTTGACCAGTGAGGAAAGGATGGCCTTGGTCTTTTCATGAATTTGATCTACTTCTTTAAAGAATGTGCAGAGAGTTAATGCTCCTTTTTAGACAGTGGCTACTCAAAGACAGTGTGTTTCCTGAAAGCACACACGGTAGTCACCTCAGCTGTGGGGGCTGAAATGAAAAGTGTTAGAGAGCTCAGAGTTTATTTTCAAGAGCGATTTCAATCTGCATGAAACTGAACCTCCGTATGGATTAATTTATTTTCTCCTAAAATACTTGTACAATTTTGTTTTTGAGGAAACAGTATTTAACTTTTGTTGTGACCATACATTCCAGAAATTTTTGTATTCCTTTCATGTATTAGTTTTCATGTTGCTATTCATTGGTTTAGGGGAAATACTATGAAACATGAAACTAAATTCTTGTTAGTGGCTATCTGGAATTGTGTTGCTAAGTAGCTTCTATTTTCATAATTTCAATCAGAAAGTACACAAGATTCCTCTCTTAGACAAGTCTTTTATGAACTTCAAAATTCTAACATTACCTGGTTCAGAATGAAAATGAATGTTGAAAGAAAACTTCAATGGTTTTAGAAACTTGATGTTAACAGTATTCTGTACTTTTTATTGGAATATAAAATTATGATAGTAACTGCTTGTCTCTCTTAGTTATTTATGTCCATAACTGTAGCTATATATCAACATTTCTATATTTATCTCATATGTACTATTTTTAATGCGGAATTGTGATTCCTATTATTTCCCATTCTTTCACACAGGTTAGGTGTAATTTTAGCCATTATACAATGCCAGGATTCCCAAATAATGTAAGTATGAATTTTTCACTCAATTTAACAGTGCCAGGATTCCCACATAATGTAAGTATGAATTTTTCACTCAATTCTAAATTCCCTTATAAATTCATAAAATATATCCTGTTGACTTTTTTAAAAATACTTGCAATATTATTTTGGTCAAAGAAATAAAGTATAATAGTTTCTGTGTCCAATTTTTTCCTTTAGCTTGATTATGTATAAGTGATGTAGAATAAACAGTACCTTTTTTTTTTGTTTAGTTAAAGTATCCAATTTGTTAATTTCTGACATACGTATACAGCCATGAAACCATTACGATAATCAAGATGAATAGCATATCCTTCATCCCAAAAAGATGTCTCTCGATTCTTTTAAGTCAATCTTCTGCCCTTTTCCTCCGTTCATGCCATGCCTCTTCCAACCAGTGATCTGCATTTTTATAGAATTTTAATGTAATCAAAGCATATAGGATTTACTTTTTGTTTCTGTTCAGGATTCTTTAAGTCAGCGTAGCCATTTTTAGATTTATACATGATTTTGATGTACTAATGGTTTTTTCGTTTTCGTTCCTGTGTAGAATTCCTATATATGAATATACAACAATCTGATTACCCTTCACATTGGAAAGAGACTTAAGGCATGTTTTTCCCATTAGGCCATGGCCCTTTAAACAGAAACCCAGAAAGCAACACCTTTGCAGGGTTGTCCCAGCTTACATTTATATTTTGCAAGTTCACGATGAATCATTGTTGTTTGGATCCATAATTCATTCGTTTCTGTTGCTGAATCATATTCTGTTGAATGAGTATCTCGGTTGAACACACTGTCTTGGAGGAAACGTTTAGAATTATAGTAGGGAGTTTTCAAGAACAGTTAAATTCAAAGCAATATCTCCATACCAGTTATCAGGACTGTCGAAACTTACTCAGAGGAAGTCTGTCTCCATTCACAGAAATGTGCAAAAGAAATAAAATCAAGGATCTTAGAGAAATCGCACATTGTTAGTGTCATCTTCATGGTCACCACTTTGCTTTTATTCAAGCCCTGCAAGTTAATTAATTCTGAAGAAAGACATCGCTGACTTTTTTTTTCCCCCCTGTGCTGGTCTTTCAGGTGTTAAAACATGAATGTATCCATGAGAAAAGTGTGATTCAGCATTAGACAAAAGGGCAAGTAAAGCATCTGGTGAACCAGAAATTGATCTCTATTAGAGACAGCACACTCACAACCTCTAACAACACTGCCAGACTCAGAAGAAACACCAGGTGGCCAGCTTCCAATCTTCCTGGAAGCAGAGGAATCCACTGGAGATATCTGATGGGTGGGGATAGTTCTTGGAGGCGGATTTAGGGTTTCTCTCCATGATTCCAATTCGTGACTGCTATACTGTCCATTTCTTTGAGGCTTCTTGTGACTTTGAATATTGCTTTTTCAGCTCATTGACAATTGTTTCTCTGGGCCAGACCAGAAACTTACGAAGGCTTTTCCTTTCCTGGGCATTGCTATTTAACAGTAGTCTTTGTCTGCACTGTCCTTTTAGTGAGTATTTTAACATACTTTATAGATGTGCTTTGAATCGTGAATAATCAGGAGAGAGTAGAACTACCCCATAGGGTTTCCAGTAGGAGCCGGTGGATTCGAGCTGCTGATCTTTTGGTTCACAGCAGTAGCTCTTAACCACTGCACCACCAGGGATGGGTTTCTTTGTTTTGGTTTACAGATACACTTTGAATCATGAATAATCAGGAATTTTTATAGTCACTGGCCTCATATTGGATTTCCTTTCAGATTACAAATGAGAACACAAATTGATGGGTGAAATCAAACTAACTTTGTTAAACAGTCTCATCCTCTTTAGTGAAGAACCAGAGAACGAGAAAACTGTATAACTTCAAAGAGAAGGCTTTCAAGTGATAAATTCTATCAAAAGAATTAATAAATATTAACTCTTCTTAGGCCCCTTTCACACACTGGTAGTGGAATTGTGAATTCTCACAACCATCCTGAAATGCAGTGTAACACTATGTACCCAAAGACTTCAAAATGTTTACACCCTTTTTTTCATTCAGCACAATCCCACATCTAGTCATCTATCCTAATGAAATGACCACCATGCATCCAAAGACCTGGTGAGAGCACATTCAATGGAACAGGATGGATTACAGTGCAATTGTGGCAACAAGCTAAATGACCCATGGTAGGCAGATTGTGGAACTAATGTAAATCTTTACAGTGGAAGCAATCCTAAGTTTCCGAGACATTTCAGAACACAGAAAATGCTCTTAACGTAAAGTCTAGTCTAAAGACGCAGAAACCAGGCTTTCCATGTTGTGTAGAGAGGCGTGTATACGTCCGCACAGACAGACTGAAAAAATGCTTCATGAAAATACCATAGAATGGAAGAAGAGAAATTTATAAAGGGTCTTGCTCTTGAGCGTTGAGCAGCTAAAGCAAAAGAAAGAATTGATGAAGTAAAAGAACTGAACAGAAGATTTCAAAGGGCCTCTTGAGAAGACAAAGGGAAGTATTATAACGACATGTGCAAAGAGCTGGAGATGGAAAACCAAAAGGGAAGACCACGCTCTGCGTTTCTCAAGCTGAAAGAACTGAAGAAACAATTCAAGCCTCGAGTTGCGATAGCGAAGGATTCCATGGGGAAAATATTAAAGGACACAGGAAGCATCGAGAGAAGTTGGAAGGAATACACAGAGTCATTATACCAAAAAGAATTAGTCGATATTCAACCATTTCAAGAGGTGGCATATGATCAGGAACCAATGGTACTGAAAGCAGAAGTCCAAGCTACTCTGAAGGCACTGGCGAAAAAAAAGGCTCCAGGAATTGATGGAATGTCAATTGAGACGTTTCAACAAACAGATGCAGCGCTGGAGGTGCTCACTTGTCTATGCCAAGAAATATGGAAGACAGCGTTCTGGCCAACTGACTGGAAGAGATCCATATTTATGCCTATTCCCAAGAAAGGTGATCCAACTGAATGTGGAAATTATAGAACAATATCATTAATATCACACGCAAGCAAAATTTTGCTGAAGATCATTCAAAAACGGCTGCAGCAGTATATCGACAGGGAACTGCCGGAAATTCAGGCTGGTTTCAGAAGGGGACGTGGAACCAGGGATATCATTGCTGATGTCAGATGGATCCTGGCTGAAAGCAGAGAATACCAGAAGGATGTTTACCTGTGTTTTATTGATTATGCAAAGGCATTCGACTGTGTGGATCATAACAAACTATGGATAACACTGGGAAGAATGGGAATTCCACAACACTTTGAAGAACAGGGCATCAGGATTGGAGGAAGACTCATGAACAACCTGCGTTATGCAGATGACACAACCTTGCTTGCTGAAAGTGAAGAGGACCTGAAGCACTTACTAATGAAGATCAAAGACCACAGCTTTCAGTACGGATTACACCTCAACATAAAGAAAACAAAAATCCTCACAACTGGACCAATGAGCAACATCATGATAAACGGAGAAAAGGTTGAAGTTGTCAAGGATTTCATTTTACTTGCATCCACAATCAACAGCCATGGAAGCAGCACTCAAGAAATCCAAAGACGCATTGCATTGGGAAAATCTGCTGCAAAGGACCTCTTCGAAGTGTTGAAGAGCAAAGATGTCACCTTGAAGACTAAGGTGCGCCTGATCCAAGCCATGGTGTTTTCAGTTGCATCATATGCATGTGAAAGCTGGACAATGAATAAGGAAGACCAAAGAAGAGTTGATGCCTTCAAATTGTGGTGTTGGCAAAGAATATTGAATATACCATGGACTGCCAAAAGAAGGAACAAATCTGTCTTAGAAGAAGTAGAACCAGAATGCTCCTTAGAAGCAAGGATGGCGAGACTGCATCTTACATACTTTGGACATGTTGTCGGGAGGGATCAGTCCCTGGAGAAGGACATCATGCTTGGCAGAGTACAGGGTCAGCGGAAAGGAGGGAGACAGACCCTCAATGAGGTGGATTGACACAGTGGCTACAACAATGAGCTCAAGCATTACAACGATTGTACGGATGGCTCACAGCTTTCACATCATGGCAACACCCAAGCCACCACAGTTAAGACCAAGAGGCAGATAAGTATTGCAAACATCAGCAGGACCACCCATGGTGGACAGGTTTCAGTGGAGTTTTCAGGCTAAGACAGAATAGGGACAAAAGCCTGGCAATCTACTTCTAAAAGTTAGCTAATGGAAATCCTATCCATCACAACAGAATATTTTCTGATATACAGCTGGAAGATGAGCCCTCTAAGTTGGAATGCACTCTAAATACATAGTGGCCAAAACAATGGGCTTGAGCATAACAACGACCATGAAGATGGCACAGGACCAGGCATCATTTCATTCTCTTGTCCTTGGGGTCATCATGAGTAGGAGCTGACTCAATGGCAACTAACAGCGACAACAATGTTCACAGTGAACAGAAAAATGATGCACAGAATTAGGTGGCCAATGTTGTACTGTGGGTAACTGTGATGATTACTATTGTGTGTCAGCTTGGCTGCGGCATGATTCTCAGTGTTTTGGCAGTCTTATAATGTTGTGATCGCTTCCCTGTTGAGATTTGATATGTGATCACCGCCATGATGGGATTAGCTGCAAGTAGCCAATCAGTTGAAAGGGAGTTTCTGTGGGCATGTGGCCTGCATGGAGTGTGGGGGGACATTCTGGCAGGGCTCAGTGGCTTTTGCTAGTTCTGAATCCTGCAGCTGACTCCTGTTCATCTGACCTCCGGTTCTCGGGACTTGAGCTAGCAGCTTCCCTGCGGTCTTCTCTGCCAATCTTGGGATTCATCAATCTTCACAGCCTGTGAACAACAGCCGTGCTCTCCAACCTGCCAATCTTGGGTTTGCCAGCCCTTGCAGCTACGTGAATCAGGGGAAGCGTCCAACCTGATCCATGGACTTGGGACTTTCCAGTCTACAACTGCATCAGCCATTTTATTGATATATACATATATGCTTTTCCTTCGCCTCAGAAATCCAGCCTAACATAATAACAAACTGCCCAAAAATCTTAGTGGCCGATACCAATGAAAGTTTATTGCCATAGGTCTTCTGGGAACTCTGCTCCACGTCCCATCATCCTGGATGCCACCCTGTAGACACTTGCCAGGTATTATGCTGATGGGAAGACAGGATGGTCAGCCTCCCATCTGAGGGGTTCTGAACTCTTCTGCCTAGAGGTAACACACTTCACGGTTCATTGGCCAAAGCAAATTGTGTCGCTACATTCACTTTCAGAGAGTCAGGATGAGGACCTGAGATACCTGGTGAACCCCATAGAGACTCCCACATGGTGTCAGCCTGTCTGAGGTCTGTGCAGGTGACAAGGTAAAGAGTCGGAAATGGAAGGAAATGATAGCAGGATTGAGTCAGGTCGGGTCTGTTTTCTCCTTGTCCAGGTGGAGTTTGTCCGCGAGCTGCCCAAAACTATCACTGGCAAGATGAAACTCAGTGAACTTCAGAAAAAGGAGTTTGGGCAGATTGAATCGGCAGTCACCTCAGGCCCCCTGAGTGAACTTGGGCACACCCCTCGCCGCCTCAGTACCCCCTACGTGGTGGGGGCAGGTGTTGTTGAGAAAGTTGATTTCAAAGGGGATCAGGAGCGCCTAGGTTCTTTTCCTCTTTGAAGTTAAATTCAGTCAGGACCCTTCCTCCCGCTGCTCTGTCCCTTGGGGGGTGCCAGGAGAGCACTAGGATTGGGGGTGAGGAGTAATACAATGCCACCATCAACGTCTACAGTTGCCCTGTTTTGTGAGCTTGCTTTGTGCCTGGGCCTGTGTTAAGCGCTTCTCACTACTTCCTCTGCGAGTCTCCCCAGTCCCCAGTCCGAGATAACCCAGGCCAGAAAGGTTCTCCCTACTGGATCCAGCACCATCTGGTGGCCCCATGTGCCCATTTCCATGGCCAGGGACACTGAGGCCCAAAGGGAAACTCCATGTGGCCCTAGGCTCAGGCTCTGCTGGCCTCCTACTGGGCCTCACATGAGGGTGGGCCCAAAACTCACCCAGGAGCAGTGTCTGCAGGGTTGGCCCTTGGTTGGTGCCTGTACTCATTTCCCAGTTACTCCACCACCTGCTACCATCCAGTGGGTCTGTTGCCTTTGCTCCTGACAGTAACGCTGCTGTTGCTGCTACCACCGCCCGACCTCCTAGGCACCACGGTAAGTGAGGGACGAGGGCTCTCTGGGGATCCAGGAGCCCCAAGAACTCCCCGAGTCCTCCCCAGGTGTGCTGCCCATTCACCCCTAACCAGGCCCCAGGAGCCCTCTCCCTCGGATTTCCCTAGAGATCTCTCCTATTCAAACCTTTGCCAGGGATCCAGAACAGCCCCAACTCTACAACCAACCGCCAGCTACTCACACCACCCCAGGGACACAGAGCCCTACAGACCCCCCAGGCCTCCCTATGGATACCCACACAATCACCCCTCCCAGGAACCCAAGACTCGCCCAACCCCACCCCCGATCCTCTCCCACTCACTGTAACCCACTGCAGCTGCCCCCTGGTTGGGGGTCCTATAAACTGACCCTTCACTCCCTCCATCCTTGGGGCCTAAGGTGGGACCACCAGGAGCACACCAGAGGCTGATGGATCAGCAACAGAAGGGCCCAGCCACGCCTGAGGGAGGAGGGTGGACAAACTGTCTCCTCTCACCTACATGGGGGTGGCCCTCGAAGAAGTCCCCTCTGTGGCTGCATGTTCCTGGGGAACACACACACATATACACACACTCAGTGGGAAATGTATAGATAGAACGAGCACACAGATGCATAAACAGAGAACATCCTGTCTTAGCTGGGAACACAGATGTGGGCTCATGTACAGGTTCACAGGGCCCCACACAGCAGATCCAGGCAGAGACACTATGGGGAGCACACGCACACACAGACACACACTCAGGGTCACCTGAGACAGCTCCCAGGCAAACTGACACACGATGGACACATACACACAGATACACAGTCAGGAGCACACAAAGGAGCAAATTTACACCAGCACACAGATCCAAAATACAGACACACACAGACACTCCAGCAAGGACACACATGCCCAGATACACACACACACAGAGGCACAGGCAGAGAGATACATGGATTTCCAGAAATGACACACACCTCTTCACTGAGACGGACACACAGACACATACAGAAGAGCATAGAGACACAACAGCCACATGAGAAAACACAACACACAATCAATATGCTCACTGACTCAGAAACTCAGAGACAGCCACACAGATTACACAACTGCACGCACACACTCACACACATGCACAGACCCATGGCCTCACAGGACACACAGAGGGCCCTGGCACTCCCAACAGAGGCCACTGCAGGCAAACCGAGCTATGATCCAGGCATGCCCTGCTCTATCAAAGCTGTCACAACAGGGAGTGCTTTCCTGGCTCCAAATTCATGCTGGGGCCCTCTAGAGTGCTGTGCCCAGGGCTCTGAGAGTGGCCAGGCCTGGGTCGCTGTGGCAAAAACCTCTGAGCACAAGGTGGGGACTTGGATCCTGTCAGGGACCCTTAGAGTGGAGGTGTCTTATACAGCCTGGTGGATGCAGTGGTGAAGGTAGGCCACAGGAACTGTTGTTAATTTTCATAGGTGTTGTGATGATTAGTTTTTTGTGCCAGTCCTACCTGTGTGTGCAAATGTAAGGGAAGGCAAGGGGCCTGTCCTAGAGGATGAACAGAGGAAATGCCCAGTTAATAAACAAAGCATATTCCAGACAGGAGTAACATTATAAATAAAGGGAACTCCAGAACACCTAATTGTGCTCATGCCTAACCTCGACATGGAACAAGAGACAATTGTTCAAACAGAACAAATTGCAAAAGGTATGTGGCAGGGTTGCATTTTTTTCACCTTACTTATTTAATCTGCATGTTGAACAAATAATCCTAGAAGCTGGGCTATATGAAAAAGACAGCATCAGAAAAGGAGGAACACTCATTAACAAATTCAATAATCAACTGACACAACCTTGCTTCCTGAAAATGAAGACAACTTGAAGCACTTACTGATCAAAGTCAAAGACCAGAGCTTTCACTATAGATTCTGCCCGAATGTGAAGAAAACAAAAATTCTCACAACTGGACCAATAAACCATGTCATGCTAGATGGCAAATATATTGATGTTGTCAAAGATTTCATCCTACTTCGATCAATAATAAATATCCATGCAAGCTGTTGTTGTCGTTAGGTGCCGTTGAGTCATATTGACCCTATGTACAACATAATGAAACACTGCCCAGTCTTGGATCACCCTCACAACGGTTGTTATCCTTGAGCCCATTGCTGCAGTCACTATTTCAGTCCATCTTGCTGAGGGTTTTCCTTTTTTTCACTGGTCCTCTACTTTGCCAGGCATGATGTCCTTCTCCAGGGACTGATCCCTCCTGACAACATGTCCAAAGATGTGAGACACAGTCTTGCCATCCTTGCTTCTAAGGAGCATTCTGGTTGTTCTTGTACCAAGACAGATTTGTTTGTTCTTTTGGGGGTTCAGGGTGTATTCACTATTCTTTGCCAACACCATAATTCAAAGGTGTCAATTCTTATTCCGTCTTCATTATTCATCGTCCAGCTTTCCCACGCATATGAGGTGACTGAAAGCACCATGGCTTGGGTCAGGTGTACCTTACTCTTCAAGATGACATCTTTGCTTTCCAACCCTTTAAAGAAGTCTTTTGCAGCAGGTTTGCCCAATGCAATGCGACTTTTGATTTCCTGACCGCTGCTTCCGTGGGTGTTGATTGTGGATCCAAATCAAATGAAATCCTTGACAACTTCAGTCTTTTCCCCGTTTATCATGATGTTGTTTATTGGTCCAGTTGTGAAGATTTTGTTTTCTTTTTGTTGAGGTGTAATCCATACGGAAGGCTGTGGTCCTTGATCTTCATCAGTAAGTACTTGAAGTCCTCTTCATCTTCAGCAAGGAAGGTCGTTCACCTGTATATCGCAGGTTGTTAATAAGTCTTCTTCCAATCCTGATGCCCCATTTTTCTTCGTATAGTACACCTCCTCGGGTTATTTGTTCAGCATACAGACTGAGTAAGTATGGCGAAAGGATACAACCTTGATGCACACCTTTCCTGACTAAACCACACAGTATCCCCTTGTTGTGTTCCAATGACTGACTCTTCATCTATGTATAGGTAACTCATGAGCACAATTAAGTGTTATAGAACTCCCATTCTTTGCAATGTTATCCGTAATATCTTATGATTCACACAGTCGAACGCCTTTGCATAGTCAATAAGACACAGGGAAACATCTTTCCTGTGTTCTCCACTTTCAGCCAGGATCCATCTGACATCAGCAATGATATCCCTGGTTCCACTTCCTCTTCTGAATTTCATTTGAATTTCTGGTAGTTCCTGGTCGATACAGTGTTTCAGCCGCTTTTGAATCATCTTCATCAAATTTTACTTGCATGTGACATTAACGATATTGTTCAATAATTTGTGCGCTTGGCTGGATTACCTTTCTTGGGAATAGACATAAATACGTACCTCTTCCAGGCGCTTGACCAGGTGTCTGTGGTCCAAATTTCTTGCAGTGATGAGTGAGCACTTCCAGTGCTGCATCCATTTCTTGAAACACCTCAGTATGTATTCCATCAATTCCTGCAGCCTTGTTTTTTGCCAGTGCCTTCAGTGAAACTTGGACTTCTTCCTTCAGTACCATTGGGTCCTGATCATATGCTACCTCCTGAAATGGTTGAATGTTGATGAATTCTTTTTGGTATAGTGACTCTGTGTATTCCTTCTTTTAATGCTTTGTGCATTGTTTAATATTTCCCTGTAGAATCCTTCAATACTGCAACTCGAGGCTTGAATTTTTTTTTTCAGTTCCTTCAGCTTGAGAAATGCCAAATGTGTTCTTCCCTTTTGGTTTTCTATCTTCAGGCCTTGGCACATGTCATTACAACCCTTTACTTTGTCTTCTTGAGACGCCTTTTGAAATCTTCTATTCAGTTCTTTCACCTCATCATTTCTTCCTTTCATTTTAGTTGCTGGACGTTCAAGAGCAAGTTTCAGAGTCTCTTCTGACATTCATTTTGGTCTTATCTTTCTTTCCTGTCTTTTTAATGACCTCCCCTGGTGGCGTAATGGTTAAGTGCTCTGGCTTTTGGTTAAAACGTTAGCAGTTCGAATTCACCAGGTGCTTCTTGGAAACTCTATGGGGCAGTTCTTATTCTATCTTATAGGGTTGCTATAAGTCAGAATCAAGTCAATGGAAATGAGTTTTTGTTTTTTTTTTTTTTTGCTTTCTTCATGTATGATGTCCTTGATGTCATTCCACAACACGTCTGATCTTTGGTCATTAGTGTTCAATGTGTCAAATCTATTCTTGAGATAGTCTCTAAATTCACATGTGATATGCTCAAGGTCATGCCTTGGCTCTTGTGGACTTGTTTTAATTTTCTTCAGTTTCAACTTGAACTTGCATATGAGCAACTGATTGTTTCGCAATCAGCCCCTGGCCTTGTTTTGGCTGATGGTATTGCGCTTTTCCATTGTCTCTTTCCACAGATGTAGTTGATTTGATTCCTGTGTATTCCATCTAGCAAGATCCACGTGTACAGTAGCCATTTATGTTGTTGAAAAAAGGTATTTGCAATGAAGAAGTCGTTGGTCTTGCAAAATTCTATCATGTGATCTCCAGCATCATTTCTATCACCAAGGCTATATTTTCCAACTACCAATTCTTCTTCGTCTCCAACTTTCGCGTTCCAATCACCAGTAATTATCAATGCATCCTGATTGCGTGTTTGGTCAATTTCAGACTGCACAGGTTGGTAAAACTCTTCAATTTCTTCATGTTTGGCCTTAGTGATTCATGTGTAAATTTGAATAACATTCTTACTAACTGGTCTTCCTTTCAGGGATATGGGTATTATCCTATCACTGACAGCAATATACTTCAGGATAGATCTTGAAATGGTCTTTTTGACGATGAATGCATCCATGTAAACAGCAGTCAAGAAATCAAAAGATGCATTGCATTGGGCCAATCTGCAAAAGATCTCTTTAAAGTTTGAAAAACTGGAAATGTCACTTTGATGACTGAGATGCCCCTGACCTAAACTATGGTCTTTTCAATCCCCTCATGCATGCAAAACCTGAACAATGAAAAGGGAAGGCAGGAGAACAGCTGATGCATTTAAAAGGGAAGGCAGAAGAAAAACTGTGGTGTTGGCAAAGAATATAGAATATACTGTGGAGTGCCAGAAGAACAAACAAATCAGTCTTAGAAGAAATACAATCAGAAGGCTCCTTGAAGTGAGGATGGCAAGGTTTACTTTGGCTCTCCTGTTTTGGACATGTCATCAGGAAATACCAATCACTAGACAAAGGACATCGTGTTTGGTAAAACAGAGGGTCAGCAAAAACACGGAAAGCCTTCGATGAGATGGATTGACACAAGAGCCATAAAAATGTGTCCCATGATGTCCTATCAGGTTGCTGTGACTCGGAATGGGATCCATGGCAAATAACAACAACCACCCTTTAAAATGTAGAACAAAGAATATACTACTTTGGTTTAAATTAAATGAGCAAATACAATATTCTCATATGTATTCTAAACACTACATTTTAAACAAATAAAGATACACAATGGATGTGAAGATCAGATGTACAGTTATCACAGCAATGCCCATACAAACTGACATATTATTCCAATACTAATATACATAAAATATCAAATGGAGAAAGCTCCTGTGCTGAAATGAAAAGTATATTTGTGCAAATAGATTCCAACTTTTTGTGTAACTCCTCAATGTGGGATGATATTTTGAACCAAGGAGAAAAAGTCAATAAAGCTGTCCAATGAGAAATCCTGAGTACACAGAAAGCTCCATGAGTATTAGAAGGCCTAGCCCCTTGCTTACAGCAAATGAGAGAAAGTAACTTGGAAAGCATGTTTGGTGGATGTAAAACTTTAACAAGACATATACTTCTGAATGTAAATATAGGAAAATGAAGGAATGGGAAATGTATGGTTCACTGGATCCAAGTATCAATTATTACGGGAATAGATAAATTTTAAACAGGACATTATGAACACCCCGACTTTGCCCTTAAAGTGAAGACATAAAAAGTTTACTGTGTCTGAATCTTGAATTTTTAAAAGAAAAAAAAATTATTTTCAATGACTACATCCAACTTACAGCCATTGGCTTGGCTATTAAAAATTCTAGCAACTTAAGTCCTGCAGAAATTTCATCTTAAAGAGTTTTAAGCTGTGTCAAATATCAATAGTTGGTACTAAAATAGATATCAACGTTCTTTGTTCATCTAAATCTGATTCAGGAATTGTGCTTAGGACAATATTATACCGACTTGGAGCAAGTTTTGGTAATTTTTTTTTTTCAACATTAATGGCCATGATGGGGTCCTATGAAATACCTTTCAGAAAGCTGAAATTTGAAATTATTCGAGGTCATCACTGAGTCATGAAAATCCTCAAACTTGGCAATTATCTCAATTGAAAATGAGACAAAAAAATAGAATTATATTTAAAAAATATTATTGATGACTATCGTTCCATGGGAGTCCTGGTGGTGCAGTGGTTAAGAGCTACAGCTGCTAATCAAAAGGTTGACAGTTGGAATCTACCAGCCGCTCCTTGGAAACTCTATGGGGGAGTTCTATTCTGTCCTACAGGGTCGTTATGAGTCAGACATGATGGCAACGTTTTTGTTTGTTTTTGGTTTTGGTTTGTTTTTATGCTTCTATGAGGATTCCCTGGGTTGCGAAGATGGTTAAGCACTGGACTATAAGCCAAAAGGTTTGTGGTTGGAAGTCACCCAGAAGCACCTCGTAAGACACACCTGGCAATTTGCTTGCGAAAGGTCACAGCCTTCAAAGCCCTAGGGAGCAGTTCTACTCTGCTCACATGGGTTGCTCTCAGTCAGAATCCAGTTCACTCCACCACAACTAACAACGGCAATGCCTTCATGAAAACTAGGGCAGTAAAATTATAGTAATTTCTAGTATATTAATAAAGAAAATAATTAAAATTAATGTTCAGGGTTTTAATACATCTACTTTTCAATTTTTTTTTACTATTTCCCAGCTTCTTCAAAGTTACAGGTAAAAACTGAAACAAAAACCAAACCCACTGCCTTCAAGTCAATTCCGACTCATTAAAAAAAAAAAACAAAGAACGCAAACCCATTGTTCTTCCAGTTGATTCCGACTCATAGCGGCCCTATAAGACAGAGTAGAACTGCCTCATAGGCTTTCCAAAGAGCGCCTGGTGGATTCGAAACTGCCAACCTAGCACTGAACCACTATGCCACCAGAGTTTCCACAGGGCTTCCACCAGGGTTTCTACGGGGTTTCCTCGGCTGTCATCTTTACGGAAACAGGCTGCCACATCTTTGTCCCGCTGAACGGCTGGTGGGTTCCAACCGCAGCCGAGCGCTTAAACACTGAGCCATGAGGACTTTTTCTAAAAGTAAAAACCAAACCAAACCGTTGCCGTCGAGTGCATTTCGACTCATAGCGAAAAGTAAAAGGAACCATTAAAAAGTTAACAACAGCCTGTACACAGGGCCGCGCATCTTTCCTTTGACCTCAGGCTCCACCATGACTGGCCTGGAGAAGCCACAGCAAAGCTCCTTCTCCTCAGCACTCTGGGCCCCTTTTAAAAGGAAGCTTTGTACTCACTGTTGACTCTCAGGTCCCAAAGCCTCGGGCGCCTCCCTGGGGCTGGGTCCTGTGGAAACGAAGCTCTTCTTCCCGCCCCAGTGGCACCTTCACCAGCCAGGCTGACGCCCAGCTCAGCGCCTCTGCTCTTTGAAGAACCAAGGGCCAGAAAAGGAGACGGGGCGCCCTCTGCCGGCTGTTGGCGCGCAGGGAAGGTGGCTTTGTGCCTGCTCTTTAGCGGAGGCCGCGCACCCCTGCGAAGGACAGACATTCTCAGTTCTAAGTGATATTTAAACAAAAAAATAGGTTTAATAGGAATTTCACCAGCAATACTGGCTGATCTCCAGGGAGAATTCTCCATCATCACGTTAAAATGAAAACACGTTAATTAACTCCTTGACGAATTCTCTTCATAGCTTGAGTGGAATAACTACATCCCTTAAAAAAAAAAAAAAAAATTAGTTGGGGGAAAAAAAAATTTTTTTTTTTTTTTTTTAGTTGGAAATGGGTGTTTTATCAGAGATCTCTTAGACACCATTTCTGATCCTCTTGGCTCTCTTATCTCTGTTTCACATGCTACTGTGACAATCAGCTCTGAAGGCTCAGATGTACTTCATGAGGGACCAACATCACAAGCTCCTGCACTTTGTCCCTATGTCACATGACTCCCCACCCTTCTCTGGGTTTCTATGTTGATGCTGAGGTGGGAGATGCCCCTTGATCAAAGCCCACACATGCACAGCCAGGTGCCTTGTTAACTCTGGGTGTGTGTGTGGTCTGTGTTTGTGTGTGTGCAGAGAGTGAATGGTCAGTGTGGTGGGGGTCCGTATGTTAGGGTGTGTACATGATTTTCATATTTGGGTATGATCAGAGGGTAGATAGTCATTTCAGGGTCTCTTTGTATGTACGTTTGCTATGGTCAGTTGGGTGTATGGACATGTGGGAATTTGGACAATATGCAATGAGTGTGTGCTTGTCAGACTTCGGTGTGTTTTTAAAGTGGGCTAATGTGAGAATGTGTGGTCAGTGTGTGAATTCAGGATGTCAGTGTGGTCAAAATATGTGTGAATTCTCAGTGCTGATGGGTTGTTAGAAGATAAAAAATCATTTACAATATCTGTGTGTGCTGCACTCATGTTTATGTGCTTAGAAGTTGTGTGATCAGTGTGAATGTGTGTGTCTTGAGCGTGTGTTTATGATGTGGTTAGAGTGTTAGTAACGAGCAGCATCGAACACTTGCCCAACTACTCAGCAGTCACCTTCCCTGGAGCCCCAGTTTGTCTAGGAAATGCCCAAAGGTTATCTGAGGGGCCTGGAAAAAGGAAGAAAGAACAGAGGGGTCAGGGCAATGGGAGCTACTAATGCTGAAGACAGAGAAGTGCCCAGGTTCTTGACCCACTGGAGACAGGGATTTGGGCTCTGTAGATTTAAAGGGTCCGGGAGCCTGCAGGCACCAGGAACTGTAGACCTATATGGGATCGTGATTGAGGGCTTTGTGCAATAGGGTTTGTGACTAATAATGTTCAGCATCTTTCCATGTGCCTGTCGGCCATTTGTAATCTTCTTCGGAGAAATGTCAATTCCTTTGCCCAGTTTTGCATTGGGTGGTTTGTGATTTTGTCCTTAGTTTTCTCAATAACTTCTGGATACTAGACCTTTATCAAGTATGATTTGCGAACATTTTCTCTCATTCTGTATTTGTTTTCCACTCTCTGGTTAGTGTCCTTTGATGCACAAGAATTTTTCCCTTTGATGAAATTCAATTTCTCAACTTCTTTAGTAGGTGCTTGTGCTTTAGATGACACTTCTAAGACACCATTGGCCAATCCGAGGTCATGAAAAGTACACCTGTGTTTTCTTCTAAGAAGGCTTTTATAGTTGAAGTACCTATATTTAAATCATTATTTTGAATTAATGTTTGTATACAAGGTGAGGAAAAGTCCAACATCAATTTCTGTATGTGATATCCAGTTCCCCTAGCATCATTTGTTGAAAGACTCTTCTTCCTTCACTGAATGGACTTGGCAGCCTTGTGGAAAAGCAATTGGCCTCGTAGGTGAGGGTTCAGCTCTGGATGCTCAGTTCTATTCTATTGATCTATACGTGTATCTCTATGCTAGTGCCACACTGTTTTGATTATTGAACCTTTGTAGTAAGCTTTGAAATTGGAAAATGAGAGTCCTGCCACGTGGTCTCCTTTTTCAAGATTATTTTGGCTACTTGAGTTTCCCTGCAATTCTGTACCAACATCAGAACCCACTTTACCATTTCTACACAAAAAGGGTAGGAATTTTGATAGGCAGGGAATTACATATGTGGATTACTTTAGGGAATACTGCCATTTGAAGGATATTAAATCTTTCCATTCACCAACACAGGACCTTTCCATTTATTTAGATCTTCTTTAAATTCCTGCAGAAATGTTTTTTAGTTTTCAGGGTACAAATCTTTCAACCTTACCTCATTGGTTATATTTATTCCTAGGTACTGTATTCATTTGGCTGCTATTGTAAATGGAATATTTTTCTCGATTTACTTCTTGATTTTTCAATGCTACTGTATAGACATTCAGCCGATTTTTTGTGCTGATCTTGTATCCAGTAACCTTGCCAAATTTGTTTCTTTGCTCTAACAGTGTTTTTTGTTAATTCTTTAGGCTTTAATCTTTACAAGATCACATCAACTGTAAGTAGGGATAGTTTGACTTCTTCCAATCCAATGTGGGTAATTACTTCTTTTCTTGCCTAATGCGGCCAGAACTTCCGTTACATGTTGAACAGAAGTATTCACAGCAAGGATCCTTGTCCCGTTCCTGATGTTAGGGGAAAAGCTTCCAGTCATTCACCATCAAGTATAACGTTAGCTGTGGGTTTTTCCTATATGGTCTTTATCATGTTGAGGAAGTTCCCTCTTAGTTCAAACTTTCTCAATGTTTTTTTCATGACAGAGTATTGGATACTCTCAAATGCTTTATCTGAATCAATCAACATGATCATGTATGGGCTTTTGTGCTTCATTCTATTAATGTAGTCTGTTACATTGATCGACTTTTACCTAAAATCACCCTCGCATTTCTGGGATAAATCCCTCTTGCTCACAGTGTATAATCCCTTGGATGTGCTGTCAGATTTACACTGAGGATTTTTACATCCATATTCTTAAGGGATAGTGCTCTACATTTTTATTTGCTTATGAGGTCTTTCTATATCTGGCTTTGGTATCACTGAGTTCACACATATTCCTTTACTCCTGAGATTTCTCCTTTGATTCGTGTTTCATTTAAAACAGCACATTACCAGTTCCACCATGGGGAGTTTCTAGTTAGTGCTCTATCATAATTTCTAGCACGATTATGTTATGATCACAAAACAAGAGAACATGTTCTCTGTGATTTCATTCCTCTGACATTGATGGAGACGAGCTTCAAGTCCAGAATAGAGTGATTTTTTTAAAAGTACCACGTGTGCTTGAAAATAACGTTTCCAGTATAGCTGTTAGGAATAATGAGATAAGCACATATATATATATCGGTTTGCTATTCAAATGTTCCACATCCTTACTGATTTTTGTCTGTTTATTCTATCAGTTGCAGAGAGAGGGCAGGGGTGGAAATCCCCTACTCTGCTTCTCTTTGTTTCTTCTAGAAGCTCTGTCACTGTTCACTCTATAAGTTTTGTAGCCAAGACTTCGGATGGGAAATTCTGGGAGCTAGGGAAAGAGGGGAACAACCCAGAATGTGGGGGACAAGGAAGATGGGTTGGGAAGGACCATAAATCACAAGTTTCTTGATGGTCCCAGAGAGGACCTGTAGTTGGTATGGCAGTTGCTGGGGGATGGTACATGGTGGGTTACCTGTGGTGTGTCAGGCTTGGGTTCCATTGTGACGCGTCAGGGGCGAAGGCAGGGATTGGACGAGGGAGAATTTATAAGCCATGCAGGTTACTAAGGCATCGACCAGACAGGAGAAGGCTACTGATCCTGCGAGTCCAACTCTTCTGCTCCTTGCTGCCTTACTCACCTACTGACTGACTTCGAAACTTCCTCAAACTTCTCTCCTGTGTGGCATCCTCGCTCAGCCATCCCACTCCTGCCATCTTTACCATTTTCCCTTCCCTTCCCTCCCCTTCCCCCTCCCCAGGAGAACAAGCACCCCCGTCTCTCCAGGCCATACTCCTTGTTCCACTCTCATATACAACTGGTCCTGTCCCCATCCCAAACTTACCCGACTCCTACTTTGTGCCACTGAGCCTCCTCAACGGCACAGGACATGAAGGCACAAAGGGTATTGTTCTGGTTCCTGGTGCTCTGGCCACCAACTACTCCATTGGAAAATGTGAGTAATCCTTGAACGTGCCGTACTTTCTCACCTTTTATTGGGCTCTTTCACACTAAACAACAGCTTTTCCTGGGGTGATTGAGGGGGACTCAGTCCAGCACAAAGGGTGACCAGCAGAACCACAGTGTTTAGTGGCCCCTGTCTGAGCTGACTTAGGGAGTAGGGTACTCCTGACACCGGCATCTCGGCCATAGCCAGATGGGACAAGAGTGCCCAGAACTGGGGTGTTTGACCAGTGAGGAAAGGATGGCCTTGGTCTTTTCATGCATCTGATCCGCTTCTTTAATGAATCTGCTGAGAGTGACTGCTCCCTTGTAGACAGTGGGTACTCAAAGACACTGTGCTTTCTGAAAGCACACACGGTAGTCACCTCAGCTGTGAGGGCTGAGATGAAAGTGTTAGAGAGCTCAGAGTTTATTTTCCAGAGAGATTTCAATCTGCATGAAACTGAATCTCCATGTGGATTAGTATGAATTCCATTCCAAAGTTATTTTCTCCTAAAATACTTGTACAATCTTATTTTTAAAGAAACAAGATTTGCCTTTTGTTGTGGTGACCATACATTCCAGAAATTTTTATATTCCTTTTATGTATTAGTTTCCATGTTGCTATTCATTGGTTTACGTGAAATACTATGAAATATGAAAGGAAATTCTTGTTAATGGCTATCTGGAATTGCGTTGCTAACTAGCTGCTATTTTCATAGTTTTAATCTATAATACACAAGATTCCTCTTTCATGCAAATATTTACGGACTTCAAAAATCAGACATGACATGGCCTGGTTCAGAATGAAAATTAATGTTGAAAGGAAACTGCAATGGTTTTAGAAACTTGATGTTAACAGTATTCTGTACTTTTTATGGGAATATGAATTTATGATGGCAACTGCCTATCGCTCCTAGTTATGGCCGTAACTATATATATCTATATTTATCTCAAATATACTCTCTTTAATACAGAATTTTCATGCCTATTATTTCTCAGGCTTTCCTACAGGTTGGGTGTACTCTTAACCATTGTAGAGTGCCAGGATTCCCACGTAATGTAAGTATTTTTTCCTCAATTCTAAATTGGCTTATACATTCATAACTTTTATCCTGTTGTCTTTTTTAAAATACTTACAATATTCTTTTGGTCAAGGAAATAGAAAACTATAACAGTTTGTATATCTAATCTTTTTTCCTACAGCTCATGTATAAGTGATGTATAATAATCAGCACCTAATTAAAGTATCCAGTTTGTCGAATTTGGATGTGTGTATATGGCCATGAAACCATTACCATAATCAAGATAATGAGCCTAACCCTCACCCCCAAAACACTCCTGCTGATTCTTTTAATTCATTCTGTCCTCTCCCTCCGTTTCTGCCACCCCTCTTCCAACCACTGATCTGCATTTTTAGAGAACTTTTATGTAATTGAAGGATACAAGATTTACTTTTTGTTTTTATTCAGGATTCTTTAAGTCAGCAGAATCATTTTTAGATTTATCCAGGATGTTTGGTGTGCTAATAGTTGCTTCGTTTTCATTACTGAGTAGAAGCTGTATATATGAATATGCCACAGTGTGTTTATCCTTTACCTTGATCCTTTACCTTGGAAAGAGACTTAGAGAGCTGGTTCTTCCCGTTAGGACATGGCCCTTTAAACAAAAACCCAGAAAGCAGCACCTTTACAGGGTTGTTTGTCCCAGCTTATACTTCCATTTTGCAAGTTCATGATGAATCATTCTTGCTTGGTTCCATAATTCATTCGTTTCTATTGCTGAATCATATTCTGTCGAATGCTTATCTCTGTTGAACACACTGTCTTGAAGGAAACGTTTAGAATGAAAATAATGAGTTTTCAAGAACAAACAGTTAAATCCAAAGCAATCTCTCCAGACCAGGTATTGGGGCAGTCACAACTTACTCAGAGGACGTCTGACTCCATTCACAGAGGAGTAGAACAGAATTAAAATCAAGGATCTTAGAGAAACTTCACATTGTTAGTGTCATCTTCATGGTCACCAGTTTGCTTTTATTCAAGCCGTAAAAGTTCATTAATTCTGAATAAAGACATCTGTGTAGCGATCTTCTGTTTTTTTGTTTTGTTTTGTTTTTTTGCCCTGTGCTTGTCCTTAAGATGCTAAAAACTCAATGTATCCATGAGAAAAGTGTGATTCAGCATTAGACACAAGGGCAGGTAGAGCCTCTGGGGAACCAGAGATTGAGCCCCATTTAGAGAAAGCACACTCACAACCTCTAACAACACTGCCAGACTCAGAAGAAACACCAGGTGGCCAGCTGTCAACCTTCCAGGAAGCAGAGAAATCCACTGGAGATATCTGGTGGGGGGGATGGTTCTCGGAGGCTGATGTGGGGTTTCTCTCCATGATTCCCTGGGACTGCTATACTGTCCATTCCTTTGAGGCTTCTTGTGACTTTCAATATTGCTCTTTCAGCCCATTGACAATAGTCTTCCTGAGCCGGACGAAAAACTTTTAACGGCATACCTCCTTCTGCAGATTGGTACTTTAGTAATACTCTTTCTCTTCCGTCTCCGTTTGGTGAGTATTTTAACATACCTTATGGATATCTTTGAATCATGGATAATCAGGACACAGTAGAATGGCCAATAGGGTTTCCAAGGAGCAGCAGGTGGACTGGAATGCTGACCTTTGGGTTAGCAGCCTTAGCTCTTAACCACGACACCACCAGGCCTGGGTTTTTCTCGTTTATACATATGCTTTGAATCATGAATAATCAGGAATTTTTATACTCACTGGCCTATTATTGGATTTGCCTTTAATCTACTAATGAGAACACAAATTCCTGCGTGAAACCAAAGCTAACTTTGTACAACAGTCTCATCGTTTTTAGTGAAGAATCAGTGAATAAGACAACTATATAACTTCAATGAGAAAACCTTAAATTGATAAATTCTATCAAAGAATTAAATATTAACTCTTCTGGGGCCCCTTTCACAAACTGATAGTGGAATTGTGAATTCTCACAACCATCCTGAAATGCAATGTAACACTGTCTACCTGAAGCCTTCCAAATACTCACACCCTTTTATTCAGCACAATCCCACGTCTAGTCATCTCCCCTAATGAAAGAACCACCACGTATCCAAAGACCTGGCAAGAGCACATTCAGTGGAACAGGATGGATTACAGTGCAAATGTGGCAACAAACTGAATCACTAATGGTAGAGGGATGGTGGAACTAGTGTAAATCCTCACAGTGGAGGCAGCTCCGGAAACTCATATGTTTCAAAGACATTTCAGAACACAGAAAATGCTCTTAATGTAATGTCAAGTGGAAAGACCCAGAAACCAGGCTTTCTGTGTTGTGAAGGGAAGAGTGCATATGGTTCTGCACAGAGAGAGTGAACAAATGCTCCATGAAAATACCACAGAATGGAAGAACAGGGCTTTCTAAAGGGTGCTGTAACCACCTCTCTATCAACTTCTTGACAGTTATTTCTGGGGCTCTGAATACTCAATTCTGTCCTCACTCCAGCATTGAGGGTGGGGGCACTTTTCTCCTTCCTTTTTACCAAAGGCTTGGATGGACTCTAAGTGAAAGGCCCAGGAGGGGCCTGGCTTCCTCTTTTCCTTCCTTACTCCTACGTAAGATCTCAGAGTTTCTTGTGCACTGTGACTTACTCAATCTAGTTTTTGTTTTTTGCTTTTTGGTTGGATCCTTTAGCACCCCTGAACTGTAGCGGAACAGCAGGAGGAATAGAATTTTCTGGCACCAATGCTCTTTTGAGAGTTGGTGGAAGGGAAGGTGTTAGTTACAGACGCCTGCATGCATCATTATGTTTCAGCTTTTATACTTTGTAGTGTTTTGGTCTGTCCTATTGAAGTATTTTAAAAATGAAACTGCTTCTATTCTGCAGGGTCTGCGGGCTTCAGCAGGGACCCTTCCTGGCCCCGGAGGATTGGCCACACGCTGCCCCATCAGATGCCCTCCAGCAGTACCCATGGGCAGTGGGCCACCAGCTCCACCCAGAAGTATTCCCCAGCCTTGGACTGACTGTTCACCATACCTTCTACCACCTCCTCCCAGATATGATCCCAAAAGTGGGCCAGACCCTCCCCCTCCTCCTCCCACCCATGTTCCCAGCCCTAGGCCAGACCTTCCCCCTCCTCCTCCCACTCATGTTCCTAAAGCCTGGCCAGACCCTCCCCCTTCTCCTCCCCACTACGATCCCAGACCTAGGCCAGACATTCCCCCTCCTCCTCCCACTCATGTTCCTAAAGCCTGGCCAGACCCTCCCCCTCCTCCTCCCATTCGTATTCCCCAAACCAGGCCAGACCCTCCCTCTCCTCCTCCCACGCATGTTCCCAAACCTAGGCCACACCTTCCCCCACCTCCGCCCACCAGTGTTCCCAAACCTGGGCTAGACCCTCCCCCTCCTCCTCCCACTCTTGTTCCTAAAACCAGGCCAGACCCTCCCCTTCCTCCTCCCACCTGTGTTCCCAAACCTCAGCCAGAGCCTCCCCCTCCTCCTGCCAGCAGTATTCTGGGTCCTCCACTACAACCTCCCCCTCTTCCTCTCAGCCCTGTTCCTGGACCACCCCTAGACCCTTCCAGGCCTCCTCCCAGCTGGCCTCCCAAGGCTGGGACAGAGGCTCCACCTCCTTGCATACCATGCAAAGCTATCAAGCCTGCACCAGAGTGCTCACCTCTTCCACCCTTCTGGCCTCCACCACCTACAACAGGCCAGCAACCTCCTCCCCAATCCATCTGGTATGCCCCTCCCCCACATGTCTGGCATCCCCCTCCCCCACCCTCCAGGCCTCTCCCACCCTCCAGGCCTCCCCCACCTGGCTGGCATCCCCCTCCCACTCCCTTCAGGCCTCCCCCACCTGGCTGGCGTCCCCCACCCCCACTTGGCTGGTGTCCTCCTCCCCCATCCGTCTGGCCACCCCCACCTGGCTGGCGACCCCCTCCCCCACCCTTCAGGCCTCCCCCACCTGGCTGGCATCCCCCTCCCCCACCCTTCCGGCCTCCCCCACCTGGCTGGCATCCCCCTCCCACACCCTTCCGGCCTCCCCCACCTGGCTGGGGTCCCGCTCCCCCACTCGCCTGTGGTCCACTTGCACCACCCAAGAAGCCATGTGAGCCTCCAAAGCTGCCTGCACCAAGTACTCCTCGGCCTCAACGTCGTCAATGGCGACCATCTAAAAGCTTCCGACCACTGGATACAATTCCAGAAGTGCCAGAACCTTCCCTCCAAGACCCTGATTCCTGTCGCTGTTATTAAATAGTCACATTCTACCTCCTCAGCTTTCTTGTAAATCTTTCTTCACATTTATTTCCACCTCTCCAGAGGTGTTGATGTAAGTGCAGCAAGAGGTGTTGGCTACTGCACAAACGCCTCCTTGTTCAGCTAGCAAGTAGCCCAAATTACATGATGCTCTAAGACCACCCTTGGCAGAAAGTCAATGCTCATTTGTTGATCTTCCATGTCTCGAGCAGTGGATTACACAGTATTCTCTATAGACAAAGTCAGATTATGGAGAGTGGTTTCATGATACGCAAATCCTCCCCAAGGAGCCAGAAGTCCTATTACTACACCTGCCCCAGTCAGGATTAAACCTAGTGCTCTCTTTCGTCTATTACCTGAGGTTCAGTTAGAGGCCTGGTATAATTGGACACTGGTGCCTGAGGGGGAGAAAAATTCTAGAGAGCACTGACTGGTGGTAGTGACAGGGTCGATGCAAGGAATCGCCCAGCCGGCTGGGCTCGAGCGGGACCCACGCACCCAGATACATCCACAGGGGGCAGACAAAGACCCAGCGATGGCACAGCCACTGAAGGCTATGCAAGCCCGCTGGACCCAAGCACCGCTCTGCAATTTCAGGGCCAGGAGAGCACAAAGCTCAGGTCAGCACACTTGGCACTCGGGGGCCCTGGCTCTCTCTCCTACAGCACTGCGAATATGCCTCAGACGCAGTGGAACCTGTCCAGGCTGTAGTTCCCCTGTGGCTGGGCAAGAAACAGCCAAAGAGCAAACAAAAAACCCTTGGGAAATTCCTGGACACCCTCCCCAGCAGGTGCCCCTGTACAGCAGACCCAGCCGGCCAGACCAGCCTCCACACAAGCTGTCCCACACCAACTGTCCAGGGCTTCAGCACTGGAGTCAGCGAGACCCTGGACAGTTTGCCGGGCAAAATTTCCATTGCAACCATAGGCACGTGGGTGGCAAACACAAACACAGCCATGAACAGAGCTAGGTGACAGCTGGTTGCTGAGTCCAGTGGGAAACAGGCACCAGGCCATACAAAGCCAGGGCCAGAAAATAAACCACCAATGAGGCAAACAAGCCCCACAGCCACCAGGGGGTGACAATCAACGGAAAAAATTGTCTATCACTTTAAATCCTCTAAAGCCTGAGTCTTCCAATTATCACTGCCCTGCCAACTCTTACTGTTTTGCAGTTGCTGGTCTGATGCTAGAGTGGTGGATTCCCACTCCCCTTCTGGAGACCTTGACTGCACTGTGTGTGTGTGTGTGTGTGTCTGGAGACCTTGACTGCACTGTGTGTGTGTGTGTGTGTGTGTGTGTGTGTGTGTGTGTGTGTGTCATCAACACCTCAAAAGGTCCCTTCTATTTTTCCTGTGAGGTCTGGTGTGTTCCAGGTCTGGACGTGGAGAGAGACTTCAGGCTGTGCAGCTGTCTGCCACACTGGGTACTTGGAAAGACAGTGAAGGACCCCCGCCACAAAATACAAATATTGTCAAATAGTGACCTAGCCTTGCTTGTGTATGTTCTTAGCCTCCAGGGTGTTTTCAGGACCCAAAGTATTTAAGTCCTCCCAAAAGTTACACAGAGTTGGGGATGCCCATACATAAGCTCAAAAGGACTTACCTGAAGTTTGGTTTGAGGTGCAACCCTGATGCTGAACAGAGCCAAGGGAAGGGTCTTCACCCATGTTAATTCGATCTTCTGGGAAAGGTTGGTCAGATGGATTTCCTTAGTTGGGTTCAGTCTTTCTACTTTTCTACTGAACTGGAGTCTCCAGGCACTGCGAAAACATCACTTAATCCTTAGTTGTCGGGACACAAGCTGTGTGACCTGAGCAGAACAGGTAAGGACTTGAAACCTCAACAGAGCCGATCACAGAGGGACTCGAACCCTCTGGTAGTGTCCACTCCTGATGGTTTGGAGAAGGCCATACCTGGGGATGATGTCTTCTAGTAGGCTTCTGGCAATTTCTGTGGCCTTCTCAGTCCTGCAGGGGAATGCTTCTATGCAACTGGAAAGAGCTCTCTGCAAACACCAGCAGACACTGGCAATCACCTGGAGCCCTGGGTATCTCAGTGAAGTCTATCTGCCAGTCATTTCTTGGAACATACTCTTGGTACTTGGTCCACTCTGGCACTGCCTAGAATGTCCTGGGGTTGCTTTTCTGACAGGTGACACACTGTCTAATAATGTCTCTGAAAATTGCCTGCAAAGTCTGGCCGACAAAGTGTCTCTTTACCTGATCATACATTATTTTCCTCCTGTACTGAGTGGCCTCGTGTACGTGCTTTAGGATGTCTTCCATCCCTCATACAGAGTCACTTACAGTTTTTCACTAATGGGCCACATAAAGGTCTGTGTCAGTGTAACCAGGGTCTTCTGTGGCTTGTGGCGGGCTAGGGTGTGGAAGAAGGCCACCACTACTGCTGGGGTCATTGTTCTTGCTGCCCACTTGGCCTCTAAGTCCGCCCTTCCTTTGCCCTAGGCCTCTGGTGTAACGTTCTGCTGATGTCTTTGCAGTGTCCCACGGCCAGAGCACAGGGGAATAACACTGCCTCAAGAGGTTGAAAAATCTGTTGGCTGTGTTTGATTCCTTTATCAGCCGAATTCAAAGCCTCCCCTGTTTCCACAGATCCCCGTGTGCATGTAAAACTGACAACACATTCTTCCAATCTGTACAAATGATCGCCCACTTCGGGGCTTGGCCAGCCACAAAGCCAGCATCGCTGCAACCAGCTCGGCTTTTTGGGCTGAGGTTCCGTTTGGGAGACTGTTTGCTTTGAGGTCCTTGGTGTGGCTGACGACTGTGTAGCCAGCCCTTTCTGGCCACCCTCTATGAAGCTACCACAGAGAGACTCAAATCCTCAGGTCACCAACAGGGAAGTCTGGGTGCCTGGCACAGGCCAGGTCCACTGTCTGGACACAGTCATGGTGGATGCGGTCTCCCAGGAGTAGAGTGGGGAGAGGTGTGGCTAGAAAATTGAGTAGGTTCTTCCTCCATATTCATTATAACCAGAGGCTCAGGTGGAGGTCCTGCCCCTGGTCCACCCTACTCAGAGTCTTCCTCCAGAGTGAGGGCTAACATTTGAGTTACTCATTGCCCAATCTTTTTCTTGGGTCATACTCTTTTCCAGTGGCCCTCTTCTTACAATATGTACACTGGTTCTTTCACACTAGGGGTTGGGGTCGGGCTCCACTAGGGCCCACAGGTCTTCTCCTCTCAGGGAGCCTATCCTGTACTGCTGCTGCTAGTAAGGCAACCTGGCGCTTTCCGCCTTTGTCTTCCCTGTTGTTAGAGGCCTTGAATGCCATCTCCACTAGGTATCCTGGATCCTGATCTGTATATTGCCTAAAGACTCTATAAATCTTTCTTGAGGAAAGCTAAAGGATCCTTATCTTCACTCTGGTGAGATTCGAGCCAATAACTTTGAGTGCCTCTATCTAGCCAGACATCCAGTGCACTATCCATTGCACCACAGAACCAGAAAACTCTTCGTTCTGCTACCTTACTCCAATTTAAGTGCTTAGATACTCCATTTTTAAAGCCCACTAAGAGACAGTGCCGATAATGGGTGAGCATACCATACTCTGCTGCGTGATTCTGATCCCAGGGAGGGTCTCTAAGGGGGAGACGTCATCAACTGCATCTCTGGTTGGCTGAGCATCACGTCATCTCTGGGCTTCCTCTCTAGCCCTGTCTAGGATCACCCACCTCTCTTCTGGAGAGGAGAGTGCTGAAGAGGGACTGACAGTCTGCCCATGTGACATCAAAAGAGTTAAAGATGGTAGTAAGGACTTCATACATTTCTTTAGGGTTCTTGAGATATCCCACGATGTAATTCTTCTAGTTAATCAGGTTTGCTATACTAAAAGGAACACAAACCTGAACCTGGCCCCTGTCTGCTGCTGGAGTTGTTTGGCAGAAGGGAGGCTGGCCCTTCCTCTTGGCTCTGTCCTGGCTCTGTGGCACCCTGGGCCACATTTGACCCTTGATAGGGTGCCCCCCTTGTATGGGGTGATGGCTAAGGAAGATTCCCAGGGCACTTGCACAGCCTTGCTTTTCTCTTCAATTCTCCATCTCTCCCCACCCTCCACTCCGCTCCAGGAAACAACAATCGCCAAGAAGGGGAGCTGGAGCATGCTCTCTGCCCCCTCTCACCAGCCCACTCCTTCTTGCCCCTGATGCCCTTCTCCAGCAGGTGCAGGTGAGGGAGGAGAGCTATAGATAGACACACTGCTGGGGTTCAAACAGTCCTCCGCCACTAGCACTGGCCACAGAGCGATGGGCTTTTCCTTTTCCTTTTGTACACAGATTTTGCAAGCCTTCTGAGTTTCATTAACATTTTGCAATGACATGAAGGCCTCCACATAATGCTTTTCATCCCACTTACCATTTCACGTACAATATAAATCTAGCTGAAGAATGGTGTTGCCGTTCAGCGACCCATTCAATCACCACCTTCCTTGGTCCCGTAAACAATATTGGGGCCAAGCACTATTACCTGAGAAAATTACCTTTTCTTCTTTATTCCCTCGGATTTGAAAAAATCACAATTCTTTATGACATACCCCTAAGGGAAGTCACAAGCTATTCAACTTTTGTTCACCATTTCCTCTAAGTATTTACCACTACTAGGTTTTAAGTTACCACAATTCCTAAACTACGCCCATAGCCAAAGTTGGTAATTCTTGGGGTACACTTTGCCTTGGGGTGAAAAGCCACCCTTTTCCACTTGGAGAGGAAAGAGAAGGAAAATAAAGGATAGAGAACAGACAGAGAAGAGTGTTCCCAAAGACAGAAGAATTCAAACCCTGCGGTTACCAACATGGTGACCACAGATGACTCAGAGGGACTCTAACCCTCAGGTCACCGATGGGGGAAGGGACCCCAACTAGGCTGAGGATGGGTCCCAGGGGCCATGACACTATCTGATTTTAGAACCAACTAGACCACCCCGGTACTCAAAACAGTCTGGTACTGGTACAACAAGAGATATATAGACCAATGCAACAGAATTGAGAATCCAGACGTAAATTTGTCTACCTATGAGCACCTGATATTTGACAAAGGCCCAAAGTCCAATAAATGGAGAAAACACAATCTCTTTAACAAATGGTGCTGGCATAACTGGATTTCCACTTGCAAATAAATGAAGTATCACCCATACCTCACACCATGCACAAAAACTAACTCAAAATGGATCAGAGACCTAAATATAAAATCAAAAACAATAAAGATCATGGAAGAAAAAGTAGGGACGCTGATAGGAGCCCTAATACATGGCATAAACAGAATACAAACATAACTAACAATGCATAAACAACAGAAGGGAAACTAGATAACTACTGGGAGCTCCTAAAAATCAAACACACTCATCAAAAGACTTCACCAAAAGAGTAGAAAGCTGACCTACAGACTGAGAAAAAAATTTTGGCTATGACATATTCAATCAGAATCTAGTCGCTAAAATCTACAAGATACTGCAAAACTTCAACGAGAAAAAGAAACATAACCCCATTACAAAATGGGAAAAGGATATGAACAGACACTTCATCAAAGAAGGCCTTCACGCAGCTTAGAGATACATAAGGAAATGCTCAGGATCATTAGCCTTTAGAGAAATGAAAATCAAAACTACAACGAGATACCATCGCACCCTAAGGAGGCTAGCATTAATCCAAAAACACAGAGTAATAAATGTTAGAAAGGTTGTGGAGAGCCTGAAACACTTACACACTGCTGGTGGAAATGGAAAATTCTACAACCACTTTGCAAAACAATTTGGCGCTTCCTTAAAACTATAAATAGAAGTACCACAGGATCCAGCAATCCCACTCCTTGACATGTATCCTAGAGAAATAAGAGTCATCACACGAATAGATATATGCACACCCACGTTCACTACAGCACTGTTCACAATAGCAAAAAGATGGAAACAACTTAGGTCCCCATCAATGGATGAATGGATAAACAGATTATGGTATATGCACACAATGGAACACTACGCAATCATAAAGAACAATGATGAATCCTCAAAAAATCTCATAACATAGATGAATCTGAAAGGCATTATGCTGAATGAAATTAATCAGACGCAAAAGGACAAATATTGTATGAGACCACATTTATAAGAACTCAAGAAAAGTTTTAAACACAGAAGAAAACATTCTTTGATGTTTACAGGGTAGGGAGAGAGGGAGAGGGGAACTCACTGACTGGATGGTACACAAGACTTATCTTAGGTGAAGGGAAGGATAACACAATACAGGAGAAGTCAGCACACCTGGACTAAAGCAAAAGCTAAGAAGTTTCCTGAACACTACCAAACATTTCGAGGGACAGAGTGGCAGGGGCAGGGGTCTGGGGACCATGGTTTTTGGAGACATCTAGATCAGTTGGCATAATAAAGTTTATTAAGAAAATGTTCTGCATCCCTCTTTGGTGAGTGGCATCTGGGGCCTTAAACTTACAAGTGGCCATCTAAGATACATCAATTGGACCCAACTTACCTGGAGCAAAGGCGAATGGAGAACACCAAAGACACAAGGAATATATTAGCCCAACAGACAAAAAAGTCCCCATAAACTGAAGACCCCAACAGCCTGAGGCTAGAAGAACCAGCTGGTGCCCAGCTACCACCAATGACTACCCTGATGGGGAACATAACAGAGGGTCCCTGATGGAGCAGGAGAAAAGTGGGGTGCAGAACTGAAATTGACGTAAAAAGACCAGACTTAATGGTTTGACTGAGACTAGAGAAACCCCAGAAGACATGGCCCCCAAACTCTGTTAAACCAAAACTAAAACCATTTCTGAAGCCAACTCTTTAGACAAATATTACACTGGACTATAACACAGAAAATGATACTCTTGAAGATTGTGCTTCTTAGTTCAAGTAGATACACGAGATTAAATGGGCAGCTCCTGTCTGGAGATGGGATGAGAAAGCAGAAAGGAGAGAAGGTGCTTGAATGGACACTGGAAATCTGGAGTGGAAAGGGGGAGTGTGCTGGCACAGCATACGAATAGCAACTAGGGTCACATAACAATGTGTGTATACATTTTTGTATGAGAAACTAACGTGAGCTGTAAACTTTCGCCTAAAGCACAATTAAAATATGATAATGATGAGTTCTCAAAACATTTTATAAAATGGATGAATCTGGAGGCCATTATGCTGAGTGAAATAAGGCAATCACAAAAGGACAAATAGTGTATGGTCTCACTTTTATAAAAAGACAAGAGAAGCTACATTAATTCATACAGAAAGCTATCTTCTTTGGTGGTTACCAGGGATGGGAGAGGGAGGGAGGAGAAATCACTTTCTAGAGAGCAGACACTTGTTATTTTCGGTGATGGGAAAGGCAATACCCAATATGGGTGATATCTGCACAATCTGGCCAAGGTGAACAATAACACTAAGGGCACGAGAATAAGGGACAATTTTGGTAAATGCTGTAACATATACAATTTGGCAATAACAACCAAAAAATATGTGTATGGCTACATAAGTAGATATGAATGCAACTATGTATACAGGAAGGCACTTGAGAATATATGGGTGTTCAGGTACAAGTGCCTCTGTAGGCATACGTATGTACATGTCTGTGTGTGCTGCATATATACTCATATATAACAAAGCACATAGGGGGCACGGTTACAAATACTTTCTAGACATAACCAAGCACCTTTCAGAATTGGTTTACTGGGTTTGAAGGCTTAGGACCAGAGTCTCATGGGACAACTCGGTCAACTGGCATAACATAAGTTCATAAACATAATGTTCTACATACTAGTTTGGTGAGTAGTATCTGCAGTCTTAAACTTGCCAGCGGCCATCTAAGATACACCTACCAGTCTCTACTCACCTGGTTGAAAAGGAAACAGGGAAACCAAAGACTCAAAGAACAAACTAGTCTACAGAACTAATAGCCCACAAAAATCACGGCCTCATATGTTCTGAGACCAGAGGAGCTAGATGGTGCACAGATACCATTACCAAATATTCTGATCAGGCACACAACAGATGGGCCTAGACAGAATGGGAGAAAAAAGCTGAACAAAACTCAGATTCCTAAAAAAGGCCAGACTTCCTGGACCAGAACAGACAAAAGGAAGTCCCGAGGCTCTCACCCTGACAAACCCTTTAAACTTGGAACTGGAGCCACTCCCATAGGTCAACTTTCAAACAAATGACAGATTGGCTCATAAAATAATAAACAATATCCCCCTTGAGTACTGTCCTCCTTTATATAATCACCTATATGAGACCAAAGGATCAATATTTACCCTACAGGAAAGATGAGAAGATAAGGGGGTGGGGGATAGGGAAGCTAGATTAATGGAGGCAGATCAACCAGAATGGAAATAATGAGAATGCTGACACATTCTAAAAAATGTAACCAATGCCATGGAACAATATGTATAGAAATTGTTAAATGGAAACCTAATTTGCTGTGTAAACTTTCACTGAAATCACAATAAAATAATATAAAAAACTGTGAGTCCATTTAGAATCCAAAAGTTACAAGCACATAGTGAAAGAAGAAAATCACAGTGACAATTTGCGATGGAAAAAAAACATCTGAAGTGTGTCAAAATAAGTTTATATTTAACCACATTTAGGTTATAATCGCAACTATGCTCTAATTCCTGGAATAAACCAAGAATGAATGGATGTCCACGGAGAGGAGTTTAGGTACAAACTTTCCAACAAAATGATATGATGAGTATCAGGACATCTTTCACTCCATTGCTAACCTATACACCACCATGACAAGATGGCCTTTTTTTTTTTTTTCTCAAAAATTTGAGGGCTTTAGCAATTTTCCCAAGAGACTCTAAACACCTGATAGGAAATTCATTCTCTTCTGAAGGGCCTATTCCATCTCCCCTCTTGTTCATTTTCCCTCTTTCAAATGTAAACTGCCCTAACTCTCTGAAGTCCATATTTGCCAATAGTTTTGTGAAGGTTCTTAGAATGCCTTCAACATCACCCTCCTCCCATTTTGAATCTTATGCCTCATGGACAATCAGCAAGAGAGGCCAAGCAACAAAGCCGTTGAAAGGAGGATCTGGCACACACATCCCTGAGAAAAACAGGGAGGGATACATAAGAAGAACACCCAAAGACAAAGCAGGGACTATGTACTCGGTTGTATGCAGCATAGTTGGACCATGTTCGGTGGAAGCATGTCTTTATTCGGACAATGAGTATGCTTCAGGAGACGTGAATGGATGCCACACTGACACATTACAAACCATTACAGGGACCACTGACATAAGCAGTGAGCTCATTAGTAAAGATCACCATGTTTAGGATCAATGAGGCCCTGGGGTAATGAAGATGCCAGTGGGCCCTTCTCCAGGGTTCAATTTGAACTGACTCCTTTAGGGCTGGCCCAGGAATAAAGCCCTATAGTCCCCAGAGAACCCCATCCCACCAAACCATGAAAGGTGGTGGCACCATCGCTCCCATCCATCCCTCTCCTGATCTTCCTGCTCTTCCATGAAAAAGCCTGCCCTAGGGAGCGAGCTTGGATCTGATCAGCCCACTTTGCTTCAGTCGGGGAGGAGCCAAGACCCATCCTTCTCAGTCACAGCCTTTCTGGTAACTACTCTTGTTGCTGGTGGTTGTCGTGGAGTCAGTTCCAAATCATGCTGACCCCACACGTTTCAGGGTAGAGCTGTGCTCCACAGGGTTTTCAGTGCTGCGACCTTTCAGAAGCAGACTGTCAGGTGTGTCTTCCGAGGCACCTCTGGGGGAGTTTGAACCGCCGACGTTTCAGCCAGAAGTGAAGAACTTACACATTTGTGCAACCCAAGGACTCCTGTGAACTACTAAGGGGCTTTAACTGGCTATTGGTTGTCTTCCGGGGTTGCCGAGTAGGACAGGGCCCGAGGGAGTCAGCTGGGAACTGGAGCGATTCTGAGGGTCATGATCTTAGTGGTGTTTACACAGGTGTACGCATATGGGGTTAAGAGCTTGCACTTCCCAGGTTAAGGAGCTCTGGTGCTGTAGTGGTTAAGGGCTTGGCTGCTAACCAAGAGGTCAGCAGTAAGAATCTACCAGTTGCTCCCTGGAAACCCTGTGGGGCAGTTCTGCTGGGTCTTATAGGGCTGTTGTGAGTCGGAATCAACTTGACGGCAACAGGTTTTGTATTTTGGTTTCACAGAGTACTTAGGATGTGAAAGCACTCTCCTAAAGCTTCATACCCATTAACTCATTTAACCCAGCCCCCAGTGTTGTGCTGGTCTTCGCTGCCATAGAGTTGGCCCCAGACTCCTGGAGACGCCATGTGTTACAGAACAGAACTCTTCTGTAGGGTTTTCTTGGCAGATCACCGGGCCTTTCTTCCATGGTATCACTGGGTGGGTTCCACCTGCCAACCTTTGGGTTAGTAGCTGATCACAAACTTCTCGCACCACCCAGACTCCTTCAATGGTAGGAGGCAGATACTACTTTTATACCATTTTAGGATGAGGAAACTGAGTCAGAGATCAGTGAAGAAGGTTGCCTTCAGTCTCAAACCTATCATATGGTATAGTTCAGATTTTAATCAAGGTTGTCTGACTCCGAATTCATGTCCCAAGTCCCTACACTAAGAAAAAAAAATAAACACATTACCCTACACCAATAATCTTAGATATTAAAAGAAATCAAGTTGTTTTTTTTTTTTTAATTTCTAAAGCAAACATTACACTTTAGGGGAAAGATGCTAAATTTACATAAATGATTATGATAAAATTTGACGCTTCTAAGTAATTTCACACTGGTGGAAGCTGCTTGAGCCAAGGACACAGAGCTCTGGGAAGACAAAGCATCGCCCTCTCTGTCATCTCTGCTCATGACTGCCCTGGGCTGCACCTGAGTGTTGGTATTTCTTAGCATAGAGTGTCGAGGGTTTTACTTTTCGAGTCCAGGACATAGGCAGATTGCGAGTCTCAGGCTCCCTATGCCAGTTACTCTCTGTGCCAAAGGAAGTCGTGACCCTTCAAAGCGGATATCTTGGCAATGGGTCACCCCAATTCTGGCACCTGCCTCCAAACCCCGTGAAGGAACAGCAGATCTTCCAGGTACTGAGTTGCTCTAGCAGAGGTGGAGAATGCCCTGGCGGAGCACCCAGAGGTGGCTGAATCAGCTGTGGCGAGCAGTCTGGACCCCATTCCAGGGGAGGTGAGTAGAGGATCATATCTGCATGTGGGCACTGGGAAGCCAGAAGCAGGATCAACTTCAAGGCACTATCTAGCCAGTCTTGGTCCTCTGGCAGGGGGCATAACTGATGTGCGTGTGGACTTACACTGTGTGGTCAGCAGATGGCGTTGGCCTCCTCTGTGGCACTCTAAATAATAATTATGAATGATGATGATGGTGACAATGATGACAGCTAATATTTAATGAGTACTTACTATTTGCCAACTCATTTAACCCTCACAACAACCCAATGAGGTATAAGAGAAAAAAAAAAAAAAACCCGTTGCTATCGAGTCAATACCAACTAATAGTGACCCTATAGGACAAAGTTGAAGTGCTCCAAGGAGCGGCTGATGGATTCAAACTACCAGCCTTTGGGTTAGAAGCCAAGTTCATAATGACTGCGCCACTAGGGTTTCGAATGAGTTAAGGACTCTTATTATACCCTTTTTATAGATGAGCAGCAATCCTGGCTGGGCAAGAGGTCAGAAATTAACTTAAAGGTTGACAATCTGAACCCACCTAGTGGCACTGCAGAAGAAAGGCCTGGCGATCACCGTGTATAAAGAGTATAGCCAAGACGATCCTACGGAGCAATTCTACCCATTAACACATGGTGTCTCCATGAGTCAGAATCGACTGGAAGGCAATGAGTTTGGTTTGGTTTGTATAATTGAGGACACAGGCATAAAGAAATTAACTCACCTGGATCACACAGCTAATAAGTGATGGGGTCTGAATGGGAAACTAAGCAATCTGGCTCCGCAGCCTGTATTCCTTGATTTAACAAGTATTTATTGAAAACCTACTATGTGCTGAGCCCTATGCAGTTAAATTGGGGACATCATTAATCATCATCATCAATGACCAATATTTAGTACTCACTAGTTTTTTTTTTAGGTTCCATGTAGGGAAGTGTACATAAAATAATAATAACTATGATGATACTACTACTTAGAACAACAGTAACAATAAATTTAAACTAGCCAGATGTTTCACATATATCGTCACTTGGAATATTTACAGATACCCAGTAACGGATGAAATTTTACTGTCCCCATTTCACAGAGAAGGAAACTGAATTTAAGAGAGTTAAATAATTTTGCAAACACGTAGATAGAATTAGAAGTACTGGGATTTGAACCTGATTCTTTTCCAAAGTCGCCATGCTCTTATCAAGTACACGGCTCAAGCATCATCTTGCTTTTCCACTCATTCAATAAACATGGCATTTTTGGTGTTGCGGTGGTTAAATGCTCGGCTGCTATCCGAAAGGTCGGCGGTTCAAACACACCAGCCCCTCTGCTGGACAAACATGTGGCAGTCTGCTTCCATAAAGCCTTGGAAGCCCTATAGGGCAGTTCTACTCTGCCCTATACGGTCGCTACTGGTGGGAATCAACTCTATGGCAATGGGTGCAGGCATAATTTGTTGACACTCACCATGAATTCAGTCCTGAGCTGCAGGGGGTGAAGGTGTTCATTGTCATGTCCCCACAGTTCCTGTCCCATGACTGGGACCAGCTCACCAAGGAACTGCAGCAGCATGTGAAGGGAGTGACAGACCCCTACAAGCACCCCAGGAACGGGAGCATGCAGATGGATGGGGTCTGGTCCTCCTGGCTGCCTCTGGTGCTCAGCTCTCCCAAGTCCTCCAGGGCAGTTAGGGTAAGCTTAGGTAAACAACAGCACTAGCTTTTTCCACCACAATTCAACTTAAGAAGCAATTCAACTTAAGGACAGTGTGAAGCTGACTTTATTAGATGGGAGCCTCTAGCCTGTGTCAGAAACCATAAAGGAACTCACTGCTGGCAAGTTAACCTAAAGAAAAAAATCGTGTCCAAAGACATACCTGCAAGAAGGGTATTTATAATCCTGCAAAATCTGAAAATGAAGTACAAACCAGCAGCTTTCAAACTTTTTGTAACATGATTCTCAGGAAGAAACACATTTTGTATTGCAACCCAATACATATACACATTAATATAACATTAAAAACCTAATAAAATACTTATCCTTCTAGCTTGCAATACATTCAAAATATTCTATTCTACTTCATCTTTTTTAATGCTGCCTGCAACCTACAAAATTCCTTTGAAAACTCACTAATGAGTGGCAGCCTACGGTTTGAAAATCACTGATCTCAATGTCCAAAATAGGGAAGTGATTCAATTATTCATGGAATTAACATGGGCTCCTCATGGTGGCACAGTGGTGAAGTGCTCGGATGCTACCAAAAAGGTTGGCGGATCAAGCCCACGAGGTGCTCCCTGGGAGAAAGATGTGGCAGTCTCCTTCTGTAAAGATTTCAGCCTTGGAAATCCTCAGGGGCACTTCTGCTCTGTCCTCAAGGGTCACCATGAGTCAGAATCGACTTAATGACAGTGGGTTTCGTTTTTTCATACTTAAAAATGATGATGCACATATTTTGTTTTTTGACCTAAAAAGGTCTCAGCAACACATTATTAAGAGAAGAAAGCAGAATATGGAATAGTATATGTAGTATGATTCTACTTGCTTAAAAATAAAGTTGGAATGGATACAGATGCCAAAGACTTAACATTTCTTTCTTATCTAACACTTTGCTGCATTGTCTGAATTTTTACGATCAATACCCATCATATAAAAAAAATATATAGCTAACGTTTATTCATCACTTATTCTACATGCCAGGCCCTGTAGTAAATCTTCTACATGTCGCATTCAATCCCTGCCACAGCCTGCTATGGTGTAACTATCCTGTTCTACATAGAGGAAGCTAAGGCACAGACAAAGGAAATGGCCTCAAATTACAGCTAATACAATGCAGGGCTGGAGCTCAAACCCAGGTGTGTCTGACAACAAAGTTCATTCTTTTCATTTTCGGCTGTTGCCTCATAGCTTTCACATCATAGCAACACCCAAGCACCACAGAAACACCAACCGGCAGAGAAGTATTGCAAACATCACCAGGGCCACCCATGCTGGACAGGTTTCAGTGGAGCTTCCAGACTAACGCAGACTAGGAACAAAGGCCTGCCAATCTACTTCCCAAAATTAGCTAATGAAAATCCTATGGATTACAACAGAATAATTTCTGATACAGTGTTAGGGATGAGCCTGCTAGGTAGGAAGGTACTCAGAATCCATAGTGGCCAAAACAAAGGGCCTGAGCATCCAATGACCATGAAGATGGCACAGGACCAGGCAACATTTCATTCTGTTGTCCTTGGGTGATCACAAGCTGGAGCCGGCTCAATGGCAACTAAGAGCAACAGCAATGCTGTCTCGTAGAGAACAGGACAAATGATGCACAGCATTAGGTGGGCTAGGTTATACTGTGGGTAACGAACAGCCCCAAAGTCTTATTCGCTGGCCTAGAGCGATGAAACTTTATTACTATGGGTCTTCTGGGAACTCTGCTCCATGTTCCCTCACCCCGGGACCAGGATAAAGGACAGTTAGCATATAGAAACCTGCCAGGTGCTATGCCGATACGAAGACAGATGGCCAGCATCCAGAACTCTTCTACCTAGAGGTGACACACTTCACACTTCCTTGATCAAAGGAAGTCACGTGGCTACATCCACAGACAGGGAGTCAGTAGGAGGACCTGAGATACCTGGTGAACCCCATGGAGACCCCCACATGGCATTAGCATATCTAGGGTCTATGCAGGTGACAAGTAGGTGAGTGAGAAATGGAAGGAATTGAGAGCAGAACCAAGTCAGGTTGGATATGCTTTCTCCTTGCTCAGGCGGAGTTTGTCCCAGAGCTGCCCAAAACCATCACTGGCAAGTTCAAACGGAGTGAACTTCAGAAAAGGAGTATGGGCGGATGTAATCGGCAGTCAACTCAGGCCCACTGAGTGAACTTGGACACACCTCTGGCCGACTCAGTTTCCCCAGTATGGTGGGGTGGAGGTGTGTTGAGAGAGTTGATTTCAAAGTGGATCGGGAGCAGCTAGGTTCCCACATTTTTCCTCTTTGAAGGTAAATTCAGTCACTACCCTTTCTTCCCCTGCTCTCCCCCCTTAGGGTTGACCAGGTGAGCTCTGGGACTGGGGCTGGCAGGTAATAAAATGCCACCATCAACATCAACAGAGGCTCTGTTTTGTGAGCTTCCTCTGTGCCTGGGCCTGTGCTAAGAGCTTCTCACAACTTCCTCTGCGATTCTCCCCAACCCCCAATGTGAGATATCCTGAGGCAGATGGATTCTTCTTACTGGATCCAGCACCATCTAGTGATGCCGTGTGTCTATTCCCATGGCCAGGGACACTGAGGTTGGGAAGGAAACTCCATGTGACCCTAGGCTCTAGCTCTGCTGGGCTCCTCCTGGGCCCACAGGAGGGTAAGCCCAAAGGTGGGGTGAGAGGGGCATATGGGGGCTCGGACCTTGGTGACTGTACTTGATGGCCGGATGCCACAGAACCTGTCACCATCCAGTGCGTCTGTCACCTTTGTGCCTGACACTAATGCTTGCTGCTGCCCCAGCTCCTGGCCATAACGGTGAGTGGGATACCAGGGCTCTCTGGGGATCCAAGATCCCCAAGGACTTCCCCGGTCCTCCCCAGATGTGCTGCCCACTCACCCCTAACCAGGGACACAAGAGCCCTCCCCCTCAGATTTCCATAGAGATCTCCCCTACTTGACCTCTCTCCAGGGATCCAGGACTTCCCCAACCCTCCCATCAACCTCCAGCTACTCACCCCACCCCAGGGACACAGAGCACTACAGACCCAGAGCTCTCCCTAGGGACACTCACTCAATCATGCTTCCCAGGGACTCAGTACCCTCTCAGCCCTTCCCAGGGGCCCAAGGAGCTCCGTAGACACCCACTCACTATAACCCTCTACATCCACCCCTGGGTGGCGTTCCTGTGAACAAACTCTTCCTTAATCCTTGAGGAGTGTGGTGGGACCACCAGGAGGACACCAGAGGATAAGGGAGCAGGGATAGAAGGGCCCAGGCCCGCCTGAGGAAGGAGGATAGACATACTGTCTCCTCTCACCCACCTCTGGGGGTGGCCCTAGAAGAAGTCCCCTCTGTGTCTGCTTGTTCCTGGGGTGCACACTCACAGACACACATACACACACTCAGAAGTGTGCTGAGACAACAACCACGGAGATGCACACACAAGGACCACCCAGACTCAGCGGGGCACATGGGTGTGGGCTTATGGACAAGCTCACAAGGCCCCACATTGTCGATCCTGGCACAGACACTGCAGGGAGTACACGAACACACAGACACTCACTCAAGATCATCCAAGATGGCCCCTGGATGAGATGACACATGATGGATGCACGCACACACAGATCCACACTCAAAAACACCCAAAGGATCAAATTGACACACACACACACACACACACAGATCAGAAACACAGACACTCCAGGAGGGACACACATGCCCAGATACACACTGTCCTGGTTCGATTCTCTAGAGAAGCAAAACCAGTAAAGCGTATAAATATATAGAGAGACAGACAGATTTACATCAAGGCAATGGCTCACTCGGTTGTAGAGGTTGCAGTGCCCCAAGTCCATGGGTCAAGATAGAGGCTTCTCCTGATTCATGTAGCTGCAGGGGCTGGCAAACACAAGGGCGGTAGGTTGGATAGCAGGGCTCTTGCTCACAAGCTTAGAAGATTGATGAATCCCAAGACTGGAAGGCAAGATCACAGGAAAGCTGCTAGCTCAAGTCCCAAGAACTGGGGGTCACATAACGGGAGCCAGCTACAGGATCCAGCACCAGCAAAAAGTCCCCAAGCCTTGCCAGAATGTCCACTTATATTCCATGCACCCACACGCTCAAGGAAACTCCCTTTCAACTGACTGGCTACTCACAACAGATCCCATCATGGGGGTGATTACATATCAAATCTCAACAGGAAGTGATCACAACATTGTACCAACTGCCAAAACACTAAAAATCCTGGCACAGCCAAGTTGGCACACAATCTTAACCATCACAGTTCACCCCTTGTCAACTTGGCACCTACATACATTATATTAAACCATACAAAACCTCTGAAAAAAGACAATTAAAAAGTCATATTTGGGCATAACATGATAAAATGAACACACACAACCAAACATGTACTAGGCCTGTTCTTATTTTTATGAGTGAAGAAAACAAAAATATTTGATGGATGTACACATACAAAGCAGAAACACTCATAAAAATTAGTCTTCATTTTTGCAACTGGTCATGTGATTGTAACTGGTATTTAGAACTACCTTCTTCCACCACCCATTCTGTATTCCCTTTGCCTTTAGCAAGCCCCGCAGCTGGTCGTGGTTCTTTGTTTGGTGAGGTAACTCAAACCTTCATTCCAGAAGAGTCTGGGCCATTACTAGTCATGTCGGAATTAGGTTGCTATACTATTCCACTGGCTTTAATCACAGGGCATGGTAGGACTAAGAGACACCCTAAGAGATCAACTGCTTTCCAGACATACTCTTCTTTGCCTTCATGATGTAAAATAAATCCGATTTCCTCTTGGTAATCAGGATCAATCACACCAGCCAGTATGGTAACTCCCTTCTTTGCCTGTTCATCCAGAGGCATGAGGAGCCCAAAGTGGCCACATGATATTCTTAGTTCCTCCCTTTGGAACTAAGACTTCTAGACCTGCAGAGCATAAGGTCGTGGGGACATGGAGCAAAAGTCTTGTGGGTGGGTGACTAAGGATAATAGTGAGCGGTTCCATTCCCATTTCCACCTCTTGATTCCTTGATCCATGAATCCTGGCTATGAGAGAAACAGAACCACATATTGGACACTGGTTTAGAGCACATACAGCCTCCTGGAGAACACTGCCCCAACCCTGCAAGGTATTGCCACCTAGCTGTTGCTCTAATTGTGTCTTTAGAAAGCCATTCCATTGTTCTATCACATGAGGTACTTCAGGATGATGAGGAACATGGTAAGACCACTGAATTCCATAAGAATGGGCCCTTTACTGCATTTCATTTGCTATGAAGTGAGTCCTTGATCCAAGGCAATGCCATGTGGGATACCATGACAGTGGATAAGGTATTCTGTAAGTCCACAGATGGTAGTTTTGGCAGAAGCATTGAATGAAGGGAAAGCAAATCCATATCCAGAGTACGTGTCTATACTAGTAAGAACAGAACACTGCCCTTTCCATGATACCAGTGTAACAACATAATGAACTTGCCACTAGGTTATTGGTTGATCACCTTCAGGGATGATACCATATCGGGGACTCAGCGCTGATCTGCTGCTGGCAGACTGGGCACTTAGTAGTGGCTGTAGCCAAGTTGGCCTTGGTGAGTGGAAGCCCACATTGCTGAGTCCATGCATAAACTCCATCCCTGCCACTATGGCCACTTTTTTCATGAGCCCATTGAGCAATAACAGGAGTAGCTAGGGAAACAGAATACCTGGCTTCCACAGAATACGACATCCTATCCACTTGATTGTTAAAATCCTCCTCTGCTGAGGTCACCCTTTGGTAAGCATTCACGTGAGACACAAATATCTTCAATTCTTTCGCCCATTCGGACAGGTCTATCCACATACCTCTTGCCCGTACTTCTTTGCCTCCAATTTTCCAGTCACATTCCTGCCAAGTTCCTGAACATCCAGCCAGACCTTTGGCCACAGCCCATGAATCAGTATACAACTGCACATCTGGCCATTTCTCCTTCCAAGCAAAGTGAACAACCAGGTGCACTGCTCGAAGTTCTGCCCACTGCGAAGATCTATCTCCAACACTGTCCTTCAGGAGGTCCCTGAAAGGGGCTGTGGTGCTCCTGCAGTCCACTTTTGAGTAGTGCCTGTATATCACGCACAACCATCTGTAACCAGGCACACATTTTCTCTTCCTCAGTCAACTCATGATGAGGAACTCTCCATCAGGCCATAGGTGCAGACTGGGAGATGGAAGGCAATGTGACAGAAGTAGAGACCATGGGCATTTTGACCACTTCCTCATGCCACTTACTTGTGTCTTCAGGTCCTGTTCAGGCCCGATCTCGTATATACCACTTCCATTCAATGACGGAGTGCTGCTGTGCACATCCAACTGTATGACTCTGTGGGTCAGACAACACCTAGTTCATGATGGGCACCACAGGCCACACCTTGACTTGGTGGTCCATGGTTAGGCATTCAGTCTCTACTAAGGCCCAGTACCAAACCTAAAGTTGTTACTCAAAAGGACAGTAGTTATCAGCACAGGATGATAGGACTTTGTTCCAAAATCCTAAGGGTCTGCACTGTGATTCACAAATAGCAACCTACCAAATACTCCAGACAGCATCTCTATCTGCCACTGACACTGCAGGCACCATTGGATCAGCCGGATCCTATGGCCCAAGTGGCAGAGTGGCTTGCACGGCAGCCTGAACCTGTTGCAGAGCCCTCTCTTTTTCTGGGCCCCACTCAAAACTAGCAGCTTTTCGAGTCACTTGATAAATAGGCTGGAGTAACACACCCAAATGAGGAGTATGCTGTCTCCAAAATCCGAAGAGGCCTATCCGGCATTGTGCCTTGTTTTCACTTGCGGGAGAGGTCAGATGCTATAATGTATCCTTCCCTTTAGAAGAAATATCTCCACATGCCCCACACCACTGGACCCCTAGAAATTTCACTGAGGTGGAAGTCTTCTGAATTTTTGTAGTGTGAATTTTCCACCCATAGCACACAAAAGTTTTACCAATAAGTCCAGAGTCATTGACGCTTCTTCCTTGCTAGGTCCAATCAGCATGATGACAACAATGTAATGGACCACTGTGATGTCTTGTTTAAGGGAAAGGTTATCAAGTTCCCTGCAGACTAAATTATGACATGAGGCTGGACAGCTGATGTAGCCCTGAGGTAGGCAACTGAAGGTACACTGCCGGCCTTCCCAGCTGAAGGTAAACTGCTTCTGATGGTCCTTCAAAACAGGTATGGAGAAAAGCCAGATCAAAAGCTGCATACCAGTTACCAGGAGAAGTCTTAATTTGCTCAAGCTATGAAACTACATCTGGAATAGCAGCTGCAATTGGAGTCACCACCTGGTTAAGTTTTAGACAGTCCACTGGCTTTGCCTGAGATTCATCGGTGTTTTCCAAAGGCCAAACTGAAGAGCTGAATGGGGATATGGTGGGAATTACCACCCCTGCATCCTTCAAGTCCTTGATGGTGGCTGTAATCTCCACAATCCCTCCATGAATGTGGTATTCCTTTGCTTTACTATTTTCCTGGGTAGCGGCATTTCTAATGGCCTCCACTTGGCTTTTCCTACCATGATAGCCCTTACTCCATTTGTCAGGGATCCAATGTAGAGGTTTTGCCAGTTACTGAGTATATCTATTCCAATTTTGCATTCCTTAACTGGGGAAATCACTACAGGATAGGTTCAGGGACCCACTGAGCCTACTCAGACAGATGTGAGCTAAGGCTCCACTAATAACCTGACCTGCATATGCCCCACTCTGACTGGTGGACCACAGTGACATCTTGGGTCTCCCAGAATCAGTGTCAGTTCACAACCAGTGTCCAGTAATCCCTGAAAAGTCTGATTATTTCCTCTTCCCCAATGAACAGTCACTCTCCTACAAGGACATCCCTTGGAGGAAGGCTAGGAGAAAGAATAACAGTGTACGTTTCTGGCAGCATATTGGAGTCTTTTCTCAAGGGGACCCGGCATCCCCTTTATTCAAGGGGTTGTGGGTTTTTTAACTCGCTCAAGTCTAGGAATTTGTTGACGAACCCAGACTCTCTATTCTGGCGATCCAAGTAAGACTGTTGTTCACTTGACCTAGAATTCAACCGCTTGTACAGATCAAGTAAATATTTAGTAGATTTCCCATCTATTTCACTCCAAGGCACACCAAGATTAAGTAGCCCATGCTGTAAATCCATAAGATTCAGATTATTCTGATTACCACTTTGACTCTGCTGTCCACTACAGTAACCACGCCCACCTTGTCTTCATTAATCAAGTGCTGCCACTTGGCCCCTACCACCACAGGGTCCGATCAGCCCCATTATACTTAGGTGCCTTAATTCACTTCGGCCAATTCCCACTGTCAAATCTGACTTGCACAATATAGCAATCACAGCAGTCTTCAAGGGCCCTAGGGCTCCCTTCACAAATTTGTTCCTCACCATTGTGGTAAAAGGTGTGTCCTCTGGGCACTCCATGTGTGTGTCTGTGGGTCTAACCTGATAAACCCAGTTTACCATGCCATTTTCCCTAAGCCTTTGAATACTTTCTTCTAGAGTATATCAAGGCAGGTCTGGTACTTCAGCTTCATTTACTGTAGGCCAATGCATAATTCATGCTCCAGCAACCCAATTAAATAAACTATTAGATCCTTTCCTCACTTCTAGAGCTGAAACACTGAATGAAAGAGTCTGTGCTGAGTAGACCCGTATCAATAAACTCAGACTGATCCATCTTTATGTTCCTTTCACTATCATTCCACACCCTTAATAGCCATTCCCATATATATTCCCCAGGTTTTTGTTGGTACATAGTAGAAAAGTCAAGCAATTCTTTTGGACAGTAGTGTACCTCATCCTGGGTCATACTTTGTACTTTCCCTTTTGGGGCTCACTGGGACGTAAGTCTAGGTATAGGTCTAGAAGCCCAAATCAGTGGGGAAATGTTTTCAGAACATTCAGCATTGTCTTGTAAAACATTTGCCTCAGGTGAGGTGCTAGGCAATGACTCAGAAAAGGTGCTTTAGACTCAGCTGGGTTAATCTCATTAGATGGAAGTGGAGGGGCTAATGGTATTACTGGGCAAGGTGGTTTAGCAGGCAAACACGGAATGGTCTCTTCAGATGGGAGTGAGAAGGCTGGTTCTATTGGCAGGAGTAAATGGAGTTTTGGGGCTCGGTATCTCCAGCTTCCTGATTATCTGCCCATATGTCCCCATCTCAAGTTTCAGGATCCCATTTTTTTCCTAATCAATGCTCTCACTTTAACTTCAGACACCTTTCGAGGTTGACAGTTGAGGTGGTATTCTAATTCAACCACTGTTACAATAAGATTCTGGGTTTGGTTTTCGGCACTATCCCCTCTGTTACTACAAGATTCAAGGCTTTCTTTCAAGGCACAAGTGGAAACTTTCAAGTCGTTTATGCGGCACTTGAGCTTTGACTCTGAAGCCCTCAGCACATCTCTTTCTTTCACCAGTTTGTCTAGCAATAGTAGGACCAACCAACCAGCTACCTTATAATTCTTATTCTGGCAAAACTGTAGAAAGATATCACACATGCAATCACCCAGAGCCTTGCCTTTCACCAATATCTGAGCTATTGGTGGTGATGTTTTGCATATTTGTATTGCCACCTCATACCATTGATTAGCAATGCCCCCTTTACTACTAGAAACAGAGTCATCAACATCTTGAAGACTAACCAGACTTGAGAACCAATTTAGAAGACTCACCCTTATAATTCTGTTTCTCTAGAACCACTCTTGGTACCAAATGTCTTAGGTTGGGTTCTCTAGAGAAGCAAACCAGTGAGGTGTATAAATATATATACAGAGAGAGATTTATATCATGGAAATCAGTCAAGCGGTTGTTGAGGCTGGAATGCTCCCAAGTCCATGGGTCAGAATAGAGGGTTCTCCTGATTCATGTAGCTGCAGTGGCTGGCAAGCCCAAGATTGGCAAGTTGGAGAGCAGGGCTCTTGCTCACAAGTTGTGAGATTGACAAATCCCAAGATCAGCAGGCAAGACCACAGCAAGCTGGTAGCTGAAGTTCCAAGAATCGGAGGTCAGATGAACAGGTGCCAGCTGTAGGATCTAGAATGACAAAAGCCTACAAGCCTTGCCAGGATGTCTGCCTATATTCGATGCAGGCCACATGCTCAAGGAAGGTTCCTTTCAACTGACTGGCTACTCAAAAAAAATCCCATCACGAGGGTGTTCACATATCAGATCTCAACAGGGAAGTGATCACAACATTAAAAGGCTGCCAAAACACTGAGCTTCATGGCCCAGCCAAGTTGACACAAAATCTTAACCATCACACAGACCAACACACACACAGGCACAGAGACGTACACAGGTTTTAACAACTGACACACACCATTCACTGACACAGACTCGCATACACACACGTGAAAACACACAGAAGAACACAACAGCCACACAGAGGAAAACACAAAACACAACCGATATATTCACAGAGTCAGAATCCCAGACTCACATGGACAGCCACACAGATGACACAACTGCACACACACACTCACACACCCACAAACTCTTAGCCGCACTGGATACACAGGAAGCCCTGGCACTCCCAACAGAGGCCACTGCAGGCAAACGGGGCTTCATTCCCAGCACGTCCTACTGCACCGAAGCTGTTATAACAGGAAGTGCTTTCCTGGTTCAAAATTCAGGCTGGGGCCCTCTGGAGGGCTGTGCCCAGGGCACTGAGGTGCCAGAGAGTGGCCAGGGCATGGTGGCTCTGGTAAGTGCCTCTGGGCACAAGGTTGGGACTCCGACACTGTCAGGGGCCCTTAGAGTGCGGGTGTCCTGTGGGGACTGGTGGACACAGGGGTCAAGGGAGGCCACAGGAACTGTTCTTAATTTTCATAGATGTTGTGATGATTAATTCTGTGTGTCAATCCTACCTGTGTGTGTAAATGTAAGGAAAGGTAAGGGGCCTGTCCTAGAGGATCAACAGAGGAAATGCCCAGTTAATAAAGAAAGCATATTCCAGACAGGAGTAACATTACAAATAATCGGAGCTGCAGAACACTTCATTGTGCTCATGCCTAACCTGTACATGGATCAAGAGGCAACTCTTTGAACAGAATGAATAACAAAAGGTGTGCAGCTGAGTTTATCCTTTCACATTACTTATTCAATCTGCACGATAAACAAGTAGTCCTAGAAGATGGATTATATGAAGAAGACAGCATCAGGATGGGAGGAACACTCATTAACAAACTCAATAGTCAATTGACACAACCTTCCGTTCTGAAAATGAAGATGACTTGAAGCACTTATGACCAAAGTCAAAGGCTAGGGCCTTCAGTAGAGATTACGCCTCAATGTGAAGAAAACAAAAATCTTCAAAACTGGACCAATAAACAACATCGTGATGAATGGCAAAGAAACTGAAGTTGTCAAGGATTTCATCCTACTCGGATCAACAATATCCATATAAGCAGCAGTCAAGAAATCAAAAATCATATTACATTGGGCGAATCGGCTGCACACGACCTCTTTAAAGTTTTAAAAACTGAAAATGTCACTTTGATGCCCCTGACCTAAGCCATGGTCTTTTCAATCACCTCATACACATGTGAAACTTGGACAATGAAAAAGGAAGGCAGAAGAAGAATTGATGCAGTTAAATCACAGTGTTGGCAAAGAATATAGACTACCCTGTGGAGTGCCAGAAGAACAAACAAATCAGTCTTAGAGGAAATGCAACCACAAGCCTCCTTAGAAGTGAGGATGACAAGACTTAACTTTGGCTCTCTTCTTGTGAACATGTCATCAGGAAGGAAGAATCTCTAGAGAAGGACATCGTGTTTGGTAAAACAGAGGGTCAGCAAAAACACGGGAAAACCTCAATGAGATGGATTGACACTATGGCCACCACAATGGGCCTCATTACGTTATCTAAGGCTGCTGTGATTTGGAATGGACTCCACGGCAAATAACGACAATAACCTTTTAAAATATACAACAAAGGATATAAAACTTTTTTTTTAATTAAATGAGCACATAGGATGTTCTCATGTGTATTCTAAAACCTACATTATAAACACATAAGGATACCCAGTGGATGTCAAGGTCTGATGTACAGTAATTAGGGCAATGACCATACAAACTCACATATTATCCCAATACTAATTTACATATCAAATGGAGAAATCTCCTCTACTGAAATGAACAGCATACTTGTGCAAATAGATTCTAACATTTCATGCAACTCCTCAATGTGAAAAGATATTCTGAATGAAGTAAAAAAGGTCCATAAAGCCATCCAATGAGTAATCCAGAGTGTATATAAAGCTCCATGCCTATTAGAAGGCCTAGCCCCTTGCTTACAGCAAATGAGGAAAAGTAGCTTTGAGAGTTGTTTGGGGAATGTAAAACTTCAACAAGCCACATGAGTGTATTTCTCAATTAGAAAATAAAGAAAAGGGATGGGAAATGTATGATTCACTGGATCCAAGTTTCAATTATTATGGGAAAAGATATATTTTAAACAGAACATTATGTACATCCTGATTTCACCTTTGAAGTGAAGACATAAAAAAAGTCGCTGTATTCAAATCTTGAATTTTTAGTTGAAAAATATTTATTTTCAATAAATACGTCTTATTTACAACGCTGGCTTAGCTCTTAAATATTCTAGCAACTTTCTATCTAGTGGAAATTTCACCTTAAAGAGTTTTAAGCTCTGTAAAATATCAAGAGTTGGTACTAAAAAAAGATATCACCGTTCTTTGTTCATCTAAATCTGATTCAGGAATTCTGCTTAGTACAGTATTATTCCAAGTTGGAACAAGCCTTGGTCATTTTTTTTTTTTAAATAACATTCATGGTCACAATGTGTCCTATGAAAGACAGCTCAGAAAGCTGAAATTTCAAATTATTTCAGGTCATCATAGGATTATGAAAATCATTAAACATGGCAATTATCTGAACTGAAAACGAGACAAACTAAGAATGACATTTTAGAAATATTATTGATGACTATGCTTCCATGGGAGCCCTGGTGCTGCAGTGGTTAAGAGCTATGGCCGCTAACCAGAAGTTTGGAAGTTCAAATCCACCAGCAGCTCCCTGGAAACCCTAAGGAGCAGTTCTACTCTGCACACATGGGTTGGCTCTGAGTCAAAATTGAATCCACTCCATCACAACTAAAGCAACAACACTTTCATGAAAAATAGGATAGTAAAATTGGAATAATTTCTAATATTTTAATGAAGAAAAATAATTAAACTTAACATAAGGTTGAGAATATTAATACATCTACTTTTCCATTTTTTACTATTTCCCACCTACTTTAAAGTTACAGGTCAAAAGAAACAAACAAATCCACTACCATCAAGTGAATTCCCACTCCCAGCAACTCTGTAGGACACAGTAGACTTGTCCCATACAGTTTCCAAAGCTGTAAACTATAGGAAGCCTACTGCCACATTTTTCTCCAGCTAAGCAGCGTGGGTTCCAACCGGAAACCTTTTGGTTACCAGCTGAGCGCTTAACCACTGCGCTACCACGGCTCCTTCTATAGGTAACCCACACCTTCCCTTTCACCTCGGGCTCCACCATGGGTGGCCTGGAGAAGCCACAGCAAAGCCCCTTCTCCTCATCACTCAGGGCCCCAAAAGGAAGCTTGGCACTCACTGTTGACTCTCGGGTCCCGAAGCTAAGGGGCGCCTCCCTTATGCTGGATCCTGTGGAAATGAAGCTCTCCTTCCCGCCCCAGCTGCACCATCACCCACCAGACCTAAGCCCAGAACCACCAACCCTTCCAGGTGCGCCCTCTGCTGGCTATTGGCGCGCAGGGATGGTCACTTTGTGTCAGCTGTTTAAAGGTAGCAGTGCCCCATGGGAATGACGGACATTCTCAATTCTAAGTGATATTTACACCAAAAAATAGGTTAATTCCACTTTTATGTAGGGAATCATTTAAATAAGAATTTCACCAGCAACACTGACCTCCAGGAAGAATTCTCCATCATCACGTTAAAATGAAAACACGTTAATTTCTTGAGGAAGTCTCCTCAGACCTTGAGTGGAATATCTAAATTCTTTATTTGGAAATGGGTATTTTATCAGAGACCTCTTAGGCACCATTTCTAATCCTCTTGGCTCTCCTATCTCTGTTTCACATGCTACTGTGACAATCAGCTCTGAAGGCTCAGATTTACCTCATGAGGGACCAACATCACAACCTCCTGCACTTTGTCCTTGTGTCACCTGACTCCCCACCCTTCTCTGGGTTTCTATGTTGATGCTGAGGTGGGAGATGCCCCAGGATCAGAGCCCACACATGCACAGCCAGGTGCCTTGTTGACTCTGGGTGTGTGTGTGGTCTGTCTGTGTATTCAATGAATGGTCACAGTGGTGGGGGTCAGTATGTTGTTAGGGTATGTACATATGATTTTCGTATTTGGGTACAATCAGAAGGTAGATGGTCATTTCAGGGTCTCTTTGCATGCATGTTTGCTATGGTCAGTTGAGTGTACCAACATGTGGGATCTTGGACAATGTGCAATGAGTGTATGCTTGTTGTCAGCGTTTTGTATGTTTTAAAGGTAGACTAATGTGAGAATGTGTGGTCAGTGTGTGAATTCAGGATGTGAGTGTGGTCAGAATATGTGTGAGTTCTCAGTGTAGATGTGTTGTCAGAATACACAATCATTTGCAATATCTAAGTGTGTCTTGCATTGATTTTCATGTGGTCAGAAGTTTTGTGGTCAGTGTGAATGTGTCTTTGTGTGTGTTTACGATGAGGTTAGAGAGGGTTAGTGAGAGCCCTATTAGAGACAGCACACTGCAACACTGCCAGCCTCCTAGGAAACACCAGGTGGCCAGCTTCCAGTCTTCCTGGGAGCAGTGGAATCCACTGGAGATATTTGATGGGTGGGGCTACTTCTTGGAGGTTGAATTAGGGTTTCTCTCCATGATAACATCTTACTCCTACATTGTACATTTCTTTGAAGCTGTTTAAGCCCTTTGACAATTGTTTCTCTGGGCCAGATCAAAAACTTACAAAAGCTTTTCTATTCCTGGGCAGTTATTTTAGCAATAGTCTTTGTGTGCACTGTCGTTTCAGTGAGTATTTTAACATACCTTGTAAACCTGCTTTGAATCATGAATAATCAGGGCAGAGTATAGCTATCCAAGGAGGAGCTGGTGGATTCAAACTGCTGACCTTTTGGTTAGCGGCAATAGCTCTTCACCACTGCACCACCAGGCTGGTTTTTGTTTTTTTTTTTGGATTATAGAAATGCTTTGGAAACCCTGGTGGCGTAGTGGATAAGGGCTAAGGCTGCTAATCAAAAGGTCGGCAGTTCATATCCACCAGGCGCTCCTTGGAAACTCTGTGGGGCAGTTCTACTCTGTCCTATACCGTCGCTATGAGTCAGAATTGACTCGACGTAAATGGGTTTTAGATATGCTTTGAATCATGACTAATCAGGAATTTTTATAGTCACTGGCCTATTATTGGATTTTCAGATTATAAATGAGAACACAAATTGATGAGTGAAATCAAGCTAACTATAATCTCATCTTTTTTAGTGAATAATCAGTGAACAAGACAACTGTATAACTCAATGAGAAAACTTTTAAGTGACAAATTCTTTCTGTCCAACGAAGTAATAAATATTAACTCTTCTGGGGCCCCTTTCACACACTGGTAGTGGAAATGTGATTTCTCACAACCATCCCGAAACACAATGTAACGCTGTCTACCCAAAGCCTTCGAAATGCTCACACTCTTTTCTTTATTCAGCACCATCCCACATCTAGTCATCTACCCTAATGAAACGACCACCATGATTCCAAAGACCTGGTGAGAGCACATTCAATGGAACCGGATGGATTACAGTGAAAATGTGGCAACAAGCTGAATGACCCATGGTAGAGGGATTCTGTAACTAGTGTAAATCCTTACAGGGGAGGCAGCTCCTAAAAATCATAAGCTTCAAAGACATTTCAGAACACAGAAAATGCTCTTAATGTAATGTTAAGTGGAAGGACGCAGAAACCAGGTTTTCTACATTGTGTAGAGAAGAGTGTATGTGTTTCTGCACAGATAGAGTGAACAAATGCTTCATGAAAATACCATAGAATGGAAGAACCAGAATTTCTAAAGGGTGCTGTAACCATCACTGTATCAACTTCTTTGGCAGCTGTTTCTGGGCTCCAAACACCCAATTCTGTCCTCACTCCAGCCTTGAGGGTAGGGGCGTTTTCCTCCTTTTTAACAAAGCCTTGGCTGAACTACTATATATGATCTCAAAGTTTCTTGTGCACTTTGACTTGTTCAATCTAGTTTTTGTTTTGTTTTTTGGCATTTCGGTTGCATCCTTTAAACCCCATAATCTGCAATGGGATCAGCAGGAGCCATTGAGTTTCATGGCGCTAATGCTGCTCATCAGAGACCTGGTCGATGGGAAGGTGCCAGGTGCTGACATCTGCATCTTTATCAGTTTTTTTTTTGTTGTTGTTGTTTTTTTAGTGCTTTGGTCTGTCCTATTTACTGCTTCTATTCTGCAGAGTCAGAGGGCTGCAGCAGGGACCCTCTTTGTCCGGGACGATCGTCCACACATTGCCCAATAGATGCCCTCCATCAGTACATGTGGGGAGTGGGCCATGTGCTCTACCCAGATGTCTTCTCAGGCCTTGGTCAGACCCTTCACCATACACTCCACCACATCCTCTCAGCTGTGTTCCCAGCCTTCAGTCAGACGTCTACCAAATCCTCCCAGCTGTGTTCCCAGGCCTCTGCCAGATTCTGGACTTCTTCCTTCCAGATGTGTTGCTGGACCTTGGTCAGACCTTCCCCCTCCGCTTCCCAGCTGCGTTCCTGGATCTTGGCCAGATCCTTCACCTATTCCTTCCAGCTGAGTTCCTGGACCTTGAACAGACACTCCTCCTCCTCCTCCCAGGTGTGTTCTACCTGGGCCAGGCTCTGCCTCTCACCCTCCCAACTGTGTTCCTACAAATTGGACAGGACCTCTGGCCCCTCCTCCCAGCTGTATAACTGGACCTTGGAGAGACCCTCTACCTCCTCCTCCCAAATGTGTTCCTAAACCTTGGCCAGACCCTCCCACTCCTCTTTCCAGCTGTGTTTCTGAACCTTGGCTAGATGCTGCCCCTTCAACTCCCAACCGTGTTTCTGGGCCTTGGACAGACCATCCTCCTTCTCATCCCAGCTGTGTTCCTGGACCTTGACCAGATACTAACCCTCCTCCTGCCATCTGGGTTACTGGAACTTGGACAGACCCTTCACATCACTCCCCATCTGTATTCTTGGACCTTGGTCAGATCCTCCACCTTCTCCTCTCAAGTGTGTTCCTGGACCTTGGACACACCATCCGCTTCCTCTGCCCAGCTGTGTTCATGGACTTCAGCCACACCTTTCCATTTCTCCACCCAGGTATCTTCCTGAACCTTGTCAAGACCCTCTCACCACTCCTCCCAGCTGTGATCCTGAACCTGGGCCAGACCCTTCACCACTTCCTCCCAGCTGTGCTCCTGACCTTCGAAAGACCCTCTACATCCTCCTCTCAGCTGTATTCCTCCACCTCTGCCAGACCCTCCCCTTCCTCCTCTTAGCTGTGTTCCTGGAACCTGGCCAGACCCTCCAACTCCTCCTTGCAGCTATGCTGCTGGACTTCAGCCAGGCCCTACCCCTACTACTCCCAGCTGTGTTCCTGGACTTCGGACAGACCCTCTATCTCCTCCTCCCAGCTGTTTCTAGACATTGGCTAGACCTTCCACCTCGTCCTCCCAGCTGTGTTCCTAGACCTTGGCCAGACACTCGGCTCCGTGCAGCTGTGTTCCTGGACCTTGGACAGACCATCTGCTCCGTCCAGTTGTGTTCATGGACCTCGGCCAGACCCTTCACCTCCACCTACTAGCTGTGTTCCTCGACCTCAGCCAAACCCTGCCCCTCATCCTCCCAGCTGTGTTCCTAGAACTTGGACAGATCATTCCCCTCCTCCCCCCAACTGTGTTCCTGACCTTGGACAGACTCTCCACTCTTCTCTCAGCTCTATGCCTAGACCTTGGAGAGACGATCTGCCTCCTCCTTCCAGCTGTGTTCCTGGACCTTGGCCAGACCCTGCCCTTACTCCTCCCAGCCGTCTTCCTGGATTTCAGCCAGACCTTCCCATTCCTCCACCCAGCTGTGTTCCTGAACCTTGTCAAGACCCTTCCCATACTCCTCCCAGCTCTGTTCCTAGACCTTGGACATACCCTCCACACCCTCCTCCCAGCTGTATACCTAGACCTTGGAGAAACCCTCCATCTCCTTCTAGCTATGTTCCTGAACCTTGGCCACACCCTCCCCCTCCTCCTCCCAGCTGTATTCTGGACATCTGCCAGACCCTCCTCCTTCTTCTCCAAGCTGAGTGCCTATACCTATACTTCAGAAGGCCCTCCCCCTCCTCCTCTCAGCTATGTTCCTGGAACTTGGCCAGATCCTCCATCTCCTCCTCCCAGCTGTATTCCTGGACCTAGGCCAGGCCATCCACCTCCTCATCTTAGATGTGCCTGAACCTCGGCCAGACCCCCCCCGTTCCTCCTACTAGTTGTGTTCCTGGACCTTGGTCAGACTCTACCCCTCCTCCCAACTATGTTCCTAGAACTTGGAAGAACCCTCCACCTCCTCCCACCAAATGTGTTCCTAGACCTTGGACACACCCTCCAACTCTTCCCAGCTGTGCTCCTGGACTTCAGTCAGACCCTGCAACTCCTCAGCTGTGTTCCTCACCCTTGGCCAGAACCTATCATTCCTCCTCCCAGCTATGTTCCTGGACCTTGGACAGACCCTCCACCTTCTCTCCCCTACTGTCTTCCTGAACCTTGGTCAGACCCTCCCCATTATCCAACCAACTGTGTTCCTGGAATGTGGACAAAACCTCCCCATCCTCTTCCCAAGTGTGTTCTTGGACCTAGGCCAGACCCTCCCCTTTCTCCTCCCAGCTGTGCTCCTGCACCTTGGCCAGATTCTCTCCCTCCTCCCCCCAGCTGTGTTCCTGGATCTTGGCCAGACCTTCCCTTTACTCTTTCCAGCTGTGCTCCTGAACCTTAGACAGAAGCTACCCCCCTCCTCCGAGCTGTATTCCTGGAAATTAAACATACCGTATACCTCCTCCCCCGGAATGTGTTCCTGGACCTTGGACAGACCCTCAACCTTCCCCCAACTATGTTGCTGCATATTAGCCAAGCCCTCCCCATCCTCCTTCCAAATATTCCTGGACCTCAGCCAGATCTTCCTCCACCTCATCTCAACTATGTTCCTCCCACAATGCCAGATTCTCCCCCTTCTCCTCCCAGCTGTGTTCCTGGACTTTGGACAGACTCTCCACCGCCTCCTCCCAACAATTTTCTCAACAAGGCCAGATCTTCCCTTTCCTTCTCCCAACTGTGTTCCTAGGCCTTGAGCAGATCCTCCCGCACTTCCTCTCAGCTGGATTCCTGGACCTTAGCCAGACAGTCCACTTCCTCTTTCCAGCTGTGCTCCTGGACCTTGACCAAAACCTGCCGCACCTCCTGCCAGCTCTGTTCCTGGACCTTAGCCAGATAGTCCACCTTCTCCTCCTAGCTCTGTTACCGGACTTAGGCTAGACCTTTCTCTGCTCCTCCCCCAGCTGTGTTTCTGGACCTCTGCAAAACCCTTCCCCCTTACCCGCTCTCCCCCGACTGTGTTCCTGGACCTTGATTTCCCTCCAAATCACAACTGGAGTCCCACTCCACAACATGCCTGGGTTCCCCTCCCCCACATGGCTGGCTTCGCACCTCCCAACATGACTGGCAGCCCCCTCCACTACCCAGCTTTTGTCCACATTCCCCACCTCACTGGCCATTTAGGCCTCATCAGCTGCCTCCACTACATACTCCCAGGCCTCAATGTCTACGGCCTAGACCACCTCCATGCTTCTGGCCTCTAAAGACTATTACAGTCTTGCCAGAGTCTTCACCTCCAATACTTTGATCACCAGTATTGTTGTTGCTGTTGTCAAGTGGTCTCGTTCTACATCCTTCCATCTTCCATGGAAGAAAATCCTTGCCTGTCTAAAGAGACAATTCTTTACCTAACAAATCTTAACTGTGGCAATAAACTCACTATAGAAAATTATTTATCAACCAAAATTCGTAACATTTAAAAAAGAATCTCACAACTAGTGTTTCTTGTAATTTGATTAGATGTAAGACACAGCCCGCAACCAGTCAACACTGATATTTGTTCACTCAACAAACCCTTAGTGAGCACCTGCTGTCTGCTATGACAAACAATAGACTTGATCCTTGGCCTCATGGCCTTCAGATGCAACAGTCTGAAATAAGTGTGTGCACCAATTGTCTATAGCTCTTCAGGTTGGAGAAGACATTTATCCATTGGTGTAGAGTCCATTCCAACTCAAAGCGACCCCAAAGGACAGAGAAGAGCCGTCACATGGTGTTTTCAAGGAGCATAGATTTGAACTGTCAACCTTTTGGTTAGCAGCCAATCTCTTTACCACTGCACCACCAGGGCTCTGGAGAGAACATCAAGGCCCATCCTTACAGATGAAAAAACTAAGGTTGAGTGACTTGCCCCTAATCTCCCAGTAAGGGTGCCCCAAAGCTGCATTCTTGCCCATATTCTCGTCTCATTCTGTTCATTCACAACCATTTTCATGACTTCAACTGCCCTGTATATACTAGTCATTCCCATTTCTATATTAGGTCAAGACCTCTTCCCTAAGTTTTCACGCGTCGATATGCTATCTATAAGACACACACTTTAGATCCAAAATACAAACAGGTTGAAACTGAAAGGGTGGGGGAGAAATTCTAGGCAAACTGTAACCAAAAGAAATGGATAGCTATATTAATATCAGATGAAATAGACTTTAGGACAGAATCTGTTACAACTGACAAGGACATTACATACTGATAAAAGGGTCGATTCATTAAGAAGATATTACCTATTACATAGGTACCAAACAACACAGTCCTAAAATAGATGAAATAAACATTACGGAACTGAAAGGAGAGATACTTCTACAGTCCATAGTTATTTCAATAATGCACAGAATGTCTAGACAGAACATCAGTAGTAAAATAGAGGTTTTGAACAACACCAAAAATAAACTAGACGTAGTAGATATATATAGAACACCCCGTCCAGCATCAGTAGAACACACATTCTTCTCCAGTGTACACAGATTATTCTCCAGGATAGGGCATATACTAGGTCATTGTATTAGTTATCGAGTGCTGCTATAACAGAAATAAATTAAGTGGGTGGCTTGAACAAACAAATTTATTTTCTTACAGGTTAAGAGGCTAGAAGTCTGAGTTCAGGGCGCCAGATATAGGGGAAGACTCTCTATTGGCTCTGGGGGACAGTCCTTAACTCTTTTCAGCTTCTGTTTCTTGGTTCTGTGGAGATCTCATGTGGTGTGGCATCTACCTTCCCCCATCTCTGCTTGCTTGCCTGTTAACTTGCTCAGTCTGCTCTTTTATATCTCAAAAGAGATTGAGGGGAGGTGGGGTCAAGACGGTGGACCAGGCAGATGCTTCCTATGGTCCCTCTTGCACCAAAAACCTGAAAAAACAAGTAATACAATTGTATATGACAATCTAGGAGCCCTGAACATTAAAGACAAAGTTGAAGAGTCCAACTGAGCGTCGCGGATGGAGAGACAATTCAGAAGCAGCAAGGATTTGCAAGACCTGACTTGGCCAGCACCCTGCAGCCTAGATTAGCTTGCGTTTGCTGGCTGAGGCAAGCAGTAGCGCTCGGGATGCCTTTTCCATATCGGCAGAAACCAAGTGGCGGAGAGTCTGCTCAAGCCTCTGGTTCCAAGGAGAAGTGGCACTGAATCTGCGCAAGTTAAGTGCAAGCATCTAATCTACCACAAGGGATCCAAAAAACCCTTTTCCCTTCTGGGAAATACCTCTCTCCTATATACCCAGCTCCTCTCACTCTGCTTCAAGGACACCCTCACCCCCTGGGCCTGAAGTGGAACCCATCGCATGTCCTCAACCATTCTCTTGGCTTTCAAGAGGGAACAAATTAAGAAACAGGAAAAAATAATCTGCCAGCTCCCCTAAGCCAGGAACTCAGGGCAGGCACAGACCCTTTGCCTAGCCACAGGCATGAGTCCACAGACTTAGAATGCCTTTCACCCCTGCCTAGACCTATGTTGGCCCACTTCAACAGTGTATCCCCTCATTAGCACAGAATAACAGGGTATATAATTGGAGCCTATTTTCAACTGCAACCACTAAGGAGGAGTGGCATATTCTTGACATTGGACACCACCCTGTCCATTAAGCAGGGTCCTTGACTACCCATATCCGATGCCTGAGGACTGGTGGCTTCACCCACTCCACCTAGCCACCCACAACAGGGGTCCAAGAATAAGTGTTGCCTCCCAGTCTCTATAGCCGAAAGCATCGGGTCCCCAAAGTCCGGATGTAAAACCCACCCACTTACGAGCTCTAGAAAACACAGACATACCTTCCACCCAGCCACTTAGTGGCAGCTGTCAGCCCCCTACCTTGCTCAGCACATAACCCTGACTATAGCCAGATAACACAAGCCCAGTGCTGTCGAGTCGATCAGATACCTATGCCTAATCCAATCAGCCCTATGCAGTCCTGCCCATTTAGGACTGTAGGTGAGAGCCTGCACCACACACCTGATGACTGAAGACATGGACACCTGAGCTAAATCCACACAAGAAAAATAAATGGACTCCTGGGTTCACATACCTAATAACAGCTCTAACTGCCTGCTATCAGGATGTGAGAGCTTCAAAAACGCCAATAATCAAAGTAGCTCAAATGACCAGCCTACTTGGGCATATCAAAGTGCAATAAAACAAGAAGCTAGGATGCAGTAAGGAAACATAAAAGAAATAAATATAACTTATTGATGGATTAGAGACAACAGTCAATATCAAATCACAGAAAGAGGCAGACCATGATGGCTTCAGCAAGTGACCAAAACAAAGAACCAAGAAATCTCCTGGAGGACGAAAAACTCTTGGAGTTATCGGAGGTAAAATTAAAAAGATTAACATACAGAGCTCTTTAAGAGATCAGGAAGGAGATCAGGCAAAATGTAGACCAAGTCAAGGAACACACAGACAAAGCAATAGTGGAACATAAGTCTGCTATACAAGAGCAGAATGACAAATTTAACAAGCTGCAATAATCCATAGAGAAACAGCAAACAGAAACCCAATATATTAACAACAAAATTTCAGAATTATACAAATCAATAGAAATGCATAGGCGCAGAATTGAAGCAATGGACGTCAGAATTAGTGAGACTGCAGAGAAAGCATTTGACAGCAATTTTTTGAGGAAAAATCTGCTACAAGAATGTAAAAAAATGAAGAAACCCTAAGAATTATGTGGGACTCTATCAAGAAGAATAATCTGTGAGTGACTAGAGTACTAGAACGGGGCGGGGAGTGGATAATACAAACAGAATTGTTGAAGATATGCTGGCAAAAAACTCTCTTGATATCATAAAAGATGAGAAGATACCTGTTCAAGAAACTCATCGAGCCCCACAGAGGGTAGATCCCAAAAGAAACTCACCAAGACATGGTATAATCAAACCAAAGATAAAGAGAGAATTTTAAGAGCAGTTGGGGATAAATGAAAAGTCATCTAAAAAGGAGAGTCAATAAGACTATATTCTGACTTCTTGGCAGAAAACACGCAGGCAGGAAGGAAATGGGACGACGTATACAAAACCTTGAACAAAAAAGAAAATGCCAGCCAAGAATTATGTATTAGGCAAAACTCTCTGTCGAATATGATGGAGGAATTAGGGCATTTCCAGATAAACAGAACTTTAGGTTATTTGTAAAAACCAAACCGAAATTACAAGAAATATTAAAGGGAGTCCTCCAGTTACAAAATCAATAATATCAGAAAATAACCCAAGACTAGAACACAGGACAGAACAACCAAATATCAACCCAGATAGGGAAGTCAAAAAAATAAATCAAAACTAAAACATTGAAAATAGGGCAACAGAGACATCAATATGTAAAAGATGACAACATTAAAACAAAAAAAGAGGGACTAAGTAATGTAGTCATAGAACTTTCATATGGTGACGAAGTCAAGGTGGTATCTAGAAATAAAAGATTGGTTTAAACTTAGAAACACAGAGGTAAATATTAAGGTAACCACAAAGGAAACTATCCTACACACCGAAATAAAAAATTAGAAAAACATAAAGACTTAGCAAATATAAAATCAACAATAATGAAAAAAAGTTGAAAATACATAAAGAAAAATAACTCAGCACAGAAAATTAACTGGAACAAAGAAACTGTCAAAAACAACACACTTACACACACACACAGGTACATCAGAATGACAGCGCTAAACTCATACCTTTCAATAATTACACTGCATGTAAATGGAATAAATGCACTAATAAACAGAGAGTGGCAGAATAGATTTTAAAAAATGATCTGTCTATAGGCAGCCTACGAGAGACACACTTAGATTCAAAGGCACAAACAATCTAAAACTTGAAGGACGGAAAAAAATACATTAAGAAAACAATCAAAAAAGAGCAGGAGTGGCAATACTCATCTCTGACAAAATAGGATTTAAAGCAAAACCCACCACAAAGGTTAAGGAAGGACACTATATAATGCTTAAGGGTCAATACACCAGGAGGACATAACCATACTAAATATTTATGCACCCAAAAACAGGGCTCCAAAATACATAAAACAAACTCTAACAGCACTGAGAAGAGACATAGCTCCACAACAATAGTAGGAGACTTTGACAGACCACTTTTTGGTGAAGGACAGAACATCCGAAAAGAGGCTCAATAAAGACATGGCAAATCTAAAGGCCACAATCACCCCAACTTCATCTCATAGACATATACAGAACACTCCACTCAACTGAAGCCCAGTATACTTTCTTTTCCAACACACATGAAACATTCTCCAGAATAGAGCATGTATTAGGCCAAAAAAGCAAGTCTTAACAGAATCGAAAACATCAAAATATTATAAAGCATCTTCTCTGACCATAAAGCCATAAAAGTAGAAAGCAATAAAAGAAAAAGGAAAAAAAACAAAAAAATCAAATACATGGAAACTGAAGAACACCTTGCTCAAAAACTACTGGGTTATAGAAGAAGTTAAGGACACAGCAAAACAAATTCACAGAATTAAATAAGAATGAAAACACATCCAACAAGAACTCTCTGAGGCTGGGCAAAAGCACTGTTCAGAGGTCAACTTATAGCAATAAATACACACATCCAAAAAGAAGAAATGGCCAAAATCAAAACACTAACCCTACAACTTGAACAAATAGAAAAACAGCAGCAGAATAAGCTCATGGACACCAGAAGACGGAAATAATAAAAATTAGAGAAGAAATGAATGTTATGGAGAATAGAAAAACAACTGAAAGAGTTAACAAGACCAAAAGCTGGTACTTTGAGAAGATCTACAAAATTGATAAACCATTTCCCAAAGTGAATGAAGAAAAACAGGAGAGGAAGCAAATAACCCAAATAAGAAATGAGATGGGCAATAACAAAACAGACTCAAATGAAATTAAAAGAATCATAACAGAATACTTATGAAAAACTGTACTGCAACAAATTTGAAAACCTAAAGGAAATGGACAAATTTCTAGAAACATACTAGCTACCTAAACTAACACAGACAGGTAGAACAACTAAACAAACTCATAAGAAAAGAAGCGATTGAAGAGGTAATTAAAAAGCTCCCCCCCCCGCCCCCAAAAGCCCTAGCCCTGATGGCTGCACTGGAGAATTCTACCAAACTTTCAGAAAAGAGTAAATACCACTACTACTAAAGGTATGTCAGTACATAGAAAAGGATGGAATACTTCTGAACTCATTCTATGAAGCCAGCATAGCTCTGATATCAAAACCAGGTAAAGACACCACAAAAAAAGAAAATTACACACCAACATCCCCCTAAAACAGGCGCAAAAACACTCGGCAAAATTCTAGCCAATAGAACTAAAAAACATATCAAAAAAATAATTCACTATGACCAAGTGCGATTCATGCCAGTTATGCAGGGATGGTTCAACATTAGAAAAACAATTAATGTAATCCCTCATATAAATAAAAAAAAAAAGAATGATACGATCTTATCAATTGACAAAGAAATGGCATTTGACAAAGTCCAATGCCCATTCATGATAAAAACTCTCAGCAAAATAAGAATAGAAGCAAAATTCCTTAACATAATAAAGGGCATATATACAAAGACAACAACCAACATCATCCTAAATGGAGAGGGTCTGAAAGCGTTTCCCTTGAGAAGGGGATCCACACGATGCCCTTTATCACCACTCTTATTCAATATTGTGCTGGAGGTCCTAGCCGGAGCTATAAGGTAAGAGAAAGAAATAAAAGAGCATCCAAATTGGTAAGGAAGAAATAAAAGTATCCCTATTTGCAGATGATATGATCTTATACGCAGAAAACCCCAAGGAATCCATAAGAGAATTACTGGAACTAATAGACGATTTCAGCAAAGTATCAGGATAGCAGATAAACATACAAAAATCAGTTGGATCCCTCTACAACAACAAACAGAATCTCAGAGGAAATCACCAAACCAATACCATTTACAATAGCCTCCAAGAAGAGAAAATACTTAGGAATAAATACAACCAGAGATGTAAAAGACATATACAAAGAAAAATACAAGACACTACTGAAAGAAACCAAAAGAGACCCACGTAAGTGGAAAAATATACCTTGCTCATGGATAGGAAGACTCAACATTGTCAAAATCTGAATTTTACCCCAAACTATCTACAGATACAAGGCAATACAATCCAAATTACAATGACATTTTTTAATGAGACAGAGAAACAAACTGACAACTTCTTATGGAAAGGAAAAAGATCCCAGATAAATAAAGCATTACTGAAGGAGAAGAACAATGTGGGAGGCCTCACACTACCTGATTTTAGAACCTATTATACCATGGCAGTCAAACAACAGTAAAACAGCTTGGTACTAGTACAAGAGATACATAGACCAATGCAACAGCATTGAGAATCCAGACGTGAATTCATCCGTCTAGGAGCAGCTATATTTGACAAAGGCCCAAACTCCATTAAACAGGAAAAGGACAATCTCTTTTACAAGTGGTTCTGGCATAACTGGATATCCATCTGGAAAAAAATGAAACAAGACTCACACCTCACACCATGTACAAACTATCTCAAAGTGGATCCAAGACCTAAATATAAAGTCTAAAATGATAAAGATCATGGAAGAAAAAATAGGGACAATGCTAAGAGCCCTAATACATGGCAGAAACAAAACACAAAACATAACTCACAATTCATAAAGAACAGAAGAGAAGGTAGATAACTGGGAGCTCCTAAAAGTCAAACACCTATGCTCATCAAAAGACTTCACCAAAAGAGTAAAAAGACAACCTAAAGACCAGGAAAAAAATTTTGGTTACAACATAACCGATCAGGGTCTAATCTCTGAAATCTACAAGATACTGCAAAACTTCAACAGCAAAAAGACAAATAACCCATTAAAAAATGGGCAAAGGATAGGAACAGGAAGTTCACCAAGGAGACATTTAGGCAACTAACAGACATAAGAGGAAATGCTCATGATCATTAGCCATTAGAGAAATGCAAATCAAAACTACAATGAGATACCATCTCTCCACAACAAGGATAGAATTAATCCAAAAAATACAAAATAATAAACGTTGGAGAGGTTGTGGAGAGCCTAGAACACTTACATAATGCTGGTGGGTATGTAAAATGGTTCAACCACTTTGAAAATCAATTTGGTGCTTCCTTACAAAGCTAGGAATAGAAGTACCATACAATCCAGCAATCCTATTCTCTGCAATATATCCTAGAGAAATAAGAGCCATCTCACAGATACATGCACACCCATCTTCATTGCAGCACTGTTAACTACAGCAAAAAGATGAAAACAACCTAGGATCCCATCAACGGATGAATGGATAAACAAATTATGGTATATTTCACACAATTGGAATACTATGCAATGATAAAGAACAACGATGAATCTGCAAAACATCTTACAACATGATGAATCTGGAAGGCATTATGCTGAGTGAAATTAGTAAGTCGCAAAAGGACAAATATTGTATGAGACAACTATTATAAGAACTCAAGAAAAGTTTAAACACAGAAGAAAACGTTCTTTCATGGTTACAAGGGTGGGGAGGGAGGGAGAGGGGTATTCACTAACTAGATAAAAAAAAAAAAATAGTAGACAAGAATTATCTTAGGTGAAGGGAAGGACAACACACAATACAGGGTAAGTCAGCACAACTGGACTAAACCAAAAGCTGACAAGGTTCCTGAACACTACCAAACACTTTGAGGGACAGAGTACCAGGGGTGAGGGTCGGGGGACCTTGGTTTCAGGGGACATCTAGGTCAACTGGCATAACAAAGTTGATTAAGAAAATGTTCTGTGTCCCACTTTGCTGAGTCGCATCTGGGGTCTTAAGAGCTTGGAAGCAGCCATTTAAGATGCATCAATTAGTTCCAACCTACCTGGAGCAAAGGAGAATGAAGGACACCAAAGACACAAGGAAAATATTAGCCCAAGAGACAAAAGGGCCTCGTAAACCAGAAGTTCCATCAGTGTTACAACAGAAGAACTAGATAGTGCCCAGCTACCACCAATTGTTACCACCAATGACTGCCCTTAGAAGGAACACAACAGAGTCCTTGATGGAGCAGGAGAAAAGTGTGGTGCAGAACACAAATTCACGTAAAAAGACCAGACTTGACGGTTGACTGAGCCTAGAGGAACCCCAGAAGGCATGGCCCCCAGACTTACTGTTCAACCAGAACTAAAACCATTTCCGAAGCCAACTCTTCCGAAAAAGATTAGGCTGAACTTTACAGTACTTTACCCATGGAGAGTGTGCTTCTTAGTTCAAGTAGATACATTAGACTAAATTTTTTTTTTAAAACTTTTAAAATACATACATACTACATAGAAAAAAAAGGAAAAGAAATGTGAGAATTTGCCTTGAGAAAAGAAAAATCTGAAGTGTATGAAAATAAGTTTACTTCATATTTAACCATATTTAGATTAGAATTCCAACTATGCTCTAATTCTCGGAATAAACAAAGAATGAATCAACATCGATGGAGAGTTTAGGTATAAATATTTTTTACCCCAAATTTTGAGGGCTTCGACAATTTTCCCCAGAGACTCTAAATACCTGATAGGAAATTCATTCTCTTCTGAAGGGCCTATGCCATCAGCCCTCTTGTTCATTTTCTCTCTTTCAAATGGAACTGCCCTCACTCTCTGAAGTCCTTACTTGTCAATAGTTTTGTCAACGACGTTAGAGTTTCTTCAGCATCACCCTCCTCCCATCTTGAATTTTAAACCTCATGGACAATCAGCAAGAAAGGCCAAGTAACAAAGCTGTTGAGAGGAGAGTCTGGAATATACAACCCTGACTTAAACAGGGAGGGATACATAAGAAGAAGACACAAAGACAAAACAGAGACTATGTACTCAGTTGTATGCAGCATAGTTACACCATGTTAGATGGAAGCGTGGCTTTATTTGGAGAATAATTATGTTTAAGGAGACATGAATGGATGCCACACAGACACAGAACAAATCACCCAGGGAACACTGACATAGGCAGGGAGTTCATTAGTAAATATCATTGTGTTTAGGGCCAATGGAGCCCCAAGGTAATGAACATGCCAGTGGTCCCTTCTTCACGGTTCAATCTGAACTGACTGAGTCCTCTAGAGCTGGAACAGGAATAAAGCCCTATGCTCCCCAAACAACCCCACCTCACCAGACCATGAAAGGTGTTGTTGTCATTGCTCCCACCTATCCCTCTCCTGATCTTTCTGCTCTCCCCTGAAGAGGAAGCATGCCCTAGAGAGCAAGCATGGATCTGATCAGCCCTCTTGGATTCAACCCTGGAGGAGACAAGACACGTCCTTCTATGTCATAGCCTTTCTGTTAACTACTGTTATTGGTAGTTGTTGTTGAGTCAATTTCGACTTATGCTGACCTCATATATTTCACAGTAGACATGGGCTCCATAGGGATTTCAATGCTGTGACCTTGCAGAAGCAGATTGCCAGCTCTGTCTTTCAAGGCACCGCTGGGTGGGTTTGAACTGCCAACCTTTCAGTTAGTAGTGAAGCACTTAACGGTTTGTGCCACCCAAGTACTCCTATGAACTACTAAAGGGTTTTAAAATGGCTAGTGGTTACTTTCAGGTAATACTGAGTGGGACAAGGCTGTAAGGGAGTTAACTGGAAACTGGCCCTATTCTCAGGGTCATGATCTTGGTGGTGTTACAGAGGTGTATGCATATGTGGTTAAGAAATTGCACTTTACAGCTTATGGAGTTCCAGCGGTGAAGTGGTTAAGAGCTCAGGCTGCTAACCAACAGTTCAGCAGTAACAATCTACCAGCCACTCCTTGGAAACCTTATGGGACAGTTCTACTGTGTCTTAGAGGGTCGCTATGAGTCAGAATCGGCTCAATGGCAACAGGTTTGGTGTTTTCGGTTTCATAGAGTACTTAGGATGCGAAAGCACTCTCCTGAAGCTTGATACCTATTAACTCATTTCCCCTAGCCCTCAATACTGTGTTGTTGTTGTTGTTGTTGTTGTTGTTGTTGTTGTTGTTGTTAGCTGCCGTCGAGTCAGCCCCAGGCTCCTGAAGACCCCATGTGTTACAGAGTAGAACTGTTCCGTAGGGTCTTCTTGGCAGATTACCAGGCCTTTCTTCCACAGTATCACTGGGTGGGTTCGACCCACCAACCTTTGCATTAGCAGCTGATGGCAAACTTCTTGCACCACCCAGGCTCCTTCAACACTATGAGGCAGATGCTGTTTTTATCCCATTTTAGGATAAGGAAACTGTGTCACAAAGCAGTGAAGAATGTTGCATTAAGTCTCAAAGATATCACACGGTGGAGTTCAAATTTTAACCGAGCTTGTCTGGCTCTAAATCCATGTTCCTAACCCCTACGCTAAAAAAAAAAGGAGAGAGAGAATGAGACAATACCCTAAAAAAAAACAAAACAATACCCTAGAGCTATAAAAAAAAAGGTGGCCTGCACCATCTTTTACCTTTCAAGAGATAATAGAAAAGAGAAGCAAGACCAGAGTGGGGAACTCATACCACCAAGAAAGCAGTGCCAAGAGCAGAACGTGTCCTTTGGACTGGGGTTCCTGAGCACAGAAGCTCCTAGACCAAGGGAAGATTGATGAGAAGGATCTTCCCCCAGAGCCTTCCTGTGAAGCTGATGCCCTGAATTTGAACTTCTAGCTAGTCGGCTGTGAGGAAGTAAATTTCTCTTTGTTGAAGCCATCCACTTGTGGTATTTCTGTTATAGCAGCGCTACATAACTAAGACAGTCACCATGCTCTTATCAAGAACACAGCACAAGCATCACCTTGCTTTTCCATTCATTCAATAAACATTACATTTTTGCCGTCACAGTGGTTAAGTGCTTGGCTGTTATCTGAGAGGTTGGCAGTTCAAACCCACCAGCCACTCCGCAGGAGAAAGATGTGGTAGTCTGCTTCCATAAAGCCTTGTAAACCCTATAGGGTAGTTCTCCTCTGTCCTACAGGGTTGCTATGGGTGGCAATTGATGTGAAGCCAGTGGGTGGGGGTATCATTTCTTGGCACTCACCATGACTTCACTCCTGTGCTGCAGGTGGTGATAGTGTTCATTGTCCTGGTCCCACTGTTCCTGTCCCATGACCATCTCACCAAGGAGTTATGGCAGCACGTGAAGGGAGCGACAGCCCCACACAAGCACCTGAGGAAGGTGAGCATGGGAGATGGATAGGGTCTGGCCCTCTGGGCTGGTTCTGGTGCTCAGCTCTCCCAAGGCCTCCAAGGTGTTAGGGTAAGCTTAGGTAAACAACCACACTACCTTTTTCTACTGCAGAAGACCCAATTCAACTTAAGGATGTGGTGGAGCAGACTTAATTGATTGGGATCCTCGAGCGTGTGTCAGAAACCAAAAAGGAACTCACTGCTGGTAAGTTAACCTAAAGAAAAAAAATCAGACAAGTGTCCACAGACCTAAGTGCAAGAAGGTTATTCATAAACCTCCTGAATCTTAAAAAGAAAAGTCCAAATCAGCAGCTTCAAAACTATCTCTAACATGATTCATCGTAAGAAATACATTTTGTATTGCAGCCCAATACATATATACATAAATATGACATATAAAAGTTAATAAAATATCATCATAACTCAATACATTCAGTACTTTCTGTTCTTCATCCGTTTTTAAATGCTACTTGCAACCAACAAAATTTCTTTTACAACTATCTAATGGGCCACAATATGGTTTGAAAATCACTGATCTCAATGTCCAACATAGAGAAGTGATTCAATTATTCCCAGAATTAATACAGGCACCTCCTGATGGCACAGTGGTTAACTGCTTGGCTGCCAACAAAAAAGTAGACAGTTGGAACTCTCTAACTGCTCTCTGAGAGAAAGATGTGGCAGTCTGCTTCTGTAAAGATTATAGCCTTGGAAACCCTATGGAGCAGTTCCACTCTGTCCTGTAGGAGCACTATGAGTCGTAATCAACCTTAATGGCAACAGGATTTTTTTTTATAGTTAGATATGATTGCACATATTTAATTTTTTTACATGAACAGATCGCGACAGCACATGGCAGAATAGGGAATGGTATATGATGTATGATCTTACGTGCTCAGAGTTTGAAAGGGTACAGATGCCAAAGATTTAACATTTCCTTCTTTTGTAATACTTTGCGGCATTGTTCAAATCTTTACAATCAATGCATATTGTGGCTAATATTTATCGATCACCTACCATGTGTCCTGGGCCCTGTAATAAATGCTCTACATGTAGCATTATTTCACTTAATCCTCGCCACAACCTGCTATGGTATAACTCTCCTGTTCTACGTGGAGGAAACTAAGACACAAAGTAAATGGCCTGAAATTACAGCTAATAAAAGGCAGAGCTGGAACTCAAACCCAGGTGTATCTGACAACAGGGTTCGCGCTTTCCATTTTAGGCTCTGTTGCCTCATAGCTTTCATATCATGGCAACACCCAGGCCACCATAGTAACACCAACAGACAGACAAGTATTGCAAACATCAGCAGGACCACCCATGGCAGACAGGTTTCAGTGGAGTTTCCAGACTAGGACAGAAAAGGAACAAAGGCCCGGATATCTACTTCCAGAAGTTAGCTAATGGAACTCCTATGGATCACAACAGAATATTTTCTGATGTAGAGTTGGAAGATGAGCCCCCTAAGTTGGGAGGTACTCAAAATACGTCGTGGCCAAAACAATGGGCTTGAGCATAACAATGATCATGAAGATGGCACAGGACCAGTCAACATTTCATTCTGTTGTCCTTGGGGTCGTCATGAGTTGGAGCCGACTTAATGCCAACGAACAGCAACAACAACGCTACCGCACAGAGAACAGAAAAAATGACGCATAGCATGAGGTTGTACCGTGGGGAACTGTGATGGTTAAGATTGTGCATCATCTTGGCTAGAGCCTGATTCTCAGTGTTTTGGCAGTCATTTCACGTTGTGATCACGTCCCTGTTGAGATTTGATATGTGATCACCCCTATGATGGGATCTGCTGTGAGTGGCCAATCAGTTGAAGGAGTTTTCTTGGGCATGTAGCATGCATCAAGTGTGGGGGGACATTCTGGCAGGGCTCAGGGGCTTTTGCTAGTTCTGGATCCTACAGCTGGCTCCAGTTCATCTGAACTCCCATTCTCAGGACTTGAGCTAGCAGCTTACCTGCCGTCTTGCCTGCCGATCTTGGGATTCAACAATCCTCATAGTCTGTGAAAAACAGCCCGGCTCTCCAACCAGATGATCTTGGGTTCACCAGCCCCTGCAGCTACGTGAATCAGGAGAACCCTCCATCCTGATCCACAGACATGGGATGTTCCAGCCTCTACAACTGCATGAGCCATTTCCTTGATAAAAATCTTTCTCTCTTTATATATATTTATAAGTTTTACTGGTTTTTCCTCTCTAGAGAACCCAGCCTCAAACAATAACGAACAGCCCTAAAATCTTAGTGGCTGATAGCAAAGAAAGCTTATTACCACGGGTATTCTGGGAACTCTGCTCCACACCCTATCACTCTGGGACCTGGATAAAGCACAGCCACTATATAGACACCTGCCAGGTGCTATGCTGATGGGAAGAAATGGTGGTCAGCCTTCCATCTAAAAGATTCTGAACTCTTCTGCCTAGAGGTGACACACTTCACAGTTCATTGGCCAAAGGAAGTCGTGTGGCTATGTCCACCCTCGGGGAGACAGGAGGAGGACCTGAGATACCTGGTGAGATACATGGAGACCCCCTCATGATGCCAGCCTGTCTGGGGTCTCTGCAGGTGACAAGGATGGGAGTGGGAAACGGAAGGAAATAATAGCAGGATCAAGTCAGGCCGGATCTGCTTTCTCCTGGTCCAGGTGGAGTTTGTTAAATAACTGCCCAAAACCATCACTAGCAAGATCGACCAGACTGAACTTCGGAAAAAGAGTTGCAGCTGATGTAATCGACAGTCAACTCAGGCCCAGGGAGTGAACCTGGGCACACCCCAGTCCCTCTCAGTTTCCCCAGTATGGTTGGGGGGAGGTGTGTTTAGAGACTGGATTTCAAAGGGGATCAGGAGAGCCTAGATTCCTACATTTTTCCTCTTTGAAGTTAAATTTAGTCACCACACCTCCTTCCACTGCTCCGTCCCTTTGGGGTTGGCCAGGTGAGTGCTGGGACTGGGACTGAGGGGCGATAAAAATGCCTGGGCCTGTGTTAAGTGCTTCTCACAACTTCCTCTGAGATTCTCCCCAACCCTCAATTCGAGATCCCAGGCCAGATGGATTCTCCCTTCTGGAACCAGCACCATCTGGGGGCCCCGTGTGCGCATTCCCGTGGCCAGAGACACTGAGGCTGGGTGGGAAACTCCAGGTGGCCCTAGGCTCCAGACCTGCTGGGCTCTTCCTGACCCTACAGGAAGGTAAGCCTGGCATGGCCCTGGAAGGGCATCTGAGGCCTCGGTCCTTGCTTGGTGGCTTCACTTGCTGGCTAGATAGTCAAGTACCTGCCACCACCCAGTGGGTCTGTCACCTTTCGGCCTGACAGTAACGCTGCTGTTGCTGCTACCACCACAGCTCCTGGCCACCACAGTGAGGGAGGGACCTGGGCTCTCTAGGATTCCAAGAGCCACAAAGACTCCCCAAGTCTACCTAGGTGTGCTGCATACTCACCATTAATCAGGGCCCCAGAAGCCTTCCCCCTCGAATTTCCCTAGAGATCTCCCTCACTCAACCCATCCCCAGGAATCCAGGACTCCCCCAAAACTCCAACCAATGCCTAGCTACTCACCTCACCCCCAGGCCACAGAGCCCTGAGACCCTAGCCCTCCGTAGGGACACTCACTCAATCACCTCTCCCAGGGACCAAGGACTCCCCCAGACCCTTCCCAGGGGTATAGGACCCCCTCCACCCTTCCCACTCACTACAAACCTCTGCAGTTGCCCCCTGACTGGGGGTCCTGTGTACTGACCCTTCACTCCCTCCATCTTGGGGCCTGAGATGGGACCACCAGAAGGACAGCAGAGGCTGAGAGGAGCAGGGGCAGAAAGGTCCAGCCCCTCCTGACAGAGGATGGACATACCGTCTCCTCTCACCCACCCCTGGGATGGCTCTCCAAAAAGTCTGCTCTGTGTCTGCATGTTCCTGGGGTGCATACACACACATACACACACTCAGTGAGAAGTGTACACACACAACGAGCATGGAGATGCACAGACAAGGACCACCTAGACTCACCTGGCAAAGCGTGTGGGCTCATGGAGAGGCTCACATGGCCCCACACTGCAGACCCAGGCAGACACAACGTGGGGAGCACACAGACACACACTCAGGGTCACCCTAGATGGCCCCCCGGGGCAAACTTTCATATGATGGACACACGCATACACAGATGCACACTCAGGAATATCCAAAAGAGCAATTTACACACACACGGATCCAAAACACAGATACTCCAACAGGGACACACATTCCCACACACACACACACAGGCCCAGAGGCACATGGATTACATGCATTTCCACAACTGACACACACCCTTTCATTGACAGGCACGAAAACACACACACCCTGTAATGGATGGAATTGTTTCCCCCCAAAAATATGTGTCAACTTGGTTAGGCCATGATTCCTGGTATTGTGTGGCTGTCCTCCATTTTGTGATTGTAATTTTAAGCTGAGAAGATTAGGGTGGGATTGAAACACCACCCTTAATCATGTCACCTCCTTAATGCAAGGTAAAGGGAGTTTCCCTGGGGCGTGGCCTGGACCACCTTTTATCTCTCAAGAGATAAAAGGAAAGGGAAGCAAGCAGAGAGTTGGGGACCTCATACCACCAAGAAAGCAGCACCAGGAGCAGAGTGTGTCCTTTGGCCACGGGGTCCCTGTGCCTGTGAAGCTCCTCGACCAGGGGAAGATTGAGGACAAGGATCTTCCTCCAGAGCCAACAAAGCAAGAAAAGCTTCCCCTGGAGCCGACGCCCTCAATTTGGACTTGTAATCTACTAAAAAAAAGTATAAGAAAATAAAATTCTCTTTGTTAAAGCCATCCACTTGTGGTATTTCTGTTACGGCAGCACTAGATGACCAAGACACACACATACACAGAGAAGGGCACAGAGAAACGCACAACAGCCACACAGGGGAAAGCACAGCACACAATCGATGCACTCACAGACTCAGAAACTCAGACAGAGACAGCCACACAGATTACACACCTGCACGCACACAATCACACACATGCACAGACCCTTGGCCCCCCAGGAGGCACAGATAGCCCCGGCACTCCCAACAGAGGCCACTGCAGGCAAATGAGGCTACAGTCCAGGCATGCCCTGCTCCACTGAAGCTATCTCTACAGGGAGTGCTTTCCTGGCTCCAAATTCATGCTGGAGCCCTCTAGAGGGCTGCGCCCAGGGCGCTGAGACTGCCCAGGGCAGGGTGGCTCTGGGAAGAGCCTCTGGGGCCGAGATTAGAACTTGGACCCTGTCAGGGGCCCTTAAAGTGGGGGTGTCCTGTAGAGCCTGGTGGATGCAGAGGTCAAGGGAGGCTTCAGGAACTGTTGTTAATTTTCATAGGTGTTGTGATGATTAATTTTGGGTGTCAGTTCTACCTGTGTGTGCAAATGTAAGGAAAGGGAAGGGGCCTGTCCTAGAGGATCAACAAAGGAAATGCCCAGTTAATAAAGAAAGCATATTCCAGATAGGAGTAACGTTATAAATAATGGGAACTCCAGAACACTTCATTGTGCTCATGCCTAACCTTCACATGGACCAAGAGGCAATTGTCTAAACAGAATAAATTGCAAAAGGTGCGGCAGGGTTCTATCCTTTTACCTTACTTATGCAGTCTGTACGCTAAACAAATAATCCCGGAAGCTGGCATATGAAGAAGACAGCATCAGGATGGAAGGAACACTCATTAACAAACTCAATAATCAATTGACAGAACCTTGCTTGCCGAAAATGAAGAGACTTGAAGGACTTACTGATCAAAGTCAAAGACTACATAGAGCCTTTGGTATAGATGATGCCTGAATGTGAAGAAGACAAAAATCCTCAAACTGGACCAATAAACAACGTCATGATAAATGGCAGAGAAACTGAAGTTGTCAAGAATTTCCTCCTAGTTGTATCAACAATCAATATCCATGCAAGCAGCAGTCAAGAAATCAGAGAATGTATTGCATTGGGCAAATCTGCAAAAGACCTCTTTAAAGTTTTTTGTTTTTTTTTTTTGTGCTTTAAGTGAAAGTTTACATATCAAGTCAGTCTCTCACACAAAAACTTATATACACCTTGCTACATACTCCCAACTGCTCTCCCCCTAATGAGACAACCCACTCCCTCCCTCCACCCTCTCTTTTCCTGTCCATTTCGCCAGCTTCTAACCCTCTCCAGGGAGGAGATGCCAACATAGTCTCAAGTGTCCACCTGATCCAGGAAGCTCACTCCTCACTAGCATCCCTCTCCAACCCATTGTCCAATCCAATAACTGTATGAAGATTTGGCTTTGGGAATGGTTCCTGTCCTGGGCCAACAGAAGGTCTGGGGGCCACGATCACTGGGGTCCGTCTAGTCTCAGTCAGACCATTAAGTCTGGTCTTTTTATGAGAATTTCGGGTCTGCATCCCACTGTTCTCCTGCTCCCTCAGGGGTTCTCTGTTGTGGTCCATGGCAGGGCAGTCATCAGTTGTAGCTGGGTACCATCTAGTTCTTCTGGTCTCAGGATGATGTAGTCTCTGGTTTATGTGGCCCTTTCTGTCTCTTGGGCTCGTAATTACCTTGTGTCCTTGGTGTTCTTCACTATCCTTTGATCCGGGTGGGTTGAGACAAATTGATGCACCTTAGATGGCCACTTGCTAGCGTTTAAGGCCCCAGACACCTCTCTCCAAGGTGGGAAGCAGAATGTTTTCTTAATAGATTTTTATTGTGCCAATTGACTTAGATGTCCCCTGGAACCATGGTCCCCAAACCCCTGCCCCTGCTACGCTGGCCTTTGAAGGATTCAGTTTATTCCGGAAACTTCTTTGCTTTTCGTTTAGTCCAGTTGTGTTGACCTCGCCTATATTGTGTTGTCTTTCTCATCACCTAAAGTAGTTCTTATCTACTATCTAATTAGTGAGTACCCCTCTCCCACCCTCCCTCCCTCCCCCTCGTAACCATCAAAGAATATTTTCTTCTCTGTTTAAACTATTTCTTGAGTTCGTTTAATATAATAGTCGCCTTATACAATATTTGTCCTTTTGCAACTGACTAATTTCACTCTGCATAATGCCTTCCAGATTCCTCCATGTTATGAAATGTTTCACAGATTCATCACTGTTCTTTATCAATGCATAGTATTCCACTGTGTGAATATACCAGAATTTATTTATCCATTCATGATAAATAATTTATTTATCCATTCATTAGAACAAGCCTTGGTAAATTTTTTTTTTAAACATTAGTGGTTCCACTGGATCCTATGAAAGATGGTTCAGAAAGCTGAAATATAGAATTCTCTGAGGTCATGAAAATCAACAAACATGGCAATTATTTCCATTGAAAATGAGACAAACTAATAATTATATTTCAAAGATGTAATTGATGACTATCCTTCCATGGGAACCCTGGTGGCACAGTGATTAAGACCTAGGCTGCTAACCAAATAGTTGGCAGTTCCAATCCACCAGCCACTCCTCAGAAACCCTACGGGGCAGTTCTACTCTGTCCTATAGAGTCTCTGCAGGGTGGATGCCGCAGCAACGTGTGTTTTTTGTTGGTGTTTTGTTTTTTCATGGTTCCATGAGGACTCCCTGGGCTGTGCAGATGATTAAGCGCTGGACTACAAGCCAAACGGTTGGCGGTTGGAACCCACCCAGACGCGCCTTGTAATACAAACTTGGCAATCTGCTTCCAATAACATCACAGCCTTGAAAGCCCTATAGAGCAGTTCTACTCTGCACACATGGGGTCGCCCTGAACCAAAATCGAACCCGCTCTACCGCAACAAAAACATCAGCGCTTTCACAAAAACCAGGACAATAAAATTAGAGTAATTTCTAATATTTTAATAGAGAAAAATAAACTTAAAGTAATGTTGAGTGTTTTCATACACCTACTTTTCAATTTTTTACTATTTCCCAGCTACTTTAAAGTTATATGTAAAAATAACAACAAAAACCCGCTGCCATCAAGTCCACTGCAACTCATATCAGCCCTACAGGACAGAGGAGAACTGGCCCCTAGGGGTTCCTAGGATGCCATCTTCAAGGAAGCTGACTGCCACATCTTTCTCTAGCTGAGCGGCTGGTGGGTTCCAAACACCAACATTTCGGTTAGCAGCCGAGCGCTTCACCACTGCGCCTCCACCTGGGTTCCTTCTTTAGGTAAAAAGAACCGTTAAAAAGGTAACAACAGCCTGTACACAGGGGTAGTGTCTTCCCTTCCCCCTCGGGCTCCACCGTGGCTGGCCTGAGAAGCCACAGCAAGGCCCCTTCTCCTCAGCACTCAGGGCCCCAAAAGAAAGCTTTGTACTCACTGTTGACTCTCGGGTCCCATAGCCGCGGGGCCTCCCTGACGCTGGTCCCCTGGAAACTAAGCTCTTTTTCCTTCCCCGACAGCCCGGTCACCCTCCAGGCCAAAGCTTCGATCCACCAGCTCTTCCAGGCGCCGCCCGTCAAAATGGCGACGGGGCGCCCTCTGCCGGCTGCTGCCGCCCAGGAAAGGTCGCTTTGTGCAGACTGTTAGCAGTGGCCGCACCGCCCCCTGGGAATGACATTCTCAATTCTAAGTGATGTTTTAAACCAAAAAAAAAAAAAAGATTAATTACAGTGTTATCTAGAGAAGCATTTAAATGGGAATTTCACCAGCAATAGTGACTGATCTCCAGAAAGAATTCTCCATCATCACATTAAGATGAATACACGTTAATTCACTGACGAATTCTCCTCAGAGCTTGAGTGGAATATCTGTGTTCTTTATTTGCAAATGAGTATTTTATCAGAGACCTCTTGTGCATCATTTCTGACCCTCTTGGCTCTCTTATCTCTGTTTCACATGCTACTGTGACAACCAGCTCTGAAGACTCAGATGTACTTCATGAGGGACCAACATCACAAACTCCTGCACTTTGTCCCTGTGTCCAAAGACTCCCCAGCCCTCTCTGGGTTTCTATGTTGATGCTTAGGTGGGAGATGCTCCATGATCAAAGCCCACAAATGCAAAGCCAGGTGCCTTGTTGGCTTTGGGTGTGTGTCTGGTCTGTGTTTGTGTGTGTTCAGAGAGTGAATGGTCATTGTGGTGGGGTTCCGTATGTTGCTAGGGTGTGTACATATGATTTTCATATTTGTGTACGATCAGAAGGTAGGTGGTCATTTCAGGGTCTCTTTGTATGTGTATTTTATTATGTTTGCTATGATGAGTGGGTGTATGGACATGTGGAATCTTGGAGAATGTGCAATGTGTGTTTGTTGTCAGTGTTTTGTGCGTTTCTAAAGTGGACTGACATGTGAAAATGTGTGATCAGTGTGTGACTTCAGGATGTGAGTGTGGTCAGAATATGTCTGAGTTCTCAGTGTTGATGTGTTGTCAGAAGAATACAATCATTCGCAATATCTCTGTGTGTGCTGCATTCATTTTCATGTGGCCAGAAGTTGTGTGGTCAGTGTGAATGTGCGTGTCTGTGTGTGTTTATGATGTGGTTACAGAGTGTTAGTGAGGAGCAGCATTGAACACTTGCCCAACTATTCAGCAGTCACCTTCCCTGGAGCCCCAGTTTATCCAGGAATTGCCCAAAGGTTACCCGAGAGTCTGCAAAAAGGAGGAAAGAACAGAGGGATCTGGACAATGGGAGCTACTAATGCTCAGGACAAGTTCTTGACCAGCTAGAGACAGAGATTTGGGTTCTGTAGGTTCAAGGGGTTGGGGAACCTGCAGGCATCAGTAACTGTAGAACTTTATGGGAGCCGGATTAAGGGCTTTGCGCAAGATAGGGATTTGGGACTAAGAATGCTGAACTACTTTTCATGTGCCTTTTGGCCATTTGTGATCTTCTTTGGAGAAATGTCTATTCAAGTCCTTTCGTCAGTTTTTCTTTGGCTGGTTTATGATTTCATTCTTAGTGTTCTTTGTATCTTCTGGATACTAGGCCTTTATCAAACGTATGATTTGCAAACATTTTCTCCCATTCTGTGGTTTGTTTTCCACTCTCTGGTTAGCATCCTTTGATGCAAAAATTTGTTTTAATTGGATGAAAATCAGTTTCTCTATTTCTTCTATAGTTGCTTGTGCTTTAGGTGCCATTTCTAAGAAACCATTGCCAAATGCAAGGTCGTGAAAATTGCACCTATGTTTTCTTCTAAGACTTTTATAGTTTTGGTACCTATATTTAGATCTTTGATTATTTTGAATATCTGTATATGAGGTGAGGTAAAAGTTCAGCATCAGTTTTTGTGTGTGATATCCAGTTCCCCTAATAGCATTTGTTGAAAAGATTCTTCTTTCTCCATCCAATGGACTTGGCAGCCTTGTGGAAAAGCAATTGGCCTCATACGTGAGGGTTCAATTCTGGATGCTCTGTTGATCTATATGTGTATTTCTATGCCTGTATGACGCTGTTTTAATGACTGAGGGTTTGTAGTAAGTTTTGAAATTGAAAAGTATGAATTCTGCCACTTGGTTCTTCTTTTTCAAAATTATTTTGGCTACATAGGATTCCCAGAAATTCTATACCAATTTTAGGACTGGCTTTATCATTTCTGTAAAAAAAGGTTGGGATTTTGGAAGGCAAGGCATTGCATATGTGGATTTCCTTAGGAAATACTGCCATTTTAACAATGTTAAATCTTTCCATTCGCAAACACAGGATCTTTGCATTTGTTTAGGTCTTTTTTAAATTCCTGCAGAAATATCCTGCAGTTTTCAGGGTACAAATCTTTCACCTCATTGGTTAATTTTATTCCTAGGTATTGTATTCATTTGGATGGTATTGTAAATGGAATTGTTCTCTCAGATTCCTTCCTGGAGTTTTCAACGCTAGCGTATAGATAGTCAACTGATTTTTTGTGTTGGTCTTGTATCCTGCAACCTTGCTGAATTCGTTGATTAGCTCTAACAGTGTTTGTTGTTAATTCTTTAGGATTTAATCTTTATACTATCGTATCAACTGTGAGTACAGATAGTTTGATTTCTTCCAGTTCAACCTGGATACACTATTTCTTTTTCTTACCTGACTAATCTGGCTAGAACTTTCAATACAAGTTGAATAGTAGTATTGACAGCAAGAATCCTTGTCCTGTTCCTGATGTTAGGGGGAAAAGCTTTCAGTCTTCCACCATTGAGTATAACGTTAGCTGTGGGTTTTTCGTATATGGCCTTTATCATGTTGAGGAAATTCCCTTAGTTCAAATTTTCTGAACATTTGTTTCATGACAGACTGTTGGATGTTCTCAAATGCTTTATCTCCATCAATTAACATGATCATGTGTGGGCTTGTGTGCTTCCTTGTATTAATGAAGCATATTACATTGGTTGATTATGTTAAACCACCCATGGATTTCTGGGGTAAACCCCTCTTGCTCACAGTGTATAATCCTTTTGCTGTGCTGCTGGATTTGCGTTGCCCTTGTTTGGTTGAGGATTTTTATGTCTATATTCTTAAGGAATAGTGTGCCACATTTTTCTTTTCTTGTGAAGTCTATTTCTGCCTTTGGTATCAGAGTAATGCTGACCTCATAGAATGAGTGAGGAAGTATTCCCTCGTCTTCTTTTGTTTTTGAAGATTTTGAGAAGAATTGGTGATAATTCTTCTTTAAGTGTTTGGTGGAGTTTAGCCACGAAACCTTTTGTTCCCGAGCTTTATTGTTGGGAGATTTTTCATTACTGATTCAATCTCTTTACTTGTTATAAGTCTATACACATTTTGAGCTGTTTTGTAGCATGAGTGTTTCTCAGAATTTGCTCATTTGATTTACCCTATTTATTTGTTCAGCTCTCAGTTGTTCAAAGTGTTCACTTATAATCCATTTTTATTTCTGTAAGGCTGATAGTAATATCATCACTTTCATTTTTGATTCTTGTAATTTGAGTTAAAGTAACAATCTTGAAGCTGCCATGGGCGTGAATAAGTTTTAGAATCACTGTGTTCAATCATGCAGATAAACACCTACATAAGAGTTCAACTCAGGACAGGGCCTGGGAAAGATGATCACCTGTGTGGGTTTGTCCTAGTCACGGGTGCCTCTAGGCCCTGCCTACCTTCTTGACATTCACCACCCATTATTCCTGGGGTTGCCATGCTCTCTGGGTATTGTTCAGTGGTCCCCTAGGAGAGAAGCTGAGAAACTTCTCTCTTAAAATGCACGAATTCTTTGGAGATCCCAGGAAGATCAAGTGTGAGAGTTAGATTGATACATTCCCCAATTATGTGCATCATTTAAAGTCCACACTAATGAATAGTGGGTGACATAGTTAACTGACATTTCTACAGCTGTTTAATGTGTGATATTTTCTAATTTAATAAGGGATGATTCCGAGGCCTGGAAATCTTCCCAATAAAGATCAGAATTCCCAGGTCAAAAGGGTTGCATTTTAATGCCATTTTAGGTTATCCTTATCACTAAGGTCACATTCCTTTTCCCTTGAGATTTCGCCTTGATTCGTGTTTCATTTAAAAGGGTACGTGACCATTTCCAACATGGGGAGTTTCTACTTAGCATTTTATCAATTCCTAGCATAGTGACGTTATGCAAGAAAACAATAGAACATGTTCTCTGTGATTTCATTCTTCTGACATTGATGGAGACGAGCTTCAAGTCCAGAATAGAGTGATTTTTGTGGATGTACCATGTGTGCTTGAAAAGAACGTTTCTTGTACAGTTGTTAGGAATAATTAGATAAATACATACGTATATATCGGTTTGCTATTCAAATGTTCCACATCCTCACTGATTTTTGTCTGTTTATTATATCAGTTGCAGAGAGAGGCCAGGGGTGTGAACTCTCCTGCTCTGCTTCTGTTTGTTTCTTCTAGCAGCCCTGTCATCATTCACGCTGTAAGTTTTGTAGCCAAGGATGGGATGGAAAATTCTGGGAGCTCAGGAAATGAGGGAACACCCCAGAATGTGGGGGACAGGGGATATGGGTTGGGAATGACCATAAATCACAAGTTTCTTGATGGTTCCAGAGAGGACCTGTAGTTGGTATGGCAGTTGGTGGGGGGGGTGGTACACTGTGGGTTACCTGTGGTGTCTCAGGTATGGGTTCCATTGTGATGTGTCAGGGAAGAAGGCAGGGATTGGACGAGGGAGAATTTATAAACCATGCAGGTTACTAAGGCATGGACCAGACGGGAGAAGGCTACTGATCCTGCGAGTCCAACTCTTCTGCTCCTTGCATCCTACTGATCTGCTGACCTACTCATCAACTGACCGACTTTGAACCCTCCTCCAACTTCTCTCCTGAGTGGTCTCCTCGCTCATCCATCCCACTCCTGCCATCTCTACCGTTTTCCCATCCCTTTCCCTCCCTTCCCCCTCCCAGGAGTGCAAGCACCCCCGTCCCTCCAGGCCATACCCCTTGTTCCACTCTCATACACAATTGGCCCTGTCCCCATCCCACACTTAACCGACTCCTCCTTTGTGCCACTTGAGCTTCCTCAAGGGGACAGGACATGAAGGCACAAAGGGTATTTTTCTCGTTCCTGGTGCTCTGGCCACCAACTACTCCATTGGAAAATGTGAGTAATCCTTGAACATGCAGTGCTTTCTCACCTGTTATTGGGCTTTTTCACACTAGTTTAAACAACAGCTTTTCCTGGGGTGATTGAGGGGGACTTAGTCCAGCACGAAGGGTGGCCAGCAGAGCTGCAGTATTTAGTGGCCCCTGTCTGAGCTGACTTCAGGAGTAGTGCACTCCTGACGCTGGCGTCTTGACAATAGCTAGATGGAACAAGAGTGTCCAGAACCAGGGTGTTTGACCAGTGAGGAAAGGATGGCCTTGGTCTTTTCATGCATCTGATCTACTTCTTTAATGAATTTGCTGAGAGTGACTGCTCCCTTTTAGACAGTGGCTACTCAAAGACAGTGTGTTTCCTGAAAGCACACATGATAGTCACCTCAACTGTGAGGGCTGAGATGACAGTGTTAGAGAGCTCAGAGTTTACTTTCCAGAGAGATTTCAATCTGCATGAAACTGAACCTCCATGTGGATTAGTATGAATTCCATTGCAAAGTTATTTTCTCCTAAAATACTTGTACAATCTTGCTTTTAAAGAAACAAGATTTGCCTTCTGTTTTGGTGACCACACATTCCAGAAATTTTTGTATTCTTTTACATATTAGTTTCCATGTTCCTATTCATTGGTTCAGGTGAAGTACTATGAAATACAAAACTAAATTCTTGTTAGCAGCTATCTGGAATTCTGTTCCTAACTAGCTGCTAATTTCATAGTTTTAATCGTAGAATACACAAGATTACTCTTTTATGCAAATCTTTTATGGACTTCAGAAATCTGGCATTACATGGCTTGGTTCAGAATGAAAACGAATGTTGAAAGAAAACTTCGATGGTTTTGGAAACTTAATGTTAATGTTATCCTGTACTTTTTGTTGGAATATGAATTTATGATGTCAACTGCCTATCTCTCCTAGTTGTGGTCATAACTACATACATCTGTATTTATCTCATATATACTCTTTAGTTTTTTTTTTTATACTCTTTAATACAGAATTTTGATTCCTGTTATTTCTCATGCTTTCATACAGGTTGAGTATATTTTCAACCATTATAACGTGCCAGAATTCCCACATAATGTAAGTATTTTTTCCTCAATTCCGAATTGGCCTATAAATTCATAAATCATATCCTGTTGACTTTTTAAAAATGCGTGCAATATTCTTTTGGTCAAGGAAATAAATTATAACAGTGTGTATATCTAATCTTTTTTCCTACAGCTCATGTATAAGTGGTGTATAATAATCAGCACCTAATTAAAGTATGCAGTTTGTTGAATTTTGACTTGTGTATACAGCCATGAAACTGTTACCATAATCAAGATAATTAACCTACCCCTCACCCCTAAAACATTCCTGCTCATTCTTTTAATTCATTCTGTCCTCTCCCTCCATTTCTGGCACCCTTCTTCCAACCAGTGATCTGCATTTTTATAGAACGTTTACGTAATTGAAGCATACAAGATTTACTTTTTGTTTTCATTCAGGATTCTTTAAGTCAGCATAATCATTTCTGGGTTTATCCAGGATGTTTGGTATACTAATAGTTGCTTCGTTTTCATTACTGAGTAGAAGTTCTATATATGAATATGCCACAGTGTGGTTATCCTTTACCTTGGAAAGAGACATAGGGGGCTGGTTTTTCCTGTTACAACATGGCCCTTTAAACAAAAACGCAGAAAGCAGCACCTTCACAGGGTTGTACCAGCTTCTACTTCCATTTTGCAAGTTCACGATGGATCATTCTTGCCTGGTTCCATAATTCATTCATTTCTGTTGCTGAATCATATTCTGTTGAATCCATATCAATGTTGAACACACTGTCTTGAAGGACACGTTTAGAATGAAAATAATCAGTTTTCTAGAACAAACAGTTACATCCAAAGCAATCTCTCCAGACCAGTTAGCCAGACAGTCAGAGCATACTCAGAAGTCTGTCTCCATTCACAGAGGACTGGAACAGAATTAAAATCAAGGATCTCAAAGAAACCTCACATTGTTAGTGTCATCTTCATGGTCACCACTTCGCTTTTATTCAAGCCCTAAAAGTTCATTAATTCTGAATAAAGACATCTCTGTAGTGCTTTTCCTTTTTTTTCTTTGTCCTGTGCTTGTCTTTAAGATGCTAAAAACTCAATGTATCCATGAGAAAAGTGTGATTCAGCATTAGACACAAGGGCAGGTAGAGCCTCTGGGGAACCAGAGATTGAGCCCTATTTAGAGAAAGCACACTCACAACCTCTAACAAACACTGCCAGACTCAGAAGAAACACCAGGTGGCCAGCTTCCAACCTTCCTGGAAGCAGAGAAATCCACTGGAGATATCTGATGGGTGGGGCTCGTTCCTGGAGGCTGATTTGGGGTTTCTGCCCATGATTCCCTGTGACTGCTATACTGTCCATTTCTTTGAAGCTTCTTGTGACTTTCAATATTGCTCTTTCAGCTCATTGACAATTGTTTTCCTGGGCCGGTCCAAAAACTTATAAAGACGTTCCTCTTTCTGGGGATTGCTATTTTAGCAATACTTTTTCTCCGCACTGTCCATTCGGTGAGTATTTTAACACACTTTATAGACATGCTTTGAATCATAAACAGAAACTCTAGTGGTGTGGTGGTTAAGTGCTACAGCTGCTAACCAAGGGGTCAGCAGTTCAGATCTGCCAGGCGTTCCTTGTAAACTCTACAGAGCAGTTCTACTCTGTCCTATAGGGTTGCTATGAGTCGGAATCAACTCCAAGACAGTGGATTTTGAATCATAAATAATCAGGACAGAGTAGAACAGCCCCATAGAGTTTCCAAGGAGCAGCTAGTAGATGGGAATGCCAACCTTTGGATTAGCAGCCTTAGCTCTTAACCACTACACCACCAGGGCTGGGGTTTTTTTTGGTTTATACATATGCTTTGAATCATGAATAATCAGGAATTTTTATGCTCACTAGCCTGTTATTGGATTTCCCTTTAAACTACTAATGAGAACACAAATTGTTGAGTGAAACCAAAGCTAACTTTTGAAAACAGTCTCATCTTTTTTAGTGAAGAATCACTGAAAAAGACAACTACACAACTTCAGTAAAAAAACTTTTAATTGATAAATTCCTTCTATCAAAGGAATTAAATATTAACTCTTCTGGGCCCCCTTTCACACACTGGTAGTGGAACTGCGAATTCTCACAACCATCCTGAAATGCAGTGGAACACTTTCTACCCAAAGCCTTCAAAACACTCACACCCTTTTATTCAGCACAATCCCACGTCTAGTCATCTCCCCTAATCAAAGAACCACCACATATCCAAAGACCTGGTGAGACCACATTCAGCGGAACAGGATGGATTACAGGGCAAATGTGGCAACAAACTAAATCACTCATGGTAGAGGGATGGTGGAACTAGTGTAAATCCTTACAGTGGAGGCAGCTCCTAAAAGTCATATGTTTCAAAGACATTTCAGAACACAGAAAATGGTGCTAATGTAATGTCAAGTGGAAAGACGCAGAAACCAGGCTTTCTGTGTTGTGTAGAGAAGAGTGTACGTGTTTCTGCACAGACAGAGTGAACAAACGCTTCATGAAAACACCACAGAATGGAAGAACAGGGCTTTCTAAAGGGTGCTGTAACCACCACTGTATCCACTTCTTGACAGTTATTTCTGGGGCTCTGAACAGTCAATCCTGTCCTCACTCCACCATTGAGGGTGGGGGCGCTTTCCTCCTTTTTAGCAAAGCCTTGTTTGGACTCTAAGTGACAGGCCCAGGAGGGGCCTGGCTTCCTCTTTTCCTTCCTTACTCCTACGTATGATCTCAAAGTTTCCTGTGCATTTTGACTTACTCAATCCAGTTTTTGTTTTTCGCTTTTTGGTTGCATCATCCTTTACCACCCCCTGAACTGTAGTGGGATCAGCGGGATAGACTTTTCTGGCACTGATGCTTCTTGGAGGGGAAGGTGCCAGGTGCTGACACCTGCTTGCATCATTATGTTTCAACTTTTATAATTTGTAGTGTTTTGGTCTGTCCTATTAAAGTATTTTAAAAATGCAACTGCTCCTCTTCTGCAGGGTCAGCGGGCTTCAGCAGGGACCCTTCCTTGCCCAGGAGGATCAGCCACGCGCTGCCCCATCAGATGCCCTCCATCAGTACCCATGGGCAGTGGGCCACCAGATCCACCCAGATGTCTTCCCCAGCCTTGGACTGACCCTTCAACACACCCTCCACCAACTCCTCCCAGATCTGTTCCCAAACCTGGGCCAGACCCTCCCCCTCCTCCTACCACCTGTGTTCCCAAACCTGGGCCAGACCCTCCCCCTCCTCCTCCCACCATTGTTCCCAGAACTGGGCCAGATCCTCCCCCTCTCCCTCCCACCAGTGTTCCCAAACCTGGGCCAGACCCTCCCCCTCCTCCTCCCACCAGTGTTCCCAGAACTGGGCCAGACCCACCCCCTCTTCCTCCCACCCATGTTCCCAAACCTGGGCCAGACCCTCCTCCACCCCCTCCCACCCGTGTTCCCAAACCCAGGCCAGACCCTCCCACTCCTCCCACCAGTGTTCCCAAGCCTGGGCCAGACCCACCCCCTCTTCCTCTTACCCATGTTCCCAGACCTGGGCCAGACCCACCCCCTCTTCCTCTTACCCATGTTCCCAGACCTGGGCCAGACCCACCCCCTTTTCCTCCCACCCATATTCCCAAACCTGGGCCAGACTCTCCCCCTCCTCCTCCTCCTCCTACTCCTGTTCTCAAACCTGGGCCAGACCCTCCCCCTCCTCCTCCCAGCACTATTCTGGGTCTTCCACTACACCCTCCCCCTTCTCTTCCTCCCAGCCCTGTCCCTGGACCTCCCCTAGACCCTTCCCCTCCTCCTCCCAGCTGGCCTCACAAGGCTTGGCCAGAGTCTCCACCTCCTTGTACACCCTGCTATCCTCCCAAACCTCCACCACTCCCCCCCTCTTCTGGCCTCCACCTCCTCCACCAGGCTGGCACCCTCCTCCCCCACTGTTCTGGCGAGCCCCTCCCCCACCTGGCTGGCGTCCCCCTCCCTCACCCTTATGGTATCCCCCTCCCCACCAAGCTCACTTCCCCTGCCTCCACGTGGCTGGCTTCTCCCTACCACCCGAGGCTGCCCTCCACCCACCCTGCCAGGATGCCCTCTATCCACCCAATCTGGCAGCTGTCCACCCACCCCACCCGGATGCCGTCCACGCATCCCACCCAGATGCCGTCCACCCACACCATCCAGCAGCCGTCCACTCACCCCACCCAAATGCCATCCACTCATCCCACCCAGCAGCCGTCCACCCACCCCACCCAGATACCGTCCACCCAACGCCCCCAAATGCCGCTCCCCTCCTCAACCTGACTACTGTCCACCTCCCCTTCATGTCGCGGGTCCTTCTCCCCCGCATGGCTGGGGACCCCTTCCCCTGCACGGTTGGGATCCCCTTCCCCCTCAAGGGGGGGGTGCCCCTCCTCCACCCCTCTGGCATCCCCCTCCCCCACCAGCCTAGGTTCCCGGTAACCCACCCAGCTGGTGTCCCTCTCCATCATTTGGCTGTCCTCCACCTTCCCCACCCAACCTGCCAGATGGGCCTCAGCAGCTGCCTCTGTAACCCAAGGCCTCTCTGGTTCTTTGCCTCTCACATTAAAGCAAAACAAACAAACAAAAAAAGCCAAACTGGTTGTGATCAAGTCAATTCCTACTAATAGCAACCCTATAGGACAGAGTAGAACTGCCCTATAGAGTTTCCAAGGAGGGCCTGGCGAATTCAAGCTGCTGACTTTTGGTTAGCAGCCCTAGCTCTTACCCATATGCCACCAGGGATCCCAGTCCTACTAACCGATTGAAATAAGAGGGACAGCGGTTTTAAGGGAAACGGAAAGTGGCAAGTTTATTATCAGCACAGATAAGGAGCAACATGGGGTCTAGTGACCAGAAGACCATGAGCTTCCCGAGCTGGGAACTTGGGAATCTTTAAGGGGGAGACTGGTTCCAGGTCTTAACACCTCAGTCCCTTTAGCCCGCCCATTCTTGGAATTCCCCTCCCCTGTCCAAGTTTTTGGTTTTGTCCAAGTTTGGGAGTCCCATTTTCGAGACATCTTGGGTTGCATGTACTGGTGGATGGATCTCTCACTCCAGAATGGGCTCCAGGTACAATGGTGGGCTGATAATTCTGCGCCTCTCCAGAGAGAGAAGTTCTGAGGCCAGATTCTGCATGAGCCTGGGTGGCTGCTTGGAGCCAGTTCTCAAGATGCAGCTTTCTGGACTGAATAGTGTTACTAAGAAAATGTTGCCTAGAGCATATCAGCGGTTAGTCACGAAGAAAAGGGGGTTAACAGACCTTGCACAGTAACTCAATCTTACCTTGGGATGCCTCTCAGGAGCCTTAAGCTAGGATTTCATCTCAGCCACATACTTGTAGGCCTCAGTGTCCAAAACCTCTATCACCTCCACACTTTCAGCCTCTGGAGACCTTTACATAGTTGCCAGAGTCTCCTCCTGCGGCGGCCTGGCCACCATTATTGTTGTCCCTATTGTTAAATGGTCTCATTCTACTTCCTTCCAGCTTCCATGGGTGAAAACCCATGTCTGTGGAAAGACAATTCTTTATTTAAGAAATCTTAACTGTGGCATTAAGCTCACTGCAGAAAACTTATCAACTAAAATTGGTACCATTTGAAAAAGAATCTCACAACTGGTGTCTCTCATAAGTTGATTAGATTTAATGTAAGTAAGCGCACAACCACTCAACACATTTGTTTCCTCAACAAACCTTTATTGAGTACCTGCTTTCTGCTATGACAAACAATAGACTTGATGCTTGGCCTCATGGCCTTCAGATGCAACAATCTGAAATTAGTGTGTGCAAAAATTGTCTAGCGCCCATGGCCATCGAGTCCATACTCACTTAAAACGAGCTCACAGGATAGAGTAGAACTACCACGGGGAATTTCCAAGGAATGTGGATTTGAACTGCCAACCTTTTGGTTAGCAGCCCATCTCTTAACCACTGTGCCACCAGGGATCCAGAGAGGACATTACGGCCCAACAAAGTCACCTTTTACAGATGAAGAAACTAAGGTTGAGTGACTTGCCTCTAAACTCCCAGAAAGGATCCCCAAGGTTGTGCTCTTGACCATATTCTCATCTCATTCCACTAGGTCACAATCACTTTCACAACCTGATTGCCCTGTATATACCAGTGATTCACGTTTGTATATTAGGTCAGGACATCTTTCCCCAAGTCTTCATGTGTCAGTATGCTGTCTACCAGAGCCACACTTCAGATCCAAAACACAAACAGGTTGAAACTAGAAGGATGGAAAAAAACATTCCATGTAAATAGTAACTGTGACCCTAATACCTTGCAATATGTTTTCTCCCTTTTCAAAATGGACAATTGAGAGCTTGACATAACACCATAATGATACTCTAAGTAACCTACAAGCTTTTTATTTATTTTTTTTATTGCACCAGCTGCACTGGTCTCTTTCCAAAGTGGTGCAGGGCCCTCTTGGCTCTTGCACCCTTAGTTTCCCTTCTCTTCTTTGTTCTCTTGGGGGATGTCCTTCAGCCTGCAAGACAGTAGCTAGGAAGGCTGCCTGGTGCTTTTGGTCTGCAGCTTTCTTTCTTGCTCCTTATCTTTGTCAGAGTCAACTTGGCAGGCCAGATCCACTAGCCAAGATATTTTATGTAAGTTTTTTTTTTTTTTTTTTGCCTGTTACAAAGGGTCCAGATGTCCAGCATGCACATCTTTTAATAAAGAGTTTCTTGTAGTTGTTTTGTAATGTATACGACCATTCATGGGCTATGTGCTTAAAAATATTAGGTAATCCTTGCCGAAATGATATATAAGCTCTGATGTAAAAACTGCTTTTCGGGACTCCATAAAGACAGCCTGCATTACTGTCAGAACTTCCGTTGGTGCCACCTCCTCCTAATAAACTTCCTCTCTCTTTCTGACTTGGGGTACCTTTCATTGGCTCAACTGCTCCAGGATACAGATCATAATTGGGTCAAAATAACCAAAAAACTTGGATGGCTATATTAATATCAGAAGTAGTTCTACAGTCATAGTTACTTCCATAATGCAGAGAATATCTAGACAGATCAATAGAGAAACAGAGGGTTTGAACAACGCTATAAACCAACTAGACCTAATAGACATATATACAACACTTCACTCAACATCAGTAGAACATGCATTCTTCTTCAATACACATAGATTATTCTCCAGGATAGAGCATACACTAGGTCACTGTCTTAGCTATCAAGTGTTGCTATAACAGAATACCACATGTGAGTGGCTTTAATAAATTCATTTTCTCAAAGTTTAAAAGGCTAGAAGTCTGAAGTCAGGGTGCCAGCTATAGGGGAAGACTCTCGGTTGTTTCTGGGGGATGGTCCTTATCTCTTTTAAGCTTCTGTTTCTTGATTCTGTGGAGAGCTCCTGTGTTGTGGCATCTATCTTCCCCCATCTCTGCCTGCTTGCCTGCTTACTTGCTCAATCTGCTCTTTTATATCTCAAAAGAGATTGATTTAAGACACATCCTTACTACTGCCGCCTCATTAATATATTAAACATTATATATTAATATATATTATATAATAATATATATTAATATAATAAAACCCATTCCCAAATGGGAGTATAAGAACAGGAATAGGGGTTAATGTTTACAATCCATATTTTGTGGGGATGCAATTCAATCTATAACAGTCAATACAAATCTAAATAAATTTAAAAAGGTTAAAATCATACAAAGTCTCTTCTCCAACCACATGGAATGAAACTAGAAATCAAGTAACAGAAGGAAAAGTGGAAATTACAAACATATGGAAATTAAACAACACACTATGAACCAGTGGTCAAAGAAGATACTAAAGGAAAATCAGAAATACTGAGAGATGAGAAAAATGAAAACACCACCTCAAAACTTAAGAGATGCAGCAAGGGCAAGGCTTGTAAACACTGACATGGGGGAAAAAAATCAAATCGAGAAGGCAACTTTACAATTTGAGAAACTAGAAAAAGAACAGCAAACTAATTCCAAAGCTACCACAAGAAAGGAAATAACAAAGATCAAAGCAGAGATAAAATAGAGAGAATAGCAAAACAATAGAACAAAATCAACAAAACTAGAAGTTGGTTGTCTGAAACGATCAGTAAAACTGACATATCAGTAGCTAGACAAAGAAAAGAGAAGATGCAATTTTTTTTTCCAGAAATGAAAGTAGAAACATTACAACAGAATGCATGTGCATTTTCAGAAATGCAAATTATTATAAGAGAATACTAGGAAATTTTTTATACCAACAAATTAGATAACCTAGATGAAATAGACACAGTCCTAGAAACCCACAAACTACCTATATTGATTCAAGAAGAAACAGAAAATCTCACCAGATCCATAACAAGTGAAGAGACTGAATCAGTAATCAGTATCCTCCCAGCAAAGAAAAGCCCAGAACCAGATGGCTTCAGTGAGGAATTCCACCAAACGTTTAAAGAAACATTGACACCAATGCCTCTCAAGCTCTCCCAAAAAATAAGAGGATGGATCACTTCCTAAATCACTTTATGAGACCACCATTACCCTGACACCAAAGCCAGACAAGGATACCAAAAGAAAACTACAACCAAATAATCCCTAACGAACATACAGATAAAAATCCTTAACAAAGTAGTAGCAAACAGTATCCATGACCAAGTGGGGTTTATCCCAGGAACGCAAGGGTGGTTCAACATAAGGAAATCTAACAATGTAATACAATGAAGAAAAAAAAACCAAATGATCATCTCAGTTGATGTGGAGAAGACGGTTGACAAAACCCAATGCCCTTTCATGATGAAATTAATCAAATAACTAGAAATAGGAAGGAACTTAATATGATGAAGGGCATTTATGAAAACCTCACACATAACATCATACTCAATGGTGAAAGGCTGATAAATTTCCATCTAAGGTCAGGAGAAAGACAAGGATGCCTGCTCTCATCACTGCTTTTCAGCATTGTACTGGAAGTTTTAGAGAGAAATTAGGCAAGGGAAAAAAAAGAAAGAGGGAAAGCAAAGTATCCAAATTGGAAAGGAGGAAATAAAAATATCTGTATTCACAGATGGCATGATCCTATATGTAGAAAATCCCAAAGAATCCACATGCACGTGCACGCACGCACACACCCAGACATACACACACAAAAACTAGTGGAGGTAATAAACAAATTTAGTAAAGTTGCAATGTACATGTTCAACACATTAAGGTACATTGGGTTTTTTTACACCAGCAATGAACAATCTGAATAGGATATAAAGAAAACCATTTCATTTACAATAGTATCAAAAAGAATAAAATACCTCGGCGTAAAGTTAATCAGGGAAGTGAAACACTTATACACTGAAAACTAAAACTTTTCTAAAAGAAATGAAAGGAGGTGAATAAATGGAAGGACATTCCATGTTCATGGATCGGAAGACTTAATATTAAGATGTCAATACTACACAAAGTAATCTACAGGTTCATTGTAATCTCTGTGCAAACTCTATAGTTATCTAGTGCTTCAGGAAAAGCTGGTGGCGTAGTAGTTAAATGCTATGGCTGCTAACCAAAAGGTCAGCAGTTCGAATCCACCAGGCGCTTCTTGGAAACTCTGTAGGGCAGTTCTACTCTGCCCTATGGGGTCGCTGTGAGTTGTAATCAACTCGACGGCAGTGGGTTTGGATTTTTTGGTTTTTTCTAGTGCTTCTATAACACAAAAACTACAAGTAGATGGCTTTAACAAACAAGAGTTTTATTTCTTCACAGTTTAGGAGGCTAGAGCTCCAAATTCACAGTGCTGGCTATAGGGGAAGGTTTTCTCTCTCATGGCTCTATAGAAATGTCATTTCTCTTTGAGCTTCTGCTCCTGGGCAATTTTCATGTGGCATGGCATTTCATTCCCCCCATGTCTGCTTCTTTAGCTTGCCTGTTTAATCTCTTTTATATCTCAAAAGAGACTGACTTCAGACACACCCTATATTAATCCTTTCTCACTAACATAACAAAGACAACTCCTTCCCAAATGGGATTATAAACACAGGAATAGCAGTTGTGATTTAAAACACATATTTTGGGGAGAAACAATTCAATCTGCCACAAATTCCAACAACCTTATTTTGCACAAACAGAAAAGCTGAGTCTCAAATTCATATGGAGAGGTGAGGAAAAGATGGCAGAGTAGTCAGATGCTTCAGGTGATCCCTCTTCAACAAAGACCCAAAAAACAATTGAAACAATTATATTTACGACAAGCTGGGAGCCCTGAATATCAAAGGCAAACTTAGAAAATGGACTGAGTGGCAGAGGTAGGGAGACATGGTTCAGAAGCAGAGAGGAGTTGCCAGACCTGAATCACCCAGGAACCCTCAGGCACCATTCTCGGGAGAGTGGCTGGCTGGTGTAGCGTTCGGTCGCAGTTTCCTCAAGGAGAAAACAGCCAGCTGCACAGCCTACTCACACCTCTGCAACCAGAGAAGAGCGGCACTCTAGACAAAAGCTAAGCACTGGCATATATTTTACCTTGCCCCCAGCCCCTGGGCCTGAGATAGGCCCTGCAGAAAGCTTAGAGCCATTGTCCCAGCCACAGAGAAGGAATAAATTTATAATTGGGGGAAAAGATAATCTGCCAACTCCACTAACCTGGGGAGCTTAGGACAGAAGCAGTTCCCGTCCATGCATAAATGATCTGTGGACATTGAATACCTTTCCCCCCTGCACTGACCTGTGTGGGCCTATTTCAGAAGGATAGACCCTTGTTGGCAGATTGCAACTGTTTCAGCTGTGCAGTGGAGAGGTGGGTGTTTGATGTTTCACACAGCTTTGCCTATTAAACAGGGTTCTCACCTACCCACATCAGGGACCTAAGGACTAGTGGCTCCACTCAGGTCACCCAAGCACCCACAACAGGGATAACTGGCACATCCCAGTCCTTACAACCAAAAGCATTGGGTGCCCATGGTCTGCTGCAGAACCCACCCACCTGTATGCTCTAGGGAACCAGGATGGGCTTTCCTCACAGACACTCGGGGACAGTTGTCAGCCCCCTGCCTTGTTCAGAGTGTGATCCCCTGCTGCAACCAGATACTGGTACCTACACCAATCACCCCTGCCCCTCTAAGACTGTAGGACAGAGCCTGTACTACATACTTGATGACTAACTACTTGGACACCTGAGCTGAATCCATACAAGAAAAGTGAATAGACTCCTAGGCTGATATACCTGATAACAGCTCTACCCATCTGGTGACAGGACGTTAGCACTTCAAAGGTGAAAATAATCAGTGTAGCTCACTCAAGCAACCCATTTGGGCATATCAAAACAAAACTAAGCCAGAAGCTAGGACCCAGTAAGCAAACATAAAATAAACTAATAGCTTATACATGGCTCGGAGACAACAGTTAATATCAAATCACATAAAGAAGCAGACCATGATTGCTTCAACAAGCTCTCAAAACAAAGAATCAAGAGATCTTCTGGATAAAGGTGCCTTCCAGGAATTACTGGATGCAGAATACAAATGATTAACATACAGAATCCTTCAAGACATAAGGAACGAAATCAGGAAGGAGATCAGGCAATACACAGAACAAGCCAAGGAACACACAGATAAAGCAAGGATATAATGAAAAATTTAATAAGCTGCAAGAATCAATAGAGAGACAGCAATCAGAAATTCAGAAGATTAACAATAGAATTACAGAATTGGAAAACTCGATAGAAAGTCAGAGGTGCAGAATTGAGCAAGTGGAAGGCAGAATTGGTGAGACTGAAGATAAAGTACTTGGCACCAATATATTAGAAAAAAAATCAGATAAAAGAATTTTAAAAAATGAAGAAACCCTAAGAATCATATGGGACTCTATCAAGAAAAATAACTGACGAGTGAATGGAGTACCAGAAGAGGGAGAGATAACAGAAAATACAGAAAGAATTGATGAAGATTTGTTGGCAGAAAACTTCCTGATATCGTGAAAGATGAGAAGATATCTATCCAAGATGCTCATGGAACTCCACATAAGGTAGATCTTAAAAAAAAGTCACCAACACATATTATAATCAAACTTGCCAAAACCAAAGATAAAGAGAGAATTTTAAGAGCAGCCAGGGAGAAACAAAAAGTCACCTATAAAAGGGAGGGTCAATAAGAATAAGCTTGGACTACGACGGTACTGGGTACTCAGCAGAAGCCCTGCAGGGAAGAAGGCAATGGGATGACTTACATAAAGCACTGAAGGAAAAAAATTGCCAGCCAAGAATCATATATCCAGCAAAACTGTCTCTCAAATAAGAAGGCAAAAATCGGACATTTCCAGATAAATAGAAGTTTAGGGAATTTGTAAAAAGAAAACTAAAACTACAAGAAATACTAAAGGGAGTTCTCTAGTTAGAAAATTAATATCAGGTATCAGTCCAAGACTAGAACACAGGACAGGGCAACCAAATATCAACTCAGATAGGGAAATCTCAAAAATGAATAAAGATTAAAAAAAAAAAAACCCTCAAAACAGGGATGTCATTATATAAAAGAAGACAACATTAAAACAATAAAGAGGAACTAAGAAATGTAGTCATAGATCTTTCATATGGAGAGGAAGACAAGGTGATATAAAGTATTAAAAGTTAGATTTAAACTTAGAAAACTAGAGGTAAATATTGAGTGAACCATGAAAGAGAAGAACAATCCTACTCATCAAAATAAAATACAAGAAAAAAATAGAGCCTCAGCAGAAACAAAATCAACAACAACGAATAAGAGGAAAAGACAATATATAAAGATAAACTACTCAGCACAAAAAATTAAGTGGGAAAAAGAAACTGCCAACAACTCACAAAAAAAGACATCAAAATGACAACATTAAACTCATACCTATTCATAATTACGCTGAATATAAAAGCACTAAATGCACCAATAAAGAGGCAGTGAGTGGCAGAATGGATTTAAAAACATGATCCGTCTATATGCTGCCTATAAGAGACACACCGTAGACTTAAAGACACAAACAAATTAAAACTCAAAGGATGGAAAATATATATCAAGGAAACAACAATCAAAAAGGAGCAAGAGTGGCAATATTAATTTCTGAGAAAATATACTTTAAAGTTAAATCCACCATAATGGATACGGAAGGACGCTATATAATGATTAAAGGGACAATATACCAGGAGGATATAACCATGTTACATATTTATGCACCCAATAACAGGACTTTGAAATACATAAAACAAACTCTAACAGCACTGAAAAGTGAGATAGACAGCTACACAATTATAGTAGGAGACTTCAACACACCACTTTCAGTGTGGGACAGAACATCCAGAGAGAAGCTCAGTAAAGACATGGAGGAGCTAAATGTCACAATCAACCAACTTGACCTCAGAGACATATGCAGAACACTCCACCCAACAGCAGTCAAGTATACTTTCTTTTCTAGTGCACATGGAACATTCTCCAGAATAGACCACATATTAGGTCATAAACCAAGCCTTAACAGAGTCCAAAACATTGAAATATTACAAAGCATCTTCTCTGACCAGAAGGCCATAAAAGTAGAAATCAATAACAAAAAGAGCAGGGAAAAGAAATCAAACACTTGGAAACTGAACAATACCCTGCTCAAAAACAACTGGGTTACAGAAGACCTAAAGAAGAGAATAAACAAATTCATAGAATCCAATGAGAATGAAAACAGTTCCTATCAGAACCTTTGGGACACAGTGAAAGCAGCGCTCAGAGGTCAATTTATATCGATAAATGCACACATACAAAGAGAAGAAAGGGCCAAAATAAAAAAATTATCCCTACAACTTGAACAAATAGAAAGGGAGCAACAAAAGAAGCCCTCAGGCACCAGAAGAAACCAAATAATAAAAATTAGAGCAGAATTAAATGAAATAAAAAAAAAAAAAACAGAAAAACAATTAAAAGAATTAACAAGACCAAAAGCTGGTTCTCCCAAAAAATTAACAAAATTGATAAACCATTGGCCAGACTAACAAAAGAAAAACAGGAAAGGAAGCAAATAGCCCGAATAAGAAATGTGATGGGCGATATCACAACAGACTCAACTGAAATTAAAAGAATCATATCAGATTACTATGAAAAATTGTACTGTAACAAATTTGAAAACCTAGAAGAAATGGATGAATTTCTAGAAACACACTACCTACCTAAACTAACACAAACAGAGGTAAAACAAACAAACCCATAACAAGGGAAGAGATTGTAAAGGAAATCAAAAAACTCCCAAGAAAAAAAAACCCTGCCCGGATGGCTTCACTGCAGAGTTCTACCAAACTTTCAGAGAAGAGTTAACACCACTACTACTAAAGGTATTTTAGAGCACAGAAAAGGATGGAATGCTTCCAAGCTCATTCTATGTAGCCAGGATATCTCTGATACCAAAAAGAGGTAAAGACACCACAAAAAAAGAAAATTACAGACCTATATCCCTCATGAACTTAGATACAAAACACCTCAACAAAATTCTATCCAATAGAATTCAACAACATATCAAAAAAATAATTCACAATGACCAAGTGGGATTCATACTAGGTATGCAGGGATGGTTCAACATTGGAAAACAATTATTGTAATCCATCATATAAATAACACAAAAGACAAGAACCACACAATCTTATCAAATGATTCAGAAAAGGCATTTGACAAAGTTCAACACCCATTCATGATAAAAACTCTCAGCAAAATAGGAATAGAAGGAAAATTCCTCAACATAATAAAGGGCATTTATACAAAGCCAACAGCCAACATCATCCTAAATGGAGAGTCTGAAAGCATTTCCCCTGAGATCAGAAAGCAGACAAGGATGCCCTTTATCACCACTCTTATTTAACTTTGTGCTGTAGGTCCTAGCCAGAGCAGTTTGGCTAGATAAAAAAAATAAAGGGCATCCAGACAGGTAAGGAAGAAGTAAAAGTACCTCTATTTGCAGATGACATGATCTTATATACAGAAAACCCTAAAGAATCCTCAAGAAAACTACAGAAACTAATAGAAGGGCTCAGCAGAGTGTCAGGATATAAGATACATTTATAAAAATCAGTTGGATTCCTCTACACCAACAAAAACAACATCGAAGAGGAAATCACCAAATCAATGCCATTCACAGAAGCCCCCAAGAAGATCAAATACTTAGGAATAAATCTTACCAGAGACACAAAAGACACATACAAAGAAAACTACAAGACACTACTGCAAGAAACCAAAAGAGACCTACATAAATGGAAAAAAATACCTTGCTCATGGATAGGAAGACTTAACATTGTAAAAGTGTCTATTCTACCAAAAGCGATCTATAGATACAATGCAATTCCGATCCAAATTCCAATGACACTTTTTAATGAGATGCAGAAACAAATCACCAACTTCATGTGGAAGGGAAAGAGGCCCTGAATAAGTAAAGCATTACTAAAAAAAAAGAAGAACAAAGTGGGAGACCTCATTCTACCTGGTTTTAGAACCTATTATACTGCCACAGTAGTCAAAACAGCCTGGTATTGGTACAACAGATACATAGCCCAATGGAACAGAACTGAGAATCCAGACACAAATTCATCCACATATGAGCAGCTGATATTTCACAAAGGCCGAAAGTCAGTTAAATGGGGAAAAGACAGTCTCTTTAACAAATGGCGCTGGCAAAACTGGATATCCATCTACAAAAAATTGAAACAACACCCATACCTCACACCACGCACAAAAATGAACTCAAAATGGATCAAAGATCTAAATATAAAATCTAAAATGATAAAGATCATGGAGGAAAAAATAGGGACAATGCTAGGACCACTAATACATGGCATAAACAGTATACAAAACATTACTAACAATGCAGAAGAGGAACTAGATAACTGGGAGCTCCTAAAATTCAAACACCTATGCTCATCCAAAGACTTCACCAAAAAAGTAAAAAGATTACATACAGGCTGGGAAAAAGTTTTTACTTAGGACATTTCCGATCAGCATCTGATCTCTAAAATCTACGTGATACTGCAAAAACTCAACTACAAAAAAGGAAATAACCCCATTAAAAAATGGGCAAAAGATGTGAACAGGCATTTCACTAAAGAAGGCATTCAGGTAGCTAAAAGATACATGAGGGAAAAACACCAAGACATATTATCATCAAACTCACCAAAACCAAAGATAAACAGAAAATTTTAAAAGCAGCCAGGGAGAAAAGAAAGGTTTCCTTCAAGGGAGGATCAATAAGAATAAGTTCAGACTACTCAGCAGAAACCATGCAGGCAAGAAGGGAATGGGACCACATATACAGAACACTGAAGGAGAAAAACTGCCAGCCAAGGATCATATATCCAGCAAAACTCTCTCTGAAATATGAAGGAGAAATTAAGGTATTTACAGATAAACACAAGTTTAGAGAATTTACAAAAACCAAACCAAAGCTACAAGAAATACTAAAGGATATTGTCTGGTCAGAGAACCAATAATATCACATATCAGCACAACACAAGATCACAAAACAGAACGTCCTGATATCATCTCAAATAGGGAAATCACAAAAACAAATTAAGATCAATAAAAAAAAAAATACACATAACAGGGAAGATCATAATAATCAAAAAGAGGGACTAAATACAGGAGGCATAGAACTGCCATATGGAGAGAGATACAAGGCGATATAGAACAATACAAGTTAGGTTTTTACTTAGAAAAATAGGGGTAAATAATAAGGTAACCACAAAAAGGTATAAAAACTCTATAACTCAAGATAAAAGCCAAGAAAAACGTAACGACTCAACTAACATAAAGTCAAACACTATGAAAATGAGGATCTCACAATTTACTAAGAAAAACGTCTCAGCACAAAAAAGTTTGCGGAAAAATGAAATTGTCAACAACACACATAAAAAGGCATCAAAATGACAGCACTAAAAACTTATTTATCTATAATTACCCTGAATGTAAATGGACTAAATGCACCAATAAAGAGACGGAGAGTCACAGACTGGATAAAGAAACACGATCCATCTATATGCTGCCTACAAGAGACACACCTTAGACTTAGAGACACAAACAAACTCAAAGGATGGAAAAAAGTATATCAAGCAAACAATAAGCAAAAAAGAAGAGGAGTAGCAATATTAATTTCTGACAAAATAGACTTTAGACTTAAATCCACCACAAAGGATAAAGAAGGACACTATATAATGATAAAAGGGACAATTGATCAGGAAGACATAACCATATTAAATATTTATGCACCCAATGACAGGGCTGCAAGATACATAAATCAAATTTTAACAGAATTGAAAAGTGAGATAGATACCTCCACAATTATAGTAGGAGACTTCAACACACCACTTTCGGAGAAGGACAGGACATCCAGTAAGAAGCTCAATAGAGACACAGAAGACCTAATTACAACAATCAACCAACTTGACCTCAACTCTCCACCCAACTGCTGCAAAATATACTTTTTTTTCTAGCGCACATGGAACATTCTCTAGAATAGACCACATATTAGGTCATAAAACAAACCTTTGCAGAGTCCAAAACATGGAAATATTACAAAGCATCTTCTCAGACCACAAGGCAATAAAACTAGAGATCAATAACAGAAAAACTAGGGAAAAGAAATCAAATACTTGGAAAATGAACAATACCCTCCTGAAAAAAGACTGGGTTATAGAAGACATCAAGGAGGGAATAAAGAAATTCATAGAAAGCAACGAGAATGAAAATACTTCCTATCAAAACCTCTGGGACACAGCAAAAGCAGTGCTCAGAGGCCAATTTATATCGATAAATGCACACATACAAAAAGAAGAGCTGCCAACCAAAAGGTTGGCCGTTTGAATTCACCAGTTGCTTCTTGGAAACCCTGTGGGCAAGTTGTATTCTGTCCTACAGGGTAACTATGAGTCAGAATTGACTCAGCTGCAATGGGTTTGGTTTTTGGGTACCCCATTCAGAGGATCCCTGGTGCCACAGTGGTTAAAGCACTCAGCTGCTAACTGAAAGCTCAGCTGTTTGAACCCACCAGCTGCTCCAAAGGAAAAAGATGTGGCAGTCTGCTTTCATAAAGATTACAGCCTTGGGAACCCTATGGGGAGGTTCTACTCTACAGTTCTGCCTACAGAGTTGCAATAAGTCAAAATCAATTCAAAGGCAATGAGTTTGGTTTGGTTTTAGTTATCCCCGTTCAACAGATACCTAACACTGAGGATAAGAGAAGGAAATGCCAACAAGCTGCTAAGCAATAGAGCACTCCTTCTTTCCCTCTTATATATGAACTTCTGTCTCCACACATTTTGGAGTTTTCTATAACTTTATTATTTAAATGCAAATACAGAAAATTATGTCAATAAAGAAGGGAAGGCTTTCAAAAAAAAAAGATACATGAGGAAATGCTCACGATCATTAGCTATTAGAGAAATGCAAATCAAAACTACAATGAGATTCAATCTCACTCCAAAAAGTCTGGCATTAATCCAAAATAATAAATGTTGGAGAGGTTGTAGAGAGACTGGAACACTTATACTCTGCTGGTAGGAATGTAAAATGGTAAAACGACTTTAGAAATCAATTTGGCGCTTCCTTAAAAAACTAGAAATAGAACTACCATAAGATCCAGCAATCCCAGTCCTTGGAATAAAACCCAAAACCCACCGCCATCGAGTTGATTCCAACTCATAGCAACCCTATAGGACTGAGTAGAACTGCCCCATCGAGTTTCCAAGGAGCGCCTGGTGGATTCAAACTGCCGACCTCTTGGTTAGCAGCTGTAGCACTTAACCACAATGCCACCTTGGAATATATCCTAGAGAAATAAGAGCCTTTACACAAACAGATATATGTACACCCATGTTCATTGCAGCACCGTTTACAATAGCAAAAAGATGGAAGCAACCAAGGTGCCTACCAACAGACAAATGGATTAATTATGGCACATTCACACAATGGAATACTACTCATCCATTAACAACAACGGTGAATCTGTGAAACATTTTGTAACATGGAGGAATCTGGAAGGCATTATGCTGAGTGAAATTAGTCAGTCACGAAAGGACAAATATTGTATGAGACTACTATTACAAGAACTCGAAAAATAGTTGAAACAGAGAAGAAAATATTCTTTGACAGTTACGAGAGGGGGAGGGAGGGAGAGAGAGGGCTTTCATTAATTATATAGTAGATAACTATTTTAGGTGAAGGGAAAGGCAACACACAATACAGGAGAGGTCAGCACAAGTGGACTAAACCAAAAGCAAAGAAGTGTCCTGAATAAACTGAACTCTTCGAAGGCCAGCGTAGCAGGGGCAGGGGTTTGGGGACCATGTTTTCAAGGGAAATCTAAGTCAATTGGCATAATAAAAACTATTTAGAAAACATTCTGCTTCCCACTTTGGAAAGTGGCATCTGGGGTCTTAAACGACAGCAAGTGGCCATCTAAGATGCATCAATTGGTCTCAATCCACATGGAACAAAGGAGAATGAAGAACACCAAAGACACAAGGTAATAATGAGTGCAAGAGACAGAAAGGGCCACAAAAATCAGAGACTACATCAGCCTGAGACCTGAAGAACTAGTAGATGGTGCCTGGCTACAACCAATAACTGCCCTGACAGGGAACACAACAGAGAACCCCTAAGGGAGCAGTGGGATGCAATCCTCAAATTCTCATAAAAAGACCAGACTTAATGGTCTGACTGAGACTAGAAGGATCCCAGAGGTCATGGTGCCCAGACCTTTTGTTAGCCCAAGACTGGAACCATTCCCAAAGCCAATTCTTCAGACAGGGATTGGACTGGACTATGGGGTAGAAAACGATACCGGTGAGAAGTGAGCTTTTTGGATCAAGTAGACACATGAGACTATGTGGGCAGCTTCTGTCTGAAGGAGAGGGCAGAGGGAGTCAGAAGCTGGCTAAAAGGACACAAAAATAAAGAGTGGAGGGAAGGAGTGTGCTGTCTCATTAGGGGGAGACCAACTAGAGTATATTGCAAGGCATGTATAAATTTTTGTATGAGAGATGGATTTGATTTGTAAACTTTCATTTAAAGCACAATAAAAATTTTTTAAAAATTCATATGGAATTGCAAGGGGCCCTAAACGGCCCCAACAATCTTGGAAAAGAAGAATAAAAGAGGAGGAATGCAATAGAATACTACTCTGCTATCAAGATAAATGAAGTTCTGATATGTATCACAGCATGAATTTGAAAACTTCATGCTGAGTAAAATTAGTCAATCACAAAAGGACAAATATTGTATGATTTCACTAACAAGGAGTAATTTAAAATAGACAAAGGTTTTGAGATCAGAGTTTCATAGTGGTTACCAGGGAAAGGAGGGATGGAGAAAGGGTGTTTCATTGTTTATGCAGCTTACATTTTTGTTTATGGAGATGTAAAATTGCTAGATATTGGTGGTGGTTGCACATGATCGATGTAACAGGTTTTATTGAATTCCACATGTGAAAAATGTTTAATTGGCAGATGTGTTCTTTATATCTTTACAACACTGAATTTTTAAAAGGAAAAAAAAGAAATTGAAAATAAAAATGTAAATCCAGACAGTTCACCAAAGAGGACTTTTAGACAGCCAACAAACACATGAAAATTTGTTTGAGAACATTAGCCATTAGAGAGATGCAAATCAAAAATACAATGAGATACCACTTGTCATGGATTGAACTGTGTCCTGAAAAATATCTGTCAAGTTGCTAGGCCATGATTCCTAGTATTGTGTGGTTATCCTCCATTTTGTGATCTGATATAATTTTCATATACTGTAAATCCTAAACTCTGACTGTGGTCAATGAGGCAAGACTAGGTTCCGTTAAAAAGCATTTGGGAGGGATTCAACACCCTTACTCAAGTCACAGCCCTGGTATGATGTAAGCGGAATTTCCTTGGGGTGTCACCTGCATCACGTTTAATCTTACAACGGATGAAAGAGAAGCAAACAGAGAGAGAGAGACATTATTACTACCAAGCAAGAAAAGCCAGGAGCAGAGTGAGTCCTTTAGATGCATTGAGAAGTTCCTAATCGAGGGAAAGGTTAATGACAACGACCTTCCCCCAGAGCTGACACAGAAAGTTTTCCCTCTAAAACTGGCGCCCTGCATTTGGACTTCTACCGTCCTAAACTGTAAGAGAGTAAATTTGTTTGCTATAGCCATTCACTTGTGGTATATCTGTTACAGCAGCACTACATAACGAAGTCACCACTTACCTCTGCAAAAATGGTACTGACCGAAAAAGCAGAAAACAACAAATGCTGGTGAGGTTGTGGGGATATTGGAACACTTCTACATTGTTGGTAGGATTGTAAAGTGGTACAACCACTATGGAAAAGCATAAGGCACTTCCTCAAAAAGCTAGAAATAGAAATACTTCATGATTCAACAATCCCACTCCTAGGGATCTAACAGCAGTAACGTGAATACACAGGTGAATCACCTTTGTAATTTGCAGCATTATTCACAAGAGTAAAAAGACGGCAACAATCTAAGTGTCCAGCAATGGATGGATGCATGCATAAACAAATTGTGCTACAAATGTACAATGAAATAGTGCACAGCTAAAAAAATAATGACAAGTTTTTGAAACATCTTACAACATGGATGAATACGGAGGACATTATCCTGAGTGAAATAAATCAATCACTAAAGGACAAATATTGCATGGTCTCACTTTTCTAAAAAGACAAGAATAGCTATATTAACATATACAGAAAGCTGTGTTCTTTGGTGTTTCCCAGGGATGGAAGGAGAAGGGAGGGGGAACCACTTTCTAAATAGCAGACTTTTGTTATTTTTTGTGATGGGAAAGGCAATACTCAATACGGGTGAAATCTGCACAATTTGACCAAGGTAAATGACAACACAAAAAGTACACGAATTAGGGACAATTTTCATAAATGCTAGAACACATACAATTTTGCAACAATAACTAACAAATATGTGTGTGGTTACATAAGTAAATATGTATGCACACATGTGTATAAGAAGGCACATGGGAATACATGGGTGTTCAGGTATAGGCCTATCTGTAGGCATCTGTATGTACACGTTTGTGTGTGCTGCATATCTATTCATATATATAATAAAGCACATAGGGGGCACAGTTACGGATACTTTCTAGATATAACCATACTGGGTTTGAAGGCTTAGGACCATAGTCTCATGGGACAACTTGGTCACTTGGCATAATATAGTTCATAAAGATGATACTCTACATCCTAGTTTGGTGAGTGCTGTCTGTGGTCTTAAAAGCTCACCAGCAGCCATCTAAGATATAAGTGTTGTCTCTACTCATCTTGAGCAAAAGAGAAAGAAGGAAAACAAAGACTCAAAGAAGGAACTAGTCTACAGGACTAATAGCCCACACAAACCATGGCCCCATCTATCCTGAAACCAGAAGAAGTAGATGGTGCACAGATACCACTACCAACTGTTCTGATCAGGGACACAACAGATGGTCCCACACAGAATCAGAGAAAAATGTACAACAAAACTCAAATTCCTAAAAAAGGCCTGACTTCCTGGACCTGAACAGACAAAAGGAAATCCCAAGACTGTCACCCTGACATACCCTTTGAACTTAGAACTGAAGCCATTCCCAGAGGTTACCTTTCAGACAAATGACAAATGGGATCAGAAAATAATAAACAATATCATCCACGAGTACTGTGGTCCTTTAAATAATCATCTGTATGACACCAAATGGTCAACATTTACCCTAAAACAAAGATGACAAGATAAGGGGGGTGGTGGTATGGAAGCTAGATTAATGGAGACAGAACAACTAGAACGGAAATAATGTCAATGCCTACACATTGTAAAAACCTACCAGTATCGTGGAACAATATGTCTAGGAACTGTTAAATAGGAACCTAATTTGCTCTGTAAACTTTCACCAAAATCATAATAAAATAATATAAAAAATTGTGAGTCCATTTACAACCCAAAACATAATAGTACATAGTGAAAAAAGAAAATAACAGTGAGAGTTTACTTTGGGGAAAAAAAAAAACCAACCTAAAGAGTGTGAAAATAAGTTTATATTTAACCACACAGACCAGACGACCACAATTAGGTTATAATTGCAACTATGCTCTAATTCTTGGAATAAACAAAGCATGAATGGATGCTGATGGAGAAGAGTTTATGTAAAAATTTTCCAACAAAATCATATGTTGAGTATCATGACATCTTTCACTTCATTGCTAACCTGTACAGCACCATGAGAGGATGGCCATTTTTTTACCCCAAAATTTGAGGGCTTCAGCAATTTTCATGAAAGACTCTAAATATCTAATAAGAAATTCATTCTCTTCTGAAGGGCCTATTCCATCTCCCCTCTTGTCATTTTCTCTCAGGTGTAAACTGCCCCAACTCTCTAAAGTCCTTATTTGCCAATAGTTTTGTGAATGATCTTAGTATTTCTTCAGCATCACCCTCTTCCCATCTTGAATCTTATGCCTCATGGACAATCAGCAAGAGAGGCAAAGCAACAAAGCTATTGAAAGGAGACTCTGGAATATACACCCCTGAGTTAAACACGGAGGGATGTATGAGAAGAACACCCAAAGACAAAACAGGGACTATGACTCAGTTGTATGCTGCATAGTTAGATCACGTTAGGTGGGAGCATGGCCTTATCTAGAGAAAAAGTACATTGAAGGAGCCATGAATGGATACCACACTGACACATTACAAACCATCTCAGGGACCAGAGACAGAAAGCAGCAAGTTCATTAGTAAAGATCATTGTGTTTAGGGCCAATGCAACCCCAGGGTAATGAAGATGCCAGTGGTCCCTTCTGCATATGGGGTTAAGAGCTTGCGCTTTACAAATATAGAGCTCTGGTGGCACAGTGGTTAAGAGCTCAGGCTGCTAACCAAAAAGGTCAGCAGTTGGATCCACCAGCCACTCTCTGGAAACCCTAGGGTGCAGTTCTACTCTGTCCTATAGGGTTGCTATGAGTCGGAATCAACTTGACGGGAACAGGCTTGATATATATGGTTTTATAGAGTCCTTGGGATGTGAAAGCACTGCCCTAAGGCCTTCATACCTATTAACTCGTTTAACCCAACCCTCAATGTTCTTAGCTGCCATCAAGTCAGCCCCAGACTCCTGGAAGTCCCATGTGTTAAGAGTAGAACTGTTCCATAGTTTTCTTGACAGATCACCAGGTCTTTCTTCAATGTTGTTAGCTGCCATCAAGTCAGCTCCAGACTCCTGGAAGTCCTATGTGTTAACAGTACAAATGTTCCACAGAGTTTTCTTGACAGATCACAAGGCCTTTCTTCCACGGAGTCACTGGGTAGGTTCGAACCCTTAACCTTTGTGTTAGCAGCTGATCACAAACTTCGTGTACTACCCAGGCTCCTTCAACGGTATGAAGCGGGTGCTATTTTTAATCCCATTTCAGGATGAGAAAACTGCGTCACAGAGCAATGAAGAGAGCTGTCTTAAGTATCAAAGCTATTACACAGTAGAGTCCAGATTTTAATCAAGGTGTCTGGTTCTGAACCCATGTACTAAGCCATACTCTTAAAAAAGAGAGAGAGAAAGAAACATTACCCTATAGTAATAATTCTTGGATATTACAGGAAATAGAGATTTTTTTTTTTTTATTTCCAAAGTAAACAGTTATATACAGGGGAATAAGTTGCTGAATATACATAAATGATTAAGCTAAAATTTCAGGCTTCTAGGAAATTTCACACTGGTAGAAACTTCTCGAGCCAAGGACCTAGAGCTCTGGGAAGACAAAGCATCACCCCATCTGTCGTCTAGAGGCCTCGAGAGCCCTGGGTGCAATTGAGCATTGGTGTTTCTTAGCACAGAGTGTTGAGGTCTTCATTTTTCAAGTCCAGGACACAGGCAGGCTGCGAGTCTCAGGCTCCCTATGCCAGTTACTCTCTGTGCGAAGGGAAGGTGTGATCCTCCAAAGCCAATAGTTGGGAAGGGAGCACCCCAATCCCGGCATCCACCTCCGAACTCATGAAGGAAGGAACAGCTGATCTTGCAGGTACCAAATCAGTCCAGCAGAGGTAGAGAATGCCCTGGTGGAGCACCCAAAGGTGGCTGAATCAGCAATGGGGAGCACTCCAGAGCCCATTCGAGGGGAGGTGGGTAAGGACATGGATGTTATCATGTCTGTGTGTGGGCACTGGGAAGCCAGAAGCAGGATCAACTTCAAGGCACTGTCTAGCCAGCCTTGGTCCTCTGGTGCAGAGGGCATAATTGATGTGTGTGTGGACTTACACTTAGTGGTCAGCAGATGGCACTGGGCCTCATCTGTGCCACTGTGAATAAGGATTATGAACGATGACCACGAAGGTTGTGACGGTTAAGCTTGTGTGTCAACCTGGCTGGGCCGTGATTCTCGGTAGCTTGACAGTCGGATGATGTTGTGATCCCTTCCATGACGAAATCTGATAATGATGTGATAACCTCCATGATGGGATCTGCTGTGAGTAGCCAATCAGTTGAAACGGAGTTTCCTTGGGCATTTGTCCTGCATTGAATATAAGTGGATATTCTAACAAGGCTTGTGGGCTTTCGCTCATTCTGGGTTCTGCAGCTGGCTCCTATTCATCCCACCTCCGGTTCTTGAGACTTGAGCTAGCAACTTATGTGTGGTCTTGCCTGCAGATCTTCAGATCTGTCGATCTTCACAGCCTGTGAGCAGGAGTCCTTAATGGGTACCAACGCATTTAACTCTCACAACAACCCACTGAGTTAAGTATTCTTATTATACTCTTTTTATAGAAAAGGCGTGGTCCCTAGCAAGCAGTTGTCTATTAACCTACCCTGAAGGTTGGCCCTTTGAACCCACTCAGTGGCACTGCTGAAGAAAGGCCTGTCAATCTGCTTTCATAAAGTTAACAGCGAAGAAGACCCTATGGAGCAATTCTACCCTGTACCACATGGGGACACCATGAGTCAAATCAACTGGAAGGCAATGGGTTTGGTTTCATTTTTATAGACTAGGAAACAAGTATAAAGAAGTTAACTAACTCGCCTGGATCACACAGCTAATAAGTGTGGAGCTAGAATGAGAATCTAAGCAATCTGGCTCCACAGTGTGCATTCCTTCATTTAACAAGTATTTGTTGAAAACCTACTATGTACTGAGACATATGCAGCCAAATTGGGGGTATCATTAATCATCATCATCAATTGCCAATACTTATTGCTCACTAGGTTCCATGCGGGGAACTCTACATACAATAACATTAATAATTATGATGATATTATTACTACTACTACTGCTAACAACAGTAAAAATAAATTAAAACTAGCCAGATGGTTCATATGTATCATCACTTGGAATATTTACAGATACCCAACAAGGGATGAACTTTTATTGTTCCTCTTTCACACATAACGAAACTGAAGTTAAGGGAAGGAAATAATTTTCCAAGGACATAGATGGCATCAGAAGTAGTTAGATTGGAACCTAATCCTTTCCTTTTCCAAAGTCGCCATGCTCTTATCAAGTATATGGCTCAAGCATCACCTTGTTCCTCCAATCATTCAATAGACATTACATTTTTGATGTCACAGTGGTTCAGTGCTCGACTATTAATTGAAAGGTTGGCGGTTCAAACCCACCAGCCCCTCTGTGGGAGAAAGATGTGGCAGTCTGCTTTCATAAAGCCTTGGAAAACCTATGGGGCAGCTCTAGTCTGTCCTATAGGGTTGCTCTGGGTGGGAATTGACTCAAAAGCAATTGGTGGGGTATATAATATATTGGCACTCTTTCTGACATCACTCCTGTGCAGCAGCTGGTAAAGGTGTTCATCGTCCTGGCCCCACAGTTCCTGTCCCATAAGCAGGACTAGCTCACCTAGGAGCTCCAGCATCATGTCAATGGAGAGACAGCCCGGTACAAATACCTGAGGAAGGTGAGTATGGTAGATGGGTAGGGTCTGGTCCTCCTAGCTGGCTCTGGTGCTTAGCTCTCCCAGGTCCTCCAGGGTGGTGAGGGCTAAGTTTAGGTAAACAACAGCAGAAGGAGCAACTCAACTTGAGGAAGAGGTGGAGTTGACTTAATTGATTGGGATCCTCCAGCCTGTGTCAAAAACCAAAAAGAATCTCATTGCTGCCAAGTTAACCTAAAGTAAAAAAAAAAAAAAATGAGACAAGTGTCAAAAGACATAAGTACAAGAAGGTTATTTATAATCCTGCAAAATTTGAAAAAGAAAAGTCCAAATCAGCAGCTTCCAAGCTATCTGTAACCTGATTCATAGTAGGAAATACATTTTGTATTGCAACCCAATACTTATACACATTAACATAACTTACAATAGTTAATAAAATATTTACCATTATAACTCTCAATACATTGAATATTTTCTACTCTACTTCAGTTTTTTAAATGCTAGTTGCCACCAACAAAATTCTTTTTACAACTCTCTAATAGGCTACAGTCTATGGTTTGAAAATCACTGATCTCAATGTCCAACATACAGAAGTGATTCAATTATTCCCAGAATAAACATAGGCTCCTCTGGTGACGCAGCGGTTAGCTGCTCGGCTGCTAATCAAAAAGTAGATGGTTTGAACCCACCAGCCACTCCCTGGGAGAGAGATGTGTCAGTCTGCTTCTGTAAAGATTATAGGCTTGAAAACCCTATGGGGCACTTCTGCTCTATCCGGGAGGCTCACTATGAGTTTAATCTGCTTTGATGGCAGCAGGGTTGGTTTTTTTACAGTTAGAAATGATGATGCATATATTTTTATTTTCTAACATAAAAAGATCTCGACAGCACCATGGCATAATACGGAATAGTATATGTAGTATGATCCTATTTGCTTAAGCAGTGTTTGAAAGTGTACGGATTCCAAAGATCTACCGTTTCCTTCTTTTGTAACACTTAGCAGCATTGTTTGAATGTTTACAGTCAATACGCACTATGTAGCTATATGGTTAACATTGATTGATCATCTACCATACGTCCTGGCCCTGTGGTGTATGCTCAACGAGTAGTGTTATTTCACTTAATCCTCGTCATAACCTACTATGGTATAACTATCCTGTTCTACACAGAGGAACTAGGACACAGACAAAGTAAATGGCCTGAAATTACAGCTAATAAAAGGCACAGCTGGAACTCAAACCCAGGTGTGTCCGACAACAAAGTTCATGCTTTTCATTTCAGGCTATGCTGCCTCATAGCCTTGACATCGTAGCAACACCCAAGCCAACACAGCACGACCAACAGACAGACAAGTATCGCAAACATCAGCAGGACCACCCATGGTTGACAGGTTCCAGTGCAGTTTTCAGACCCAGACAGAGTAAGTAGAAAGGCCTGGTAATTTACTTCTAAAAGTTAGCTAATGGAAATCCTATGGATCACAACAGAATATTTTCTGATGTAGAGTTGGAAGATGAGCCTTCTAAGTTGGAACGCACTCAAAATACACAGTGGCCGAAACAATGATTATGAATATGGCACAGGACCCAGCAACATTTCATTCTGTTGACCTTGGGGTCGTCATGAGTTAGAGCTGACTCAATGGCAGATTAACAGTAATAACAATGTTGCCTCATGGAGACTAGAAAAAATGATGCATAGCACTAGGTGGGTGAGGTTATACTATGGGTAACTGTGATGGTTAAGACTGTGTGTCAACTCGGCTGGGTCATGAGTCTCAGTGTTTTGGAAGTTGTATGATGTTGTGGTCACTTCCCTATTGAGATTTGATATGTGATCACCCCCATGATGGGATCTGCTGCAAGTAGCCCATCAGTTAAAAGGGCGTTTCCTTGGCTGTGTGGCCTGCATCAAGTGTGGGGGACATTCTGGCAGGGCTCAGGGGCTTCTACTAGTTCTGTATGCTGCAGCTGGCTCCGTTCGTCTGACCTCCCGTTCTTGGGACTTGAGCAAGCAGCTTACCTGCTGTCTTGCCTGCCGATCTTGGGATTCACTGATCTTCACAGCCTGTGAACAACACCCCTACTCTCCTACCTGCTGATCTTGGGTTCGCCAGCCCCTGCAGCTACATCAATCAGGAGAAGCCACCATTCGAACCCACGGACTTAGATGTTCCAGCGTCTACAACCGGGTGAGCCATTTCCTTGATATAAGTCTCTCTCTCTCTATGTATATATATAATTATACACTTTACTAGTTTCTCTTCTCTGGAGAACACAGCCTAAGACAGTAAAAAATAGCTTCAAAGTCTTAGTGGCCTATAGTGATGAAAGTTTATAGGACCTAGATAAAGTCCAGCCACCCTGTAGATACCTCTCAGGTACTAGGCTGATGGGAAGACAGGGTGCTCAGCCTCCCATGTGAAGAGTTCTGAACTCTTCTGCCTAGAGGTAACACACTTCACAGTTCATTGGCCAAAGCAAGTCATGTGGCTACATCCACTTTCCTAGAATCAGGAGAGGACCTGAGATATGTGGTGAGCCCCATGGAGACCCCCACATGGTGTCAGCCTGCCTGGGGTCTGTGCAGCTGACAAGGAAGGGAGTGGGAAATGGAAGGAAATGATAGCAGGACTGAATCGGGTCAGATTTGCTTTCTCCACGTCTAGGTGGAGTTTGTCCCAGGGCTGCCCAAAACCATCACTGGAGACATCAAACACAGTGCACTTCGCAAGAAGAGTTTGTGTGGATATAATCAACAGTAACTCACGGCCACTGAGGGAACCTGGGCACACCCCTGCCCATCTCAGTTTCCCCAATATGGTCAGGGGTAAGGTGTGTTCTGAGACTGGATTTCAAAGAGGATCAGGACCACCTAGATTCCTACGTTTATCCTCTTTGAAGTTAAGTTCAGTCACTACCCCTCCTCTCACTGCTCTGTCCCTTTGAGGTTGGCCAGGTGAGCACTGGGACTGGGGCTGAAGGTAATAAAATGCCACCATCAATGTCAACAACACCCCTGTTTTGGGACCTTGCTCTGGGCCTGGGCCTAGGCTAAGTGCTTCTCACAACTTCCTCTGTAATTCTTCCCAACCTCCAATCTGAGATAACCCAGGCTAGATGGATTCTCCCTCCTGGATCCAGCACCATCTGGTGCCCCCACGCACCCATTTTCATGTCCAGGGACACTGAGGCAGGAGGGAAACTGCATATGGCCGTAGGCTCTGGCCCTGCTGGGCTCCTCCAGGGCCCACAGGATGGTGAGCCCAGAGGTGGCCTGGGCGGGGCATCTTGAGGCTCGGTCCTTGCCTGGTGGCTGTATCCACTGGACAGATAGTCCAGCACCTGCCACAATCCAATGGGTCTGTTACCTTTGTGCCTGATAATAATGCTGCTGTTGCTGCTACCACCGCCCCAGCTCCTGGCCACCAGGGTGACGGACCAGGGCTCTCTGGGGATTCAAGCTGTGCTGCCCCAAGCTGTGCTGCCCGCTCACCCCTAACCAGGGCCCCAGGAGCCCTCCTCCTCAGATTTCCCTAGATATCTCTCCACCCAAACCCTCACCAGGGATTCAGGACTCCCCCAACCCTCCCAACAACCCCCAGCTATTCATCCCACCCCAGGGACACAGAGCCCTACAGATCCCAAGCGCTCCCTAGGGACACCCACTCAATCACCCCTCTCGGGGACCATGACTCTCTCAACCACTCCCAAGTGCCCCTCCAACTCATTATAACCCTCTGCAGCCACTCCCTGGTTAGGGATCCTATGAACTGACCCTTGACTCCATTCTTGGGGCTTGAGGTGGGACTACCAGGAGGACACCAGAGGCTGAAGGATCAGGGACAGAAGGGCCCAGCCTAGCCTGAGGGAGGGGGATAGACATACTGTCTCCTCTTACCCACCCTAGGGGTTGCCCTCAAAGAAGTCCCCTCTGGGGGTGCATGTTCCTGGCGTATGCACACACACACACACACACACACACACACTCAGTGGGAAATGTACAGCCACCAGGAGCATGGGGACGCACAGACAAGGACCACCTGGTCTCAGCTGGGAACACGGGTGTGGGCTCATGGACAGGCTCACAGGGCCCCACACTGCAGACTCAGGCAGAGACACTGTGGGGAGCACACGCAAACACAGACAAACACTCAGGGTCACCTGAGACAGCCCCTCAGGCAAACTGACACACGATAGACACACCCACACAGATACATACTCAGGAACACCCAAAGGAGCAAATTTACACAAACAAAGGGATCCAAAACACAGACATTCCAGCAGGGAAACACATGCCCAGATACACACATACACACACACACAGAGAAGAGCGCAGAGACACAACAGCCACACGGGAAAACACAATACACTCACAGAGTCAGAAACTCAGACAGAGACAGCCACACAGATTACACTACTGCACACGCACACTCACACACATGCACAGACCCTCGCCCCACAGGACACATAGAGGGCCCTGGCACTCCCAACAGAGGCCACTGCAGGCAAATGGGGCTACAGTCCAGGCAGGCCCTGCTCCCCTGAAACTGTCACAACAGGGAGTGCTTTCCTGGCTCCAAATTCATGCTGGGGCCCTCTGCAGGGCTGTGTCCAGGGCGCTGAGCATGGCCAGGGCAGGGGAGCTCTGGGACGAGCCTCTGGGCCTGAGACTGGGACTCGGACCCTGTCAGGGGCCCTTAGAGTCAGGGTGTCCTGTGGGGCCTAGTAGATGCAGAGGTCAAGTGAGGCCACAGGAACTGTTGTTAATTTTCATAGGCGCTGTGATGATTAATTTTGTGTGTCTACCGTACTTGTGCATGTAAATGTAAGGAAAGGTAAGGGGACTGTCCTAGAGGATCAACACAGGAAATGCCCAGTTTATAAAGAAAGCATATTCCAGACAGGAATAACGTTATAAATAATGGGAACTCCAGAACACTTCATTGTGCTCATGCCTAATCTCTACATGGATCAAGAGGCAATTGTTCGAACAGAACATATTTCAAAAGGCGCACAGCAGGGTTGTATCTTTTTACCTTACTTATGCAGTCTGCGCCCTAAACAAATAATCCTAGAAGCTGCACTATATGAAGAAGACAGCATCAGGATGGAAGGAACACTCCTTAACAAACTCAATAATCAATTGACACAACGTTGCTTGCCAAGAATGAAGACGACTGGAAGCACTTACCGATCAAAGTCAAAGACTAGAGCTTTCAGTATAGATTACACCTGAATGTGAAGAAAACAAAAATCCTCACAACCGGACCAATAAACAGTGCCATGATAGATGGCAAAGATATTGAAGTTGGCAAAGATTTCATCCTACTTGGAGCAACAATAAATATCCACGCAAGCTGTTGCTGTTAGGTGCTGTCGAGTCGGTTCTGACTCATATCAACCCTAGGTCAACAGAATGAAACACTGCCCGGTCTTGTGCCATCCTCACAATTGTTGTTCTGCTTCAGCCCGTTGCTGCAGTCACTATGTCAATCCACCTTGTTGGGGGTTTTCCTCTTTTTCACTGGCCCTCTACTTTACTAAGCATGATGTCCTTCTCCAGGCACTGATCCCTCCTGACAGCATGTCCAAAGGATGTGAGACACAGTCTCGCCATCCTTGCTTCTAAGGAGCATTCTCGTTGTTCTTCTTCCAAGACAGATTTGTTTTTCTTTTGGGAGTCCAGGGTATATTCACTATTTTTTGCCAACACCACAATTCAAAGGCATCAATTCTTCTTCGGTTTTCCTCATTCATCGTCCAGCTTTCGCACGCATGTGAGGCGACTGAAAGCACCATGGCTTGGTGCACCTTAGTCTTCAAGATGACATCTTTGCTTTTCAACACTTGAAAGAAGTCTTTTGCAACAGGTTTGCCCAGTGCAATGCATCTTTTGATTTGGTGACTGCAGCTTCCATGGGTGTTGATTGTGTATCCAAGTAAAATGCAATCCTTGACAACTTCAATGTTTTCCCTGTTTATCATGATGTTGCTTATTGGTCCGGTTGTGAGGATTTTTGTTTTCTTTATGTTAAGGTGTAATCCATACTGAAGGCTGTGGTCTTTGGTGTTCATCAGTAAGTGCTTCAAGCCATCTTCACCTTCAGCAAGGTTGTTCATCTGCATATCACAGGTTGTTAATGAGTCTTCCTCCAATCCTTTTGCCCCATTCTTCTACATATAGTACAGCTTCTCGGATTATCTGTTCAGCATAAAGACTGAATAAGTGTGGTGAAAGGATACGCCTCTGATGCATACCTTCCCTGACTTTAACCCATGCAGTATCCCCTAGTTCTGTTTGAATGACTGCCTCTTGATCTATGCATAGGTTCTTCATGAGCACATTAAGTGTTCTGGAATTCCCATTCTTTGCAATGTTATCCATAACCTGTTATGATCCACACAGTCAAATGCCTTTGCATGGTCAATAAAACACAGGAAAACATCTTTCCTGTATTCTCTGCTTCCAGCCAAGATCCATCTGACATCAGCAATGATATCACTGGTTCCACGTCCTCTTCTGAATCCAGCTTGAATTTCTGGTAGTTCCTGGTTGATATCCTGCTTCAACCGCTTTTGAATGATCTTCAGCAAAATTTTACTTGCGTGTGACATTAATGATGTTGTTTGATAATTTGTGCATTCGGTTGGATCACCTTTTCTGGGGACAGACATGAATATGGATCTCTTCCAGTCAGATGGTTTGTTTTGTTTTGTTTTTTTCCCAGTCAGATGGTTAGGCAGCTGTATTCCGAATTTCTTGCACTGACGAGCGAGCACTTTCAGTGCTGCATCTCTTTCTTGAAACATCTCAATTGGTATTCCATTAACTCCTGGAGACTTGTTTTCTGCCAATGCCTTCAGTGAAGCTTGGACTTCTTCCTTCAGTACCATCAGTTCCTGATCATGTGCTACCTCCTGAAATGGTTGAATGTCAACTACTTTCTGGTATAGTGACTCTGTGTATTCCTTCCATTTTCCTTTGATGCTTCCTGCATTGTTTAATATTTTCCCCATAGAATCCTTTGATATCGTAACTCGAGGCTTGAATTTTTCCTTCAGTTCTTTCAGCTTGAGAAATGCTGAGCGTGTTCTTCCCTTTTGCTTTTCCACCTCCAGGTCTTTGCACATGTCATTATAATACTTTCTCTTCTCGAGTCGCCTTTTGAAATCTTCTATTTAGTTCCTTTGTGTCATCGTTTCTTCCGTTCGCTTTAGCTACTGGATATTCAAGAGCAAGTTTCAGAATCTCTTCTGACATCCATTTTGGTCTTTTCTTTCTTTTCTGTCTTTTTAAGGACTTCAGGAAACCCTGGTGGCATAGTGGTCAAGAGGTTGGCAGTTCAAATCCACCAGGTGCTCCTTGGAATCTCTAAGGGGCAGTCCTACTCCCCATAGGGTTGCTATGAGTCAGAATCGATTCCATGGCAATGGGTTCTTTTTTTCTTTCTTTCTTTCTTTCTTCATGTATGATGTCATTCCACAACTCGTCTAGTCTTCAGTCATTAGCATTCGACGTGTCATATCTATTCTTGAGATAGTCTCTACATTCAAGTGAGATATGCTCAAGACCGTACCTTGGCTCTCAGGGGCTTGTTTTAATGTTCTTCAGCTTCAACTTGAACTTGCATATGAGCGAGTGATGGTCTATTCCACATTCCCCAGTCCCCTGGCCTTGTTCTAACTGATGACATTCAGCTTTTCCATCATCTCTTTCCAGAGATGTAGTTGATTTGATTTCTGTGTATTCCATGTGGTGAGGTCCACCTATAGAGTTGCCGTTTATGTTGGTGAAAAAAGGTATTTGCAAGGAAGAATTCATTGGTCTTGCAAATCCTATCATGCAATCTGCAGTGTCATTTCTATCACCAAGACTATATTTTCAACTACCAATTCTTTTTTGTCTCCAACTTTCCCATTCCAGTCACCAGTAATTACCAATACATCCTGATTGCATGTTCTATCAATTTCAGACTGAAGAAGTTGGTTAAAATCTTCAATTTCTTCACCTTTGGCCTTAGTGGTTGGTGCATATATTCGAGTAATAGTCATAATAACAGCTCTCCCTTGGCATATGGATATTATCCTATCACTGACAGCACGGTACTTCAGGATAGATCTTGAAATGTTCTTTTTGATGATGAATGCATCCATGCAAGCAGCAGTCAAGAAATCAAAAAATGTATTGCATTGGGCAAATCTGCAAAAGACCTCTTTACACTTTTATAAACTGAAAATGTCCCTTTGATGACTAAGATGCCCCTGACCTAAGCTATGGGCTTTTCAATTGCTTCATATGCATGAGAAGCCTGGACAATGAAAAAGGAAGGCAGAAGAAGAATGGATGGACTTAAATTGTGGTGTTGGCAAAGAATATTGAATATACTGTGGTGTGCCAGAAGGACAAACAAATCAATCGGAATTCCCAAGCCAAAAGTAGTTGCATTTTAATGTCATTTTAGTTTATCCTTATCACTGATTTTTATCACTGAGGTCACATATATTCCTTTTCCCTTGAGAGTTTGCCTTTGATTCGTGTTTCACTTAAAAGGGCACATTACCATTTCCAACATAGGAAGTTCCTAGTTAGCATTTTATCATTAATTCCTAGCACAGTTACGTTATGATCAGAAAACGAGGACATGTTCTCTGTGATTTCATGCCTCTGAAATTGATGGAGTGAGCTCAAAGTCCAGAATAGAGTGATTTTTGGAAATGCACCATGTGTGCTTGAAAATAACGTTTCTTGTACAATTGTTAGGAATAACGAGATAAACACATTATATATATATATATATACTGGTTTCCTATTCAAATGTTCCACATGCTTACTGATTTTCATCTGTTTAGTGTATCAGTTGCAGAGAGAGGGCAGGGGTATGAACTCCCCTGCTCTGCTTCTGTTTGTTTCTTCTAGCAGCTCTGTCATCATTCACTGTATAAGTTTTGTAGCCAAGACTTAGGATGGGAAATTCTAGGAGCTCAGGAAAGGAAGGAACAACCCAGAATGTGGGGGACAAGGAAGATGGGCTGGGAAGGAACATAAATCACAAGTTTCTTGATGATCCCAGAGAGGCCCTATAGTAGGTATGGCAGTTGGTGGGGGATGGTACATGGTAGGTTACGTGTGGTCTGTCAGGTGTGGGGTCCATTGTGATGCATCAGGGGCGAAGGCAGGGATTGGACGAGGGAGAATTTATAAACCATGCAGGTTACTAAGGCATCGACCAGATGGGAGAAGGCTACTGATCCTGCGAGTCCAACTCTTCTGCTCCTTGAATCCTACTGACCTGTTGAGCTACTCACCTACTTACCGACTTTGAAACCTCCTCCAGCTTCTCCTGTGTGATCTCCTCGCTCATCCATCCCACTCCTGCCGTCTCTACCGTTTTCCCTTCCCTTCCCCCCCTTCCCCCCCTCCCAGGCGAACAAGCACCCCCTGTCTCTTCAGGCCATACCCCTTGTTCCACTCTCATACACAATTGGCCCTGTCCCCATCCCACACTTAACCGACTCCTGCGTTGCGCCACTGAGCTCCCTTAAGGAGACAGGACATGAAGGCACAAAGGGTATTGTTCTGGTTCCTGGTGCTCTGGCCACCAACTACGCCATTCGAAAATGTGAGTAATCCTTGAACATGCCGTGCTTTCTCACCTGTTATTGGACTCTTTCACACTAGTTTAAACAACAGCTTTTCCTGGGGTGGCTGAGGGGGACTCAGTCCAGCACGAAGGGTGACCAGAAGAAGCACAGTGTTTAGTGACCCCTGTCTGAGCTGACTTAGCTAGTAGGGCACTCCTGACACCGGAGTCTCAACAATAGCTAGATGGAACAAGAGTGCCCAGAACTGCGGTTTTGACCCATGAGGAAAGGATGGCCTTGGTCTTTTCATGCATCTGATCTACTTCTTTAATGAATTTGCTGAAAGTTACTGCTCCCTTTTAGACAGTGGCTACTCAAAGACACTGTGTTTTCTGAAAGCACACACAGTAGTCACCTCAGCTGTGAGGGCTGAGAAGAAACTGTTAGAGACCTCAGAGTTTATTTTCTAGAGAAACATCAATCTGCATGAGACTGAACCTCCATGTGGATTAGTATGAATTCCATTGCAAAGTTATTTTTTCCTAAAATACTTGTAACAATCTTGTTTTGAAAGAAACAAGATTTCCCTTTTGTTTTGGTGACCATACATTCAAAAAATTTTAGTATTCTTTTACATATTAGTTTAAATGTTCCTGTTCATTGGTTTAGGTGAAATACTATGAAAGGAAATTCTTGTTAGTTTCTATCCGGAATTATGTTGCTAACTACCTGCTAATTTCATAGATTTAATCATATAATACACAAGATTCCTCTTTTACGCCACTCTTTTATGGACTTCAAAAATCTGACATGACATGGCCTGGTTCAGAATGAAAATGAATGTTGAAAGAAAACTTCAATGGTTTTGGAAACTTGATGTTAATAGTACTCTGTAGTTTTTATTTGAATACGAATTTATGATGGCAACTGCCTATCTCTCCTAGTTATGGCCGTAACTATAAATATGTATATTTATCCCATATATACTCTCTTTAACACAGAATTTTCATGCCTATTATTTCTCACGCTTTCATACAGGTTGGGTGTACTACCGACCATTGTAAAGTGCCAGGATTCCCACATAATGTAAGTATGGATTTTTTCCTCAGTTCTAAACTGGCTTATAAATTCATACACTGTATCCTGCTGACTTTTTAAAAATACTTGCTATAGTCTTTTGGTCAAGAAAATAAAAAACTATAACAGTTTGTATAGCTAATCTCTTTTCCTACAGCTCGTGTATAAGTGATGTATAATAATCAGCACCTAATTAAAGTATGCAGTTTGTTGAATTCTGATGTGTGTATACAGCCATGAAACCATTACCATTGTCAAGATAATGAACCTAACCCTCACCCGCAAGACATTCCTGCTGATTCTTTTAATTCATTCTGTCCTCTCCTTGGGTTTCTGCCACTCCTCTTCCAACCACTGATAGGTATTTTTGTAGAACTTTTATGTAATTGAAGCATACAAGATTTACTTTTGGTTTTCATTGAGGATTCTTTAAGTCACAATAATCATTTTTAGATTTATCCAGGATGTGTGGTGTGCTAATAGTTACTTCATTTTCATTGCTGAGTAGAAGTTCTGTATATGAATATGCCACCGTGTGTTTATCCTTTACCTTGGAAAGAGACATGGGGGCTGGTTTTTCCCCTTAGGACATGGCCCGTTAAAAAAAAAAACAGAAAGCAGCACCTTCACAGGGTTGTCCCAGCTTATACTTTCATTTTGCAAGTTCACGATGAATCATTCTTGCCTGGTTCCATAATTCATTCGTTTCTTTTGCTGAATCATATTCTGTCAAATGCGTATCTCTGTTGAATACACTGTCTTGAAGGAAATGTTTAGAATGAAAGTAATCAGTTTTCAAGAACAAACAGTTAAATCCAAAGTATCAGGTATCCGGAGAGTCAGAACTTGCTCTGAAGAAGTCTGTCTCCATGCACAGAGGAGTAGAATAGAATTAAAATCAAGGATCTTAGAGAAACCTCAGGTTGTTAGTGTCATCTACATGGTCACCACTTTGCTTTTATTCAAGCCCTAAAATTTGATTAATTCTGAATAAAGACATCTCTGTAGCAATTTTCAGGCTTTTTTTTTTTTTTTTTTGCCCTGTGCTTGTCTTTAAGATGCTAAAAATTCAATGTATCCATGAGAAAAGTGTGATTCAGCATTAGACACAAGGGCAGGTAGAGCCTCTGGGGAACCAGAGATTGAGCCCCATTACAGACAGGACACTCACAACCTCTAACAACACTGCCAGACTCAGAGGAAACACCAGGTGGCCAGCTGCCAACCTTCCTGGAAGCAGAGAAACCCACTGGAGATATCTGATGGGTGGGGATGGTTCTCGGAGGCTGATTTGGGGTTTCTCTCCATGATTCCACGTGACTGCTATAATATATTTCTTTGAGGCTTCTTGTGACTTCAAATATTGCTCTTTCAGCTCATCGACAATAGTTTTCCTGAGCCGGACCAAAACCTTATAACGACGTTCCTCTTTCTGCAGATTGCTACTTTAGCAATACTCCTTCTCCTCACTCTCCGTTCGGTGAGTATTTTCACATACCTTGTAGATATGCTTTCAATCATGGATAATCAGGACAGAGAACGACCCCATAGGGTTTCCAAGGAACACCTAGTGGACTGGAATGCCCACCTTTGGATTAGCAGCCTTAGCTCTTAACCACTACACCACCAGGACTGGGGTTTTTGTTTGTTTGTTTGTTTGTTTATATATATGCTTTCAATCATGAATAATCAGGAATTCTTATACTCACTGGCCTATTATTGGATTTCCCTTTAGTCTACTAATGAGAACACAAATCGATGACTGAAACCAAACTAACTTTCTAAAACAGTCTCATCTCCTTTAGTGAAGAATCAGTGAATAAGACAAGTACATAACTTCGATGAAAAAACTTTTAATTGATAAATTCTTTCGATCAAAGGAATTAAATATTAACTCTTCCGGGGCCCCGTTCACATACTGGTAGTGGAACCGCGAATTCTCACAACCATCCTGAAATGCAATGTAACACTGTCTACCCGAAGCCTTAAAAATACAGCCTTTTATTCACCACAGTCCCATGTCTAGTCATCTTCCCTAATGAAAGAGCCACCACGCATCCAAAGACCTGGTGAGAGCACACTCAGTGGAAAAGGATGGGATTACAGGGCAAATGTGGCAACAAACTGAATCACTCATGGTAGAGGGATGGTGGAACTAGTGTAAATCCTCACAGTGGAGGCAGCTCCTAAAAGTCATATGTTTCAAAGACATTTCAGAGCACAGAAAATTTTCTAAATGTCAAGTGGAAAGACCCAGAAACCAGGCTTTCTATGTTGTGTAGAGAAGAGTGTATATGTTTCTGCACAGGGAGAGTGAACAATTGCTTCATGAAAATACCACAGAATGGAAGAACAGGGCTTTCTAAAGGGTGCTGTTACCACCATTGTATTGACTTCTTGACAGTTATTTCTGGGGCTCCAAGCACTCAATCCTGTCCTCACTCCAGCGTTGAGGGTGGGGGCGCTTTTCCCCTTCCTTTTTACCAAAGCCTTGGCTGGACTCTAGGACTCTTCCTTACTTACTCCTACGTATGATCTCAGAGTTTCTTATGCACTTTGACTTAATCTAGTTTTTGTTTTTTGCTTTTTGGTTGCATCCTTTACCATCCCCTAAAGTGTAGTGTTTTTAAAGTGTAGTGGGATCAGCGGGACGGATAGAGTTTTCTAGGACTGATGCTCTTTTGAGAACTGGTGGAGGGGAAGGTGCCAGGTGCGGACATCTGCATCATTAGGTTTCAGCTTTTATAATTCATAGTGTTTTGGTCTGTCCTATTGAAGTATATTAAAACTATAACTGCTTTTCTATTCTGCAGGGTCGGCGGGCTTCAGCAAGGACCCTTCCTTGCCCAAGAGGGTCAGACACACGCTGCCCCACCAGATGCCCTCCATCAGTACTCACGGACAGTGGGGCACCAGCTACATCCAGATTTCTTCCCCAGCCTTGGACTGACCCTTCACCACACCCTCCACCACCTCCTCCCAGATATGTTCCCAAAACTGGGCCAGACCCTCCCCCTCCTCCTCCCAGATATGTTCCCAAAACTGGGCCGGACCATAACACTCCTCCTCCCACCGGACTTTCCAAGCCCAGGCCAGACCCTCCCCCTCCTCCACCCACCCCTGTTCACAAACCCAGGCCAGACCCTCCCCCTCCTCCTCCCACCTGTGTTCCCAAATCCAGGCCAGACCCTCCCTCTCCTCCTTCCACCAGTGTTTCCAAACCCCTTCCAGACCATCCCCCTCCTCCTCCCACCGGACTTCCCAAACCCAGGCCAGACCCTCCCCCTCCTCCTCCCACCTGTGTTCCCAAATCCGGGCCAGAGCCTCCCCCTCCTCCTCCCACCCCTGTTCCCAAACCTAGGCCAGAACTTCCCCCTCCTCCTCCGAGCCGTGTTCCCAAACCCAGGCCAGACCCTCCCTCTCCTTTTCCCACCCGTGTTCCCAAACCCTGGCCAGAACTTCCCCCTCCTCCTTCCACCTGTGTTCCCAATCCTGGGCCAGACCCTTCCCCTCCTTCTCCTTCCACCTGTGCTCCTAAACCTGGGCCAGAGCCTCCCCTTCCCACCCCAGTTGGCAAACCTGGGCCAGAGCCTCCCCCACCACCTCCCAGCAGTATTCCGGGTCCTCCACTAAATCCTCCCCCTCCTCCTCCTCCCAGCCCTGTCCCTGGACCTCCCCTAGACCCTTCCCCTCCTCCTCCCAGCTGGCCTCCCAAGGCTTGGCCAGAGTCTCCACTTCCTTGTACACCCTCCTATCCTCCCAAGCCTCCACCAGGGTGCTCACTTCCCCCTCCCTTCTGGCCTCCACCTCCTCCACCAGGCTGGCACCCTCCTCCCCCACCCTTCTGGCGAGCCCCTCCCCCACCTGGCTGGCGTCCCCCTCCCACACTTTTCTGGCATCCTCCTCCCCCACCCAACTCCCTTACTCTGCCTCCAAGGAGCTGGCTTCCCCCTACCACAAGAGGCTGCCCTCCACCCACCACTCCAGAATGCCTTCCATCAACCTCACCCGGATGTGGTCCACCCACCCCACCCGGATGCCCCCGCCCTCGTCAACCTGGCTGCTGTCCATCTCCCCCTCATGGCTGGTATCCCTCTCCCCCGCACGGCTGGGGTCCCCCTCCCCCGAATGACTGCCATTCACCTCCCCCGATATGCTGGGGTCCCCCTCTCCCGCGCAGCTGGGTTCTGCCTCCCCCGCACGGCTGGGGTCCCCTTCCCCCTCATGGGTGGGGTGCCCCTCCTCCACCCCCCTGGCATGCCCCTGTCCCACCCGCCTGGGGTCCCCATAACCCCCCTGGCTGGTGTCCCCCTCCATCATTTGGCTGTCGTCCACCTTCCCCACCCAACCTGCCAGATGGGCCTCAGCAGCTGCCTCTGTAACCCAACAACACATCTCGGGGTCTTATACTCTCCAATTAAATCAAAAAAGCAAGCCAAACTCGTTGTCATCAGGTCAATTCCTACTCATACCAACCCTACAGGACAGAGTAGAGCTACCCCACAGAGTTTCCAAGGAGTGCCTGGTGAATTCAAACTGCCCACTTTTGGTTAGCAGCCCTAGCACTTAAAACCATAGGCCCCAGGGTTCCCCTGACCTATTAGCCGATTGAAGTAATAGGGACACCACTTTTAAGGAAAACAGAAAGTGACAAGTTTATTATCAGCACAGATAAGGAGCAACGCAGGGTCTAGTGACCAGAAGACCATGAGCTTCCCGAGCTGGGAACTTGGGGATCTTTAAGGGGAAGACTGGTTCCAGGTCTTACACCTTAGTCCCTTTAGCCTGCCCATTCATGGAATTCCCCTCCCCTGTCCAAGTTTGGGAGTCCCATTGTCCAGTCATCTTGGGTTGCATGTACTGGTGGATGGACCTCTCACTCCAGAATGGGCTCCAGGTACAACGGTGGGCTGATAATTGTGCACCCCTCCGGAGGAGGGAAGCTCTGAGGTCAGATTCTGCGTGAGCCTGGGTGGCAGCTTGGAGCTGGTTCTCAAGGTGCAGCCTTTTCCCTTGAACGATGTGACTTAAAAAATGTTGCCTAGAGCATATCGGAGGTTAGTCGGGAAGAAAAGGGAGTTACTGGACCTTGCACAGGAATTCTATCTTATCTTGGCATGCCTCTCAGCAGTCTTTAGCTGGGATTTCACCTCAACCACATACTGGTAGGACTCAGTGTCCAAAGCCTCTATCACCTCCTCACTTCCAGCCTCTGGAAACCTTTACACAGTTGCCAGAGTCTCCTGCTTCAACAGCCTGATCACCGTTATTGTTCTCCCTGCCGTCAAAGAGTCTCATTCTACCTCCTTCCAGCTTCCATGGCAGAAAACCTACGTCTGTGGAAAGAGATCATTCTTTATTTAAGAAATCTTAACAGTGCCATTAAACTCACTGCAGAAAATTTGTTATCAACTAAAATTGGTACCATTTGAAAAAGAATCTCACAACTGGTGTCTCTCCTAAGTTGGTTAGATTTAAGGTAAGCACACAACCACTCAACACATGTGTGTTTCCTCAACAAACCTTTATTGACTACCTGCTGTCTGCTATGACAAACAACAGACCTGATCCTTAGCCTCATGGTCTTCAGATACAACAATCTGAAATAAGTGTGTGCAAAAATTGTCTAGAGTTCTTTAGCCTGGAGAGGACGTTAACCCGTGGCCATCGAGTCCACACTCACTTATAACAATCTCATAGGACAGAGTAAACTGCAGCACAGGGTTTCCAAAGAGCTTGGATGTGAACTGCCAACCTTTTGGTCAGCAGCCCATCGCTTAACCACTGTGCCATCAGGGCTCTGGAGAGGACAATAGGGCCCAACAAAATCACCTTTCACAGATGAAGAAACTAAGGTTGAGTGACTTGCCCCTAATCTCCCAGTAAGGATCCCCAGGGTTGTGTTCTTGACCGTATTCTCATCTCATTCCACTCATTCGCAACCACTTTCACAGCTTAACTGCCCTGTATATACTAGTGATTCCAACTTGTATATTAGCTCGGGACCTCTTTCCCTAAGTTTTTGTGTGTCGATATGCTGTCTACCAGAGACACATTTCAGATCCAAAACACAAACAGGTTGAAACTAGAAGTATGGAAAAAAATATCCCATGCAGATAGTAACTGTGACCCTAATACCTTGCAATATGTTTTCTCCTTTTCAAAATGGGTGACTGAGAGCTTGACCTAACTAACACCATAATGATACTCTAAGTAACCAACAAGCTTTTTATTTTTTTTTGATTGCACCAGCTGCACTGGTCTCTTTCCAAAGGGGTGCAGAGCCCTCTCGGCTCTTGCACCTTGGTTTCCCTTCTCTTCTTTGTTCTCTTGGGGGATGTCCTTCAGCCAGCAAGACACTAGCTAGGAAGGCTGCCTGGTGCTTTTGGTCTGCAGCTTCCTTTCTTGCTCCTTCTCTCAGCCAGAGTGGACTTGGCAGGCCAATTCCAATAGCCAAGATATTTTATAGAAGTTTTTTTGCCTCTTACAAACATAAAGATTAGAGTCCAGATGTCCAGCATGCATATCTTTATTTTAATAGTTTCTTGTTGTTTCGTAACGTATATGGCCATCCGTGGGCTATGTGCTTAAAAACTTTGAGTAATCCTCGCCAAAATGAAATATAAGCTCAGATGTAAGAACTGCTTTTCGGGACTCCATAGACACAGCCTGCATTGCTGTTAGAACTTCCGCTGGTGCCACCTCCTCCTAATAAACTTTCTCTCTTTCTGACTTGGAGTTTGTTCATTGGCTCGACTGCTCCAGGGTACAGACCATATTCGGGTAACAGTAACCAAAAAAGTTGGATGGCTGTATTAATATCAGACAAAATAGACTTTAGGTCAAAAACTGTTACAACAGAAAAAGGACATTATATAATGATAAAAGGGTCAATTCATTAAAAACATGTATGCCCCCAACAGAGTTGTAAAATATATGAAGTAAACATGACAGAATTTAAAGGAGAAATAGTTCTACAGTCCTAGTTACTTCAGTAATGGACAGAGTATCTAGACAGATCAATAGGGAAATAGAGGACTTCAACAACACTATTAAAAAAACTAGACCTAATAGACATATACAGAATACTTCACTCAACATCAATAAAACACACATTCTTCTCCAGTGCACATAGATTATTCTCCAGGATAGAGCATACACTAAGTCACTGTCTTAGCTATCAAGTGTTGCTATAACAGAATACCACATGTGAGTGGCTTTAATAAATTTATTTTCTCAGAGTTGAAGTGGCTGGAAGTCTGAAGTCAGGGTGCCAGCTATAGGGGAAGACTCTCTGTTAGTTCTGGGGGATGGTCCGTATCTCTTTTCAGCTTCTGTTTCTTGGTTCTGTGGAGAGCTCCTGTGGTGTGGCATCTATCTTCCCCCATCTCTGCTTGCTTGCCTGCTTATTTGCTCAGTCTGCTGTTTTATATCTCAAAAGAGATTCATTTAAGACACATCCTCACTACTGCTGCCTCATTAATATAATACATTATATGTTAATATATAATATTATATATTAATACATTAATAGATAAGATATATTATTATAACAATGAAAACCTATTCCCAAATGGGGGTATAAGAACAGGAATGGGGTGAAGGTTTACAATCCATATTTTGGGGGACACAACTCAATCCATAACTGTCAATACAAATCTAAATAAATTTAAAAAGATTAAAATCATACAAAGGCTCTTCTCCAACCACATGGAATGAAACTAGAGATCAAGTAACAGAAGAAAAACTGGAAATTACAAACATATATGGAAATTAAACAACACACTATTAACCAGTGGTCAAAGAAGAAGCTAACGGACAATCAGAAATGCTGAGAGATGAGCAAAATGAAAACAACATATCAAAACTTAAGAGATTCAGCAAGGCCATAGCTTAAAGGGAAATGTATACTTGTGAATGCCGACATGAGGGGGAAAAAATTAAATCAATAAGCTAACTTTACAGTTTGAGAAACTACACAAAGAAGAACAAACTCATTCCAAAGCTACCACAAGGAAGGAAAATAAACAAAGATCAAAGCAGAGATAAATGATAGAGAGAATAGCAAAACAATAGAACAAAATCAACAAAACTAGAAGTTGGTTCTTTGAAAAGATCAGTAAAATTGACAAATCACTACCTACACAAAGACAAGAGAAGATGCAAATTTTTTACGAGAAATGAAAGTAGAAACATTACAACAGAATGCATGTGCATTTTCAAAAATATAAGAGAATACTAGGAACAATTTTACACCAAGATATTAGATAATCTAGATGAAATAGACACAGTCCTAGAAATCCATAAACTACCTATACTGATTCAAGAAAAAATAGAAAATCTCAAAAGATCCAACACAAGTGAAGAGATTGAATCACTAATCAATATCGTTCCAACAAAGAAAAGCCCAGAACCAGATGGCTTCAGTGGGGAATTCCACCGAACATTTAAAGAAACATTGACAACAATGCCTCTCAAAAAAAACTCTCCCAAAAAATAAGAGGATGGATCACTTCCTAAATCACTTTATGAGGCCACCATTACCCTAACACCAAAGACAGACAAGGACACCAAAAGAACACTACAGGAGGGGGCCAAGATGGCTGACCAGGTAGACACTACCTCGGATCCCTCTTGCAACAAAGACTCAGAAAAACAAGTGAATCAATCACATACATGACAATCTATGAACCCTGAACAACAAACACAGATTTAAAGAGTTGACCTGAGTGACAGAGACGGAGAACGAACAACTACGGGGAAGCAGCGACTGTTTTCGGAGCCTGGAGCCAGCGTCCCAGTCAGGTAACCTTGGCGCTGGGCTTAGGACTGGGCCCAGGGAAGCTGAACACAACATCTTGTGCCGGCGCAAACACGGGGCGCAGCCCTACGCCCCTGAACTGACCCCGGGAGGGGGCCCAGGTGGTCCGCGCGGGCGGCGCAGTGACGCGGCTGGCGGGAGGAGAAGTCCCCGGGAGACAGCGACTGATTTTGGAGCTGGGAGTGCAGCGTCCCAGCCAGGGAACCTTGATGATGGGCTTTGGACTGGCAGCAGAGGAACTGACCGCCACTTCTGCGGCGCAGACCCTCGGGGGCAATCTCTACACAGCCAGCACACATAGGCGACACGCCCCTCAGGAATCTCAGATAAAATAGTCATCCCAAGCAAGATAAGCAACTTTGCTATAATCCGGGGTGCTACTCTCTCCTGTTTTTCTAAACCCTCCCCTCCCCTTCCCAGGCGGCTTCATTAACATTGGAATTTCCTGAGCCAGAGGGAGAATGCTCCGGCTCCGAGGCTTTTCTTTTCCTTTTTTTTTTTGGTCTTTTCCTAACCCATTCTTCCGGCCTGAGAGAAGCAACCACAAAAAACCCAGGGACCAAAAATCCTTTCCCAATTGGACTAAAAACACAGAAACAGCTCCAGACAAGCATATACGATCCATATCTCAGGCTTTCATCCCTACAGGGAACAAGGTGGCTATTATAATGCAAAGGCATTTCTGATAGGGATCTGACTGCATTGTTTTTTTAGCAGATTTACTGGAAAAACAAGTTTCCCAGGTCTGATATCTCTGCTTATTCAACAGAGCACTCACTGACCCACAACAGGGAACTGAGAGCTGAAGCTCCCCCCACACCACCTAGCCTCTTGCCTTAGGGGTCTAAGGAGGGTGACACCTACCAATCAGTAGAGGTAGTTGCATTGGGGTCCTAAGGTACAGCTGAAGAGCCCTCCCACCAAGGTGCTTTAGGAATAGAGACACACCTACCTCACTGACACTTGGGGGAAGCCTGTCAGCATCCTGTCCCCCTGGAGTGTGAACCCCAGCTGCTAATAGAATCTGGTGCACACAACTATCACCACTACTTCTCAAGGTGGGTAGGTGTTAGGGTGCAGCACACACTTGATGACCCAAAATCAGATTCTACTCAAGAATAGTGAATAGACTCAGGCATATATATCTGGCAAAAGCCCAAACCACCTGGTAATAGGTCGTAAGTAAGTCAAGGGCTACAACAACCAAGACAGCACAATCTAGTAGCCCATCCACGTATATTGAAAGAAAACCAAACAAGATAAGACTCAGTGAGCAAATATAGAATAAATCACTACAATATCTTAGTGATGGCTCGGAGACAGCAGTCGATATCAAACCACATAAAGAAGCAGACCATGACAGCTTCTACAACCCCCCAAACAAAAGAATCAAAATCTTTCCCAAATGAAGATACAATCCTGGAATTATCAGATACAGAATGTAAAAAACTAATTTACAGAATGCTTCAAGACATCAGGGATGACCTCAGAAATGAAATAAGGCAAACTGCAGAAAAAGCCAAGGAACACACTGATAAAACAGTTGAAGAACTCAAAAAGATTATTCAAGAACATAGTGGAAAAATTAATAAGTTGCAAGAATCCATAGAGAGACAGCATTCAGAAATCCAAAAGATGAACAATAAAATTACAGAATTAGACAACACAATAGGAAGTCAGAGGAGCAGAATCGAACAATTAGAATGCAGAGTGGAAAATCTGGAGGACCAGGGAATCAACACCAACATAGCTAAAAAAAAAAATCAGATAAAAGAATTTAAAAAAATGAAGAAACCCTAAGAATCATGTGGGACTCTATCAAGAAGGATAACTTGCGTGTGATTGGAGTCCCAGAACAGAGAGGGAGGACAGAAAACACAGAGAGACTAGTTGAAGATCTGCTGACAGAAAACTTCCCTTATGTCATGAAAGACGAAAGGATATCTATCCAAGATGCTCATCGAACCCCATTTAAGATTGATCCAAAAAGAAAAACACCAAGACATATTATCATCAAACTTGCCAAAACCAAAGATAAAGGAAAATTTTAAAAGCAGCCAGGGAGAAAAGAAAGGTCTCCTTCAAGGGAGAATCAATAAGAATAAGTTCAGACTACTCAGCAGAAACCATGCAGGCAAGAAGGCAATGGGATGACATATACAGAGCACTGAAGGAGAAAAACTACCAGCCAAGGATCATACATCCAGCAAAACTCTCTCTGAAATATGAAGGAGAAATTAAGATATTTACAGATAAACACAAGCTTAGAGAATTTGCAAAAACCAAACCAAAGCTACAAGAAATACTAAAGGAAATTCTTTAGTCAGACAACCAATAATATCAGATACCAGCACAACACAAGGTCACAGAACAGAACATCCTGATATCAACTCAAATAGGGAAATCACAAAAACAAATTAAGATTAATTAAAAAAAAAAAAAGCTCAAAACATGGAATCATTGACGTCAATATGTAAAAGATCACAATAATCAAAAAGAGGGACTAAATACAGGTGGCATAGAACTGCCATATGGAGACGGATACAAGGCGATATAGGACAATACAAGTTAGGTTTTTACTTAGAAAAATAGGGGTAAATATTAAGGTAACCACAAAGAGGTATAACAACTCCATAACTCAAAATAAAAACCAAGAAAAACATAACGACTCAGCAAACATGAAGTCAAATACTATGAAAACGAGGATCTCACAATTTAATAAGAAAAACGTCTCAGCACAAAACAGTAAGTGGAAAAAATGAAATTGTCAACAACACACATAAAAAGGCATCAAAATGACAACACTAAACACTTATCTATAATTACGCTGAAAATAAATGCACTGAATGCACCAATAAAGAGACAGAGAGTCTCAGACTGGATAAAGAAACACGATCCGTCTATATGCTGCCTACAAGAGACACACCTTAGACTTAGAGACACAAACAAACTAAAACTCAAAGGATGGAAATAAATATATCAAGCAAACAATAAGCAAAAAAGAAGAGGAGTAGCAATATTAATTTCTGACAAAATAGACTTTAAACTTAAATCCACCATAAAGGATAAAGAAGGACACTACACAATGATAAAAGGGACAATGGACCAGGAAGGTATAACCATATTAAATATTTATGCACCCAATGACAGGGCTGCAAGATACATAAAACAAACTTTAACAGAACTGAAAAGTGAGATAGACACCTCCACAATTATAGTAGGAGAATTCAACACACCACTTTCGGAGAAGGACAGGACATCCAGTAAGAAGCTCAATAGAGACACGGAAGACCTAATTACAACAATCAACCAACCTGACCTCATTGACTTATACAGAACTCTCCACCCAACTGCTGCAAAGTATACTTTTTTTTCTAGCGCACATGGAACAGTCTCTAGAATAGACCACATATTAGATCATAAAACAAACCTTTGCAGAATCCAAAACATCGAAATACTACAAAGCATCTTCTCAGACCACAAGGTCATAAAAGTGGAAATCAATAACAGAAAAATTAGGGAAAAGAAATCAAATACTTGGAAACTGAACAATACCCTCCTGAAAAAAGACTGGGTTATAGAAGACATCAAGAAGGGAATAAGGAAATTCATAGAATGCAACAAGAATGAAAATACTTCCTATCAAAACCTCTGGGACACAGCAAAAGCAGTGCTCAGAGGCCAATTTATATCGATAAATGCACACATACAAAAAGAAGAAAGAGCCAAAATCAGAGAACTGTCCCTACAACTTGAACAAATAGAAAGTGAGCAACAAAAGAATCCATCAGGCACCAGAAGAAAACAAATAATAAACATTAGAGCTGAACTAAATGAATTAGAGAACAGAAAAACAATTGAAAGAATTAACAAAGCCAAAAGCTGGTTCTTCGAAAAAGTTAACAAAATTGATAAACCATAGGCTAGACTGACTAAAGAAATACAGGAAAGGAAACAAATAACCTGAATAAGAAACGAGAAGAGCCACATCACAACAGAATCAAATGAAATTAAAAGAATCATTATGAAAAATTCTACTCTAACAAATTTGAAAACCTAGAAGAAATGGATGAATTCCTGGAAAAACACTACCTACCTAAACTAACACGATCAGAAGTAGAACAGCTAAATAGACCCATAACAAAAAAAGAGATTGAAAAAGCAATCAAAAAACTCCCAACAAAAAGAAGCCCTGGCCCAGATGGCTATACTGCAGAGTTCTACCAAACTTTCAGAGAAGAGGTAACACCGCTACTACTAAAGGTATTTCAAAGCATAGACAATGACGGAATACTACCCAACTCATTCTATGAAGCCACCATCTCCGTGATACCCAAACCAGGTAAAGACATCACAAAAAAAGAAAATTATAGACCTATATCCCTCATGAACATAGATGCAAAAATCCTCAACAAAATTCTAGCCAATAGAATTCAACAACATATCAAAAAAATAATCCACCACGACCAAATGGGACTTATACCAGGTATGCAAGGCTGGTTTAGAAAAACCATTCATGTAATCCACCATATAAATAAAACAAAAGACAAAAAACACAAGATCTTATCAATTGATGCAGAAAAGGCATTTCACAAACTCCAACACCTATTCATGATAAAAACTCTCACCAAAATAGGAATTGAAGGAAAATTCCTCAACATAATAAAGGGCATCTATGCAAAGCCAACAGCCAACATCACTCTAAATGGAGAGAACTTGAAAGCATTTCCCTTGAGAACGGGAACTAGACAAGGATGCCCTTTATCACCGCTCTTATTCAACATTGTGCTAGAAGTCCTAGCCAGAGCAATTAGGCTAGACAAAGAAATAAAGGGCATCCGGATTGGCAAGGAGGAAGTAAAATTATCTCTATTGGCAGATGACATGATCTTATACACAGAAAACCCTAAGGAATCCTCCAGAAAACTACTGAAACTAATAGAAGGGTTTGGCAGAGTCTCAGGTCATATGATAAACATACAAAAATCACTTGGATTCCTCTACATCAACAAAAAGAACATCGAAGAGGAAATCACCAAATCAATACCGTTCACAGTAGCCCCCAAGAAGATAAAATACTTAGGAATAAATTTTACCAAAGATGTAAAAGACCTATACAAAGAAAACTACAAAGCACTACTACAAGAAATTCAAAAGGACATACTTAAGTGGAAAAACATACCTTGCTCATGGATAGGAAGACTTAACATAGTAAAAACGTCTATTCTACCAAAAGCCATCTATACATACAATGCACTTCCGATCCAAATTCCAATGTCATTTTTTAATGTGATAGAGAAACAAATCACCAATTTCATATGGAAGGGAAAGAAGCCTCAGATAAGCAAAGCACTACTGAAAAAGAAGAAGAAAGTGGGAGGCCTCACTCTACCTGATTTCAGAAGCTATTATACAGCCACAGTGGTCAAAACAGCCTGGTACTGGTACAACAACAGGCACATAGACCAGTGGAACAGAATTGAGAACCCAAATATGCATCCATCCGCATATGAGCAGCTGATATTTGACAAAGGCCCAGTGTCAGTTAATTGGGGAAAAGATAGTCTTTTTAACAAATGGTGCTGGCATAACTGGATATCCATTTGCAAAAAAATGAAACAGGACCCATACCTCACACCATGCACAAAAACTAACTCCAAGTGGATCAAAGACCTAAACATAAAGACTAAAACGATAAAGATCATGGAAGATAAAATAGGGACAACCTTAGGAGCCCTAATACAAGGCCTAAACAGAATACAAAACATTACCAAAAATGACGAAGAGAACCCCGATAACTGGGAGCTCCTAAAAATCAAACACCTATGCTCATCGAAAGACTTCACCAAAAGAGTAAAAAGACCACTTACAGACTGGGAAAGAATTTTCAGCTATGACATCTCCGACCAGCGCCTGATCTCTAAAATCTATATGATTCTGTCAAAACTCAACCACAAAAAGACAAACAACCCAATCAAGAAGTGGGCAAAGGATATGAACACCCACTTCACTAAAGAAAATATTCAGGCAGCTAACAGATACATGACAAAATGCTCTCGATCATTAGCCATTAGAGAAATGCAAATTAAAACTACGATGAGATTCCATCTCACACCAGCAAGGCTGGCATTAATCCAAAAAACACAAAATAATAAATGTTGGAGAGGCTGCGGAGAGATTGGAACTCTTATACACTGCTGGTGGGAATGTAAAATGGTACAACCACTTTGGAAATCTATCTGGCGTTATCTTAAACAGTTAGAAATAGAACTACCATACAACCCAGAAATCCCACTCCTCGGAATATACCCTAGAGATACAAGAGCCTTCACACAAACAGATATAAGCACACCCATGTTTATTGCAGCTCTGTTTACAACAGCAAAAAGCTGGAAGCAACCAAGGTGTCCATCAACGGATGAATGGGTAAATAAATTGTGGTATATTCACACAATGGAATACTACGCATCGATAAAGAACAGTGATGAATCTGTGAAACATTTCATAACATGGAGGAACCTGGAAGGCATTATGCTGAGCGAAATTAGTCAGAGGCAAAAGGACAAATATTGTATAAGACCACTATTATAAGATCTTGAGAAATAGTAAACCTGAGAAGAACACATACTTTTGTGATTACGAGGAGCGCAGGGAGGGAGGGTGGGAGAGGGTTTTTTATTGAATAATCAGTAGATAAGAACTGCTTTAGGTGAAGGGAAAGACAACACTCAATCCATGGAAGGTCAGCTCAATTGGACTGGACCAAAAGCAAAGAAGTTTCTGGGATAAAATGAATGCTGCAAAGGTCAGCGGAGCAGGGGCGGGGGTCTGGGGAACATGGTTTGCGGGGACTTCTAAGTCAATTGGCAAAATAATTCTATTATGAAATCGTTCTGCATCCCACTTTGAAATGTGGCGTCTGGGGTCTTAAAGGCTGACAAGCGGCCATCTAAGATGCATCAATTGGTCTCAACCCACCTGGAGCAAAGGAAAATGAACAACACCAAGGCCACACGACAACTAAGAGCCCAAGAGACAGAAAGGGCCACATGAACCAGAGACCTACATCACCCTGAGACCAGAGGAACTAATTGGTGCCCGGCCACAATCGGTGACTGCCCTGACAGGGAGCACAGCAGAGGACACCTGAGGGAGCAGGAGATCAGTGGGACGCAGACCCCAAATTCTCATAAAAAGACCAAACTTAATGGTCTGACTGAGACTAGAGGAATTCCGGCGGCCATAGTCCCCAGACCTTCTGTTGGCCCAGGACAGGAAGCATCCCCGAAGACAACTCATCAGACATGAAAGGGACTGGTCAGCGGGTGGGAGAGAGACGCTGATGAAGAGCGAGCTAATTATATCAGGTGGACACATGAGATTGTGTTGGCAGCTCTTGTCTGGAGGGGGGATGGGAGGATAGAGAGAGAGGGAAGCCGGCAAAATTCTCATGAAAGGAGAGACTGAAAGGGCTGACTCAAGAGGGGGAGAGCAAGTGGGAGTACGGAGTAAGAGGTAAGTAAACTTATATGTGACAGACTGATTGGAATTGTAAACGTTCACTTGAAGCTTAATAAAAGTTAATAAAAAAAAAAAAAAAAAGCATTTGGGAGGGATTCAACACCCTTACTCAAGTCACAGCCCTAACATGATGTAAGAGTAATTTCCCTGGGCTGTGACCTGCATCACCTTTAATCTTACAAAGAATAAAACAAAAGAGAAGCAAACAAAGAGAGAGGGACATCATTACCACCAAGAAAGAAGAGCCAGGAGCAGAGTGAGTCTTTTACATGCACTGAGAAATTCCTAAACCAGGGAAAAATTGATGACAAGGACCTTCTCCCAGAGCTGACAGAGAAAGTCTCCCCTCTGAAACTGGTGCCCTGAGGTTGGGCTTCTAGCCTCCTAAACCGTGACAGACTAAATTTCTGTTTGTTAAAGCCATTCACTTGTGGTATATCTGTTACAGCAGCACTAGGTAACTAAGTCACCACTTACCTCTGCAAAAGTGGTACTGAGCAAAAAATCAGAAAACAACAAATGCTGGTGAGGTTGTGGCGACATTGGAGGACTTTTACATTGCTGGTAGGATTGTAAAGTGGTACAACCACTATGGAAAAGCATAAGGCACTTCCTCAAAAAGCTAGAAATAGAAATACTTCATGATTCAACAATCCCACTCCTAGGGATCTAACAGCAGTAACGTGAATACACAGGTGAATCACCTTTGTAATTTGCAGCATTATTCACAAGAGTAAAAAGACGGCAACAATCTAAGTGTCCAGCAATGGATGGATGCATGGATAAACAAATTGTGCTACAAATGTACAATGAAATAGTGCACAGCTAAAAAAAATAATGATAAGCTTTTGAAACATCTTACAACATGGATGAATATGGAGGACATTATCCTGAGTGAAATAAATCAATCACTAAAGGACAAATATTGTATGGTCTCACTTTTCTAAAAAGACAAGAATAGCTATATTAACATATACAGAAAGCTATGTTCTTTGGTGTTTCCCAGGGATGGAAGGAGAAGGGAGGGGGAACCACTTTCTAAATAGCAGACTTTTGTTATTTTTTGTGATGGGAAAGGCAATACTCAATACGGGTGAAATCTGCACAATTTGACCAAGGTAAATGACAACACAAAAAGTACACGAATTAGGGACAATTTTCATAAATGCTAGAACACATACAATTTTGCAACAATAACTAAGAAATATGTGTGTGGTTACACAGGTAGATATATATGCATATACGTGTATAGGAAGGCACATGGGAATACATGGGTGTTCAGGTATAGGCCTATCTTTAGGCATCTGTATGTACACGTTTGTGTCTGCTGCATATCTATTCATATGTATAATAAAGCACATAGGGGGCACAGTTATGGATACTTTCTAGACATAACCATACTGGGTTTGAAGGCTTAGGACCATAGTCTTATGGGACAGCTTGGTCACTTGGCGTAATATAGTTCATAAAGATGATACTCTACATCCTAGTTTGGTGAGTGCTGTCTGTGGTCTTAAAAGCTCGCCAGCAGCCATCTAAGATACAACTATTGTCTCTACTTATCTGGAGCAAAAGAGAAAGAAGGAAAACAAAGACTCAAAGAAGAAACTAGTCTACAGGACTAATAGCCCACACAAGCCACAGCGTCATCTATCCTGACACCAGAAGAACTAGATGGTGCACAGATACCACTACCAACTGTTCTGATCAGGGACACAATAGATGGTCCCACACAGAATCAGAGAAAAATGCACAACAAAACTCAAATTCCTAAAAAAGGCCTGACTTCCTGGACCCGAACACATAAAAGGAAATCCCAAGACTGTCACCCTGACATACCCTTTGAACTTAGAACTGAAGCCACTCCCAGAGGTCACCTTTCAGACAAATAACAGATGGGATCAGAAAATAATAAACAATATCATCCACGAGTACTGTGCTCCTTTAAATAATCATCTGTATGACACCAAATGGTCAACATTTACCCTAAAACAAAGATGACAAGATGGGGCGGGGGTGGTACGGAAGTTACATTAGTGGATACAGAACAACTAGAACGGAAATAATGTGAATGCCTACACCTTGTGAAAAACCTACCAGTATCATGGAACAATATGTCTAGGAACTGTTAAATGGGAACCTAATTTGCTCTGTAAACTTTCACTGAAATCACAACAAAATAATATAAAAAAGTGTGAGTCCATTTAGAATCCAAAACTTAATAGTACATAGCAAAAAAGAAAATAACGGTGAGAATTTACCTTGGGAAAAAAAATCTGAAGAGTGTGAAAATAAGTTTATTTTGTATTTACCCACATTTAGGTTGTAACTGCAAATATGCTCTAATTCTGGAATAACAGTATGAACAGACATTGATGGAGAGGAGTTTACGTACAAATTTTCCAACAGAATGATATGATGAGCATCAAGACATTTTTCACTTCATTGCTAACTTGTACAGCACCATGAGAAGATGACTAATTTTTTTACCCAATAATTTGAGGGCTTCAACCATTTTCCCAAGAGACTCGAAATATCTGAGAGGAAATTCATTCTCTTCTGAAGGGCCTGTTCCATCACCTCTCTTGTTCATTTTCTCTCTTTCAAGTGTAAACCGCCCTAACTCTCTGAAGTCCTCATTAGCCAATAGTTTTGTGAATGATCTTAGTATTTCTTCAGGACCACCCTCTTCCCATCTTGAATCTTGTACCTCTTGGACAATCAGCAAGAGAGGCCAAGCAACAAAGCTATTGAAAGGAGACTCTGGAATATACACCCCTGAGTTAAACACAGAGGAATGTATGAGAAGAACGCCCAAAGACAAAACAGAGACTATGACTTGATTGTATGTCACATAGTCGGATCATGTCAGGTGGAAGCATGGCTTTATCTAGAGAATAAGTATGTTTAAGGAGCCATGAATGGATGCCACACTGACACATTACAAACCATCCCAGAGACCGCTGACATAAGCAGCGAGTTCATTAGTAAAGATCATTGTTTTAGGGCCAATGTGGCTAAGGGGTAATGAAGATGCCAGTGGTCCCTTCTTCACGGTTCAATCTGAACTGAGTCCTTTAGGGCCTGCCCAGGAATAAAACCCTATAGTCCCCAAACAACCCCACCCCACCAGACTACGAAAGCTGTGGCCATCGTCCCTTCCACCCATCCTTCTCCTGCTCTTTCTGCTCTCCAGTGAAAAAGAAGCACGCCCAGGGAGGAAGCAGGGATCTGATTAGCCCTCTTTGCTTCAATCCTGGACAAGATAAGACCCATCCTTGTAAGTCACAGCCTTACTGTTAACCACTGTTGGTGGTGGTGGTGGTAGTCGAGTTAATTCTGGCTCATGTGTTTCAGAGTAGAGCTATGCTCCATAGGGTTTTTAATTCTGTAACCTTTCAGAAGCAGATTTCCAGGTCTGTCTTCTCAGTTACCTCTGGGTGAGTCTGAACTGCCAACCTTTCAGCCAGTAGTGAAGCACTTAGACATTTGTGCAACCCAAGTACTCCTGTTACTACTAAAGGGCTTTAAAATGGATAGTGGTTACCTTTTGGGGGATACCTAGTGGGACAGGGCGTAAGGGAGTCAGCTGGGAACTGGAGCTATTCTAAGTCATGGCCTTGGTGGCGTTTACACAAGTGTATGCATATGGAGTTAAGAGCTTGCACTTCACAGCTATGGAGCTCTGATGACACAGTGGTTAAGAGGTCAGGCGGCTAACCAAAAATGTCAGCAGCTCAAATCCACCAGTCACTCTTAGGAAACCCTATGGCGCATTTCTACTCTGTCCTATCGGGTTGCTATGAGTCGGAATCAACTCGATGGCAACGGTCTTGGTATTTTTGGTTTTATAGAGTACTTAGGATATGAAAGCATTCTCCTAAGACCTTCATACCTATTAACTCATTTAACCAGCTCTCAGTCCTATGTTGTTGTTGTTGTTGTTAGGTGCCATCAAGCCAACACAGCATGAAAGGATGCTGATGGAGAAGAGTTTATGTACAAATTTTCCAACAAAATCATATGTTGAGTATCATGACATCTTTCACTTCATTGCTAACCTGTACAGCACCATGAGAGGATGGCCATTTTTTTTACCCCAAAATTTGAGGGCTTTAGCAATTTTCGCAAAAGTCTCTAAATATCTGATGAGAAATTCATTCTCTTCTGAAGGGCCTATTCCATCTCCCCGCTTGTCCTTTTCTCTCTTTCAAGCGTAAACTGCCCCAACTCTCTAAAGTCCTTATTTGCCAATAGTTTTGTGAAAGATCTTAGTATTTCTTCAGCATCACCCTCTTCCCACTTGAATCTTATGCCTCATGGACAATCAGCAAGAGAGGCAAAGCAACAAAGCTATTGAAAGCAGACTCTGGAATATACACCCCTGAGTTGAACACGGAGGGATGTATGAGAAGAACACCCAAAGACAAAACAGGGACTATGACTCAGTTGTATGCTGCATAGTTAGATCATGTTAGGTGGAAGCATGGCTTTATCTAGAGAATAAGTACTTTTAAGGAGCCGTGGATGGATGCCACACTGGCACATTACAAACCATCCCAGGGAACAGTGACAGAAAGCAGCAAGTTCATTAGTAAAGATCATTGTGTTTAGGGCCAATGTAGCCCCAGGGTAATGAAGATGCCAGTGGTCCCTTCTGCATACGGGGTTAAGAGCTTGCACTTTACAAATATAGAGCTCTGGTGGCACAGTGGTTAAGAGCTCAGGCTGCTAACCAAAAAGGTAAGCAGTTGGAATCCACCAGTCGTTCTCTGGGCACCCTAGGGCGCAGTTCTTCTCTGTCCTATAGGGTTGCTATGAGTCAGAATCGACTTGATTCCAACAGGCTTGGTATGTTTGGTTTTATAGAGTCCTTAGGATGTGAAAGCACTGCCCTAAGACCTTCATACCTATTAACTCATTTAACCCAACCCTCAATGTTCTTAGCTGCCATCAAGCCAGCCCCAGACTCCTGGAAGTCCCATGAGTTAAGAGTAGAACAGTTCCATAGTTTTCTTGACAGATCACCAGGTCTTTCTTCCACGGAGTCACTGGGTGGGTTCGAACTCTCAACCTTTCTGTTAGCAGCTGATCACAAACTTCCTGTACCACCCAGGCTCCTTCAATGGTATGAAGCAGGTGCTATTTTTAATCCCATTTCAGGATGAGGAAGCTGAGTCACAAGGCAATGAAGAGGGTTTTCTTAAGTCTCGAAGATATTACATGGTGGAGTCCAAATTTTAATCAAGTTATCTGGTTCTGAACCCATATACTAAGCCATACTCTTAAAAAAAGAGACTGAGAAAGAGACATTACCCTACAGTAATAATTCTTGGATATTACAGGTAATAGAGAATTTTTTTTTAATTTCCTAAGTAAACACTTTTATACAGGGGGAATAAGATGCTGAATTTACATAAATGATTAAGATAAAATTTGAGTTTTCTAGGAAATTTCACACTGGTGGAAGGTGCTTCAGCTAAGGACCCAGACTTTTTGGAAGACAAAGCATTGCCCACTCTGTTATCTGAGGCCTCAAGAGCCCTGGGTGCACTTGAGCATTGGTGTTTCCTAGCATAGAGTGTTGAGGTCTTCACTTTTCAAGTCCAGGACACAGGCAGGTTGTGAGTCTCAGGCTCCCTATGCCACTTACTCTCTGTGCCAAGGGAAGATGTGATCCTCCAAAGCTGGTATTTGATCAATGGGTCACCCCACTCCTGGCATCTACCTCCGAACTCATGAAGGAAGGAACAGCAGATCTTGCAGGTACCAAATTGGTCCAGTAGATGTGGAGAATGCCCTGGCAGAGCACCCAGAGGTGGCTGAATCAGCCGTGGTGAGCACTCTGGATCACATTCAAGGGGAGGTGAGTAGAGGACACGGATGTGATCATGTCTGCCTGTGGGCACTGGGAAGCCAGAAGCAGGATCAACTTCAAGGCACTGTCTAGCCAGCCTTGGTCCTCTGGCGTAGATGGCATAATTGATGTGTGTGTGGACTTACACTGTGTGGCCAGCAGGTGGCACTAGGCCTCACATTGTCCCATCCAACCCTGTCTTACCCTGCAAATAATGACTGTGAATGATGACGATAATTGTGACGATGATGACAGCTAATATTTAACGAGTACTTACTACGTGCCAACTCATTTAACCCTCACAACAACCCAATTAATTAAAACCAAACTCACTGCTGAATATTCGACACCAACTCATAGGCTATAAGAGCGGAACTGCTCCAAGGAGGGACTGGTCTATCTGAACTGCCGACCTTTTGGTTAGCAGCCAAGCTCTTAACCACTGCACCACCAGGGCTCCCAATGAGTTAAGGACTCTTATTATACCCTTTTTATAGATAGTAATGGTCCATGGCTGGCGAAGCAGTCAGTTATTAACCTACAGATTGGCAGTTTGAACCCACCTAACCACACTGGGGAAGAGAGGCCTGGTGATTGGCTTCCACAAAGATTACAGCAAAGGAGACCCTATAGAGAACTTCTACCCTGTAACACATAGGGTTGCCATGAGTCAGAATTGACTGGAAGGCGATGGATTTGGTTTGGCTTTTATAGATGAGGAAACAGGCATAAAGACATTAAGTAACTAGCCTGGATCACACAGCTTAGAAGTGATGGAGCCAGAATGGGAATCTAAGTAATCTGGCCTCACAGCCTGTATTCCTATATTCAGCAAGTATTTATTGAAAAGCTACTATGTACTGAGCCCTATAGAGTCAAATTGGGGATATCATTAATTATCATCATCAATTGCCAATTCTTATTACTCACTAGGTTCCGTGCAGGGAACTGGACATATAATAATAGTAATAATTACAATGATACTACTACTACTAATAATAATAACAATAGTAACAGTAAATTTAAACTAGCCAGATGGTTCACATGTCATCACTTGGAATATTTACAGATACCCAGTAAGGGATGAACTTTTATTGTCCCCATTTCATAGACAAGGAAACTGAAGTTAAGAGAAGGAAATAATTTTCCAAGGACATAGATGGAATCAGAAGCAGTGAGATTTGAACCTAATCCTTTCCTTTTCCAAAGTCGCCATGCTCTTATCAAGTATATGGCTCAAGGATCACCTTGCTTTTCCATTCATTCAATAAACATTACATTTTTTGCATCGCAGTGGTTCAACACTCAGCTGCTAACCGAAAGGTCAAAGGTTCAAACCCACCAGCCAAGGTCCAAAATAGAGAAGTGATTCAATTATTCATGGAATTAGCATAGACTTCTCCTGGTGATGTAGCGGTTAAGTGCTTGGTTGCTAACCAAAGGGTCCACAGTTTGAACCCAACAGTCCCTCCCTGGGAGAAAGGTGTGGCAGTCTACTTCTGTAAAGAAAGATTACAGCCATGGAAACCCTATGGGGCAGTTCTACTCTGTCCTGAAGGGTCAGTATGAGTCAGAATTGATTTATGGCAGCGGATTGGATTTTTTTATAGTTAAAAATGATCATGCACATATTTTAGTCTTTGACCTAAAAAGGTCTCAGCAGTACGTTATTAAGGGGAAAAGGCAGCATATGGAATAGCATATGTAGTATGATCCTATTTGCTTAAAAATAAAATTTGAAAGGATACACATGCCAAACAGTTAACAATCTGTGGGAGAAAGATGTGGCAGTCTGCTTCCATAAAGCTTTGGAAACCCTATGGGGCAGCTCTACACTGTCCTATAGGGTTGCTATGTGTGGGAATGACTCCTGGCAATGAGTGGGGGTATAATTTGTTGGCCCTTACTGTGACTCTGCTCCCGTGCTGCAGGTGATAAAGGTGTTTATCATCCTGGCCCCACAGTTCCTGTCCCATGACCAGAACCAGCTCACCATGGAGCTGCAGCAGCATGTGAAGGGAGTGACAGTCCTGTACAAGTACCCGAGGAAGGTGAGCATGGCAGATGGATGGGGTCTGGTCCCCCTGGCTGGTTCCAGTGTTCATCTCTCCCAAGCCCTCCAGGGTGGTTAGGGTAAGCTTAGGTAAACAACAGCGCTAGCTTTTTCCACTACAGAAGAAGCAATTCAACTTACGGATGGGTGGAGCAGACTTAATCCGTTGGGAGCCTCTAGCCTGTGTCAGAAACCAAAAAGGAACTCACCGCTGGTAATTTAACCTAAAGAAAAAAATCAGACAAGTGTTGGAAGATACATGTGCAAGAAGGTTATTTATAATCCCGCAAATTTTGAAAAAGAAGTTCAAGTCAGCAGCTTCCAAACTTTCTGTAACATGATTCATAGGAAGAAACACATTTTGTATTGCAACCCAATGTATAGTGGCCCAAACAACGGGCTTGACCATGAAGATGACCAGGCAACATTTCATTCTGTTGTCCTTGGGGTCGTCATGAGTCGGAGCTGACTCAATGCCAACTAACAGCAAATACAATGCTGCCTCATAGAGATAATTAACCAAAATCCAGATAATTAACATATCCCTCACCCCCAAAACATTCCTGCTGATCCTTTTAATTCATTTGTCTGTCCCCTCCCTTCATTCTGCCACCCCTCTTCCAACCACAGATCTGCATTTTTATAGAACTTTTATGTAATTGAAGCATACAGGATTTACTTTTTGTTTCTATTCAGGATTCTTTAAGTAATCATAATCATTTTTAGATTTATACATGATATTGGAAACCCTGGTGGTGTAGTGGTTTAGTGCTACGGCTGTTAACCAAAGGATTGGCAGTTCAAATCTGCCAGGCGCTCCTTGAAAACCCTGTAGGGTAGTTCTACTCTGTCCTATAGGGTCGCTAGGACTCGACAGCGATGGGTACAGGTAAACACATGATATTAGGTGTACTAATAATGTCTTCATTTTCGTTGCTGAGTAGATTTCATATATACATACCACAGTGTGTTTATCCTTGTGTTAGTTGTCTAGTGCTGCTATAACAGAAGTACCACAAGTGGACGGCTTTAACAAAGAGAAATTTATTCTTTCACAGTCTCATAGGTTGCATGTCCAAATTCAGGGTGTCAGCTCCAGGGGAAGGCTTTCTTTCTGTATTGGACCTGGAGGAAGATTCCTTGTGGTCAATCTTCCCTTGGTCGAGGAGCTTCTCAGGCACAGGGACCCCAGGTCCGAAGGAAGCACTCTGCTCTTGGTGCTGCCTTCTTGGTGGTATGAGGTTCCCACTCTCTGCTAGCTTCCCTTTCCTTTTATCTCTTGAGAGATAAAAGGTGATGCAGCCACACCCCAGGGAAACTCCATTTAGGTTGAATGGGGATGTGACCCAGTAAGGGTGTTACTATCCCACCCTAATCCTCTTTAACATAAAATTACAATCACAAAATAGAGGACAACCACAAAATACTGGGAATCATGGCCTAACCAAGTTAATTTGCACATTTTTGGGGGGACATAATTCAATCCATGACAATCCTTTACCTTGGAAAAACACTTGGGGACTGGTTTTTCCAGTTAGGCTGTTACTGAGGGCCCCTTCCTAGGTTGAACCCAACCAGATGCGCACCGCCCAATAAGGCTATTAGGCAGCTTGGAGTCACACAAGCAAATTTATTTTGCCAGCAGCTAGCAAAAGGACACAGGGCTAGAAACTTCAGAGAGACTGTCTCACTGATTTGCCTATAAGCCAAGTATGTAATGGTTTCAACAAGGAGGGGAGGAAGGGTTTGAGGTTTATTCATGAGGTTGGGGGCGGAGATTTCTGAGGAGGGGTTGAGTTATGCAAATACAGCTGTGCATGCAGGATTTCTTCAGGATGGAAGTACTTTGGTTCCCCTTGACATAACTCATCATGGAAAGTGACGGAGGCGCACTTGTTCCCTTTGATATATCGCCCCCTTCGGCAGGCATGAGAAGGATAAACAGTGATCGCTTTTACTTCTTTTACACACACTCTGCACCTGTAGAGTCCTGCAAGAACTACATTAACAGTTTATTTGCAACATTTCAGTTTGTTCCACCCTTCAGCCAGAACATTTTGCCCCACAGAACCTGTGTTCTTTTCTACTCCCCAGGAGGTGGGTTATTGTTGTACCAGGTTGTTTATTCTACTCTGTCCTGCTCAACTTCTTCTCAGCCTATGTGCAAAAGAGAGGGGGGCAACTGGCCCTGCTCCAGCCTAGTGCTGTCTCAAGGCCATGACCTTGTGAACAGAAACCCAGAAAGCAGTACCTCTCAGGGCTGTCCCAGCTTATATTTATATTTTGCAAGTTCATAATAAATCATTGTTGCCTAGATCTGTAATTCATTAGTCCTCATTGCTGAATTATATTCCGTTAAATGAATATCCCTGTTGAATACACTGTCTTGAAGGATGTGTTTAGAATTAAAGTAATGAGTTTCCAAGAACAAACTGCTTAAATTCAAGGCAATCTTTCCAGACCAGTTATCAGGACAGTTGAAACTTACTCAGAGGAAGTCTGCCTCCATTCACAGAGGAGTGGAATAGAACGAAAATCAAGGGTCTTAGAGAGCTCTCACATTTTTAGTGTCATCTTCATGGTCATCACTTTGCTTTTATTCAACCCGTACAAATTGATTAATTCTGAATAAAGAATCTCTGTAGTGTTTTGTTTTTGCCCTGTGCTGGTCTTTAAGATGTTAAAAAATCAGTGTATCCATGAGAAAAGTGTGATTCAGCGTTAGACCCACGGTGGGTAGAGCCTTTGGTGAATAGGAAATTGAGCCCTATTAGAGACAACATACTACTACACTGCCAACCTCTTAAGAAACATGAGGTGGCCAGCTTTCAGTCTTCCTGGGAGCAGTGGAATCCACCAGAGATATTTGATGGGTAGGGCTAGTTCTTGGAGGTTGAATTAGAGTTTCTCTCCACGATTCCATATGACTCCTACATTGTACATTTCTTTGGGGCTTCTTGAGACTTTGAATATTGCTTTTTCAGCTCTTTGACAATTGCTTCTCTGGCCCAGACCAAAAACTTACGAAGGCTTTTCTGTTCCTGGGCATTGTTATTTTAGCAATAGTCTTTGTCTGCACTGTCCTTTCAGTGAGTATTTTAATGTGCCTTATAAATCTGCTTTGGGTCATGAATAATCAGGACAGGGTATAAATACCCTATAGGGTTTCCAAAGAGGAGCTGGTGGATTCCAATGGCCGACATTTTGGTTAGCAGCTGTAGCTCTTAACCACTGCACCACCAGGGCTGTTTTTCGTTTTTGGTTAATAAACATGCTTTGAATCATGAACAATCAGGAATTTTTATAGTCACTGGCCTATTACTGGATTTTCAGATTATAAATGAAAACACAAATTGATGAGTGAAATCAAAGTTAACTTTGTAAAACAGTCTCATCTTTTTTAGTGAAGAATCAGTGAACAAGACAACTGTATAAACTCAATGAGAAGATTTTAAGTGATAAATACTTCCTGTCCAAAGAGTTAATAAATATTAACTCTTCTGAGGCCCCTTTCACACACTGGTAGTGGAATTGTAAATTCTCACAACCATCCTGAAATATAACACTGTCTACCTGAAGCCTTCAAAATGCTCACACACTTTCCTTTATTCAGCACAATCCCACGTCTAGTCATCTCCCCTAATGAAAGAACCACCACGCATCCAAAGACGTGGTGGGAGCACATTCAGCGGGACAGGATGGATTACAGTGCAAATGGGGCAACAAACTAAATCACTCATGGTAGAGGGATGGTGGAACTAGTGTAAATCCTCACAGTGGCGGCAGCTCCTGAAAGTCATATGTTTCAAGGACATTACAGAACACAGAAAACACTCTTATTATAACAAGCAGTTGAAAAAAGCAGAAAGCAGGAGTTTCTATATTGTGTAGTTAAAAGTGTGTATGTTTCTACACACACAGAGTAAAAAAACGCTGCATGAAAAAACCTAAGAATGGATATTACAAAAAAAAACTATTTAAAGGTTTTTTTTTTCCTACCAGTTGTATTATTATTGTCAGTAACTACCTTTCTCTTTGAAATAACGGTTACATAATGTCTAAAATCTAAAATTCTGTGACAGGCAAGGAAGTAACAAGTAGCAGGAGCTGCCTCTGTAACCAATCTCCATCGGCTGTGAGCAGGACTGTCTTAGTCATCTAGTGCTGCTTTAACAGAAATATCACAAGTGGATGGCTTTAACGAAAAGAAATTTATTCTCTCACAGTCTAGTAGGCTAAAAGTCCAAATTCAAGGCATTAGCTCCAAGGGAAGGCTTTTTCTCTATCAGCTCTAGAGGAAGTCCTTGTCATCAATCTTTGCCTTTATTAGGAACTTCTCAGTTCAAGGACCCCAGGTCCAAAGGATGCACTATTCTCCTGGCTCTTCATTCTTGGTGCTGTGAGGTCCCCCTATCTTTCTGTTCACTTCTCTTTTTTTATATATCAGAAGAGATTGGCTTAAGACACTATCTAATCTTGTAGAACTCATCAATATAACTGCCACTAATCCATCTCATTAAATCATAGTGATAGGATTTACAACACATCAGGAAATCACATCAGATGACAAAATGGTAGACAATCACACCATACTGGGAATCATGACCTAGCCAAATTGATACACATATTTTTGGGGGATGCAGTTCAATCCATGACAAGGACCATGGGCCAAAACCCATCAGAGAGGAGGCAGGGCTGGGAGGTGGCACCCCTGTCTTCTTGGACAGGGCTAGAGGGGAGCAGAGGGTCAGTCATAGAGGTAGGGGAGAGAGAGAAACAGATGTGTCAGTAAGAATTGAAGACAGAGGTGGAGAAGAGTTAAGAGACAGAAGAAACAGAGGGTCTAGCCTCTGCATCTGCCACTGATGAAGTGACTTGCAGGAGAGAGGTTACCATTTGGCAGGTTTACCCTGGAACCTCCTCTACAGGAGGTGACCCCTGAGCAATCTCCCTCTCTGTCTCAGTTTCTGCTGCATTTCCCACCACGCCAGCTGGGCCTTTATCATGTCCTCAAGCCAGACACCAGGCCCTGTACTGCTCCCAAGGCCACACAGCCTCGAACTGGCAGAGCTGCAATTGGAGCCCACCCAGAGTGACCAGGCCCAAAATAGCCCAGTTTACCTTTTCTGTCAAACAGAAATGTTTCCATGAGTGAGTACTCCCACCCTAAAAAGCTGGACCCACCACTGCTATGAGGAATACTAGCTAACACAGGTAGGATTATAATTCAGTAATGAGCATGCCCTGTTCTCAGTGCTTAACAGAGAGGACCTGTCGTTGGGATGGCAGTTGGTGGGGTTGTGTGGGGGAGGGGTCTACTGTGAAGGGTCAGGAGCAAAAGAAGTGATAGGACAAGGGAGAAGATATAAAACATCCAGGTTACTAAGGCAGCAACCTAACAAGACAAGAATCAGGAGGAAGAAGAAGCAGCCCCCCTCCTCCTCCTCCTCCTGATCCTGCCAGCCCCACCTCACAAGCTCGTTGTGTCCTGGTGACCTGCTCACCTACTGGCCATCTCGGAAGCCTCCTCCTACTCCTCTCCTATGTGGTTCCCCGCCTCCCATTCTGTCCCTCCTCACAAAGCTTCCCCCTCCTCTCTCCAGGAGCTTTAGCACCCTCTGCCCCTGCCTGGCCACATCCTATCTTGCCCTCATCCCAATCCCGGCCCCACCCCCATCCCATACTTGCCCCAGGCTCACCCATCTCCCTCTGCCACCTGGACTGCTCCCCAGGGGGACCTGGTCATGGAGGTCCCAAGGCTGTTCCTCTGGCTCCTTATCCTCTTGCCTCTTGGTCACCCCACCACAAGTGTGAGTAATCATTGGACGTGTCATGGTTTGTGAGTAATCATTGGACATGTCATGGTTTGTCACTTTTCTTTGTGTTGTGTCACACTGTTGTTTAAATAACAGCTTTTTCCTGGAAAATTTTTTTTTTTTTTTTTTTTTGCGGGAGGCTCAGAGCAGGTTGCTTGGCCAGCCTGAATGGACTCTAGCCACTGCCATGCACTTTGAGAATGGTCCTGCCAGCCCTGCTTGTTGCACACATGGGAAATGTTGAAAATATGGCAAACTGAAAATAGTAATTTTATAGCTTTAAAAAGGAAGTTCCTATGAGTATACTAAAAGCCTTTAAGTCTACACTTTCATTGACGAAAGTGCATGACATATAAATTATATCTCGATAAATCTATTTTCTTTTAAAGTAAGGAACTCTTGTTTAATAGGAATCACAGACGTTAGGCTTGCTCCTGGGAGCACCGTTTATGATCGTGTCTCAAGTTCTGCAGGTTTAGAACCTATTCCGTGAGTGCTTCAATTGTGCTACAAATACATTTTTAACATTTGTGAAAGCTCCCATCCCTGGGAACAGCGCTGCTAATCATTGGTGTTCTTACTAGTTTGTTAAAATAGCAAAATGTCATCTGTACTCTGTGCTTCCTTGTTTACTTGTTGGCTTTAGCAGCTTCTGAGTCATTCCATTCATTCTGCTCCTGGAGGCCGTGCCTGGGTCTTTGCCTCCAGCCAGTTTCTTGGGAGCCCTGAGAAACCAACGAGACATGGAAATAAATGGCTGCATAGTTCTATTAGTTGTTAGGTGCTGTCAAGCCAGTTCTGACTCATAGTGACCCTATGCACAACAGAACAAAACACTGCCTGGTCCTATGCCATCCTTACAATCGTTATTATACTTGAGCCCATTGTTGCAGCCACTGTGTCAGTTCATCTCATTCAGGATCTTCCTCTCTTTTGCTGACCCTCTACTTGACCAAGCATGATGTCCCTCTCCAGGAACTGGCCCCTCCTGATAACATGTCCAAAGTATGTGAGATGAAGTGTCACCATCCTTGCCTGTAAGGAGCATTTTGGCTGTACTTCTTCCAAGACAGATTTGTTTGTTCTTTTGGGATTTCATAGTTTATTCAGTGTTCTTCACCAACACCACAATCCAAAGGCATCAATTCTTTTTCAGTCTCCCTTAAGCATACTTCTGGGATGTATATAATGAGGGGAGGCTCTAGGAGTGACATGATCAGGAGTCAGATGACTATCGTCCTTTCCTTTTTCCGTGTGTCACATGGTGACTGTTAATTTACCCAGAGCAGAAAGGATCCTTAATGTCTGTAGGATTGTTCAAACCTAGAGAGATTCTATTTCCAACTGTGGAAATATTCACTCTCACTGTTATTAAAAACAAACCTAGAGAGAGAAAGAGCTCAGAAAGGATAAGGTGACACATTTTGATCTGCATGCCCTGAGTTCCCAGGGAGGAACCTGGAAAGGTCCAGTGGACAGGAACAACTCTTGCATTTAGGTAGAATCTTCCCAGTTGAATCACTCCAAGCAAAGAAAACCTACTCTATTTCTTTCAGCTCTACAAAAGAAGAGATTTTTGTGATAATCTTTGGTAAAAATGGTGTGGGACACTCTGAGGAACAGAGTAGTAGGGGCAGGGGTCTAGGGACCATGGTTTCAGGGGACATCTAGGTCAATTGACATAAGAAAGTTTATTAAGAAAATGTTCTGCATCTCACTTTGGTGAGCAGAATCTAGGGTCTTAAAAGCTAGTGAGCAGCCATCTAAGATGCATCAATTGGTCCCAACCCACCTGGAACAAAGGAGAATGAAGGACACCAAAGACACAAGAAAAATATGAGCCCAAGGGACAAAAAGGGCCACATAAACCAGAGACTCCAACAGCCTGAGACCAGAAGAACTAGATGGGGCCCAGCTACCTCCAATGACCACCAGCCTGACAGGGAACACGACAGAGAGCCTCTGATGGAGCAGGAGACAAGTGGGGTGCAGAACTCAAACTCTAGTAAAAAGACCAGACTTAATGGTCTGAGACTGGAGGAACTACAGTTAACCCAGAACTAAAACCACTCCCAAAGCCAACTCTTCAGACAAAGATTAAACTGGACTATAAGACAAAGTGATACTTGTGAGGAGTGTGCTTCTTAGTTTAAGTAGATACACAAGACTAAATGGGCAGCTCCTGCTGGGAGGCTAGATGAGAAGGCAGAAAGGAATAGGAGCTGGTTGAATGGACATGGGAAATCCGAGGTGGAGAGGAGGAGTGTGCTGTCACATTATAGGGAGAGCAGCTAGGGTCACATAGAAATGTGTGTATAAATTTTTGTATGAGAAACTAACTTGAGCTGTAAACTTTCACCTAAAGCACAAAAAATAAAATAAATGGTGTGGGAACATCATCTGACCTCATCTAACTTCACAAGGAGGAAGGAGAATCAAGATCAACAGCCCAAAGCTGATTCCCACGAGGAGGGAGTCAGACATGCCTCCTCTCTCTGCTGTTTTACCAATTCTCAAGCCAACCATACCTCCCACAGCACTCTCTACTTCTGTGCTGGGTTTGATAATTCATTGCAGTGGTCGCACAGAACTCACAGATAATACTCATGATCATGGGGTTTATCAGGGAAGTAACACGTTACAATTCAGGCTCAGGAACACTCAGGATACAGTTTGTCCATCAGGACAGCCTCTTCCCAGGTGTGCTGCATGCATGCCTGCCCCTGGCTCCTTTGCCTCTATCCTGCTCAGGCAAGTGCTAAAAAGCTCTCTTAGCTCTGCCAATAAGTGCCCAGAGGCACCCCACTCCACCAGTAAACCTCAGCCTGAAGGCTCTCAGCTTTATCTCCATGGGTCAGCAAACCTAGCTCCACCAAGTGCCCAGAGGCACCCTACTCTGCCAGAAGCTTCCTGTCCAAAGGCATTCAGTGAGAAGCCCACCAGGCCGTGTCCTGCCACCACTTCTCGCTGTCTTTGGTATTACAGGTCTCTCTCTCTCTCTCTGTCTTCTGGTTCCAGGAGCTTCTTAGCACAGGGATCACAGGTCCAAAGGACATGTTGTGCTCTTGGCTGTTCTTCCTTGGCGGTGGTGAGATCCTCTTCCTGCTCTGGAATTGGCTCTCTTTTAAGCCCAGCAGGATGGCAAAACTGACCTATCCCCTTGGTAGGCCACAATTACCTTATTTGCACAGTTCCCCCCACCAATCACTTGGATGGGAGTTTACAAGACCATGGAGAGAACAGCTATGCAAAAGTGATCCATTGCACCACGTCTTGATCTTGGAATTGTTTTTGTACCTAGACTGCATTTCTCATACATCAGTTAAGCTCTTTTCCTTCCTCAACCTTGAGCACTTGGATCAATTAACCTGTCTTCCATTTCCCACCTCCAGTCTTGCGCGTGACCATGTCCACCTGTGGAAATCCCACTGACCACTCTTAGAGCAACTCTTATCCTCCCCACTTTTGGGAAGCACAGCCTTCAGGACCAGCCAGAAAGAACATTTGTTCTCTTAGAATGTTTCCACGCCCGTGTTTGTGTTGCTCAAGAGGCATTTTGTTTATTCCTTGGATTGCAGTTACTGTGCTTAAGTGGCTTCACTCTCCTTCGCTCCACTCCACAGGCTCTGGAAGGGAAGGAACAACGTCTTGTCCATCTTCCTGACTTCTGGAGTATTTCCTTATAGGGCAGTGGTGCTTATACACGTATCTTCAATATGGCTTGTAGAGAATTTCTTCTTTTGACATAATTTTCTACTCACTTTTTCAAATCAAAAGAATAATTCCTTCCTAGTGAAAATATATAGGAGTAAAATCAACAGATGGCTGGTTGGACATAAAGATTACTTCCAGTGTTGATGACCTATGACTCTGCAAAGTTGTTTGTGAGATTGTAACAACTGTGGTAACATTCTGTGTATAAATATGGAGGCTGGCTGTACAAAAAATGAAACAGAACCCATACCTCACACCATACACAAAAATTCATTCAAAATGGATCAACGACTTAAATATAAAACCAAAAACTGTAAAGATCATGGAAGAAAAAATAGGATCAATGCTAGAGACCCTAATACATGGCATAAACAGGATATAAACCATAACTATCAATATACAAACACCAGAAGATAAGCTAGATTATTGGGATCTTCTAAAAATTAAACACTTAGGCTCATCATTTGACTTCACCAAAGAGTAAAAACAGAACCCACAGACTGAGAAAAAAAATTGGCTATGACATATCTGATTCTCTCATTCAACTTTTCCTTAAAGAGAAAAGTATCTTTTCCCTCAGTTTCCCCTCTCATCTTCAAGCCTTATACTTTAGGGAATTTTAAACTTCTGTTCTTAGATTTCAAACGATTGTTTCTGTGTTTTATTTTTCATTCTGAAGTTGTTTGTTTCTTCTTATCCTTTTTTTTTTTTTTTTTTTTTAATTTCTTAGCATTTCAGACATTAACTGCCCAAGCTGCAGCTTTTTTGGCCTGTCTGGTCTAATTTAGGTAGTAGTTCACTCCTGATATTAGCATCCAGACATCTTGTCACCAGATGTAACAAGCATATCCACAGCTGTGGCTGTTTGACCAGCTAGGGACAGAAGGGCCTCGGTCCTTTTTGAGCACGTGATCTGTGTCTTTACCAGTTGTGCTGAGAGCTACTGCCTCCTTGCAGACACACCTTTACACACCTGAGCTGTGAAAGCTGAGGTTGTCTGTTAGACAGTTCAGAGGTTATTTTCTAATAATCCATATGGCACTGCAGCTTGATGTGTGGATTAGAACAAATTATATTGTAAATTTATTTTCTCCTAACCAACAAACCAAACCCTTTGTTATGGAGTTGATTCAAATGCATGGCAACCGGTCATGTTCTGGAGCACAGTAAAACTGAGCTCCATAGGGTTTTTTTTTTCCCCTGTAATTTATGGAACCAGATTGCCAGGACTTTCTTCTGTGGTACTGCTGGGTGGGCTCAAACTGCCAACCTTTCATATTTGGGTGCAAACTGTTTGTGCCACACAGCAATATCTCCTAAAATATTTGTAAAATCTTGTTTTTGAAAAAATAATGTTTGTCTTATGTTATAGGGACAATACATCCCAGAAAGTTTGTACTCTTCTTAATTGTGTAATAATTTTCATGGTTGCTCTTAACTGGTTTAGGTGAAATAGTATAATGTATGAACATGAATTCTTGCTAGTGGCTCTTTGAAATTGTGTTTCCAACTGGCTTCTATTTTCATAATTTTCATGATGTAATTACAAGATTCCTGTATTATGCAAATCTTTTCCGGACTTTAAAAATCTGACATTGTGTGCCCTGGTTCAGAATGAAAATAAATGTTGAAAGAAAACTTTAATGGTTTTAGAAATTTGGTGTTAATAATATTCTGCACTTAATATTTATTGGCATAACAATCTCATTATAATTTATAAAAGCAGCTATCTCTCTTAGTTATGTCCATATCTATAAATATATATCTCATTTATATCTTTAATACAGAATTTTTATTTCAATTATTTCCCATTCTTTCATACAGGTTGAGTATATTTTTGGATATTTTCCAAAGGATTTAATCCACATAATTCATCAATATACAAAAGAAGACCTAGGCTTCCTGTCTAATGTAAGTTTGTACTTTTTTCTCAATCATAAATTTGTTTATAAATTCATAAATTAAATTCTGTTAACTTTTTTTAAAAAATACTTGCAATATTCTTTTGGTCAAGGAAATAAAACTGTGACAGTTTATGTATTCAATTTTTCATACAGCTTGATTGTATAAAAAACAAAAAAAACAAACCTGTTGCCGTGAAGTCAATTCCTACTGATACGGACCCTTTAGGACAGAGTAGAACCACCCCATAGGATTTCCAAGGAGCAGCTGGTGGATTCAATCTGCTGAACTTTTGGTCAGCAGCCAAAGCTCTTAACCGCTGCACCACCAGGGCTCCTGATATTGTGTAAGTGATATATAATAAACAGCACCTATTTAAAGAATGGCATCCCTAGGTGGTGCAGTTAAGAGCTTGGCTGCTAGCCAAGAGGTTGGTGGTTCAAGTCTGCCCAGAGGCACATGGAAAGAAAGCCCCAGCAATCTACCTCCAAAAAATCAGCCATTGAAAACTCTATAGAGCACATTTCTATCCTGACACACGTGGGGTCACAATGAGTCAGAATTGACTTAAAGGCAACTGGTTATTTAAAGGATGCAATTCATTGAAATGTAATATTATGCATACAGCCATGAAACCATCACCATAATCAACACAATGTATCCATCATCCCTGTAAAATGGGGACAGTGCCTGACCTCCCCTAACTTCACAAGGGGGAAAGAAAATCAAGATCAACAGCCCAAGACTTATGAGGCACGAGTCAAACATGCCTCCTCTCACCACCACCTTTACCAATTCCGACACCATCTGTCCCTCCCAGGGCACTTTCTATTTCTCTGCTGGGTTTGCTAATTCATTGCAATGGCCACACAATGCTCACAGACAATACTCACGATTATGGGGTTTATCAGGGAAGTAATATGTTTAATATGTTACAACTGAGGTTCAGGAACACTCAGGATATAGTTCTTCCATCAGAACAGCTTCTTCCCAGCCATGCCGGCAGGCACGCCTCTCTCTGGCCCTTTGGCTTCTGCCCTGCTCAGGTAAGGGTTACAAAGCTCTATTAGCTCTGCCAGTAAGTGCCCAGAGGCACCTCACTCTGCCAATAAGCCTTGGCCCAAAGGCACTCAGCTTTCTCACTCTGTGGGCCAGGAAGCCCACTGTGCCATCTCCTGCTGGTCTCTCCTGGTGCTGTTTTTCTGCCACTGCTTCTCGCTGTCTTCAGTGTTACAGCTCTCTCTCTCTCTCTCTCTCTCTGTCGCCTGGTTCCAAGAGCTTCTCAGCACGGAGATCCTAGGTCCCAAGGACATGCACCACTTCTGGCTGTTCTTCCTTGGTGGAGATGGGATCCTCCTTCTGCTTTGGAATTGGCTCTCTTTCAAGGCAAAACTGACCAATCCTCTTCGTGGGCCACAATTACCTTATTTGCACGGTGCCACCCAATCACTTGGGTGGGAGTTACAAGGACCATGGCTAGAAGGGTCACATAAATAATTCATTGCACTGCAACCCTGGAAAGATTCCTCCTGATACTTTTAATTCATTTGTTTATCCTTTCCCTCCACCTCTACCACCCCTCTCCCAACCACTGATCTGCATTTTTGTAGAACTTTCATGTAATCAAAGCATACATGATGTACCTTTTGTTTTTGTTCAGGCTTCTTTGAGTCAGCAAAATTGATTTTAGATTTATCCATGATATTTTGTTTATTAATAGTTTTTTCATTTTCATTGATAAGTAGAATTCCTTTATCTGGTTTTTTGTGTTTTTGTGGCATACTACAGTGTGTTTATCCTTTACTTTAGAAACTCAGGGCTAGTTTTTCCCATTTGGTTGTGGTCTTCAAGACAAAAATCTAGAAAGTAGTACTTCTGTGGAGTTGTCCCAGCATATATGCTTGCATTTTGAAACTCCATGATACATTGGTTGGGAAAAACAAAAAATTCAACTAGGATTGTGCCCAAAATTGTTCAACATCTAGCACATTTATTAACAATTACTTTTTGAACTCTTGTTCAGATGAACAATTATTGACATGTGATATTTTGGTTTTGCTAAATACCCTCAATGTTCTATTATGAAAAATTTGAAACATACAACAATATTGATACATTAACATTTTACTAAATTTGACTTATCACTTATCTATCCCTTTCAACACCCATGAGTCCATTCTCTTTTCATTGCATTTCAAAATAAATTGCAGACATCAGTATATTTCCTTCTAAATTCATGAGTATATTTGTCATTGATTAGAGTTCAATATTTATTTACAGATGTTTCTTATAATATACAATTTACACAGAGCAAAATATATAAGTCTTGAGTGTACATTCACTGAGTTTTGACAAATATACCAGTATAAACCAAGCCCCTGTCAACATATATTGTAGACTATATCTGTCTCCCCAGAAACTGCCTTCCCCTCTTTCCACTCAATCCCTGTCTCATCAGAGATTAGTTTTGATTGTTCCAAAAAAATCCTATGAATAGGCATATACCATATATACTCTTTTGTGTCAGCCCAGTGTTTCGGAGATTCATTTATGGTGTTGCCAGGATCAGTCATTATTGTCATTGCTGAGTCGTATTCTGTTGAATGAATATCTCTGTTTGTTCAATGCATTGTGTTCAAGTATGCATTTAGAATTAAGGTAACGAGTTGTTTTTTATTTTATTGTGGTGAAGATATACATAAAACATACACCATCTCAATAATCTCTACATGTACAATTCAGTAACATTGATTACGTTCTTCAAGTTGTGCAACCATTCTCACTATCCTTTTCCAAATCATTTCACCACCATTAACATAAACTCACTGTCCCCTAAGCAAAAATTCCCCTTTCCCCCTCCCCCGCCCATCCTTGGTAACCACTTTATTTTTTATGTTTGCTTATTTCACATAAGTGAGATCATCCTTTTGCAACTAACCTGTTTTGCTCAGCGTAATGTTTCCAAGGTTCATCCATGTTATGGCATACAGCAGGACTTCATTTCTCTTCACAATTAGTAGTATTCCATAGTGTGTATATACCACATTTTGATTATCCATTCACCTGTTGATGAACATTTCAGCTGCTTCTACCTTTTGGGCTTTATAAAAAGTGCTGCAATGAACACTGGTGTACAGGTTTTTGTTTGCATTCCTGCCTTCAGTTCTTCTGCGTGTACACCTCGGATTGAGATTGCTGGGTCTTATGGTAGTTCTATGTTCAACTTTTTGAGGAGCCACAATGTTTGCCACAGTGATTGCCACAGTGACTGTACCATATTACATTCATACCAGCAATGGATGAGGGTTCCAGTTTCTTCATAAGATTACCAACACCTACTGTTTTGCTTTTTTTTGATCATTGCCATTCTAATAGGGGTGAAGTGATATCTCCTGGTAGTTTTGATTTGCATCTCTCTAATGGCTAATGGCATTAAGCATCTTTTCATGTACTTGTTGGCCATTTGAATAGCCTCTCTGGTGAAATGCCTGTTCAAGTCCTCTGCCCATTTTTTGATTAGGTTGTTTGTCTTTTTGTTGTTAAATTGTATAAATATTGTATACATTTTAGATATTAGACCCTTATTGGACATATGGTTCCAGAAATGTTTTCCCAATCTCTAGGTTGTCTCTTCACTTTGTTGATAAAGTCCTTTGATGAACAAAAGTATGTAATTTTTATGAGGCCCAATTTATCTGTTTTGTCTTTTGCTGTTCAGACATTTATTATCATATCTGATAAAGTATTTTTAAAAGTTAGGTACCAAGGCAAGGTCATGGAAGCTCTACAGACGTATCTAAACTCTCTGAGGGACAGAATTGCTGAGCTGAGGGCTGTGGTGACCGTGGTCTCTGAATATCTAGCTCAACCGGCATAACATAATTTATGAAGAAAATGTTCTTCATGCTACTTTGGTGGGTATAGTCTGCAGTCTTAAAAGACTGTGAGTAGCCATTTAAGATAAAACACTGGTCTCACCCTTTCGGGAACAAGGGAGAATTAAGAAAATTAAAGATACAAGGAAAAGATTAATCCAAAGGACTAATAGACCACATCTACCACGGCCTCCACCAGACTGAGTCCAGTACAACTAGATGGTGCCCAGCTACCACCACAGACTGCTCTGACAGGGATCACAATAGAGGGTCCCAGACAGAGCTGGAGGAAAATGTAGAACAAAATTCTAACTCACAAAAAAAGACCAGACTTACTGGTCTGACAGAGACTGGAGAAACCCTCAGAGTATGGCCCTCAGACACGCTTTTAGCACAGTAATGAAGTCACGCTGGAGGTTCACCCTTCAGCCAAAGATTAGATAGGCCCATAAAACAAAACAAGGCTAAAGGGGCACACCAGCCCAGGGGCAAGGACTAGAAGGGAGGGAACAGGAAAGCTGGTAGAGGGGAACCCAAAGTTGAGAAGGAGGAGTGTTGACTTGTCGTGGGGTTGTTAACCAATGTCATGAAAAATTATGTGTACTAACTGTTTCATGACAAACTAGTTTGTTTTGTAAACCTTCATCTAAAGTACAATTTAAAAAATTTAGGTACCAAGGCCTTGCCCTTATATTTTCTTCTAAGAATTTGATAGTTTTAGTTTTCACATTTAGGTCCTCAGTTTATTTTTGTGTATGGTGTGATGCATGGATCCCGTTTCATTCTTTTGTTGTTGTTGAGAATATACACAGGAAAACATACACCAATTCAACCGTTTCTACATGTACAGTTCAGTGACATTGATTATATTCTTTGAGTTGTGCAACCATTCTTACTTTCCTTTTCTAAGTTGTTCCTCCTCTATTAACATAAATTCAACGCCCCCCCAAGGTTACTATCTAATCTTTTGAGTTGCTATTGTCACTTTGATCCCATATAGGTAGTTCTTAAAAGAGCATAATGTTCGAGGCAGCCTTTTTTTTTACTAGTTAAGCTAAGCTGTTGTTTGGTTTTAAGATGACTTCAGGGGATATTTTTGATTTAAGGTTTAAAGATTATCTCAGGGCAATGGTTTCAGGGGTTCTTCCAGTCCCCACGGCTTCAGAAAGCCTGGAGTCCATGAAAATTTGAAGTTCTTTTCTGCATTTTTCCCCTTTTGATCAGGATTCTTCTGTAGAATCTTTGACCAAAATGTTCAGTAATGGCAACTAGACACCATCCAGTTTTTCTGGTCTCATGGCAAAGGAGGCACCTGTTCATGGAGGCAACTAGCCACACATTCCATATCCTCCGATTCCTGCCTCTCCTTCTTCCTCTGTTGCTGCAGGTGAATAGAGACCAGTTGTTGTGCTTTGGATGACCGCTTGCAAGATTTTAAGAACCCAGGCACTATGCAAGAAACTTAGAGGTAGAACAAAAGCATTAAACATGCTATTAGGTCAATTAACTGTGATGTCTCATGAAACCAAGACACTAAACCTCCAAACCAAGGAACCAAATTTCATGCGGTTTTTGTTGTAGATGAGCAGCCTCAGCAGCTACTCTCTCTCTCTCCCTCTTTTTTTTTTTTTTGTAAATATACCTATCATACAAGTTTTTCCAGTTCAATTTTTTACAGGTGTACAACATATTGACAGCAAATAAGGGTAGGGTTGTATAGCTGATTATTGTAATTGCTGTCAGTAAACTGTTTCATCCTTCTTCATTGAAAATCCAATTTGCCAGCACTATTTATTGAAGAGACTCTTCCTTCCCCCATTAAATGGACTTAGTACTCTTGTCTAAAACCAGTTGATCATAGATGAGTGGATTTCTCTCAATTCTATTCCATTGGTCTATGTCTATTATTTTACCAGTACCAGGCTATTTTAATTACTATGCTTTATAGTATGTTTTGAAATCAGAAAGTATGAGTCTTCCTACTTATTCTTCGAGGTTGCTTTAGCTATTCAGGGCCCCTTCCTATTCCTTATAAATTTGAGGATTGGCTTTGTGGTTTCTGTAAAGAAGGCTTTTGCAATTTCGATGGGGATTGCATTGATTTATAGACTGTTTTGGGTACTATTGACATCTTAACTATACTAAGCCTTTCAATATAGTCATGTGCCATATAATGTCTGTTCAGGCAATGTCCAACTGCATATACGTCCATGGTCCCATAACACCTGTCTCTTCCCCCACCACTTCCTACTTTCAGGACAGGTGTCTTCCATTAAGTGAGGCTGGAAGAGGAAGGCGCCTGTCCCGCAGGCAGAGAGACGTGAGGGAGGGGACAGGCCTTATGGGATCATGGATGTATATGTGGTCAGACATTGCCCAAATGGCCGTTATGGGGTGCTTGACTGTATGGTGTTCGCACAATGTCCAAATCACACAATGTCTTATTTCACAGAGCATATCGTAGACGTTAAGCAAAGCATGATTGTACCTAAACACAGAACATCCTTCCATTTGTAGGTCTTCTTTGATTTCTCTTAGTAATGGCTTATAGTCTTCTGTATACAAATCTTCCACCTCCTTGCTAAATTTATTCATAGGTGCTTTATTCTTTTAGATGCTATTGTTTCCTTAATTGTAATGTTTCCTTAGTTTTCTTTTCTGCTTGCTCATTGCTGATCTGTAGAAACCTGGCTGATTTTTGTGTTGACTTTGTACCCTGCCACTTTACTGAATTCATTTATGAGCTCTAACAGCTTTCATGTAGATTCTATGTATAGGACCATGTGACCTGCTAAAAGCAATAGCTTTATTCTTCCTTCCCAATTTGGATATCTATTATTTATTTCTTTTTCTTTTTTTTTAATTGCTCTGGCTAAGACTTCCAGAGCAATGTTGAACAGCAACATAGAGTGGGCATTCCTGTCTTGTTTCTGATCTTAAGAGGAAAGCTTTAGTCTTTCTCCATTGAGTATGACGTTAGCTGTGAGTTTTTCGTAAGTGCTCTTTATTATATTGAGAAATTTCCCTTCTCTTTCTGTCTTATTGAGTGTTTTTATCGTGAAAGGGTGCTGAATTATGTCATACACTGTTCCTTTAAGATGTGTCTATTGAGATTATCATTTGGTTCTTTTCTTTTGGTCTGTTAACGTGGTGCATTACACTGATTGATTTTCGAACCTTGAACCACCCTTGCATTCCTGAGCTAATCCCACTTGATTATTGGTATTGAGTTTTAAAGAATAAACAGTTAAATCCAGAACAGTCTCTCCAGAGCAGTTACCAGGACAGTCTGAACTTACTCAAGGAATTCTTTGTCTTCATTCCATAAGAATGGAATAGAAACAAAATCAAGGATCTTAGGGAAATCTCACATTGTTAGTGTCATATTCATTATCACTACTTTGGTTTTATTCAAGCCCTAAAAGTTGATGATTTCTGAACAAAATCATCTCTCTATTGTGTTTTTTAATTAGTTTTACTTAGCTGTTAAAAAAATTACATGTTAAAAAAATCAATTTGTGACACTAGAGAAGGTAGAGCCTCTGGTGAACTGGAAATCAAGTCCTGTGAGAGACGGACAAACACAACATCCAACAACACTGCCAGCCACATAAGAAACACAAGGCAGTCAGCATACAGTCTTTCTGGAAGCAGTGGTGGGCTACTTCTTGGAGGCTGATTTAGGGTTTCTATGGATAATTGTACATGACTGTTATAGTGTGTATTTCTTTGAGTCATCTCATGATTTTAAATATTGTTATTTCAGCTAGTTGACATCCTGCCAGACAATTTTCACCCTAGGCCTGATTTTTATGGACTCCATTGGAAACCTGTCCTTATTGCTACCTACTTGGGGATTGCTCTATTAGCCATTTTCATTTGGCACACTATCTTTGCTGTAAGTATTTTAAAGTACCTTATAGATATGCTTCGAATTATAGATAATCAGGAATTTTTATAATCATGGCCCTTTTAGATTACTAATGTGAACACAAATTGATGATTGAAATCAAGGCTAATTGTGTAAAATGGTCTTGTCTTTTTTAGTAAAGAATCAGTGAACAAGACAACTGTATAATCTCAGTGAGAAGATTTCAATTTATACATTCTTCCCATGAAAAGAAATAACATTATCTTCTGGGGGCCCTTTCATACACTGGTAGTGGAGATGTGAATTCTCACAACCATCCTGAAATGCAGTGTAACACTGTCTACCCGATGCCTTTAAAATGTCAATGCCTTTTTATTCAGCACAGTCCCACGTCTAGTCATCTCCCCTAATGAAATGACCACCACGCATCCAAAGACCTGGTGAGAGCACGTTCAGTGGAAGAGGATGGATTACAGTGAAAATGTGGCAACAAGCTAAATGACTCATGGTAGAGGGAAGGTGGAACTAGTGCAAATCCTTACAGCGGAGGCAGCTCCTAAAAGTCATATGTTTCAAAGACATTTCGGAACACAGATAATGCTCTTATTATAACTACAAGTGGAAAAACGCAGAAACCAGGATTTTTTATACTGTGTAGTTGAAAGTGTATAATGTTTCTATAAAAAAAAAAATGTTTCTATAGAGAGTAAAAAAGTACTACATGAAAATACCTTAGAATAAGGGTATTAAAAATATATTTAAAGGGGACAAGCCATTTTTCCTTTTTTTTCTAACACATCTCTATTTCCAAAATATTCTGATTAGATTAGTTTATGTACTATTGTTGTCAGAAAATACATTTTTCTCTGAAAATAAAAGTTATGTAATGTCTAAAATCTGAAATTTTAGCTCTTTTAAGTGCTTCTGTGTATGTGAAGATTAAAGTTGGGGTATATTTGTGATTCTATTTGTTGCGTTTTTTGTTTTCTTTTTTTTTTTAGGTTTTACAAATTCTGAAACATCACTGTTACAAATGGAAGTAGCATGATGGTTTTCTGATAGTATCAATAATACCAGTGATGGTTGCCATCGAGTTGACTCCTACTCATGGGCATCAGAGTAGAACTGTGCTCCACAGGGTTTTCTCTGGCTGATTTTTCATAAGCTGATGATCTCCAGGCCTTTCTTTTGAGGCACTTCTGTATGGACTCAAACCGCTAACCTTGTGTCCAGCAGCCAAGCACATTGACCGTTTGCTCCATATAGGGAACCTATATCCATTATAACCATTCCTATAAAAAAAAAAAAAAAAAGTTTTTTTTTTTTTATAAGCAAGATATATAGCCTTTTCATTGTCCCAACATCGTTCCTTGTCTCTCTTTGCCATCTAAGTACCCCGCCCCAGCCCCAGGCCACCACAGGTCTGCCGTATGTCAGTGTGGATTGCTTTTGCCTGCCACAGAATTTCCCATAAATAGAATTACACAGTGTGTGTTCCTCTATGTCTGACTTCTCTCCCCACGACAAAGGTTTGGAGAGTCATTTGTGTAGCTGCAAGCATCGGTAGTGTGTTCTCTTTACAACTAAGTAGTATAGTTTGGGTGGTATAGTTTATACATCTGTTGATACAAAGTTTTTGTCTTTTTTTTAACTTAAAAGTATTTTTCTGTATTTTTACAAACTCACACATCATTTTCTTCATAAAGGTAGAGAGCTCTATGGAGTTTCTGGTCATATCAGTAATACATGCACCTTGAAGAAAAAATTTACCAACATACATAGAAAATTATGGAGGAGAAGACTGAAGTTCACCGAGATTCCTCCTCCCAGAGAGGACTTGACTTGAATGCATTTCCAGTGGGCTTTGGCCCAAACATATGCCCTAGTTTAAGCAAATGAGAAGGTTTTCTATATATGATGTTTTGATTTCTTTTTAACTCTACATATTTGATTCATAAATATTTTAATGGTTGCAAATATTTTCTTGAAAGTTATACCTGCTGTAAGAATGGCATGGGGATGGCATCTGACCTCTGACTTCACAAGGAGGAAGGAGGATCAAGATCAACAGTGCAAGGCTGATTCCTAGGAGTCAGAGGTCAGACATGCCTCCTTTCACTGCCATCTTTACCAGTTCTGACACGAACCACCCTTCCCACAGCACTCTCTACTTCTCCTCCGGGTTCAGTAATTCATTACAATGGCCACAGAGAGCTTACAGACAATACTTGTGATTATGGGGTTTATTAGGGATGTAACAGGTTACAGTTCAGGTTCAGGAATGTTCAGGATACAGTTCCCCTATCAGGACAGCCTCTTTTCAGCCATGCCTGCAGGCACACCTCTCTGGCCCTTGGCCTCTGCCGTCCTTGGGCAGGTGTTCCAAAGCTCTTTTAGCTCTGCCAATAAGTTCCCAGAGGCATACCACTCTGCCAGTAAGCCTTGGCCCAAAGGCGCTGAGCACTCCATGGGTCAGCAAACCTAGCTCCACCAAGTGCCCAGAGGCACCCTACTCCACCAGGAAGCCTCCTGTCAGAAGGTTCTCAGCTTTCTTGCTCCAGGGGCCCGGAAGCCCACTGTGCCATCTGCCAGTCTCCTGATTCTGCTGCCTCTGCTGCTGCTTCTCGCTGTCTTGCCATCTTCAGTGTTACACCTCTTTCTCTGTCTCCTGGGCCTTAAACAGTCCACACTTACTGGACTATTAGAGACTAGGGAGCTCCCCGAGACTATCACCCTGAGATACTCCATAAACCTTGAATTGAAACTACCCCCTGAGGTCACCTTTTAGCTAAATAAGAGATCAGCTCATAAAATAAAGAATACCACCAGTGAGTACGGTGCGCCTTTAAAAAATCATCGATATGAGACCAAATGGTCCACAATTACTCTAAAGCAAAGACAAAAGAGTAAGGGGATAGGGAAACCAGATTACTGGAAGTAAAAGATCCAGAAGGGAATTAATGAGAGTGTTAAAACATTGTGAAAAATGTAACCAATGCCTCTGAACAATTTGTGCAGTAATTGCTAAACAGGAACCTAATTTGCTGTGTGTAACCTTTCACTAAACACACAATAAAATATTATTTAAAAAAAAAAAAAATCCCTGGTCTGGGACTCATTATTGGGGTTGACAAATAATTTAAGGTAAATGATGCTTTAGCATATTTATTATGACAATGTCTACCTTTATTATGGTTAAGTAGATTGGTGATTATTGAATAGAATATAAACAGATCTTTGGGTCAAAACAAGACATTTTCTTTAGGGTTCTTTGTCAGAAATGATTCATAAAATATCGCCACTTAAACAGGAAACTCTAGCTTGTTCATGTTTTTAATCCCATCGGTGAATTACAATTTCAATGTATTACAGTTTTAACTGCTTTATCGGTAACTATAGGTTCTTATAGGTTCTTATTAATGCTATTTTTTTAACATCTAATTTAATTTTGTGTTTCCCCATGTCTAGGTAAAGCCTCCAGTCTATCAAGGTGAGATTTTAGGCTTATGTTGTCTTCCTAATAATCTTTTCCCAGAACTGGTGTTTGACATGGATAAGGTCTGGTTGACTTGTTAAACTCTTGAAAATGTAACTATTTCCGGGCTGTCAGCCTGGATGACAGAGTAGATAGAGGGCTAACAACTGAGACAGGAGACCAGAGGAAGGAATGAATTTTGGGAGTAGGGAGGAGAGGATGAGTTTAATTTTGGACAGAAATGTTTAAGAAGCTGTTGATGATGTAAGTATGAAGTTTGGAGGGGATGGTTTGGCATAGCTTGGCCTTAAGGGAAAAGTAAAAACGAGTAAGACACTGTTTGTGCCTATCAAGAAGCAGAAGGCTAAGAAATATAAACAGGTACTAGAAAAAAAAAAAAAAAACCTGTTGCTGTAGAGTCAATCAAGTCGATTCTGACTCATAGCGACACTGTAGGACACAGTAGAATTGCCCCAGGGGGTTTCCAAGGAGCAGGTGGTGTATTCAAACTGCTGACCTTTTGGTTAGCAGCCAAATACTTAACTGCTGCACCACCAGGGCCTGTATAAGTAGATAAAACAAAACAAAAACCAAACCTGTTGCCATTGAGTTGGTTCCGACTCATAGTTGACTCTGTATCAACTACAGAGTAGAACTGCCCCATGGGGTTTACAAGGAGTGCCTGGTGGATTTGAACTGCTGACATTTTGGTTAGCAGCCGTAGCTCTTAACCTCTAGGCCACCAGGGATTCTGTATAAGTAGATGAAAACCCATTGCTGTCGAGTCAATTCCGACTCATAGCGATCCTGTAGAACAGAGCAGAATTGCCCCACAGGGTTTCCAAGGAGCGCCTGGTGGATTCTAACTGCCGACCTTTTGGTTAGCAGCTGTAGCTCTTAACCACTATGCCACCAGGGTTTCCATAAGTAGATAAGAAGTTCAATTTTTCTATTGGTTTCACCTCTGATGGTCACAGAGCTATTTGACCTAATTGGCATTTTCTAAGAAGAATGGTGCTTAGAAAAAGGAGAGATACTAAGCTAAGACATTTTGCTGTATTTCCCCAACCTTGAAAACAAATATGTATCTCATTGAAATAAGGATCTTACTGCCATATTTGTTTTCTTAAATTTTAAATGCCATTAACCAAGATCTACTTCCTTCAGGTATAGTAGTAATACTAAGACTTAATTTATGTTCATAGCTCCAGAATATGTGCCTTTGTTCCTAATCCATTGGGGTAATTCATTGTTACTGGTTTTCTAATAATCTTAAAAATCATTTTTATCTCTTTTTAGTCAGTTTAGAACAAATTTCTAAGAAGATCAAGAATTACAGGAAGGAAAACACAGAGCTTCTAGAAAAGATATCCATTTATGAACAGAAGGTATAATTGTCATTTCAACTTTTTTTTTCTGATCACTTCACTTTGAATTATTCCTTCTTGTAGTTAAAGTGTTTTAATATTTCTTCTTTTGTCTTGGTATTTTATTGCATCATTGTCTATAAACAACCCAAACTAAAAGCAAGCATCTTATATGTAAAATACTACATTCATTAATTCTGTAAGGAATCACTGATTTGGAGATAGGCTTTGCAACAATGTTTTTGACTTCTGAATCCTTTATTACATATTTGTATAGATCAGTGAATCAAAGAAATCTGTTCAGGAAACTGAGAGAGGAAATAAGATTTTCTCAGATGAAGCAAGGAAATTTAAGGTAAAAATCCTTTCTTTTTCCTGGATTACATTCCAAAAACAAAAGTAAAAGTAACGAGTAATTGTTACTAGTGTCCATATGCTTTGTTGAAGAATAATATCAAAACACTTGAAGGAAGTAATGCAATCCTGAGTGATACCATTCAGAGGACAGGTGCTGTGTTGTGATCTGAGAGGGAACAGAATGCAAAGAACCAGGACTGGGTCAGATTTTTGCTGCTCCATGTTACCATAACTTGACTTTTGAGCCTTTTTTACATCAGGAAACTAAGACCTACATTGTTCCATGCTGTTGACAGTGTCCAGAGTGGGCGTCTGGGAAGCTGAAGCTTCTTCTGAACCATGACCTGGAATTCAAGCACTCATCCCACAGCACCTTTTCATATTTCAGGGTCTAGGAAGGAGATATATATATATAATATATACTTTTTTTCCCCCACGATCCTGGGTTAATTTTCCCTTTGTTTGGCACTGTCCTCAGGAGGCTGAGGAAGAGCTGAGAAACTGTAGGACAGGTGACTGTTGAGATTTCCAGCCAAGCTGAACAGTCCTACCCTTCTGGGTGCAGAACAGAGAATTTTCAAAGCGAATTTGGCAAAGTTTTGTGTCTTCCATTAAGAATAGCCATTTATTTGAGCTGTTTGACTGGAAAGATTTCCTACTTTATTTGCTTTCATGTTATCTATCACCCAGTCATGTATCCCACTGAAAAGAAAGGTTGTGGGTGCCACAAAATATTTATGCTTTCAAGGACTTTCTTTGTTTCTCTTTTATATGCCTGACTTTTCTCCTTGATACAAACTGAAGTAACTGCTTTACCTGAAATTAGGCATTAGCTATGAGATAGGTGATGTTTCTCCTTTGTGTCATATCACTCCATGTTTCTATTGAAATCCTAATACATGCGCTGTTTCTCTCTTACATGCAGATATTGGAACAAGAAAAATCTATCAAGAAATTGAAATATCTTATTTCAATAAATGTCTCAGAACTCTCAAAGGTAAACTACCTACAAGCGCTGTACAAGTTTCATTGTTCAGTTTTGCAGAGGAATAAATATTTGAAATATTTGTTGGGAAATGAATATTTCATGTCTTAGAATATTAAAATTGTATGATGTTTAGGATGGCACAATGGTTAAACACACAACTGCTAACCAGAATATTGGTGGTTCAAACCCATGAGCTGCTCCATGGGGGAAGAGACCTGGGCATCTGCTTCTGTAAAGATTAAAATTTACAGCCTAGGAAACCCTTATGGGGCAGTTCTATTCTGTCCTATAGGGTCACTATGAGTTGGAATCAACTCCACAGCTCCTAACAACAATGACAGGGAAAATAATAACTCCCTGGGTGGTGCAAACAGTTAAGTGCTTGAGCTGAAAGGCTGATAGTTCAGACCCACCCAGAGGCCCTCAGAAGACAGGACTGGTGATTTGCTTCTGATAGGTCATAGCCTTGAAAACCCTTTGGGTCAGTTCCACTCTTCATACATGGGTTGCCATGAGTTGGAATCGATTCAATGATACCTAACAACAGCAACAAAGGGGAAAAATGGAACATACCTTTGGTTATTGGGAGTTAATTCATTAATGGGAATTTTTTGCTGAAGGTTCAAGCTGCCCTTGAAGAAACCCGAGTCAGTGAGGGGAAACTGAAGACTGAACTAGAGTGGGTCCAGGAGGACAATGCTCAGCTTCAGACCAAGAAGGAGCAGGTAACAAAAAGCTACTTCCATAGATTGTATAATCAGAGCTCAGGAAATCACCCCTTCTTTATGTGTTTTCTCAAATCTGTTTTAAGGTCAGGAGGCCTGAGTGCAGGACTCTGTCCTCAGATTCTCAGAGTTTGAAACATGGCCCCAGGTCAAGGGCACATCCACATCACTTACCTCTTTGCATTTCCTGTTTTCTGCACAATTCCCTGTAACCACCAGGAGGTTTATTCTTTGTCCAGTCACACATCAACCAGCTACTAACCTGAGTAGCCTCATGGGGGTGATGCATAGGCTGATTAGGCCAGGAGTCAGGTCCCTGAAGACTCTTCATAACCAGTTAGTGCTTCAGTGACCAGGTGAAGTCATGTCCTTTGGAGTCCTCAGTTGGCACAGACTCTTACTGGGAGTCAGGCTCTTCCATTCACTCTGGGAGGGAATCATGTCAATCACCTGCTTGGAAACTGTTTTTATTTGGGCACGGAAGGAATGCCTGAATGGTGCTCTGCACCATCACTGTGATGACTTCCTTGACAGCTATCTCTGGGGCTCCAAACACCCAACTTTGTGCTCACTACAGCATTTAGGGTGGGGCACCTTCCTCCTCTTTTTCCAAGGCCTTGGCTGGACTCTAGGGTGACTAGCTGAGGAGAGATCTGGCTTCCTCTTTCCCTGCCTCAGTTCTATGGTCTCAAAGTCTCTGTTACAAAATCCTGACTTATTTAATTTAGTTTTTTTCATTTGCTTTTCAGCTGGAGCAGAAAATTGTACGCTGTCAAAAAGAGCACGCTGAGTTCAGTGAACTAATCAGAGCATTAGAAATGTTTGAGAAAGATTTGACAGGAGCCTTGACTCAAAGAGCAAATGATATTGATGTAAGCTTATTCTCATGAATAAAGTTTGACATCTTCCTAATTAAAATTAAAAGGCTCTTTGTGATTCAGTCTTATTGTTTTCCAGGCATTGAATGATTGCATTTCACAGTTGAATTGGTTGTCTAAATTGAAGCCTGAGGGCCAAAATCCAGACATAAATGAATCAGAAAATGGAAAACTGACAGGTGAGATCAGTCTCAGGGAGGCCAGTTCCCTTTGATTTTAGCTCTGTTAACAATGCTCTCTTGAACTGGCTGAATCTCCTCTAAGTGGTGGCTTCGTGGGGTCCAGGTGGGTGCTGGGGCATAGTAGAGAAGGGTGCGAACCCAGAACCCTGATTTCTCAATTCCTTTGAGTTGTACACATCAAGTAGGTGAGTTGCACTATATGTGAATGATATCTTAATTAAAATGTTATTTTTAAAAACCTTCCATGGGGTATTACTTCACACCTACTAGGATGACTATAATTAAAAAGATGGACAATAATAAGCATTGGTGAGGATGTGGAGAGTTTGGAACCCTCGTACATTGCTGGTGCGAATGTCAAATAGTGAAGCATGAAAGTCAGTGTGGCATTTCCTCAAAAAGTAAAATAGAGCATTGCCATATGAATCACCAGTCCCACTTAGGTATATCACCAGTCCCACTTAGGTATATCACCAAAAAGAAAGAAAACGTTTATCCACTCAAAAACGTGGACATGAATCTTCATTGCAATAATATTCATAATACCTAAAAAGTGGAAACAACTGAAATGTCTACCAACTGATGAAGAAGTAAGGAAATTGTGGTATATCCATACAATGGAATTCTATTTGGCAATTTAAAAAAATGAAGTACCGATATATGCTTTATCAAGGATATACCTGGAAAAAATTGTTAAGTGAAAGAAGCCAGACACAAAAGGCCACAAATTGTATACTATCCATATGTAATAGCTAGAAGAAGCAAATCCATACAGAAAGAAAGATTCCTGGTTGCTAGAGGTCAGGGAGAGGGGTTGGCAGAGGAGGAGTATCTGGGGGAAGTGGGGAGTAACTGCCAATGGGTGCAAGGTTTCCTTTTGGGAATAATGAAAATGATCTGGAATTAGACAGTGGTGATAGTTCCATAACTTTTTGACCATACTAAAAACCTCTGAAATTTATGGTATGTGAATTATATATATATATAAAGTACAACCAGAATGCTCCTTAGAAGCAAGGATGGTGAGACTATGTCTTACATACTTTGGACATGTTGTCAGGAGGGATCAGTCCCTGGAGAAGGACATCATGCTTGGCAGAGTACAGGGTCAGTGGAAAAGATGAAGACCCTCAACGAGGTGGATTGACACAGTGGCTGCAACAATGGGCTCAAGCATAACAATGATTGTAAGGATGGCTCAGGGCCGGGGAGTGTTTCGTTCTATTGTGCATAGGGTCACTATGAGTCAGAGCTGACTCGACAGCACCTAACAACAACAACAACATATATGTAAGTCAATTACTTCCAATCCTGATGGCTAATTTGTTTTTTCTTTGAAAATTTAAACACGATGAAATAACTGTTTAGTCTTTTGGAAAGCTCTAGCATCAAGAAAATGTAAAGTGGAGACTTCTGGCCAACCTAGCATCATAGACAGAAGCACCATGGCATCCCTCCACAACAAAGACCTGAAAAACTAAGTAAAACAGAGACAAATGTCATTCCTGAAACACAAAGCGTCAAATGAAGAGATAAAGAACTCAGCCAAACACCGAATGGAATAAGAAACTGACAGAGGACAGAGAGCGAGGAGAGATGTGCGGAGGATCCTTATCAGCTAACACAGCACAGATCCACCATATTGGACTCCTTTCAGAAATCAACTGACTGGGAGCATGGGAAAGCAGCTTCACAGAGCACCCAGCAGGAGACAGAGCACCCAGTAACCAGCAATACAAGCTTTCCCACTCCCCATCTTCTCCCCGCTGCTCTACCTCCAAGCTTCCTGGCTGGCTGCGGTGGCTTAGCAAGCCAGGAAATGCAGCGTCTGTACCATTTGGATTCACTTCACCCACATCGCAGATCAGCAGACAGGGAGTACAGGAAAATAGGTTCACGAAATTCCCAGCAGAAGACAGAGCATCCGGTAATGAGCCATATGCGCTTTCCTAACCCCCACCCTTCTTTGCCCTCCCCCCCTTTGGCCTCTTCTACTTCCCACCAGCTGCACTCTCTTGACCAGGAGGCAACTACTTCTGCCCTGGGCCTCTTGGATTCACCCTGCCCACACCAGCTGGGTCCCTGAGCTGATGTTGCTTCTCTGTGTCTTTTGGTTTCTACTGTGCCTTCCACCACATCCCCCTCCTTTCTCTCAAACACCTGGCTCTGTGTTCCATCATTGCTTCTTCTTGAAAGGCTGTAAAGCCCTGCTCACCTGGGGAACCACTCTCCTGGCCCATGACATCATGCTGGTCGAATCCCTGGGGCTTTTTTTGTTGTTGTTGTTTTGTTCTGTTCTGTTTGTTTTCTTTCTGTTTTTGCACTTGGAAGCCCCTTCTAGCCAGGCTGCACTGTCAGCTTAGGATCCACTCCTCCAATCTGTGCAGCTGGGTAGGCGGGAATCCCTGAGAGCATTTCTTCCCCCCTTCCTTTTCCCTTTTTTCCTTTCTGTTTTTCTTCATTTCTCAGTTCTTGTCTGTCTCTTCTTTTCCTGTCTCCTGAATATGTGGTGCTGTGTGACATCTATACCCCCTTTAGCCAGGCTATATTGTGCAGCCTGGGAGGCTTTCCTGGTCTTCATGGCCTCCCTGGTGGGACCTTTGAAGGCTTTTCTTTTATTTTGTTTTCCAAATTTTTATCTACTTATTTTTTTCTTTTTCCTTTTTTATCCCTTTTTGCTTTTCTCTGTTTCTTGGTTTCTCATTTCTCCACTCCAATGGCAAGTTCGCTTTGCAGTCTCCCCCCCCCCCCTTTGTTTATTTGTTTATTTTTGGCTCCTGGTTCTCTCTCCTCTTTCCCATAACCACATTAGCTGGATACGTCACAACTCCCCCCTCTTTCCTGCCCACTTACACTGTGCACTGAACATCACACCTCTGAGCAGAACAGGAATGGCCTACTGGAACCTTCCTGGCACTAATTCCTGGCCCTCCCTTTCAGCCATAGTACATGCCACAAACAACCCACCCCAGCCTCTCCCCTTCAGCTGAACCTGGCCTGCTGCACCATTGCTGAGTGACCGGCCCCACCCATTGGACAAGGAGGTACACTGCACCTGCTCAGATATAATGAAATAAAACAACAACAAAAAAAAAAAACTAGGATGAAACAAACAAATCCACAATCAAGAAATGAAGAAAATAACTACTGAATGTCTCAAAGACAGAAGAAAATAACAAAACATAAAAAAAAAAGACAGGTGGTTACAGTAGGTGTCCAATTTAAAACACCAGATGACTTTCCAGTAGAAGAAAAGGCACTAGAACTACCTGACAGGAATTCAAATCTCTAATATTCAGAGCTACCCGAGAGTTGAAGCAAAAAGCAGACAAAAATGAGGAAAAAATAGACAAATTTATGGAAAAGGCAGACGAATTCATGGAAATACAGGCCAAAAAAAATGTAAGAATTCAGGAAAATAATACAGGAACAAAATGCCAAAATAAATTCACAACTAGAAATCACACAAAAACAGCAATTAAAAATCCAAAAGTTAAACAACAAGATTTCAGAAATGGACAGTGTCATAGAAGGGTTGAGGAGCAGGTTTGAAATGATGGAAGACAGGATCAGTGAAATTGAAGGCAAACACTTAGCTACAACTCTGTTCGAGGAAAAACCGGAAAAATGAAGGAACCCTAAGAATTACATGGGATACAATCAAAGGCAAAAATTTGTAAGTGACTGGAGTTCCCGAACAGAGAGAGAAAATGGAAAATATAGAAAGAATCATAGAAGAATTGCTGACAGAAAACTTCCCTAATATGATGAAAAGCTGACTGTCCAAGAAGCTCAATGAACCCCATATAGGATGGACCCCAAAAGAAAAACACCAAGGCATATCATAATCACACTTGCTGAAGACAAAGACAAAGAAAAAATACTGAGAGCAGCTTGAGAAAAACAAAAAGTCACATACAGAGGAGAAACAATAAGACTAAGCTCTGATTATTTAGCAGAAACCGCAGACAGGAAGGCAATGGGATGACATATATAAAACCTTGAAAGAAAAAAATTACCATCCAAGAATAATACATCTTGCAAAACATTTATTCAAATATGATGGTGAAATTAGGACATTTCCAGATAAACAGAAATTAAGGGAATATGTAAAAAACAAACCAAACCTACAAGAATTATTAAAGGGAGTCCTTTGGTCTGAGAACAAACAACATCAGACCACAGCCTGAATCTAGGATGCAAGATTGTATCAGCCAGATACCAATGTAGGAAATGAACTCTCAAGGACTATTCAAAACCAAAAGAATAGCAACAGGAAACCAGAGAGGTTAATCTGTAAATGACAACAACGTCAGAACAATAAAAGAGGGAATAAACCGTGCAGATATAGAACTTTCTAATGGAAAGGAAGGCAAGGCAATACCAAGTAATACTAGACTGGTAGAAACCAAGGAAGATAAGGGTAAATTTCAAGATAACCACAAAGAAAGTTAACAAACATGCTCATCAAGATAAAGAAGAAAAACATAAATTCTCAATAAAAACAGAATCTACTAAAACAAAAGAAATCAACAAACAAAAGGAACTCAGCACAGGAGAGTAAGAGGAAAAAAGAAAATGTTGGCACCACAAAAAAAAGCACTACAAAATGACAGCAATAAACTCACACTTATCAATAATTACACTGAAAGTAAATGGCCTAAATGCACCCATAGAAAGACACATTGTGACAGAATGCATTAAAAAACGGGATCCAGCAATACGCTGTCTACAAGAGACACATCTTAGAAACAAAGATGTAAGTTTATTAAAAACCAAAGCATGGAAAAAAATATATCAAGCAAATAACTACCAAAAAAGAGCAGGAGTTGCAACACTAATCTCAGATAAAACAGACTTTAAAACAAAATCCACCATAAAAGACAAAGAAGGGCACTATATAATGATGAAAGGGGAGATCCATCATGAAGAATTAACCATAATAAACATCTATGCACCCAATGACAGGGCTCCATAAAATACATAAAACCAATTCTAACAGCACTGAAAAGAGAAATTGACATTTCCACAATAATAGCAGGAGACTTCAACACACCGCTTTTGGTAAAGGACAGAACAACTAGAAACAAACTCAACAAAGATACAGAAGAGGTAAAGAGCACAATCAGCCAACATTACCTCATAGACATATATAGAACAATCCACCCAACAGCTGCAAAGTACACATTCTTTCCCAATGCACATGGAACGTTCTCCAGAATAGACCCCATCTTAGGCCACAGAGTAACCCTCAACAAAATCCAAAACACTGAGATAATACAAAGTATCTTCTCTGACCACAATGCAATCAAAGTAGAAATTAACAATGGGAAGAGTAAGGAAAAAAAAAATCGATTACATGAAAACTGAATAACACCCTGCTTAAAAATCACTAGGTAATAGAAGAAATCAGAGATGGAATCAGAAAATTCCTAGAATCAAATGAGAATGAAAACGCATCATACCAAAACCTTTGGGACACAGCAAAGGAAGTCCTCAGAGGTCAATTTACACATCAAAAAAGAAGAAAGGGACAAAATCAAAACATTAGCTACGCAACTTGAACAATTAGAAAGGGAACAGTGAAAGAAGCCCACAGCCACCAGAAGAAAGAAAATAATAAAGATCAGAACAGAAACAAATGAAATAGAGAATAGAAAGAATCAACAAAACCAAAAATTGGTTCTTTGAAAAGATCAACAAAATCAAAAATCCACCGGCCAAATTGACAAAAGGAAAACAGGAGAGGACATAAATAACCCAAATAAGAAATAAAACAGACCCAAATGAAATAAAAAGGATCATAACAGAGTATTATGAAAAACTACACTTCAACAAATTTGAAAACCTAGAGGAAATGGACAAATTTCTAGAAACACACTACCTACCTAAACTAACACAAAATGATGTTGAAAATCTGAGCAAACTCATAACAAGAGAAGAGATTGAAAAGTTAATGAACTCCCAAGAAAAAAAAAAAAAGCCCTGGCCCAGATGGCTTCACTGGAGAATTGTACCAAACATTCAGAGAAAAGCTTACACCAGTACTACTCAAACTATTTCAGAACATAGAAAAGGAAGTGATACTTCCAAATTCATTCTATGAGCCAGCATAACTCTGACACCAAAACCAGGCAACCCAAAGACACCACTAGAAAGAAAATTACAGGCCAATATCTCTCATGAATATAGATGCAGAAATTCTCAACAAAATTCTAGCTAATAGAATTCAGCATCATATCAAAAAAATAATACACCACAGCCAAGTAGAATTCATACCAGGTATGCGAGGATGGTTCAACACTAGAAAATCAATCAACATAATCCACCACATAAATAAAAGGAAAGAAAAGAATCACATGATCATCTCAATCAATGCAGAAAAGGCATTCAACACCAAAAGTCCAACACCCATTCCTGACAAAAACTCTCAATAAAGTAGGTATAGAAGGAAAATTCTCAACATAATAAAGGGCATATATACAAAACCAATGGCCAGTATCATTCTTAATGGAGAGAGGCTGAAAACATTCCCCTTGAGAACAGGAACAAGACAAGGAAGCCCTTTATCACCACTCCTATTTACCATTGTGTTAGATGTCCTAGCTAGAGCAATAAGGCAAAAAACAGAAATAAAGGGCATCCAAATTGGTGAGGAAAAAGTTAAACTCTCCCTATTTGTGGATGATATAATACTATTTATAGAAAACCCAAAAGACTCCACGAGAAAACTACTGGAACTAATAGAAGAGCAGCAGGATACAAGATAAACATACAAAAATCTGTTGGATTCCTATACACCAATAAAGAGAATGATGAAAAGGAAATCAGGAAAGCAATACCATTTATAATAGCCCCTAAAAAAAAAAAAATACTTGGGATAAATCTAAGCAGGGATGTAAAAGACCTATACAAAGAAAACTACAAAACACTACTGCAAGAAACCAAAAGAGACCTACATAAATGGAAAAACATACCATGCTCATAGACAGGTAGACTCAACATTGTGAAAACAACAATTCTACCCAAAGTGATTTACAAATACAATGTAATACTGATCCAGATGCCAACAACATTCTGTAAAGAGATGGAAAAACTTATCATTAACTTTATATGGAAAGGGAAGAGGCCCCAGATAAGTAAAGCACTACCAAAGAAGAAAAATAAAGTAGGGGGACTTGCACTACCTGACCTCAGAACCTACTATACAGCTACAGTAGTCAAAACAACCTGGTACTGGTACAAGGACAGATACCTTGACCAGTGGAACAGAATTGAGAGCCTAGATGTAAACCCATCCACCTGTGGTCACCTGATCTTTGACAAGGGTCCAAAGTCAATCAGATGGGGAAAAGACAGTCTTTTTAACAAATGGTGCTGGCAAAACTGGATGTCCGTCTGGAAAAAAAAGTGAAACAGGACCCATGCCTCACACCATATACAAAAACTAACTCAAAATGGATAAAAGACCTACATAGAAAGCCAAAAACCATGAAGTTCATAGAAGAGAAAATAGGATCAATGCTAGAGACCATAATATACTGCATTAACAGGATACAAACCACAACCAACAACACACAAGCTCCAGAGGATAAGCTAGATAACTGGGATCTTCTAAAAATTAAACACTTACGCTCATCAAAAGACTTCAACAAAAGAGTAAAAAGAGGACTTACAGACTTGGGAAATATTTTTGGGTATTACAAATCAAAACAAAGTTCTAATCTCTAAAATCTACAAGAAAATCCAACACTTTTACAAACAAAAAGACAAGTAATCCAATTAAAAAATGGGCAAAAGAAATGAACAGACACTTCACCAAAGAAGACATTCAAGCAGCCAACAGACACATGAGTAAATGCACACAATCTCTAGCCATTAGAGAAATGCAAATTAAAACCAAAACGAGATGCTATCTCGCCCCAGCAGTACTGGTACGAATCAATACAACAGGAAATAACAAATGTTGGAGAGGCTGCAGGGAGATCGGAACTCTTATGCACTGCTGGTGAGAATGCAAAATGATATAACTATTTTGGAAAATGATATGGAGCTTCCTTAGAAAGCTAGAAATAGAAATACCATATGATCCAGCAATCCCACTCCTGGGAATATATTCTAGAGAAATAAGAGTCGTCACATGAATAGACATATGCACACTCATGTTCATTGCAGCATTGTTCACAATAGCAAAAAGATGGAAACAACCTAGATGCCCATCAACAGATGAATGTAAAAACAAACTGTCGTACGTACACACAATAGAGTATTACGCAATGCTAAATAACAATGATGAATCTGTGAAGCATCTCATAACATGGATGAATCTGGCGGGCATTATGCTGAGTGAAATAAGGCAATCAGAAAAGGACAAATATTGTGTGAGACCACTACTGTAAAAACTCATGAAAAGGTTTACACACCAAAAGAAACAATCTTTAATGGTTGTGAGGGAGGGAAGGGGTGGGGATGGAAAAACACTTAATAGACAAGAGATAAGTGGAAACTCTGGTGAAGGGTAAGACAGTACACAATACTGGGGAAGCCTGCACAACCTGTACAAGGCAAGGCCATGGTAGCTCCAAAGATACACCCAAACTCCCTGGGAGATTGAATTGCTGGGCTGAGGGCTGTGGAGACCATGATCTCAGGAAACATCTAGCTCAACTGGCATAACAGAGTTTATAAAGAATATGATCTTATTCTACTTTGGTGAGTAGCATCTGGGGTCTTAAAAGCCTGTGAGTGGCCATCTAGGGTATTCCACTAGTCTCACCCCTTTGGGAACAAGGAAGAATGAAAACTAAAAATACAAGGGAAAGATTAGTCCAAAGGATTAATGGACCACACCTACCATGGCCTCCACCAGACTGAGTCCAGTACAACAAGAGGGTGCCCGGCTACCACCCCTGACTGCTGTGACAGGGATCACAATAGAGGGTCCTGGACAGAGATGGAGAAAAATGTAGAACAAAATTCTAACTCAAAAAGAAAGACCAACCTTGCTGGCCTGACAGAGACTGGAGAAACCCTTAGAGTATGGCCCTCAGATACCTTTTCAGGTCAGTGATGAGGTCACTCCTGAGGTTCACCCTTCAGGCAAAGATTGAATAGGCCCATGGAACAAAACAAGACTAAAGGGGTGCACCAGCCCTGGGGTAGGGACTGGAAAACAGGAGGGAAGAGGAAAGCTGGTAATAGGGAACCCAGGGCTGAGAAGGGAGAGTGTTTACATGTGGTGGTGTTGTTAACCAATGCTGTAGCACAATGTGTGCACTAACCATTTGATGAGAAACTAGTTTGTTCTGTAAATCTCCATCTAAAGTATAATAAAAAATAAAAGGAAAGAAGAAAATCTAAAGAAAATGTAAAGTTAAGGAGCAAAGGAATAATGAGGAATTCAACTTTTTTTTTAGGAGACCAGAACAGGAGGATGCGAGACCAGAAGATACAGATGATGGATGTCTCCTGGGTATATTCCTTTTTACAGAGGATCCTGTTTCCTGGGAGTCTTTACTCCATACTCTCTCCCCTTTTAACAATATTTCCCTCACTGGATTTCTCAGGCAAAAACTGCAGTATCCGCAGCTGAGGAGGATCTGAAACTATTACAGTTTAAGCTGAGAGCCTTGATGTCCAATAAATGCAACCTGGAAGGTAAATTGCTTGTTGGGAAGAAATGTCCATTGGGTGGGAATGATTTTGTGCCGAAAAGATACAGAATGGCTTCCTGCATTAAGGGTTGTCACCCCTTTCCTGCCGCGGCCCCCAACCAAGTCCACAGGTCCACGTGTACACATACAGAGGAAAATGCTTTATCCTTTACAGCATATAAAAAGGAATTGGAAGTTGACTGCAATTCATTGACGGTGAGAAAAGCTGCAAAGGAAGCAGAATGCCAAATCCTGAGGATGAAGTTAAAGATTCTTGACGAAATCTATGAACAGAGAAAGAAGGTCACAGAAGAGTAAGATGTTCATGTGTCCCTTGTTACAAATCCGTTGTATGAATGAACGTGTGTGCCCAAGTAGATCACTGTAATTATTTAATATAGTTACCACGATGGTTTTTGCCTGATTCAATCTGTCCTTTCTGTAAGACTTCTTTGGTGAGTACGCTTGGGTAATTCATTCTCTTCAGATATCTACATCTCAAATTTGGAGTTACGGAACTTTTGAAATATACACATTTTGAATTCTTCCTCCACAAAAAATACCTGTTTTCTCTGAAAATAGGCTTTTTGTAGCCATTGATATTCGTGTCTGTTCCCATACTTTATGCTTCAGTGTACCTGGCAGATTCTGAGAACACCTCTCTTACTAAGTAAATACAGGTTAGTACTTTTTCAAGGTTCAGGCCGTGACTGTCTGATGCCATTAAACACTGAAACCAGAGAAGTCACACTTTCACTCATTCTGTTTTCACTGAGCAGCTGTAGTTTCATTTTTTCAAATTCAAGATCATACGTAATATCTTCCTGAAAGAAATATTTCTCATTTCAGCAATTGTTTGAAAAGGATTTATCTATGCAAGGAGCCCTGGTAGTGCAGTGCTTAAGAGCTACAGCTGCAAACCAAAAGGTCGGCAGTTCGAATCCAGCAGCCACTCCTTGGAAACCCTCTGGGGCAGTTCTACTCTGTCCTATGGGGTCACTGTGAGTTGGAATTGACTTGATGGCAATGGGTTTCATTTTTTTGTTTGGTTTGGTTTTTTTTTTTGTAAACAACAGTCAACTGATGACTAAATGGTAGTTATTTCATTTATGTTATGGACTCAGCTCCTCCAGGATCCAACAGTCCCTGTCTGGTTGCTGCCTTACTGTCCCTCTCAGGCCACCTCTGAGTTCAGGTGCCAGCTGGTGCCCCGTACCTCCCTCCCAAGCACCCAGAGCTGCAGCCACCAACACAGTCCCTCAGGCCCCACCCCCATCCCTTTTTCCTTTGACTATACTGTGTTCTCCAGCCAAAATGTCCTTTTACTTTTTCCCACCTGGCAACCTGCTGCCCACTCAGCTCTCTAGGAGGCCCCTCAAAGTTATTCCTAGAGGGAGATTATGCAGAAGTAGGTGGAGAGACTTGGACACCGACTGCTCATTATTCTACACAGACTGTATCCTCTGAATATATTTGAGGTTAATCTATATATTACGAGTTGCATAAATTCCTTGTTCCCTTATTTCTTGCCATCTCTGGCATATTTAGTTATTGAATTTGTTTTTCCCTGTCTAGTCTTTTTTTTTTTAGTCTTCGGAGTTATAGGCTGTTCAACTCTTCTTTGGAATGATCCTAAAATTGGCCTGCTTCTTCTTTGATTTATTAAAGCCTGATATGAATTATTATTTTTGCCTCTTCCTGGGTTTTAACACTATTTATTCCCTCCCCCCGCCCCCACCGACTTAGTATATTTGAATTCTCTATATATTTCAAGGAAACCCTGGTGGTGTAGTGGTTAAGAGCCACAGCTGCTAACCAAAAGGTCAGCAGTTCAAATCTACCAGGGGCTCCTTGGAAACCTTATGGAGCAGTTCCACTCTGTCCCATAGGATTACTGTGAGTTGGAATCAACTCCACAGCAACGGATTTGGTTTTTTATATATTTCAAGCCCCATAAGACATTACTTTGATTGTATGGTACGGTGCTTTCTGGGCCTAGTTCATTTAGATGTATATACATATTTATCACCTGTGCAGGCTTTATTCTTTCTGGCCTCTTCAGGCTTCTGTCAGGGATGACTTCCATCTACGTGAAGAACATGCTTGAAAGACCAACTTTAACATTTCATTTGAATGAAAATGTCCTTATTGAACTCTGTTTTTTAAAAAATATTTTTTCACTGGTTTTATTTACTTATTTATTTTTATAGAATTCTACAGTTATTTACTCTTAGCGCTCTGAAGATAACCATTCCTTCTGCTTTTAGTGTTTCCGTTGAGGAATCAAGTATAATTTTTATATTTGCTATTCTGAAGGTCTCTATCTCCTTACCCCTGCTGCCTTAAGTGACTTCCCTTTGTAGTTGATTGTGTGTGTGTGTGTGTGTTGGAAGGGGTGGGGGAGGAATATTTACGCTGCAGGGGGCCCTGAGCTGAATGTGTGCGTTACTCTCTTCAGTTGAGGAAAAATCTCAGCCACTACCTCCCCATATATTGCTTCTGCCTCTCTCCTCTCCTCAGATTTGAGTTAAACATTTTACTGCTTCCACTGTGTCTCCTGTATACTTTTCTGAATTTTTGATTCTTTTATCTCACTCTGCTTCATGCTGGATGCTTTTTCAGAACAAACTTCTTATGTCCTAAATCTCCCTTTTTTTGTGTATGCGCTTGTAAAATTATCACTGGAGTTTTTAAATTTCAGTTACTTTTTTTTTTCTTGGTGTTAAATTTTCTAGTTCTCTCCTGAAATTCATATTCTTTATTTTTAATGTCTTTGAAATGTGAAAACAGTTGTTTTAAAGGTTGTGTGATAACTTCATTCTCTGGGTCTGCTGTGGGCTTGTTTTTATCATCCTGTAGGTTTTGAGGTTTTGAGCACATCACATTTTCTTTCCTACATTTACATGGTCATTCTTATTGCGTGAAGTACATGGTGTGTGAAAATTTTAGAGAAAATTTAAGGCCTAGGATAATATGTCTTGCTCCAGAAAAGATGGGTGTTTACTCCTGGCATGCAGTCAGGGGTACTGGCAGTACTGATTCCCCCTAATCCAAGTGGTGGCTGAGATCATCACCATAGGATCAATTCCCACAAAGGCCAGGGTGTTTCTGTCCACACTACTCCCAGTGTGTCACTCTTCTGGGCCAAAACCAAAGCCTGGGGGTTTTACCAGGAAACAGCCTCATAGGCGGACCCTGAGCTTCACATGTTTTCCCTCTAAACTCACCCATGTGTGCAAACTCTGCTAGGCTTCTCTGCATCTCAGTAGTGTCTTCTAGAATTCACTGACAAACCTTGAGAAAAGTGGCCCCAAATACCAGCCTACCCATACTTCTGGGTTTCCTTCTTCTCCTGGATCTTAGCCCCATGTTTCTTCTCTAGGTTATTAGCTCTTTGATGCTTTCAATCACATTTTCTTTATTTTGTTTAGTGTTTTCTCTTGTTCTCAGTGAGAGATCAGGGACTTGAGACCCACTCATTCATGGCGAGAAGCAAAACTCTTCCTGATCTTTCTGCAAGACTAGGGTTTGGAGTTATCCCTTCCCAAGCCCCAGGCTGGGCTTGCTCCATCCTCACTGGCATCTTGTTTGGATTAAAATGTGAGAGCTCCTTTAGGTCAGGAACAGAGTCCTGTCCTTCTTTGTATCCTCATCACCTTACAATGCTACTTTGCAGCCACTAGAGAAAGCATTTGCTGAAGTATTGACTGGGTGGCCAGAAATGAAGCACCAGCCTTTCTCTCTTTGGTGTTTTTGACCCTGTTTTCCAGAGCTCTTTGAATTTTGCTCGTGATGCATAAAAAACCAAGTGTCACGTTGAGGATCTTTTGAATCACAATCATGAATGAAGTAGTTCAAGGGCAATAGAGTGTATCTACCTTTTTAGACCATTGCCCTTTGCCACCTTTACGGTCAATGAACTCAATCTTGGTAAAATTGATAAACACCCTGAGTCTGCAGGTTCTTCAGCTAAAGTCTGGTTCTAAGTGATAATATTTTTTAATTCAGTAGATCCAGTACTAAGATATACCTTTTTCCTCAACAAGATATCTTTGAAGTAGGTAGCAGGAATTTTACATATGAACTGTGGAGAAGTCCTGTAGTTATTTGTGTAGGTTGAAGGCAACCATGTTGGTAGGATCTCTGTTTGTTATTGAGCCAAGTCAGAAGGAGTGAGAAAGTTTATTCAGGAGATGCATATATCACCGGGGATAACAGCAACACAGGCTGTCTCTATGGAGTCCCAAAGAGCAATTTTATATTAAAGCTTGTATAGAATTTCACAAGGGTTAGAAGTGTCTTTGTAGCCCACAGACAGCATGGCCAGGGGAGTTATTCATTACAAGATAGTGACAAAAAACTCTTCATCAGACTAAAGCAAAGCCGGACATCTCTTTATCAGGCAAAAGATATACATATCAGAGACCTGGGCTCTGATTTTCCTGTGGGGGGGGTGTAAGTCACAGGTGGTAGGACAGAACAAAACAAAGTTATTTGCATCAGATGAAAACAAAGAATAAAGTCATTAACATTAGGGCAAAACAAAGTCATTAACAGAGGTATGCGAAGGAGGAGGCAGGCAGAGAAGGAGAAAAATTTATAGGCTCATTATGGCCTTAGTTATGTCAAGCTCTCAGTCGCCCATTTTGAAAAGTAGGAAACATGCTAGGGAGTCGTAGGGTCACATATTGGCACCAGCTTTTTTTTTTTTTTTTTAATGAGAGGAAAGTCTTCCCATGGGAGAAGCCAGAGAAGCAAGGACACCCTAATGTGTTTAGTTGTCTTGATTTGGTCAGTCCTGACTTTCCACATTGAAATGAACTTTGACCACCTCAAGCACAAACGACTTGTCCTGAGGGGCACATAGTATGTCTCACACATGCTTTTCACACTTGCTTCTCTTATTTACTAATGAATAGGAGTAAAGAGCTATGAGAAGAAACTCAAAGCTGTAGGAGACTTGCCAGCAGGCCAGAATTTTTTTTTTCTCTCTCTCTCAATAAACCAAAACCAAACCCACTGCTGTCAAGTCGATTCAGGCTCATAGTGACCCTATAGCAACCCTATAGGACAGAGTAGAACTGCCCCATGGAGTTTCCAAGGAGTGCCTGGTGGATTCGAACTGCTGACCTCTTGGTTAGCAGCCGTAACACTTAACCACTACGCAACCAGGATTTCCTCTCTCTCAATAGGAGGCTTGAAATCTTTCCTGATTGTGTTTGTAATAATGAAGGATGGGAAGGGTCATTTGAATCTAAGGCTTCAGGCCACTGGGAGAGACGAAGTACAGAAATTCACTAGAGAAATGGTTCATGTTGTATGGTTCCTTCCCATCTTAGGAAGCTAAGACTGAATCAGCGTGAACGACAGGAAAGCCAGAGGCAGCTGTCAGCTGTGGAAGTACAAGGGAAGTTGGCTGCAGAGGAAGTGGGGAGCTACGAGTAAGTTCAGCTACTGAATCCAGGGGCTCATGAAGCCTCTCTTGAATTTTTGGCTTTTAACTCTTTTTACGTTGTTTACACTCAACAGACACAGAAATAGAGGTAAATGGCCTGAAGACACAGAAAATTTGTACAAGAAAAAAAAATGCTAAGTTTACAAATGAAGAAAAATGTTATGTTACCCAAAATGCCCTGCTCACCAGTGCTAGCTAGGGTGAGCAGGATCATGTTCATGCAAAAATTTTTGAGGTGGTATAAATTATCATCAGTAGGAAAGCAATTTGGTGTAGGATATATGACAAGCCATAAAGTGATTGTGCCATTCGATAGACCCAGTGTTGTATCCATGGGAGGTATACTAAGGATACCAGGAAAGGAGGAGTCTCTGGGTGCAAATGGTTAATCACACTGCCCGCTGAAAAGATGGTAGTTCGAACTCACCCAACAGCACTTTGGAAGACAAGCCTAGTGATCTGCTTCCAAAACATCGCAACCTTAAAAACAATGCAGCACAGTTCTACTCTGACACACGTGGGGTTGCCATGAGTTGGAATTGACTCAACGGCAAATAACAAAGACAACAAGAGGAAAGGAAGAATTTAAAGTTTTATGATGAAAGATATTTATGGCAGGGTTAATTCGGAAAATATTGAGAATGGGTAAGGAAATTATAAAACATCAACTTAGAATACTCATGGCACTAAATAACATATAAAGAAACCATGCAATCACTACCTTTGATCTTAAACCCAAACCAAACCCATTGTTGTTAAGTCAGTTCTGACTCACAGTGATGCAATAGGCCAGAGTAGAACTGCCTCATAGTGTTTCCAAGCAGCGGCTGATGGATTTGAACTGCCAACCTTCTGGTTAGCAGCCAAGCTCTTAAACACTGCACCACCAGGGCTCCACCTTTGATCCTGATGTGCTTTTACTTGTACTTGCTTGTAGAGTAAGGGGAATGTGTACAGGCTATTCAAAAGTGTGATTTATTTGATTAAATCAATTGTAACTCATAGGAAAAGAATCAAAGAAATGGAAAAACAACTGCAGCAAGTAGAGCGCTCATTCCAACACCAGGTAACATTCATTCTGCCCAACACTTGCAGATTCCTCGTCCCCCCTCACCATGCTGATGATTATAATGGCCCTTACGATCCCTAAACATGTATTTTTGATATGTGGTGTTTTTCAGATCACTCTTCATGAAGTGAAGGCTCATGAGAACTGGGTAAGAATTCTTTTCTTTCCTTCCTTTTGTGCACACCCTACCATGACTGAATGTGGGTGTGTTTTTTCCCCCATAGGTCAGAGCTCGTTCATTAGAGAGAAAGATGATTGAGGCAACCAAGGAAACTGCCTACTTAAAGCAAAGGTACCGGGTTTTGACCTATGAGTTTTGTCAGCATGTTTTCAAATATTTAAGGCTCAGTTGTTTGGAGTCTACTAAAAGACTTGGTTTTCTAATTCTTATTCAAGTCCATCCTTTCTCTATATTCAAAATTGGAAATGACCCAAAGCAAGAAGCCACAAGAGGGAACCATTCCCAAAACCAACTCTTCAGACAAGGGTTAGACTGGACAATGGGTTGTAGAGGGATGCTGGTGAGGCATGAGCTCCTTGGATTGGGAGGACACTTGAGACTATGTTGGGATCTCCTGCCTGGAGGGGAGATGAGAGGGTAGAGGGGGTTAGAAGCTGGTGAAATGGACACGAAAAGAGAGAGTGGAGGGAGGGAGCGGGCTGTCTCATTAGGGGGAGAGCAGTTGGGAGTACATAGCAAGGTAGGTATAAGTTTTTGTGTGAGAGACTGACTTGATTTGTAAACTTTCGCTTAAAGCACAATAAAAATTAAAAAAAAAAAAAAAAAGAAGCCACAAAAGGGATGCAGCATTAAGACCCCAAAGCTGGGAACAGCTGACGAACAGAATCCTCCACAGAGGGCTGGAGAGTATTGAAGAGCAGCAACCTCATTTCTGCTGCAGAATCCACATATGAAGTGTTCTTTGTTCAGAGGATAATCATTGTGCTGCCTGGAAACCATCCCAAGCACTTCCTAAAGACAAGGTGTTGTCTCACAGAGTGATAAGACACTGTCAACTCAGGCCCCCCAGCAGAATTGCTCTTGTAGCCTGTCCTCTGTGAAAGAAAGAGCTGGTGACCCACCACAGGCAGTGGCTACCCCCCACTCGACCTCTAGGGTATTCTTGACTGAAAATTTGTGCCTAGAAGGGAACTGGGTCAGCACACCTTCCCACCTTGCAGTCAATAGCCCAAAGGGTTTCTTTTCCTTCTTTTCAGAATGTGGTTTGTATGTGCTCACTAGAGAAGAAATTTTGATTTGTCTTAGTGGGTAAATAATCTATTGCAAGATCTGCCTTAACATCTACATAAAACCAACGGCCAACATCATTCTTAATGGAGAGAAACTGAAAACATCCCCCTTGAGAACAGGAACAAGACAAGGATGCCCTTAATCACCACTCCTATTTAACATTGTGCTGGAAGTCCTAGCTAGAGCAATAAGGCAAGAGAAAGAAAGAAAGGGCATCCAAACTGGTAAAGAAGAAGTAAAACTGTCCCTATTTGTGGATGATATGATACTATACATAGAAAACGCAAAAGACTCCATGAGAAAATTCCTGAAACTAATAGATTCAGCAGATTAGCAAGATACAAGATAAACATACAAAGATCAATTGGATTCCTATACACCAATAAAGAGAACAACAAAAAGGAAATCAGGAAAACAATACCATTTATAATAGTCCCTAAAACAATAAAATACTTAGGAATAAATCTAAGCAGGGATGTAAAAGACCTATACAAAGAAAACTACAAAACACTACTGCAAGAAACGTACATAAATGGAAAAACGTACCATGCTCATGGATAGGTAGACTTAACTTTGTGAAAACATAAATTCTACCCAAAGCTATTTACAAATACAATGCAATCCTGATCCAAATACCAACAGCATTCTTTAAAGAAATGGAAAACTAATCATTAGCTTTATATGGAAAGGAAAGAGTCCCCGGATAAGTAAAGCACTGTTGAAGAAGAATAAAGTAGGAGGACTAGTGATAGCCAAGGAAGCTAGGAGCAAACAGAACCTTAGGTGACGGGAATGGTTGTGGCTCAGTTGGGAGCTGCTCAGACCAAGCGGAACGTAACTGTCCTGTCCATTGTCCTCAAAGTGCTCAGTGTGGCTCAAGGCCAGTCAAATCCAGTTTACTAGCCTACCTGTCAAAGAAAAAATGCAACTTGTCTTCCTGTCTCTGTGCGCCATGATAACCTATGTAGTCCATAATGTTTATATGTACTTCCCTGTGAGAGAAATGACAGATGCCTGTTCAAAATGAACATATTTGGTTTGGTATAGAAATAAGTCCTATTTAGATAGACCATAGATTCTGGTAATGCTTAGCCACTGAAGGTCAGGTCAAATATTTTCATTTTAAATAGGATGTTCTGTAGTTTAGGTTTTGGTACCATGGAAAATAATTCAAGAATTCCAGAACTTAGTCCTCCAGGGTGTATTTTGAAGAATTAGTCTTATTTTGGATATGACCCGATGAAAAAGTAAAAAATGAAATTTTTTTTTGTAACACTGGCAGGCTTGAGAACGAATTCTTAAGTCACAACACCATACTGCAGTTAGATTTGTTCTGTACTAAAGAAAGTTACAGTGGGATAAGAAAATGTAAAAGCTTTTACGTCATGGTGCTAAAACAAGAATTTGCAGGAACAATGTAAAATCGTGGTTCAAACCAAAGCTAAAACCCCTGTTTTATGTGGTCCTCTGGAAGAGGACCTGGTTTTAACTGGAGGTCATAGACCTCCCCTTTATCCTATAAACCCTTCATCAGCCCCTGAGGCCTCCAGTGCTGAGATGCTTTCCCTGGCACATACTCAAAGCGGTGCCCACTTTGGTTTGGAGGCCCCAGAACCCTCAACAGGGCTATACCCATTAAGGCAACTCCCTGCACTAGTCAGACACCATCCCCAAGCTGTTTTTACAGTTGGTGTCCGGGAGCTGGATTCTTTGCAATGGCTCTAGACTCATGAAAGCATAAAAATTTGTAAGGGAAAGAAAGAAGGAGCTTGGGAAGTGAAACTTTTGATTTTTGAATGGTTGCTTTGGCTGGTTTTACCTGTAATGGCGAAAAGCTGCAGCTGAAGTGGCCTGGGCCAAAGCCAGGCCAAATAGGCAGCCAGATAAGCAGGAGGCCAGGGTCTCCTGGTTCCCTCAGCCAGAGGCCCAAGGCCATATGTATACGAGTGGGAAGATAGTCAAGTGGAGACTAAACTGGAATGTTTTAAAAGGGTTATGTGTTTAGGACTATGTGATTAACTGAATGTACTATGGATATTGAATGTTTCTCCTACTTTATGTTGTAAATATGAGTCAGAACCGACTCCACGGCACATAACAACAACTGTTGTAAGTGAGACCTAAATTTATGGTAGAAATGAATATTGGTATTATAGATTACAGAAAACTTGTAATCCACCTTTAAACCAATACTTAATTGAATATGCTAAAAGAGGAACAGGCTTTTTGTTTCAAGCCAGTAGCCATTAGCCCGTGTGTGTATAGAGTGGGGGCTTAGGTCAAAAACCTGAGCCCCACCCAGGTTTGCATTTGAAAAGACATGCAGAGCCACCCAGAACAGAGGATTTGCTTTTGAAGCAAAGACCTGCAGAAGGAAAGACGATTATTTTGCTTTCTGAATTTTGAGCAAGTGGTTTGCTGTTGGATGATCAAGGCAGGAAAAGTCAGTGTCCATCAGAAAAAAGTCCTGTTCCAGAACTGGAAGTTAGATGGAGCCAGCAAGTAAACCACTTGGTCTACTCGCTTGTGGTGACCATCTAGGTCCACTAAAGAGTGGAAGAGGGGAAGTCCAGCAATGAAGAGATGGGCTGAGTTTGGACATGTTCCACTGGCACCTGTTAACCCAGCCTATAGGGGCTAGGGAAAAACCAAACCAATGTGTGTGTTGTAAACAAGAAGGGCATTGGAAGAGAGAATGCCCTAAAAGATAGAAGGCCCTGAAGGAATTAAAAAAGGTTATGATACAAAAAGGGGAAGAGTCGGACTGAGGGTGACAAGGGGCCAATCTTATCCCATTTTCCCTTGATGAGCCCCTGGTTAAAGTAAAGGTCAGAGGAGAAATGATTGGCTTTTTATTGGACATAGGAGACACATATACTGTTACTAACAATCTGAAGGGACCCTTATCAGAGAAATCAATACCGGTGGTGGGAGTTATGGGAAGAAAGGTTACTAGGAATTTAACCCAACCCATGGAGTGTTAGGTTGGTGACTCCCCATTAACTCACTCTTTTCACGACATGCCCGAGTGCCCCATTCCTTTGCTAGGGAGAGATGTGCTTTGTAAATTACAAGCTCAAATCCATTTCCAAGATGGTAAACTAAATTTAAGAGTACCTAATTTTTTTTTAACCCTGGTTAAGAGCTATGGCTGCTAATCAAAAGGTCCGCAGTTTGAATCCAGCAGGTGCTCCTTAGAAACCCTATGGGGCAATTCTACTCTGTCCTATAGGGTTGCTATTAGTCAGAATCGACTTGACTGCAATGGGTTTTTTTTTTTAAAGAGCATGCATGGAGAATGCAGGCCCATCTGTTGACCCTCACAATGTCCATTGCAGACTCCATTAAGACTGTGCCTAAACAGATAGAGAATGTAGTAGTCCTTTGGGTATGGGCACAGGGGCAACCAGGGTGAGCTAAAAAAACAGGTTGCTCCAGTTTAAGGTGGAAGCATTACCATGAATTGACCCACCATGGGTGAAGCAATACCCTCTAAGGCTAGAGGCGAAATGAGCTCTCTGCCCACTTATCCACCAAACTCCAGAATCTGGACTCATAAGACTGTGCAAATCTGCTTATAATATACCAATTTTGCCTGTAAAGAAACTTTGTTCCAATGAGTATGGGTTTGTTCAACACCTCAGAGCAATTAACCAAATAGTAGTTGTACTCCATCCTGTAGTGCCAAATCCACACACTTTGCTAGCCATTCTTCCAAGAGATTTTTCTTGGTTTACTGTTCTAGACTTAAAAGAGGCCTTCTTTTGTATAACATTAGCATCTGAAAGCCAAGAACTGTTTGTCTTTGAGTGGGAGGACCCCAAAGCAGGTGATAAACAACAGTTCTGCTGGACTGTACTCCCACAGGGGTTCGAAAATAGCCCTATGTTGTTTGGTAAAGCTCTGGCTAAAGACTTAAAGACAGTTAACCCTCCAAAATGGAATTCTACTCTGATATTTCAATATGTTGTCAACCTTGCTCACAGAAAGCAAGACTAAAGAAGAATCAGATTTAAATATTATCACCACTCAACTTTCTGGGCCAGGCTGAGTACAAAGTATCCAGGTCTAAGGCCCAGATTTCCCAAGCCAAGGTTACATCCCTAGGATTCCAGGTCTCTCAGGGAAAAAGAGAACTGCTCCCAGAGAGAAAAGAGACTACGTGCAATCTTGCCTCCCAGGTCCCTGAGGCAATCCAGGGATTCCTGGGAATGGCAGGTTTTTACAGAATCTGGATTCCCAACTTTGGACTAATAGCCAAGCCTTTATATAAAGCAACTAAAGGGAGGGATTCAGACCCTTCTATTTGGACTGATGAATAACAAAAAGTCTTCCAGGCAATTAAAGAAAAACTCATATTGGCCCCAGCCCTAGTACTCCCCAGTCTAGCAAAACCATTTGAACTGTTCGTGCATGAGAGTCAGGGAATAGCCGCAGGCATCCTAACCCAAAAGTTGAGGGACTGGTGACAACCTATTGCTTATTTTTCCAAGGTTCTAAACATGACCTGTCTATGAGCTGTGGCAGCCACAGTGCTATTTTTAAAAGAGGCAGAAAGCTAAGTTTGGGCAACCAACCACTGTGTTCGTTCCTCATTCAGCCTTGACTACATTGGAACAAAAAGGAACCCACTGGATGACAGCAGGGTGGAAGGCTCAGTACCAAACTGCCCTATTAGACAGCGCAGCTGTAGCTTTAACACAAACAACCACCTTAAACCCAGCTACACTGTTGCCTTCTCAAACCACCACTGGTTTGGGACATGTTTGCACACAAATAATAGATGAAGTTTATTCCAGCAGACCTGATTTGAGTGATGAGCCTCTCCAAAGCCCTGACCTTCAAGATCTCAGATCTTTATCAACAGAAGTAACTTCATGGAGAATGGAACAAGATATGCTGGATATGCTGTAGTGATCCTTTGGGAAACCCTTGAAGTTAACCGCTTCCACCAGGAACTTCAGCTCAAAAGGCTGAGCTCATTACCATGGTAGGTTTTATTCAACTATCAAAAGGTAAAACAGTGAACATTCACACGGACTCAAAGTATGTTTTTGGAATTTTGCATGCTTATGGAGCCCCTTGGAAAGAAAGAGGACTCCTCAATACAGCAGGACAGGAAATTAAATATGCAACAGAAATTCTTCAGGTACTAGAAGCTATCCGGTTACCAAGGGAAGTAGCAGTCATCCATTGTCAAGGGCACCAGAAAGGCGGTACAGACGTTATTAAAAGAAAACAGAGGGCCGATAAAGCTGCAAAAGCAGTGGCCAAAACGCAATCACAATCTGCCACTGTGGTGCCCTTGATACCCCAAATAGAGATGTGAAAAAAAGAAGACCCAAGGTAATTCAGAAGAAGACCTCAAACAGGCTGAATGGTGGGGAGCCTCTCAAAAAGCAGGAAACTGGATATGTACTCTGCAAGGAAAAGTTCTAGTTCCTGAACAGATGCTGTACTCCATTTTGAAAAATGCCCATGCATTCTCCCACTACAGACATGAAGGTACGTATGACTGGATAAGACAGTATATATTAAGCACTAATGTTCATTCCACCACAGACAAAGTTATCAAAAGGTGTCTGTAAAAATGGCTCAAGGGCAGTGTCTGACCTCCTCCAGCCCCACAAAGGGGAAGGAGAACCAAGATCAACAGACCAAGGGTGATTCCTACGAAGTAGAGGTCAGACATGCCTCCTTTCTCACCATCCCTATCAATTCTGACATCAGCTGTCCCTCACACAGCACTCTCTCTACTTCCCTGCTGGGTTTGATAATTCCTTGCAATGGCCACACAGAACTCAAAGACCATACTCACAATTATGGGGTTTATTATAAGGGAAGTAACAATTACAATTCAGCCTCAAGAACACTCAGGATACAGTTCTTTCATCAGGACAGCCTCTTCCCAGCTGTGCTTGCAGCTTCTGCCCTGGCCCTCAGTTTCTGCCCAAAGGCACTCAGCTTTCTCCATGGACTGGGAAGTCCACCGCACCATTTCCTGTTGCTGGGTCTCTACTGCTGGGCCTCTCCTTCCCTGGTGGTGGGTTCCTCTCTGCTCTAGAATTGGCTCTCTTTTAAGGCAAAACTGACCAGTCCCCTTGGTAGGCCACAATTATCCCCTCACACAATCACCTGGGTAGGAGTTACAAGTCCTTGGTTACAAAGGCCACACACAAAAGTAATTAGCCAGACTGCAGTGTCCCATCTATATAAAAAAAATCCAAAAACTCATCATCCTCGCTCCTTCCCTGTAGTACAGTACCAAGGCCCAGTGCCCAGAGAAGACTAGCAACTAGATTTTACTGAAATGCGTCACACCGTTGGAAACTACAATTATCTTTTAGTCTTTGTACAGTTGGGTTGAAGCCTTCCTATGTAGAACTGAAAAAGCTAAAGAAGTAGCTAACCATCTTATACATGACATCATTCCACAGTTTAGATTACCTGCTTCCATGGGAAGTGAGAATGGACTTCACTTTGTAGCTGAAATAACCCAAAAAGTCACACGTTTCCTGGACATCAGATAGAGGTTACATGCAGCCTGGAGACCACAATCCAGTGAGAAGTTTGAAAGAATGAACCAGACACATAGCAAAGGCGTGTCAGGATTCAAAACTAACACGATTACAGGCTCTCCCTATAGCCTTGCTTAGGGTTAAGGCGGCTCCCAGAAGTAAGCTCAAATTAAGCCGTTTTGAACTAGTCTGTGGGAAGCCCCGCCAGAAAAATCATGGACTGACAAATGGTGGCCGTTGAATTTTATTAAGTGAAAAAACTGTAGAAGTATATTTGTGTTCTTTGTCTGCCATCATTTATTTCCTCCACAGATATACCCTTGCCAGACAAGAACTCCCATTTCGACCTGGAGATTGGGTCTTGCTGTGTGCCTGGGAAGACGAGCCTCACACCCAGCTGAAATCAGCACCTGCCTTAGACCCCAACCCTACAACGACAACTCTTCAGGACAACTGGAACTGTGAGCCATTACAAGACCTAAAGTATTTGTTTAAGAGACTGAGTTTTCAACCTAGAGAATTTGTTAACGGTGGTTTTCTCCTTCCTGCTCATACCTCACTTGTTTAGGATAGCAGGTCTCTTAAGCTAGACCCTGTTTCATACAACTATGAAGCTACAGTACCTCACCTTCATTCGCCTCCTAACTCTGTCCCTCATATGGTCTTGGCATAGAAATGCTTTTGTCAAATCAGGACAGTCAGTAGCAAGTGCGACCAACATGAATAAATGTCGGATTTGTCAAAAGGTCAGAAAGTTACTTGGCTTCAAGTTTCTAACTGAGGTAGGTCAAATATCTTTGATCGACTCACCTTCTGTTTACCTAACTACAATTGGCTAAAGCATTTGTTTACTATTTTTATTTTCTTTAATTGTAACAGGAATTTTTCTGCTATTCTATACAACACAATCCCCTATATCGAGGGGCTCTACGCTGCCCAATTTAGAAGATGCTCTCCACAACCCAGGGAATATGGTTTATTGCCATATGCCCAAAGAGAAGGAGGGATTGATAGCCAAGGAAGCCAGGAGCTGCTTGGCCATTAGCAAACAAAACTTTAGGTGATGGCGATGGGTATGGCTCAACTGGGAGTTGCCCAGACCAAATGAAAACTGCCCCCTCCTGTTCATTGTCCTCAAAGCACTGGGTATGGATCAAGCCAGTCAAATGGAGTTTACTAGCCTACCTGCCAAAGAAAAAATGCAATTTGTCTTACTCCACCTGTGTGCCATGATAATCTATGTAGTCCATAATGTTTGTATGCACTCCCTTGTGTGAAATGGCAAAAAAGGTTGTACCTCCCTTTGTTCCAAGAGCTTGATTTGAGGTATACACCTTCTTCCCCCTTGCCTGCACACTTGCCATAAACACTTCCTCCCCCCTCACCTTGGTGTGTCTTTACTGACAAAAAGCCACACTGAGCAGAACCTGCTTTGAATAACACTCTCACTACCAGACCTCAGAACGTATTATACAGCCACAGCAGTCAAAACAGCCTGGTACTAGTAAAACAACATATTGACCAATGGAAGAGAATTGAGAACCCAGACGTAAATCCATCCACCTATGGTCACCTGATCTTTGACAAAGGACTAAAGTCCATCAAATGGGGAAAAGACAATCTTTTTAACAAACAGTGCTGGGAAAACTGGATGTCCATCTTCAAAAAAATGAAATAGGACCCATGCCTCACACCATACACAAAAACTAATTCAAACTGGATCAAAGACCTAAATATAAAACCCAAAACTATAAAGATCATAGAAGAAAAAATACAGTCAATGCTAGAGGCCCCAATACACAGCATTAATAGGATACAAACCATAACTAAAAATATACAAACACCAGAAGATAAGCTAGGTAACTGAGATCTTCTAAAAATTTAAGTAATACTTATGGTTATCAAAAAACTTCACCAAAAGAGTAAAAAGAGAACCTAGAGACTGGGAAAATTTTTTGATTATGACAAATCTGATGAAGGTCTAATCTCTAAAAGCTACAGGAAAATCCAACACCTCTACTACAAAAAGACAAATAATCCAATTGAAGAATGGGCAAAGGATATGAACAGACAGTTCACCAAAGAAGACATTCAAGCAGCCAACAGATAACGAGGGAATGTTCACGATCACTAGCCTTTTTTTTTTTGTTGTTTTTGTTTAGAGAAATGCAAATCAAAACACCACAGTGAGACAACATCTCACCCCGACATTGCTGGCCTGAATCAAAAAACTAGAAAATAACAAATGTTGGAGAGGCTGCGGGGACATCGGAACTAATATGCACTGTTGGTGGGAATGCAAAATGGTACAACCGTTTTGGAAAACAATATGGCACTTCCTTAAAAAGATAGAAATAGAAATACCATATGATCCAGCAATCTCACTCCTAGGAATATCCTAGAGAAATAAGAGCCGTCTCACGAATAGACATATGCACACATGTGTTCATTGCAGCATTGTTCACACTAGCAAAAAGATGGAAACAACCTAGGTGCTCATCAACAGATGAATGGATAAACAAACTATGGTAGATACACACAGTGGAATACTACACAGTAATAAAGAGCAATTACGAATCTGTGAAGCAGCTCACAACATGGATGAATCTGGAGGGCATTAAGCTGAGTGAAATAAGTCAATCACAAGAAGACAAACACTGTATGAGATCACTGCTATAAAAACTCATGAAAAGGTTTACACAAAAAAAGAAACAATCTTTGTTGGTAGGAGGGAGGGAAGAAATGGGAGGAAAAACTCTAACCAGACAATAGATAAGTGGTAACATTGGTGAAGGGTAAGATAGCATAGTACTGGGGAAGCCAACACAGCTTGGTGAAGGCAAGGTTATGGAAGCTCCATAGATACTTCTAAACCTCCTGAGGGACCAAATAACCAGGCTGGGGGCTCTGGGGACCATGGTCTTGGGGATCATCTAGCTCCACTGGCATAACACAGTTTATGAAGAAAATGTTCCACGTTCTACTTTGGTGAGTAGTGTCTGGGATCTAAAAAGCTTGTGAGTGGCCATCTAAGATACTTCACTGGTCTCACCCCGTCTGGAGCAAGAGACCGCAATTACCACAGCCTCCACCAGACTGAACCCAGGACGACTAGATGGTGCCCGGCCACCACCCCTGACTGCTCTGACAGGGATCACGATAGAGGGTCCCGGACAGAGCTGAAGAAAAATGTAGAACAAAAGTCTAACTCACACACACACACAAAAAAGACTTACTGGCCTGACAGACAGAGACTGGAGAAATCCCAAGAATACAGCCCCTGGACAACCTTTTAACTCAGTACTAAAATCACTCCTAAGGTTTACCCTCCAGCCAAAGATTAGACAGGCCCATAAAACAAAATGAAAGTAAAGGGGCACACCAGCCCAGGGGCAAGGACTAGAGGGCAGGAGGGGACAGGAAACCTGGTAAGGGGGAACCCAAGGTCGAGAAGGGAAGAGTGTTGACATGTTGTGGGGTTGGCAACCAATGTCACAAAATAATATTTGTATTAATTGTTTAAGTAGAAACTAGTTTGCTCGGGAAACCTTCATCTAAAGTACAATAATAATAAAAAAAAAAGACCTGCTTTAAGACAGCAAGTATTTATTTCTTATTGTTGGAGGTTCCTTTCTTTCTCTTGTTTGTTTTAACTTTTTTATTGTGAAGGATAGTACTTTATTCATAAATTAAATTCCTACGTAATTTTACTCCTTTATTGTTATAACTGTAACCCGAAAAATTTTTAATTCATGGCCCATAGGTCTTTCCGTTTCTCATATGTATAATATTAATGTCTATAAGTCCATTTCTATTAATAAATGCTTATATAATACCTGGCCAGATTATGGGGTCAGATTTTGTATAGACTGAAAGATTTTTTTAAAAATCCCCCTGTGGCCTGTAGAATAGGTCCAGTCCTGTTAATGTCTCAGGTTTATGGATATTTTTAATCTGTACTTAAACTGTAATCAATTTCCTCTTATGCATCTTGGGAGACCCCTGTTTTAAGTGTTGAGTTGCAACTAGGGTTGAGCCCTAACCTGGGCACAGTTGAGTGACTCACTATGGAAACACCTGAAACACCTGAACCTGCAGCCAGGTTCTATGGTGTGTTCCTCAAAGGTCACGGACAGGCCTCCTCCTGGTCCTCAGGTTTCATCTGAGGCATCTGGACGGGATGCCTCTGAACGGGAACTCAGTGTGCTAAAGGGTCTTAGGTGATGGAGGAAGAGGTGGAGGGTCTGTTACTAACAATGCTCAGAATAGGCGGTTCAGCATAAACCTCAGTCACTTCTCTGGCCTTTTCCAGATCCGGGACCTGGTGCAGCTCCCATGAGGAACAGCAGCTCAGGAAGTTGGTTCCCTGCTGAGGAGGTGGAGGAGAGCAAGGTGAATGCTGTGGTCATTTCTACTCCAAGTCCTTAGAGGCTGAGCCCTGAAGGGCTGCCCCTGTTGTGTTTCTGGAAAGAAAGTGAGGAGAATGACACTTAGCTCCACTCTGAATCTCAGGTCACAGGTGATTCCTTCCTGATCTCCTTCACTAGGGAATGTCGCTGGTTACTGAAACGTGAATTTTGCTGCTGTTATTATTTTACTCCTCCTGTTTTGGGTTAGGCGAATAACCTGATTTTATCTATCTAACTGAAACATGTAAAAAGTCATTCCTCCAAATTTATAAAGTATATTCATTGTAAATTTCATCAGAGCTGGAAGAATGATGAGTGATGAAATTTACAGCCATAGTAAATTTCATCATTCATCGTTCTTCCACTCTGAATAAAAACATGCTATTGCAGAATCACTCCAGTTGCACATTAGGCAAACCTATTCTGAATTGTCAGGAGGCACATAAATTAACAGAAAATGTTCGCCAGAGGTGAAATAGTGAAGAGTGAAAGCCAGTAATTATCTGAGGGGCCAATGTCCAGCAAAGCCCTTAAGTTATATGCACATAGGCAGGCTGCCCTGTGGCCTGTGTAGCTGTGATAGCTCGTGGTAAGTCGTCTGGTCTTACCTCATGGGATTTTGCTACCTTGAAATCAAAATATGGTTAATTTTATTCTGTCATTTAGAACTTCAGTCTCATTTTTCCGTAGGACAAAATTAGGCTGCATCTCGTAAAACCAACCCTTTGCCACTGAGTCCATTCCAACTTACAGCGACCCTATAGGACAGAGGAGAACTGCCCCATAGAGTTTCCAAGGAGCACCTGGTGGATCCAAACTGCCGACCTTTTGGTTAGCAGCTGTAGCACTTAACCACTACGCCACCATACCCAAAAAACAACAACAAAAATACACCATTATAGTGTACTTAATTCACAGTTTTAGCTGTGAATTAAGATAAATGTCATAGCTGGGCCTATCTAACTTTCTATAGGTAACATTGCATCTGCAGAGAACACTTTCCCTCCTCCCCCCACAGGACTCCAGGAATCTGAACATCTGCAGGGGTCTCTGCACCCAAGGGTCAAGGAGATGACCCCTTCGTCATGGAGGAAAGCAGAGGGGGAAGAAGGCAGGGCTTGCAGGCAGAGCTGGGAAGGAATCCCACTGTCTCTGGTCCTGGGCAAATGATCTGATTTCTTTGTGGCCTCTGTTCCCTTGGATTCAGAGCGGGACGGTCTTACTGAACTCAGAGAGTTCTCATGATCAGAGAGAAGACACGAAAAGCCTGTGGAAAGTTCTTTGAAGAGTAGCTATCTACTTGTGTAGAGAAAGCACTTTTTCCTTCCCTTTTCTTTTCTGGGCTCTTCACAGGCAAATAATAAGTTTCTGTGGAGGCGGGGAAGGAAGGCGTCGAGGGCAAACCTGGGAAGAGATGCCTGTCCGTCTGGAGTGTGATTTCCTTATTAGTCTGAGACCACCTCTGTTAATCCTCTAGGACAGGCCCTTGCCTTTCTTTGGTGGTGAAAGCAGATTACCCCATGGTTTTTTTTCGTCCCCCAAATCTGTGCTAGAAGCCCTGGTGGCGCAGTAATTAAGTGCTTGGCTGCTAACCAAAAGGTAGGGGGATTTGAACCCACCAGCCCCTCTGCGGGAGAAAGATGTGGCAGTCTGCTTCTGTAAAAATTACAGCCTTGGAAACCCTATAAGGCAGTTCTATTCTGTCCTACAGGATCACTATGAGTCAGAATCGACTCAACGGCAATGGATTTGGTTTTTTTCAATCTGTGCTGAAGGAGCCCTGGTGGGGCAATGGTTAAGTACTCGGCCCCAAACCGAAAGGTTGGCATTTTGAACCTGCTCAGCGACCCTGGCTCCACAGGAGAAGACCTGGTGATCTGCTCCCGTAAAGATCACAACCCAGGAAACCTTACAGGGCAGTTCTGCTCTGTCGTATGGCATGCTATGGGCCAGAATGGACTTGATGTAACCCAACAACAATAGCAACAATCTGTGGTGAGGTCAGTGGGAGGCACAAAGTTTTCTGGCACTGATGCTGCTCTTTTGAGACCTACCTGGTGGAGGGGAAGGTGCCAGGTACTGACACCTCCATCGTTGCATTTCAGTTTTTGTAGTTGGTGGTGCTTTGGTCTGTTATGTTCAAGTATTTCAAAACTTTAACCCTTTCTGCTCTTCAGGTTCATAGGGCTATAAGAAAGCCCCCTCCTTTCCCAGGACCACCCTTCAGGCACTGCCTGATCAGATGCCTTCCATTCCCACTGGTGGGCTATGGGCCACCTCCTCTACCCTGGTCGTCTCCCGGGCCTCAGCCAGAGCCTCCACCTCCTCCACCATTTGGTAAGCAGATCTGAACAGTATGAACTGACTAGTAAAGCCTATTCATCTTTTCTCTTATCCATTCCTGGCAGAAAAAAAGTTCCAGTTGCTACTGCAGGGCTTTGCCATGCAAGGGTAAAGCAGACTGGGACATTGTAACTTCCTCAAGCTTCTTAGGACACACGATTGGCTGTGTCATCTTCCCATACTGAGCTGGGCAGCAGGTGTCTCTTACCGACAAGTGAAGAGGTTGTTTCTAGAAAGACCGAAGTATCAGTTCTGCAGGTGTGTCTTAAACATCAGCCATACACCTGGCTCTGTAAGGGAGAAGACACATCGCTGGCATCAAGAGCTAAATATGCTTTATAGGAGAGAGCCACACAAGTGAAATGGCACTAAAAGTGCGATGACCCTTAATGGTGTCATCAGGGAAGGACCCTGAGTACAATAGAGGGAGGCCTGAGTCCCCCAGGAATAAAGGGGAGGGCTTGCAGATTAGGAAGAATTGAGTGAGTGCCAAATGGATGTTTGTCGTATTTGATTGGATGTTCTTCAGTCTGACCTTATTTTTCGTTCCTAGGAGGGGAGACCCCTGAAGCAGGGAGCGTGGAGGCAGTGTGAGGCCCACATGGAGCTGCTGCTGATTTCCTGCTGGGAAATAAAGTTAATTTTTTCCTTGGAATCCTGAAGTCTCTAGATCTGTGGAAGGAATGCCCTGGAGGTCTGGGAAATTTGGTTCCACCAGGATACGTTGCCTTTGTGAGTTTATTACACCCAATGAAATAAAAGGGGACACAGGCCCTCGTTCTGCGGAGCGGCCGCCTTGGCCTGCAGACGAGTCATTCTCAGCGGTGAGTCAGGGCTGTTCACATCAGTCCCAGCTGGACCTCTTCTCCACCTCCCCAGCACCCTGGTTACCATCCCTGAGCTCCCTTGGAAGTCACCTTGGACCTCAGATTCTAGGTGGGGCACCGGGAAAGGCTGTGCTGGTGCCGGCAAGAAGGGGTGGGAGCAGGTGGTGAAGCCACTGGAGACTGCAGGCCACTGGAGGGGCCGGGAAGGCAGACTCCTTCCATGTCTTTCCCTTCCTGAGTAGGTGAGAAGGCACCCACAGCAGGAGGGCTGAGGGTTAAACAGAAGCCCCAGCAATGGGGTGTAGGTCCCAGGAGTCCCTGCAGCCTGGTGGGGCCTGGTGCCTGGTGGGTGGAGTTGGTCCTGGGGCTTCCTCCTCAGGCTTCGGTTTCTAGGCAAGTAATGAACTCTGCAGTCTGGCACCGAGGGAAGGGGATGCCATGGGTGCTGGAGTCAGGGGAGCCTCAACCTGCTGGCTAATTCTGAGATCCATTTCCTGATGGATATGGCACTCTGAGGCTTATCACTTAGAGCCTCCACTACCCCAAGTCTCAGGACATCTGAGACCCACAGTCTTTGCCAGCACACTCTTTGCCTGCATGCCTTTATTGAGCACCTACAGCACACTTTTTGCCAGCACGCCTGTATTGAGTACCTACAGCATGCCAGGCAAGCCCGTGCTGGGGATACGAGAGGAGTGAGACCCAGACCTTGCCTTGAGAGCTCACACTCCAGCGGGGAGACATTCACCCCAGAGAGAGGCAGGCCGAGGGCCCGAAGCCACAGGTTTCTTGGATGGAGGCTAACAGGGGCTTGGCACCATGGAGAAATGAGTTGGAATCTCCCACCTCCACTTCTTGGCTCTTGTTCTCTCTGATCCTCAGTTTCTTCATCTGTGAAATGGGGGGCTGGATTTCTGATGTTGTGATTAGATCGTGCACCTGGTGCCTTTTGCACCCATTAGCCCCGGAGTCCCTGATGTGTTTGTGCTTAATCTCTTCACTGAAGAGTAGCCATAGAGACAAGTGGAGTCTAGGATCCCACTCTCAGAAGAATTTAGGAGGGGAAAGAAACAGAAATTGGTGACTAATTTGGCTGGGCTGGCAGCAGGGACAGAAAGGAAACAAACTGTCATTGTGTGCCACCGTCGTACCACTTTTCAGTATTAAGCCCTACGGTGGATACCTTCCTTGCCTCACATAGATGAAGAGATGAGAAGCCTGAGGCGGGAAGGGTATGGGATGCTGGGATTGCCTGGACACAGCTAAGGCCAGGCCTCCCTCCCCCAAGAGTCCAGCCCCATCACTTACCAGCACCCTCTGTGTGACCTTAGACCAATCCATGGCCCCTCAGTTTCCCCACTATGGTTGGGGAGGGGCTGGGAAGGGGGTGTGTACAGAGTTGGTTTTGAAGGATTTCAGGAGCCAAGATCCCCACTTTTTAAATTATTATTTTAAGGGAAATTCAAGTTCTCTGCCCCTTGTGGTTTGCCCTGGTGAGCACTGTGGGGCTGCGGATCCTAATATCAACGTCACCTGTGCATCTCGGTTGCGCGTTTACTCTATGCCCGGGGCTGTGCTAATGCCTTGCGTCTATGATTCTTTCCAAACCGGAGCCTCTCGCGCCCATTCCACAGCTGCATACGCCGTGGCCCAGGCGGACGCTTGTGGCCCCTGGCGGCAGCCCCGCTCCAGCCCCTGCTGGGCTCCACCCACGCCCGCGGCAGGGTGAGGCGGAGATGCGGGGGTAAGGCGGAGATGGGGGGATGAGGCGGGGCCGGGGGAGAGGAGGGGGCGGGGCCGGGCGGGTCACTGGGCTTTGCCGGGCAAGGTGGCTGCGCTCGCCAGCAGACCGCCCCACACCTGCCACCATCCATGGGCCCGCAGCTTCTGTGCCTGCCAGTAATGCTGCTCCTGCTGTCGCTGCTGCCGGACCTCGGGCCCGGACCTGGGGCGGGTGAGTGAGAGACTAGTCCCCGGGGACCCAAGAATTCCCCAAGATGCCCTCAGCCCTGCTTAGGCACCCAGGAGCCCTGGCTCCCCACTCCTCTGCAAGGACTCTAACTCACTGGCCTTCCCCAGGGTCCCAGCAGCCCTACAGTCCCCCTCCAGCCCTCTGTAAGGACGCCCATTCATTCATTCCTTTCCAGGCACCCAGGAGCAGGACTCCTCCATCCCTTCCCCAGGGACCCAGAGATCCCGCGCACACACACACCTTTCCCACTCTTTGTAATGCACTGCAGCCGCCCCCGACTGGGGGTCCTGTGAACTCACCCTTCACTCCCTCCATCCATGGGGCCTGAGATGGGACCACCAGGAGGACACCAGAGGCTGAGAGAAGCAGGGGCAGAAGGGCCCAGCCCTACCTGAGGGAGGAGGATGGACATACTGTCTCCTCTCACCCACCTGGGGGTGGCCCTTGAAGAAGTCCCCTCTGTGGCTGCGTGTTCTGGGGGTGCACACACTCACACTCAGCAAGAAGTTACAGACAGGAGGAGCACGGAGACGCACAGACGAGAACCACTCAGAGTCAGCTGGGAACATGGGTGTGGGCTCATGGACAGGCTCACAGGGCCCCACATTGCAGACTCAGGCAGAGATACTGCGGGAGCACACACACACACACAGACACACACTCAGGGTCACCCGAGACGGCCCCCAGAGCAAACTGACACACAATGGACACACGCACACACAGATCCACACTCAAGAACACCCAAAGGGGCAAATTCACACATACACGTGGATCCAAAACACAAACACTCCAGCAGGGACACACATGCCCAGATACACACACACGCAGACGCACACAGGCACAGAAACACACGAATTTGCACACGACTTACGCTCTTACTGACATGGACACACAAACGCATGTGCACACACACACAGATTCACACTCAGGAACACCCAAAGGGGCAAATTCGTACACAGATTCTCACGGACATACCACACAAGGATTTGTTCAACTGGCCCACACCCATTCACTGACACAGACACACAAACGCACACAGAGAAGAGCTACACAGGGGAAAACACAACACATAGTTGATATACTCACAGACTCAGGAAGTCAGAGACATGCACACAGATTACACAACCCAACACACACACACACGTGCACACACATACACCACAGAGACCCTGGGCCACGGAGGCACAGACAGCCCTGGCACTCCCAGCGAAGGCTGCCGTGGGGATCAGGGCAAACAGACCCTGGCATGACCTGCCCCACCTAGGTTGGCACAAGAGTGTTTTCTTGGCTCCAAGCCCAGTGCTGGGTGTCCGCCCTGCTCCAGGCCCTCTGGAGGGCTGTGCCCACAAAGTGGTGGGGTAGGGTGGAAAGGGCCTCTGGGGACAGCTTCAGGGGCTAGGGTTGGGACTACGACCTTGTCAGGGGTGCTTAGAGTGGGATGTTCCATGGGGCTTGGTTGGGTCAAAAGTAAGGGACCTTTCCTGGGTGCTCACCGTGTGCCAGGGGACATGGGGCTGCCTAAGGCTTCGATTTGCCTTCAAGGAGCCCCCAGGCTGGAGGGGGCACACCCATAAGCAGACAGTGCAAAGTGACAGGAGCCGCTGTGGTGACTGGGGGCCAGGAGGACTCAAGGAAGGTGACACCTGAGCCAGGTGAGGATGGGGTGAGGACATTTCCAACAGAGGGTGTATGCAAGGGGGCTGTAATTTGAGGAACTGGAAATTATTTCACGTGCCTGAAGTGGAGGGTACTTGTGGAGGGCATAGAGAGAGGACGCTGGGGAGGAGGAGGGGCTGGCTCTCTGAGATCCTCTGGGGCAGTGGGGCCTCTGAGCATTATTCCTAGAGCAGAGGGAGCCATGGGAGATTCTAGGCAGAGGCACAGACTGCTCGGAGCACCATTTGGCTCCTCCTGGGAGAAGGAGGACTGGTGACCCAGAAAAGAAGGTAAAGATGGCATCTCTAAAGTCATCTTTACATTTTCTCTCCACTTGATCCACTTCTATTACCCCATACTAATACACAGTTTTTTTGCTGAGAAAAAATATATATTGGAATTAATTTTGGTCTGAACTCTTCAAAAAAGTCAGTGTGATGAAAGCATGTTCTAGATGAAAAGAGAAGGAACAGACGGGACAACCAAATGCAACGTATGAATCTCTATCAGATGGTCAGTTGGCAAAGAGTATAGGCAGGATCAGGCAGCCTGGGTGGAGTGTCAGCTCTGCCACTCACTGGCTGTGTGACCTGGGGTGGGTCCTTTGACCTCCCTCGGCCTCAGCCTCCCCATCTGTAAGTGGGGCAACAGCTGCCCACGAGGAGGCTGTGACATTGACATGAGATGATGCCTGTAAATGGGGATCCCAGTTGGTGTTCGAGGAATTGTACCTACTTCTGTCACCACCACCGTGGTTGTTGTGACCAAAGGCTGGAATGTGGACCCATTGCCTCACCAGAAGGAGGGGCTGCTCTGGGATTCTAGGACCCCAGGTCACAGTGAATTTTGGAGGTCCATGATTCCAAACAGTGGCCCCCATGATACCCCTCAACTCCATCAACCCTGGTAAGGCTCCCTTCCCTGCTGTTATTAGGTGAGGAGGAAGGGGCTCAGGGTTGGTCAGAAGCTGGAAGTGGAGCCCAGTTCAGGACGTTGTTGAACCTCCTCTTTCTCACCTGTCAAATGCAGGAATTCCCATCATTCCTCCCTGTTGTGCACGCTATGTGTCCGGGGGGATGTGGGATTCCGAGATATGACTGGGCTCGGGCCACAGGGCCCCCCAAATGTGGAAGGAAACCCGGGCAGTGAAAATAAGAGCAGATGCAAAGGGCCCTAAGCCAGAGTCTGGAGAGGAGCAGGGTGGGGGGCCCCAGGGCTGGGGAGCCCCCACATAGGGCTCCTCCTTGGTGGCGGAGACCTTGTTTAGTTCACCTTGGATGACCAGAGTACAGCACCAGGAGCTGAATAAACGTTTGATGCATGACATGAACTCTGACCAGGTCTGGAGTTGACAAAGGCAGGGAAGGGCAATCCAGGAAGAGGGAGCAGCCTGTGCAAAGGCCCAGTGGTGTGACCTCTCAGGTGCTGGGGCTCGGTGGCTTGTTTTCCCTTCATGGCTGCCTTGAGCATAATGATAGTGATGCTCAGAGCTTGTTAGGTGCCAGCTGCTTTACACACACCACCATAGCCCTCCATTTCACAGATGAGAAAATCAAAGCACAGAGAGGTTGAGTAACTTGTTCAAGGTCACACAGGGATGAAGTAGGAGAAGCAGGATTGAAAGCCCACCAGTCAGGCTGCAGCATCCAGGCCCTTCTGAGGCTGGTGCCCTCCTCTATCCCAGGGCTGGCGCAGCCCTGCTCCCCAGCCTTAGACCTTTGCTTTCTCCTCAGCCTCCAGGAAGTCTCATGTGCACCGGCGTGGGCTCCTCGAGCTGGCAGGAACCCTGGAGTGTGCCAGCACCCTCTCTGCCCTGGCCTACATAAGCTATGGTTGCCACTGTGGCCTAGGTGGCCAAGGCCGGCCCCGGGACACCACAGACTGGTGAGTGTGATCTCAGACCAGCCTGGAGTCCCCCACATTCTGTGGGGTTGGTCAAGACCTGTGAGTACGCAACAGTGAGGTGTGGAATTTGGCCCAGGAAGGTACAGCATGTGGTACTACCTCATAGGTAGAGGGTATCCTGGGAAAAGGTGGCCAATGAGGCCAAACTGTGGAGCCACTGCCCCACCCTGGCCATGGGGTGATTGCTTTGTCTGAGAAGTAACATAAAGTTGATGAGACTAACAGTGCACCAGGAACTGCCCTGAGCACCCATTGAGTCCTCACTGATGAGGAAACTGAGGCACAGAAAAGTTAAGTAACTGGTCTACAGCCACAAAGGGAGCTGGAGGTGGGAGCTGGGATTTGAATCCAGGGTGTTGGCTGTATCCATGCTCCTGATCATGGTGCCCTCCTACTGTGGGAGAATCGCCTCTTGTGTGCAAGGCTGTGGGCTAAGAGCTTTCCTGGCTCCTCTCACTTCTCCACAGCTGTCCCAGAGGCAGGTATGATGGTCTCCCTATGTTACAGATGAGGAACCAAGGCTCCGAGGGTGCAGCCCCTTACCTGTTTGCACAGCTAGCAGGAGGCAGACTGCAGAATTTACACACCTCTTTCCTAGCTGAGGAAACCCTGGTGACATAGAGGTTAAGAGCTATGGCTGCTAACCAAAAGGTTGGCGGTTTGACTCCGCCAGGTGGTCCTTGGAAACCATATGGGGCAGTTCTACTCTGTCCTCTAAGATTGCTACGAGTCGGGATTGACTCAATGCAACGGGTTTGGTTTTTTTGATTTTGGTTTCCTAGCTGGATGTGATTGTTACTGGTCAGCATTTTCTTACCCCTGAGCCTTTGATGCTCCTGCTGCCAGCCACGCCCTCCCCACACCGTTGTCTGGCTCCTGCATGTCCTTCCAATTACATTTCAAGCATCACCCCCTCCAGGAAGCCCTCCCTGATGCCCAGTTGGGCCTGGCACCTCCTCTGGGCTTCCAAAATCCCTTGTCTTACCCACATCCGAACATTTCTCACCATGTATGAACTGTCTGGGGGCCTGTCTGCCTTTCCTCCCCACCCCCCAGTGAGAGGGGTCTGTGAGGGCAGGGCTTGACAGAGAGTAGAGGCTGATGGGTAGATGGAGACACCAGTGAGTGAATGAGGAAATGATTAACAGGGCTAAAGGCATTCATGGGTGTTCCTCAGGGAATTGTTCAAAGTAAATATTTATTGAGGTCCTACTGTGTGCCAGGCTGTGAGGAACAGGACAGACAGGGATTGCCCTCATAAAGCTCAGGGTCTGTGAGGACAGATGGCAATCAGTCTCCTGCTTAAAGAGTGAGAGACTCAGTTAAAACCCGCCCTGAAGGGAAGGAACCTGGTTTAATGAGAGGGTGTAAAAAGGAGACATTGTAGGCTGGGGAGATGAGGGGATGACTCCTTAAAACCACCCTGAAGGGAAAAAACCTGGTTTAATGAGAGAATGTAACAAGGAGGCCATCCCAGCCTGGGGAGGTGAGGGTGGAGGAGCTGAGACCTAAAGAAAGAAGAATGGCCATGATTTTGTCCCAGGCAGAGGGTACAACAGGGCAAAGCCAGGAGGCAGGAGGGGCTAGCTCATTCCAGAAATAGAGAGGAGATCAGCGTGACTTCATCTCAGAGACTCAGAGAGGGAGGCTGGGTCAGGGGAATGAAGCAGTGCATGGCACACTGGGGCCAGCTGAATTATCTCTGAGGGAGGGGGGTTATCAGGGACAGCTTGGACCAGTGGACACTGGCCGCTTGTAGGAATGTCACTCATGTGTAGTCCTAATTGGGTGGATGGTGAGCAGAGGCACCTGGCTCCACCCACCTACTGATCTATCGTCTGCCATCTGCAGGTGCTGCCATCGCCATGACTGCTGCTATGGACTCGCTGAGGAGGCCGGCTGTAGGCCCAAGCTGGACCGCTACTCCTGGAAGTGCACTGATAATCGCGTGGTGTGCGGTGAGTGCCCAGGGCTACACACACCAACCACCTGGGCATGCCCTGGGCATCCTGGCAGAGCCAGATGACCTGTATGCCCTCCCTGTGGTAATTTACAGCTCCTGCTAACTCTCCATAGACAGCCCCTTAGGTTCATCTGTTATAAGTGATCTTTAACATTGAGCGCTTCAAAACAAAAACGAAGAAGACTATTTTTTCTATGTCTGCACAAAAAGGAATAAGACAGAAATGACACCAGGTATAAACAACCTAAATATCTATCGGAAGGGGGCTGGCTTAAATAAGCCTATGATACGTCTACACTGTGGAATATTCTGCAGCCTGGAGAAAGGATAAGGTAGGACCTCATGCTGACATGGAAAGGCGTTGAGCGAAGAAGCTAACTGCAGAATGACTTGTCCAGTACAGCACTATTTGTGTTAAAAAAAATTTTTTAAATCAGAAACTTGCAAAATAATACCATACTATTTTCTATAGCTGTGTACCAAAAAAAAAGAAAGAAAACCAAATCCATTGCTGTCAAGTCAATTCTGACTCATAGCAACCCTATAGAACAGAGTAGAACTGCCCCGCAGGATTCCAAGGCTATAATCTTCACATCTTTCTCCCATGGAGTGGCTGGTGGATTCAAACTCCTGAACTTTCAGTTAGCAGCCAAGCACTTAAACCACTGTGCCACCAGGGTGTCTGTGAATGTATAAACAAACCAAAAAAATCCAAACCCACTGCTGTGGAGTCAGCTCCCGCTTATAGCTACACTATAGGACAGAATAGAACTGCCCAATAGGGTTTCCAAGGAGCGGCTGGTGGATTCAAATTGCCGACCTCTTGGTTAGTGGTCTTAGCTTTTAACCGCTGCACCACCAGGGCTCTTTGGCTATATACGCATGTTCAAAACTCTGAAAAAGGCATATAAGCATGTATTCCAAACTGAGGGTGGCTGAGGTCATCTCAGAGGCATGATTGGGTTGAGAGAGGTGATGGTAAAAGGCGACTTAATAACATTTCCATTTAAAGAAAAAGAGGGTGGAGAATGTCTTCATGACTTATATGTGAATTAAAGTTAAAAAGAAAAGGAATACACAGCCTGACGTGTTTAAGGTAGAAGTGCACTGATGCCTGCAACTTATTTTAAAATGCGTCAAAATGGTAATAATAAGGTGGATTGAAGGATGGATAGAGGGATGGACAGATGGAGAGGTAAGCAATAAAGCAAAATGTCAGCAGGAAGCTCTGCATGGTGAATATATAAATGTTCACTAACAGTTCTTTCAACTTCTGTGTATATTTGAAAATCTTCCCAATAAGATGTTAGAAACAAAAATAGCAAAAGAAAGGAAAGGAGAGGGCCAGAGGGCCCCATACCTCCATTTCCTCAACTCCAGCCGAGATATGGGAACCTCTCACCGGTGTGGACCGGCTCCAACTTGGCATGATGATGACCCTCCTGGACCTTGGTTCTAAGGCCCAGTCCCATACGTCCTACTCCAAGGAGGGCCAGAGGCCTCAGTCAGGTGTCATCCTCATGGCTGGAGGGACAGCAGGCCCAGGCTTAGAACTTGTACTGAGTCTCTCTTCTGAGTGTCCCTCTCACAGGTCCTTCCTCCTTGAGCCTGACCCAGGCTGGACCAGGCAAAACTCTGGAGCCGGCCTGCCACTTACCCCCTGGGAACCCTGGGAAAACCCTCTCCCCTCCCTGGACTACTGATCCCTCATCTCTGCTAACAGGGATGATAATACTGCAGGCTGGCGGCCCCTGGGCCATGTTCATCCTGCAGATGTTCTGCTCCCCCTCCCTGCATATTTGGAAAATCATTTTGAGCCAATATGTTAAAAATCAAGATCTTTCACGTAAGAAAAAATCTGAATTTTTGAATGTCTGAAAAATTGGAGACTCTAACAACATTAGACCCATGTGGTAACAATTGGCTAGAGCTGAGAGAAGCTGCCCTTTATGTATGGAGGCTGCCTCTCCCATTTGTCGTAGTCTCCACCACACCCTATTGTCTCTCTGACTTTGAGGCCAAGTGTTAATTACCATATTTCATTGAGTTTGCTATGGAATAGAAATATTTCTAGAAAACCCAGGAAAACAGAAGGCAGACCAAAGCACCAAATGTTTCAAGAAAAAAAAGTGAGTCCCATTATTTGTTGAAATGGAGACTATTCCTGTGTATTCCGTCTCTACTTGTATCACTCATTAAATTGCCTCCTGTGGTGGATATCTCATGTGCAATCCTTGGCCTAGTGACCAACAGCTCAGTCAGTGATTCAGGTTCTGCCTTAATGCATATCCGGTTGAATGACCTTGGGCAAGTCCTAATCTCTGAGAGACTGTTTCCTCACCATTAAATTGGGGGTGGAAATCATGCCTCCCTGTTCTGAGGGTGAAATGACACAGTGCCTCATGCAGAGTAAATGTCATTAAACGTCTGTTGAAGAAATGACCCAACGCCGAACTTCCAGTGAGGATGACTCTGAAGTATTCCCCAATGTGAAATGTGTAAGACACAGGATTTGAGGGAGCACATGAACACAGCTTTAAAACTAACCCTGAGTCCCAAAAGGGGAAAGCTATTTCTCTTTCAATTCTTCTGTGTAGAGGAGAACCTCTCAGTTTGGTGCCACCTTAGCTTTGACGCCTCTCTATCACTTGATGATTCCCCCACCCACTTTTTTTTTAATTGAGGTAGAATTCAGATAACATAGAATTAATCATTTTTTAGTTTTTTAAATATTTAATTTTATTTTGGATGAAAATACTACTCAGTGATATTTAGTACATTTACAAAGTGCTCCAACCAGCACTTCTATCTTGTTCCAAACCATTCTCATCACTGCTAAAGAAAGCTACATACTCACCATTATCCATCCCCCAAAGCCTGGCAACCACCAATTGCTTTCTGTCTCTGTGAATTTACCTCTTTTGGGTATTTCATATAAATGGAATCATACAATACATGGCCTTTTGCACCTGACTTCTTCCACTTAGCAGAATGTTTGGGAGGTTCATCCATGTTGTAGCATGTATCACTGTTTTGTTCCTTTTCATGACTGTAAATATTTCATGGTGTATATATATGCAACATTTTGTTTATCCGTTCATCTTTTAAATGGGCATTTGGGTTGTTTCCACTTTTTAGCTGTTACCAATAGTGCTGCCATGAACATTTGTGTACAAGTATTTGAGTACTTGTTTTCAATTCTTTTGGGTATATACCTGGGAATGGAATCGCTGGGTCATATGGTAATTTTATGTTTAACTTTCTGAGAAAGGGCTAGAACTGTTTTTCACAGCAGCTGATCCATTTTACATTCCCACCAGCAGCGTATGGGTGTTCCTGTTTTGCCACATCCTCACCAACATTTGTAATGTTTTTTTTTATTTAATCATAGCCATCCTGCTAGGTTTGAAGTGGTATTTCATTGTGATTTGATTTGCATTTCTCTGACAGCTAATGACATCGAGCATATTTTCATGTGCTTGTTGGCTATTTGCATATCTTCTTTGAAGAAATTTCTATTCAAGTCCTTTGCCCAATTTTTACATTGGATTGCTTGTCTTTTTGTTGTCGAGTTGTAAGAATTTTTTATACATTCTGGTTTCCTCATAAGATATGGTAAGCCAAATATTTCATCGCATTCTATAGATTGAATTTTCACTTTCTTGATAATGTCCTTTGGTGCACAAAATTTTTTAATTTTGATGAAGTCCAATTTATCTATTTTTTTCTTTTGTTATTTGTGGTTTCGGTGTCATATTTAGGAAATCCATTGCCAAATCTAAGGTCATGAAGATTTAACCCTATGTTTTCTTCTAAGAGTTTTATAGTTTCAGCTCCTCTATTTAGGTTGTTGATCTATTTTGACTGAATTTTTGTATGTGGCATTAGGTAGGGATCCGGCTCTATGCCTTTGCATGTGGTGATCCAGTTGGCCCAGAACCATTTGTTGAAAAGAGTATTCTTTCCTGATAATCCCTTTTTAAAAAAGAGAAAGAGCATTCTCCTATCTTGGTCTCTCTATCTCTTTTTAGCCACAGTAACGTGTCTAATAAGGATAATTGTCACATAATCCATTCTAACACAACAGCATATATTTTACATGACCAGTCACTAGTAAGGAGCCCTGGTGGCACAGTGGTTAAGGGCTCGACTGCTAACTGTAAGGTCAGCAGTTTGAATCCAACTGGCTGTTCCTATGGAACAGTTCTACTCTGTCCTGTAGGGTTGCTATGAGTTGGAATCAACTTGACGTCAACAGGTTTCGTTTTTTGGTTTAAAACCAAAACCAAACCCGGTGCCGTCGAGTCGATTCTGACTCAGAGTGACGCTACAGGACAGAGTAGAACTGCCCCATAGAGCTTCCAAGGAGCGCCTGGTGGACTCAAGCTGGCGACCCTTTGATTAGCAGCCATAGCACTTAACCACTACACCACCAGGGTTTTTTAGCCACTACTAATTTTTTACTAAAATTAAAAGAAAGACAAAGCCACAGTTCAAAATGTAGAGTCTCCCTCCGGGCAACGTTACTGGATTTGAAAACTAAGCAATAAAAAAGGGGTGAGTTATTTATTTTTAACATTACCTTTCTGATGGATGGCGTTTTCCATTTGCAGTTTCCTTTAAAAATAAGTTTAATTCACAAGCCAAATCAATTTAGACAAAAAATAGCAAGTGAGTACAGGCAGAATGTTGGTAGGACTGGAGTTGGGCAATGGTCTCTGAGTCAACGAGGAGCTAGAAATGACCCATGGGAGGGCCAGGTGGGGCTATGGATAGAACAACAAATTGTCAGGATGGAAAACTGGTTTCATCACTTTAAGCCAATGACTTGACCTCTCTGAGCCTCAGTTTCCTTGCCTGGAAGATGGGTGTTACAAAGGTGAAAAAAGGATTTGTAACCTGTAAGGTGATTGATAGATGGGACAGAGGTTGTTATTGTTTCCCTGCTCTCTCTCAGGTCTGAGCTTCTCTCTGACCTCTGCTACCTCTGCTAGAGAGAATGGAGAAGCTGGTGTGATTCCCACCTAACACTCCGGCTTCTGAGGACTTGGTCTGTTCTGGAGGCAAGGAGTCTATCGTAAGGGTTAGTAGCAGGATGTTTCCAGATAAGCATCGATTTTCAGCCATGTCCCCCTAGTGTGGATAGTTAGGAGTTGACACCTGAGCAGAGCCGGATTAAAATGGAGATGTAATATCAACTTTTAAGGACAAGAAGGACCCCTAGACATCATCTCATCCAAAACTCTCATTTAGAGTTGGGGAAACTGAGGCCCAGGGAGAGGAAGTGATTTGCCCAATGTAGTGGTGACATGCTCATTTCTGGACACATTTCCTGTCCCCAAACTGTCCGCCAGTATATGCGGTGGAGTGGAAAAATGGGGCTTGAATGGAAAATCTGTCAAAGACTGTTCCCTTCTCCCTTAACTAGCATTTTCTGCTTGGCCCTCACCACGTGAAAATGATGTTTGTAAGATATTTATTGGTATTTCTGTTGGTGAAGTCTATGCCTGTTTACAGACCTCCTCTCCCTGAACCAAACGAAAGGAACCAGAAGAACCAAAATATCTATTATGTATTTTTGGTTAAAAATATTCTTATTCTGTTTGGAGATATTCTAGGCATAGTTAGCTTTTTTTAAAAATTTATTTTAATGACAGGTTTGGCCCAGTTTCCATTTATGGGCCTGACTTAAATATTAAAAAAAATTTTTTTTAAAGGCTATAATAATATTTATAGGCAGGTCTCAAATAATTTTAAGTGTGATGGGCAAACCACTTGACCCTTGGGAGCTAGTTTTCCTCTCAAGTTTTTATTCTTCTAGAACAACACAATGGCCCCGGGTTCCTGAGGCCACAGAGCAGTAGGGCCCAAGTCTTGTTTTTGAGAGAATCTTTCTTGCTTGGGGAGGAGGAGGGTGAGAGGGCAAGGGAGGATAGACATTAGGTCAGGAGCTTCTGGGCTAGAATCTGGGTCTGCCCCTTCCCAGCTCTGTGACCTTCAATGAGCCATTGAATCCTTCTGAGCCTCACTTTTCTCATCTGTAAAATGAGAATAATAACACTTAACTGCTGTGTTTGTGTGAGAATTGAAAATGATGTATGGCTTTTCTGTATCCTTCCAAAGAATACTGTTGAGAATCTGCTCTGTGCCAGACTCTTTGCGAGGTGCTGGAGAAACAGTGGTGGGCAAGTCAGAGCAGTAAGGCTTTGCAGTCTAGAGAGAGAAGAGTCAGCAGACAGGGAAATGCATAGGGTGTGTAAGTGCTCTGACAAGTGCTATGTTGAAAAATGAAACAGAGTGCAGGGTAAGAGTACTCTTTAAAAAAAATTTTTTTTAATTTTTATTATTTATTGTTCTTTAATTGAAAGTTTACAAATCAAGTCAGGCTCTCATACAAAAATTTATATACAACTTGCTATATATTCCTAGTTGCTCTCCCCCTAATGAGACAGCACAGCCCTTCTCTCCACCCTGTATTTCCATGTCCATTCAGCCAGCTTCTGACCCCCTCTGCCATCTCATCTCCCCTCCAGACAGGAGCTGCCCACATAGTCTCATGTGTCTACTTGAGCCAAGAAGCTCACTCCTCACCAGTATCATTTTCTAACCTATAGTCCAGTCCAATCCCTATCTGAAGAGTTGGCTTTGGGAATGGTTCCTGTCTTGGGCTAACAGAAGGTCTGTGGATCATGACTTCAGGGTCCTTCTAGTCTCAGCCAGACCTAGACCATTAATTAGGTCTGGGTTTTTTTACCAGAATTTGAGGTCTGCATCCCACTGCTCTCCTGCTCCCTCAGGGGTTCTCTGCTGTGTTGCCTGAGGAGTACCGTTTTAAGTGGAATGAAGCGGAAGGTCTCGCTGATAAGAAGCCATTGAAGCAGAGACCTGGGGCTAGCTATGTGATGATCTGCCCAGAAGAGCCTTCCAGGTGGTGGGAGGCTCAAAGGCTGAGTGGTCTGAGGAACACAAGGAGGATTGTGATGGGGAGCAGAGTCACCTGAGGGGAGAGAGTTAGGCGATAAGGTCAGAGGGTGATGGGGGCCAGATCACCTGGGGCAATGGAGGCATTCCTCTGAAGAGCCGGGAGCCTGGGAGGGTTTTGAGTTGAGGAAAAACGTCTGCGCTTTAATAGAACCCCTCTGGCTGCTGAATGGAAAATGTCCTGAACGGGGCAAGGGTAGAGGCTGGGGCAAGGGTAGAGGCCGGCCATGGTTATGAGGCTGTTGCAGTGGTCTCCCTGAGAGGTGGTGGCAGTAGAGGTGGTGGCAAGGGCTGGGTTCTGGATGCGTTTGCTGGAAGGTAGAAGTACAGGACTCGCTGGGGGATCGTGAGACAGTGAAGCAAGAGCGCTGGCTGGGGACAACTTGGAGGTGTTGGTCCGGTTTGCCTGTGCACCCTCCCCCCTGTCATCCACAGCCTGTCTCTAGCCAGCTCAGGGAATCCAATGCTGGTTGGCCCTGTGATACTAACCAGGATGCTGCAGTGGCTCCTTCCTCAGGAGCCCCCATCAGGTCGCACTGCCCCAGGGGCCACCTCTCCATTGTGCAGGGTTTATGCACAGGAGGGTCCCTCACTCCCGTACTCACCTGGCCTATCACCAGTTTTTACAGATTGTTTTTATTGCCGCATGTGTATGGTTTTCCTGATCCAAACCTAGTACATGTTTGTTGTGAAAAATTCAAACATTACAGAAATATTGTGATGTGGAAAGTTATACTCCATCCACCAGAGTTAACTAACCACTGTTAAAAGTTTGGCATATCTTCCTCCAGGTTGTTTTCAATGTGTGTGTGCGATATATGTTTCCAAGGCTGTAATCTTTATAGAAGCAGACTGCCTCATCTTTGTCCTGCAGAGTGGCTGGTGGGTTCAAACCAAAAACCAGAAAGCAGCCAAGCGCTCTAAGCACTGTGCCACCAGGGCTCCTATGTATGTATATATGCGTATATATTGGGTTTTGGTTTATACAGATATATGCACATATGTATGTTTAACCTATAAAAACCAAATCCGTTGCCATGGAGTCAGTTACGACTCATAGCAACCCTATAGGACAGTAGAACTGCCCCACAGAGTTTCCAAGGAGGGGCTGGGATTCAAACTGCCAACCTTTTGGTTAGCAGCTATAGTTCTTAACCACTATACCTCCAGGGTTTCCATTTTAACTATAGTTACATGTTTATTAGAATAATCAGATCATGCTACCTGTATTTAATATTTTTCTTTTTTTTTTTCCTCTTAACAGTGTATTCTGGACATCTTGAGCATATGAGTTGGCCTGATTCTTTTAAAGCTAGTTAATAACCTATGGCAGAGCTTCCCAACTTGGGCACTATTGACATTTTGGAACGGTTAATCCCTTGGTGTGGAGGGCTGCCCTGTGAATTATAGTATGTTTAGCAGCATCCCTGATCTCCACCCACTAGATGCCAGTAGCACCCCCACTAGATCCACCCCCAGGCATGATAACTAAAAACATCTCCAGACATTGCCAAGTGTCCCCTGGAAGGCACAGTCGTCCCTGATTGAGAACCACTGGGTCTATGGCATGAATGTGCTTCACTTTGACCATTTCCCCATCAACTACTATAGGAGGTTGCAGAGAACTTGATTCATAAACCTTTGTGAATGGGTGTGAGGGTTTTTGTAGCATCAAGTCCCAGAATTTCTGGGTCAAAGGCTGTTTTTTTTTGTACTTTAGATGAAGGTTTACAGAATAAACTAGTTTTTCATTAAACAGTACGCACGTTGTTGTATGACATTGGTTAACAACACCATGCATGTCAACACTCTCTCTTCTCAACCCTGGGTTCCCTATTACCAACTTTCCTGTTCCCTCCTGCTTTCCAGTCCCTGCCCCAGGGCTGGTGCGCCCTTTAGTTTTGTTTTGTTCCACAGGTCTGTTCAATCTTTGGCTAAAGAGTGCACCTCAGGAATGACCGCATTACTGACCTGAAAGGGTGTCAGGGGCCATACTCTCAGGGTTTCTCCAGTCTCTGTCAGGTCAGCAAGTCTGGTCTTTCTTTTTGATTTAGAATTTTATTCTACATTTTTCTCCATCTCTGTCTGGGAACCCTCTATTGTGATCCCTGTCAGAGCAGCTGGTGGTAGCCGGGCACCATCTAGTTGTACTAAACTCAGTCTGGTGGAGGCTGTGGTAGATGTGGTCCATTAGTCCTTTGAACCAATATTTCCCTTGTGTTTTAGTTTTCTTCCTTGCTCCTGAAGGAGTGAGACCAATGGAGTATCTTAGATGGCTGCTCACAGGCTTTTAATACCCCAGACGCTATCAAAGGGTGTATTTGAGGCACTTCCGGATTTTATTGTTTTTTCTTTACTGGGGGCCAGGGGTAACTTGGAATGAGGAGCCACAGGACTTACTGTGAAGGGGCATTTACGTGGTGAGGACAATTTTCTCAAAATGTAAATTGCGTTTATTTACGGAAGGGGAGGGAAAGGAAGACCTGATGAAGACAGCGAAGGGGAGGGGCCGCTAAAGCTTCCACAAGCCAACTCTTGGCATTGCCACTGAGTGGTGTGGTTATTTTAAATCTAACAGATATTGTAGATTAATCCTTTAAATAGCTAGCTACTCTTCAAATTTCGTAACAAAATGGATTTTTCTACAACGAAAGCACCCTCTCATGGTTCAAAGTAGAGAGGTTTGCAATTACAAAAGGTAAAAGTAGAGGAAATAAAGCTCCCAAAGGCAATACATGCAGACATTCATTTGGTAAATTAACATTTTGGTGTTTTTCCTTTGTCTTTTTCAAGCTCATACTTTTTAAAAATATAGCAGTATGTTTTGTATCCTTTGTTTTTCTCTTAAGTGTATGCTGTTTTCCATGTCTTTAAACTCTAGTCACACAACCCTCTGCTACTCTACATACAAGAATTGTAAAGGTGGATGCTTCCCTGAGGTGACACCCGTTCCCTTCCTGTGGGTGTGGTGTTTTCCCGTGGACTTGTTTCTGGAATGACCATAGATGTGGTTACTGTGGGAGGAGGTTGGTGGCCACCTTCTCAGCCGGAGTTGGGCAGAGCTGTGTCGGAGCCCCTCACCCTTTCCTGAATTCCTCGTCTATAAAGTGGGGGTGCTAATGGCACTGCCCTGAGAGAAATGCATGAGCTGAGGACCATGAAGCCCTTGGCCCAGGGCCCAGCCCCTTCATAATTTCTCGGTAAACACTAGCTCTTGTGTCATTTTATTATTTTCCATTTAATGGATTCTAACTGGGGCAAAAAAAAAAAAAAAAATTTGTTTTGTTTTTTTAACTGGGGCAGCTTGCAGAGTGTTTAAGCACAGGCTTTTGGAATTGGGGGTGTTTGTGTTCCCTCCCCCCTGTAATGTTTCCCAGAATGTAGGATGCTTAAAAAAAGGAATTTAAGTAAGAAAGAAAGATTTTCCCTTTCAACCCTCTGTTAATTTTCTCAATTAGGCAGGGGGAAGTAGCAGTTTTCTTCTGGTCTGATTACAAGAGGTGTTAAACCTCTCTTACATTTAATCGTCAGTCTCTCTTTTTGAACCAAGACACCCCAATTCTGGGGACTCACTGCTTCAGGCAGGCAGCAACATCTAACTAGAATATGATAATAGAATTTTTTCTTCACTGGTATTTTGTCATTGTTGTTTGTTTTTGCTTTTATTTATTTTTTAATCAATTCCTTATATTTATGGTATAAAATTTTGGTTTTCCATTTACAGCAGTGATAGAATTTGTTTATCATAATTTAGTGATTTGTTTAATCAAGTAAATAAAATTACTTAGTATTAATAAGTGAGAGAATTTAAAGCAATAATCTCGAAGTTGCTTGACCAAGTTTGGGAACACCTGTGTGCAGTCATCTGGGTGAACACCTTTAAGCAGCTCTGTTCAGGACAGAGCCTGGGAGATGATCACCAGAGGGTCCCCAGGACCCCTGCTGTCCTGCTTGACACCCCCTACCCATCACTCCATTCCCTCCCCATGCTGCCAAGCTCTCTGGGTGTTGCCTGTGGGTCCCCCAGGAGAGAAGTTGATGAACTTTCTGATTCTCGTGCTTCATTTCCCTGGTTCTCCAAGGAACTTGTACGTGTGTGTATGGCTAAATATATATCACAAAAAAATGTGCTGTTTCAGCCACTTTTAAGGGTACAATTCAGTAGTGTTAATTATATTCATCATGCAGTGGAACCATCTGAAACCCTGGTGGCATAGTGGTTAAAGTGCTACAGCTGCTAACCAAGAGGTTGGCAGTTCGAATCTACCATTAGCATTACTGGAACAATTACCAGTATCCATTTCCAAAAAAGTTTTATCAAAACTTTACCAAAAGTTTGGGGTGCCAGACAGAAACCCCTTAAGCAATACTCCCCATTCTTCCCTCCCTCCCAGCCCCTAATAACCACTGATAAACTTGGCTCTATGTATTTCCTGTTCTGAATATTTCATATAACTGGAAGCATACAGTTTTTTCCTTTTGAGTCTGACTTATTTCACTCAGCTGATGGTTTCCAGGTTCATCCACATCATAGCATGTATCAGAACACCATTTTATGATTGAATAATATCCCACTGTATGGATATCCTTTTGTTTATCCATTCATCTATAGATGGACACTTGGGTTGTTTCCACCTTTTGGCCATTGTGAATAATCCTTCAGTAAACATTAGTGTACAAGCATTTGTTTGAGTTTCTGCTTTGAATTCTTTTGGGTAGATACCTGGGAGTGGAATTGCTGAGTCATATGGTAGGTAATTCTATGTTTAACTTTTTGAGAAATCATCAGACTGTTTTCCACAGCAGCTGCACCATTTTACATTCCCACCAGCAATGAATGAGGGTTCTAATTTCTCCATCCTCATCAACACCTGTTACTTTCTGTTTTTCTGATAACAGCCATGGAACTCGTGCATTTTAAGAGGGAGTTTTTAGGTACTAGCTGGCAGCTTGAGGGGGTCAGCTTCTGTTTACTGAGTGCCTGCTGTATGCCCTGCATTTTACTGACTTGATTTCTTCTCATCTTCCAATAGCCCTTAGAAATAGGTACTGTTATTATTTCCATTTTATCCCAGAGGAAACGGAGTCTGAGTAGGGTGAAATGACATGTCTAAAGACGTATAGCTACTAAATCTGTGGCCAAGGTAGCTGTCTCCATAGTCATGCTTCTTCCCTGTGCCTCTTGAAGGAATCTGGAAGGATTTCATAGTGTTTTGCTTTTCATTTATGTGTGTAATAAAAAGCCTACACTAAATGGCAGTGAATGGTATGGTTAAGTGATATATCCACAGCAGCTTAAGGCATTATACCTTCTAGGGTAAATAAGATATGACTTGAAGACCACAAAACCTTACCAACCCAAAGCAATTAATCTCTTAAGAGTGGAATTTTCAGGCCAACGGGAGACTTAGACCTTTGCCTCTCTGTATAACTTAACCCAAGGACAAAGCAGGGAGATGGAATAGGCAATCATTTCCTAAAATAAGCTGTTTTTCTTTAAGGCTATCGAAGAGGTAGACTCAGAAAAATACTGGTGGGGCATCATTGATTGCCTGTCCTGTGCCAACTGCTTGCTCACCCAGCTGTTCCAATAGCCCTGCAAAGTGGATGTTGTTGTTAGGTGCCATCTCATAAGGACCATATGTACAACATAAAGAAACACTGCCTGGTTCTACTCCATCTTCACAATCCTTGTTATCCTTGAGCCCATTGTTGCAGCCACTGTGTCAGTCCACCTCATTGACGGTCATCCTCTCTTTTGCTGATCCTTTACTTTACCAAACATGATATCCTTCTCCAGGGACTGGTCCCTCCTGATAACCTGTCCAAAGTATGTGAGACAAAGTCTTGCCATTCTTGCTTCTGAGGAGCATTCTGGCTGTATTTCTTCAAAGACAGATTTGTTAGTTCTTCTGGCAGTCCACGGTATATTCAATATTCTTCGCCAACACCACTCAAAGGCATCAATTCTTCGGCCTTCCTTCTTCATTATCCAGCTGTTACATGCATATGAGGCAATTGAAAATACCATACCTTGGGTCAGGCGTACCTCAGTCCCCAAAGCGACATCTTTGTTTTTTTTTAACACTTCAAAGAGATCTTTTTTTTTTTTTTTAAGAATTTTTATTGTGCTTTAAGTGAAAGTTTACAAATCAAGTCAGTCTCTCACACAAAAAGCCATATACACCTTGCTACGCACTCCCAATTACTCTCCCCCTAATGAGACAGCCTGCTCTCTCCCTCCACTCTCTCTTCGTGTCCTTTTTGCCAGCTTCTAACCCCCTCCACCCTCTCATCTCCCCTCCAGGCAGGAGATGCCAACCTAGTCTCAAGTGTCCACCTGATCCAAGAAGCTCATTCCTCACCAGCATCCCTCTCCAACCCATTGTCCAGTCCAATCCACGTCTGAAGAGTCGGCTTTGGGAATGGCTCCTGTCCTGGGGCAACAGAAGGTCTGGGGGCCATGACCACTGGGGTCCTTCCAGTCTCAGTCAGACCATTAAGTCTGGTCTTATGAGAATTTGGGGTCTGCATCCCACTGCTCTCCTGCTCCCTCAGGGGTTCTCTGTTGTGTTCCCTGTCAGGGCAGTCATCGGTTGTAGCTGGGCACCATCTAGTTCTTCTGGTCTCAGGATGGTGTAGCCGCTGGTTCATGTGGCCCTTTCTCTTGGGCTCGTAATCACCTTGTGTCCTTGGTGTTCTTCATTCTCCTCAAAGCGATCTTTTGCAGATGTGCCCAATGCAATATGCTCTTTGATTTTCTTGACTGCTTCTTCCACGGGCATTGATTGTGGATCCAAGTAAAATGAAATCCTTGACAACTTCAATCTTTTCTCCATTTATCATGATGTTGCTTATTGGTCCAGTTGTGAGGATTTTTGTTTTCTTCGGTATGCAATCCATACCGAAGGCTGTAGTCTTTGATCTTCATCAGTAAGTGTTTCAAGTCCTCTTTACATTTAGCAAGCAAGGTTGTGTCATCTGCATATTGCAGGTTATTAATGAGTCTTCCCAATTCTGATGCCACATTGTTCTTCATGTAGTCTACCTTCTCAGATTATTTGCTCAGCATACAAATTGGTTAAGTATGGTGAAAGGCTACAACCCTGACACACACCTTTCCTGACTTTAAACCACGCAGTATCCCCTTGTTTTGTTCGAACAACTGCCTCTTGGCCTATGTACAGTTTCCTTATAAGCACAAATAATTGTTCTGGAATTCCCATTCTTCACAGTGTTATTCATAATTTGTTATGATCCACACAATCTAATGCCTTACACAGTCAATAGAGCACAGGTAGACATCTTTCTGGTATTTTCTGCTTTAAGTCAAGATCCATCTGACATCAGCAATGATATCCCTCATTCCAGGTCCTTTTCTGAACCCAGTTTAAACTTCTGGCAGTTTTCTGTCAATGTACTGCTGCAACCGTTTTTGAATGATCTTCAGCAAAATTTTACTTGTATGTGATATTAATGATATTGTTCAATAATTTCTGCATTTGTTTGGATCACCTTTCTTTGGAATAAGTACAAATATGCATCTCTTCCAGTCAGTTGGCCGGGTAGCTATCTTTCAAATTTCTTGACATAGATAAATAAGCACCTCCAGTGCTGCATCCGTTTGTTCAAACATCTCAATTGGTATTCTGTCAATTATTACAGCCATGTTTTTGGCCATTTCCTTTAGTACAGCTTGGACTTCTTCCTTCAGTACCATTGGTTCTGAAGGTTGAAATGGTTGAACACTGACCAATTCTTTTTGGTACAGTGACTCGGTGTATTCCTTCCATCTTCTTTTGATGCTTCCTGCATTATTTAATATTTTTCCTGTAGAATCCTTCAGTATTGCAACTCAAGGCTTGACTCTTTTCTTCAGTTCTTTTGGCTTGAGAAATGCTGAATGTGTTCCTCCCTTTTGGTTTTCTAACTCCAAGTCTTCGCACATTTCGTTATAATACATTACATTGTCTTCTCAAGTGGCCTTTGAAATCTTCTGTTCAGCTCTTTTATTTCATTGTTTCTTCCGTTCTCTTTGGCTAGTGTATGTTCAAGAGCAAGTTTAAAAGTCTCTCCTGACATACATTTTGGTCTTTCTTTCCTGTCTTTTTAACGACCTTTTGCTTTCTTCATGTATGATGTCCTCGATGTCATTCCACAACTTGCCTGGTCTTTGGTCATTAGTGTTCAATGCGCCAAATTTATTCTTGAGATGGTCTCTAAATTTAGGTGGGATGTACTCAAGGTCATATTTTGGCTCTTGTGGACTTGCTCTAATTTTCTTCAGCTTCAACTTGAACTTGCATATGAGCAATTGATAGTCCGTTCCACAGTCGGCCCCTGGCCTTATTCTGACTGATAATATTGAGCTTCTCCATCGTCTCTTTCCACAGATGTAGTTGATTTGATTTCTGCATATTCCATCCAGCGCGGTCCACAAGTATAGTTACCATGTATGTTGGTGAAAAAAGGTATTTGCAATGAAGAAGTCATTGGTCTTGCAAAATTCTATCATGCAATCTCTGGCATTGTTTCTGTCACCAAGGCCATATTTCCAACTACCAATCCTTTGTTTCCAACTTTCACATTCCAATCACCAGTAATTATCAATGCATCTTGGTTGCATGTTTGATCAATTTCAGACTGCAGAAGTTGGTAAAAATCTTCAATTTCCTCATCTTTGGCATTAGTGGTTGGTGTGTAAATTTGAACAATAGTCACATTAACTGGTCTTCCTTGTAGGTGTATGGATATTCTGCTATCACTGACAGTCGCAATGATTGTGACACAATCCCTCTTCAATTTGTCATTCCCAGCGTAGTAGACCATATGATTGTCCAATTCAAAATGGCCAATACCAGTCCATTTCAGCTCATTAATGCCTAGGATATTGATCTTTATGTGGTCCTTTTTTTTATTAACCAAGTGGATAAAGCCCTATTTTAAATGAGGACGTGGGCTCAGAACAGTTAGGCAAGGTCACACAGCTAGGAAGAGGCAGAGTAGGCATTCCAAACCTAGGCTTGGCTGCTTCTGTGGCAGACACGGATCTCCAAATTAAATAGTAATACTGATTCAGAAGAGAAGCCAAAAGATTGTACAAACTTTGGATTCTTCATTTGAAAACACCTCTCTGGCAACTTCCATACCTCCTTCCTCGAGTTGCCTGAGGAGTAAGTTTGCATGGTAAGTTGGAAAGTGCCAGGCAAATGCAACTTATGACCCTCCCTGCTTCCAGCTTTACTGGCTTCCCTCATGTTCACCCTCAAGTCTTCGCAGGTCCCTGCTCTAACCTTAGTTTCCCCGCCTCTTCCAGGACCAGCAGAGGACAAATGCCAAGAACTCCTATGCAAGTGTGACCAGGAGGCTGCTCACTGCTTAGCCCGAGCTGAGTACAACATACAGCACCTCTTCTACCCCTATTTCTTATGTGAGAAAGACTCACCCAAGTGTGACTACTAGGCTGACTTGAAATGATTTTTTGCACAAGGAAATAAATCTCCTTTTCACTGATCAACAGCAGTGTTCAGTTCTCCACAGGAGGGAACTGAGGCCAAGTGATAAAGCTGCAAGTCTTGTGTTTGCTTTCTCTCCCTGTCCCGGAACTCAGGGCTGGAGTCTGTTTGGTTTCCAGTTTGATTGAGGTCAAAAGTCCTGTGTCTCATAGAACCACAAGTATGTGTATGACAGTGCCTGGTTTGGTAACATTTTTGAGATTCACCCCTTATGAAAAGGTGAGCTTTGTCTTTTAACCTGCTCCTGATGACGAGTTGTCAAATATGAGTGACTTCTTATGAGCCTGGCCTCAGTCTAGGCACTGAGATGCAGCATAAGATGTGAAACTCTGCCTTTGTAAGGTTCAAGTCTAGTAGTTTTTAGCTTCCCAGTTGCCATCAATTCTAACTCATAGCGATCCTATAGGACAGAGTAAACTGTCTCAGGGTTTCCAAAGCTGTAAATCTTTACTGGAGCAGACTGCCACATCTTTCTCCGAGGGTTCAAACCGCCGAGCTTTCAGTTAGCAGCTGAGTGCTTAACCACTGTGCACCAGATCTCTTTAGGCTTTTAGCTAAGAGAGTATTATTCCCCAACACACTTCACCTTTAACCGTTAAAATGTATTTCCTGCCTACAAGAGAAGTACATCCTCATTATTAAAAAAAAAAAAAAAAACTACAGAGAAGTATAAAGCAGAAAAAAAAGTCACCTCTGATGGAGGGAAGTGTAGGTTGAGAGCTCAATGGAGAGGGCCACGACAGTGAAAACTGAGATTAGGTGATCTGGAGAGTGGGGAATGTGACAAAGCTAGTGCAGTGACTGTGGGGGCTGGTGCTCCATGGCTCCACCTGGGTGGCCCTGACCATGGGCCCCACCCCGGGCCTGGATCTGCCCTTGACCTGCTGGGAGGCCGTGTGGCCAGTGTCTGCCTGTTGGCTGCTTTGACTTGGTTGCCGTGAGCTATGGCATGGCCACTTTTCATGACTGCAAGGACCCCGCCCTGGAGCTGCGTGTGTAACACCCTTCCCCATCCCTGCCGGGTCAGCTCTCCCTCCCAGCCCCCGTTTGAGTGTGGAATATGGTGATTAGGGATGTGTACTGCAGTGGAGAAGTGAGATGTTCCAGCTTTCTGAAGTCATATCAGCCTTTTTCTGTGCATCTTGCTGGCATTCCCCTCTTTTGGACTGAAGGGGGCAAAGACCTCAGGATCTGTCAGGATGGAAATGGCATTCCACTTTCCTGGTCTTTTTAACCCTGTTAGAAAATATGTCTTGATGCCTAACCTCTGTTCTGCTTAATAAAAGCCACACTCCATTATTCAAAGAAAAAATGAAAAAAGTCACCCCTTCTCACACTCCAGAAATAACCACTCTTAGCATTTTAGTGGGATGCCCTTCAGGCTTTTCTATACTTTAAAAAAAAATGTAGTTGAGACCATACTGTGATTTTCATAAGCCTTTCTCCAGGTTATTAAAAAAATCTTTGGAAATGCCATTTTAAAGTATCCGATACCATTTTGTAGATTGCTAACTTTTAGATCTTGGGGATATTTCCTATTTTGAGTAATCATTGTTGTGATGTCTTATTATTCCTTAGCCCAGATTTGAATCAAAGGGTCTGAATATTTTCAATGGACATCCTCTTTTGACATACCCAAACCTGTGGCCCTTGATCTGAACATGCTGGCCCTCCTGCTGGTGATAAGGAGGAAAGTCCAGCCCAGTCTGTTTGCTCTAGGCCAACTCTCCCCTTCCCTCCTTCCAGAGCAGATCCAGGTACTACTTATCTTTGAAGCAGGTGGGGAGAGGGTGTGACTGTGTGGGAGGACAGGGGATGGGGGCCATGAGACTGGGGGTTGGTAACCTGCAGTTCTGCCCAGGCCCAGCTCCACTAACACGCCTCAGCACTGGCTCAATGAACTTTGCCATCCAGCGTCCATATCTTCCTCTGGAAATGAGAATAATAGTAACCCTGCATGGTATGACACCAGGGATGCCCAGATCCAAGCATCCTCAGTGTCTTGGACAGATCATGTGTGTTGAACATGTAAAGCCAGGCAGCTTTAGGGACTGGCGTGCTAACACATGAGGAAGAAAAATATTCTCCCTCCTTTCTCTAAAGACACCAGAGGGTGGCTCCTTGGCTCAATGGTCAAATCGGGCTGGGAGACAAGAGCCTGACTCCTACAACTGTTCAAGGCAGATTTTTCTTGAGTTTTCCATACAATCAGTTTTTCTCTATATTAGAGGTATTAACTGTATAAAAATCTTTTATTTTTCTCTCAAGTAATTTCTTCAGACTTGAAGGTGCAAAGTGTGTGACCTCTTCACCTCAGATACAAAGGATTAGTGAATGGTTCAGAGTCACAGAAACCCTTTGGCTACAAGCTCATCTCTGCAGGGCCAGTCTTCAGAGAGGTCACATCTCTCTACCACTGTTTTTACACTGAAGGAAATAAAAGGCCACAGTTCATGTCACTCCCCATTTTACAACTATAGCACTTGGTAAATACCCATCAGAACAGGACAATGAAGACAGTGTGAGGTCAATTTACAAAATGCTTTCTGGAACAAAAGGACTGTCCTGGAATTTATTTTACAGGTTAAACTCTTAAAAACAAAACAAAAGCCATTTTAAGGTAGTGTGGAGGCATCCGGACCTGGTGTGAACTACCACCCATTAACTGCCCCCACCCCACTCCAGCCCCCAGCCCCTCTCAGAGAAACAGATTCGAAAGTCAGTGATGACATGCAGAGAACAGTGACTCCCAGTGTAACCATCATTCCAGTCTCAAACTGAATCTGTTTACAAGTTTCATGCTGAAGTCTTCTAGCAAGTCTTCACTAAAATAGAATCGTTGATCAAACCGTGGTATTTCCTCTGTATTTTTTTTATGTGCAACTGTCTATGCCTATGACAGTATCTTTTCCCTGTTTCCTTAAACTTGACTCATAGGATAAGCCTGGTCTTGTCTTGGTCTCTGGGCTCCGATTCACCCTGGGAGCCTCAGTTGGGTGCTGCAGTTAGGGCAAGGGGGGCCCGCAGGCCTTCAGATGCTGACCACACGGTATCCTCTGAAGACTCCAAGAGCCCTTGCCAGCTGTCGAGGGCCTGAACCTCACAAGTCCCTGTGAGGAAGGCAGCTGGGCGGGAGGTGCTGCTGCTGCCTTGGCCAAAGAGACAGTCCACCGTGCTCTGGGATGCCAGTCCCTGCTGCCACCAGGCCACAAGCAGAGCGGAAGAGCACCTGACTGTAGCCTTTAACATACAAAGCAGCACCTCATTTTACGCGGGGTAGAAAGTAGGAATTCCACTTCCTCCCTTCAGCCCTTGTTAACATCAAAGCGCAGACATCAGTGAGGCTGCAAGAGTCACGCAGAGCCTGGGCACTGCCAGTCACAACACTTGAGTTTCCAGCCGCCGGACTTCCTTGAACACGAGATCAATGTTAATAATTGGGTTAAAGTACAGGGCCCAGTAAAATAAACAGTTGCAAACAAATTGAGGAATGAGGGGCCAGAACATGGCCACAAAAAGCCCCTGCGTTGATACTTTCCAAAAATGGCTCCACATCCTCTGAGGCACTGTCCTGAAAAGAGAAGAGAAACGTTTCAGGGGCAGAACTGTGGTGGCGTTTCTAATGATGACACCCAAATGCTCAGACCCTGGGCCTTCTCCCAGCACCTCACAGAATGGGGGTGCCTGTGTGCAGAGATCTTGTCTTCCTGTCCCGGTGCCTGAGACATGCCTTAGCCTGACTAACCCGTCTTCACTGCGGCTCCCTCAGGGCACTATTTCCTCATGTCCCACACTGGGCACGGCCTCGCTTTTCACACAACCGGCCTCGCTCTTCACACAACCACAGCCTCAGTCTTAGTCACGTCACAGCTATGTCACACTTATATGTATTTCTTAACACAAATAATTTCTCTGCTAGGCTGTTAGCCCCAAGGGTGCAGACTGTCTTCTTTACCAAAATCTCCAGTGCTTGGCCGACAGCCAGGTCCACAGTGTGAGCTCAACTAACTGTGCACAAATAAATGAGTTTGCAGACTTGTAATAAATGAGGGAGATTCTTCACAGGTTCTCAGAACTATGTATAAGGCTGCTTCTGACTGACCAGACCAACAGCCCCGTGAGTCATGGGACGTTTTAAGCTGAAAGGAATCTGGTGTAGTGGAGGTGTCACTTCTGCCTCCCCAGAGCCATCCCCTTTCTTCTAGAAACAGCTTTTCCTCTCCTCTATTCTTTCCCATGTGGTTTGGGTGGGGCTGAAGGCAGCCTCAGCTTGTGGGGTGACCACATGACTGGAGCCTGGCTGAGGCGAGCTCTGCATAACCCTGGTGGAGGGATCGGTTTGGGTAGGCATGTGACCTAGGCTGGGCCAATCAGACAAAGGAGTCTGAGCCCTGAGACACTCGCAAGTGCTATGGGTGCTATGGGAGAAGAGGTGCTCCCTTTCCACCACGTTGCTAAACTGGTCGGGTGGAAGCCTGGAGTGACCTAGACCCCCACATGAAGAGAGCTTCCTGAGGCTGACCAACACGGGAAAGGGCAGAGCTGTGAGAGGGAGAGAAAGAGTCAGTGCTGGTGACAGCACTTGGGCCCCAGGTCCAGCCACACTTGCAGGCTTGACCAGGCATTCCGTTTTCCCTTAGTTTAGGTTAGGCCTGTCACTTGCAGCCAAGAGTCCTGACAGAGACTGCCCAGCTCTCTTATTTTATGCATGAGTTCAGAGAAGTCCCAGTTGGTGGCAGAGCAGGATTAGAACTCACACCTGGAGAATTCCTGATCAGACCTCTATGCTCTAGCCTGCTGCTGCTTTCCATAAAGGACCCTCTTCTCACTTGCTTATCTTTCCATAAAGCCTCCCTTCTCACTTGCTTACTCCTTACTGTATACATACCCACTGCCGTTGAGTCGATTCTGACTCATAGCGACCCTGTGGGACAGAGCAGAACTGCCCCATAGAGTTTCTAAGACTGCCTGTTGGATTTGAACTGCTGACCTTTTGGTTGGCAGCCACAGCACTTAACCACTAGGCCACCAGGGTTTCCATTATTCCTTAGTTATTAAAATCCTTTACCACCATACTGTAGGAACTATATGGTAATATAATTATCTATGTAAGGATAAAATATACAGGACAACACTTTAACAATAAGCACCACAAAAGCAAACAAACAACCCACACCAAACACAAGTTTTCCTAGCCACCATTTAAGTAGTGTTTTTCAAACGAGAGTCTGGGACAGCATTGGTAGACCAAGGATTTTTTCTTAAGGTTGAGAAACACTTCAAAGAGGACTTATCTATCTCCCACTTGGTGTTTCTTTTTGAGGTCCTGTGGTTCTATGGTTCTCCTACATGAGCGCACACTTACTTCAGTTCACTTCTTGACCAGATCCTCCACAAGGAGAATAACTCCAGAACTGAGAGTAGCATGGCATTGACGATGAGAAACCGTGACGTCCAGTAATGAACCTCCAGCCAGTCCCATGCAAATTCAGCAATCAGCTGGTATGGGAGGAAGGAGTATTTGACCAGGAATTCCCTCCACTGCTTCCACGTGGGCTCTCTAAGGTCCTTTAGCAACAGCACACACAGATACAGAAACTCATGAGAAGTGACTTTTACATAGGATATTGTGGTTATCCCAGGGGGTTTTACATCTTATTACTTATACACACACATATATTATCCAACAATCTAAAATGAAATGTCCATCTGTCAACTCTTCTTGGAATACAACTCTTGCAATAATTCATCTGAAGTAGCAAAGATTTATGTCACCAAATAGGTCAAACTGAGATGCTTGTTATGTAATTGTGGACACTCAGAAGTAAAAATCTAAGCCCCAGTTATGAACAATAAGTTGAAATTAATTTAAATCAACCAGATTTTTGTTTGTTTGTTATTATCTTCACAGCATCCACTGCCATCGTGTTAATTCCAACTCATAGTGATCCTACAGGACAGAGCAAAACTGCCCCATAGGGTTTCCAAGCTATATTCTTTACGGGAGCAGACTGTCACGTCTTTCTCCCATGGATCTGCTGGTGGGTTCGAACTGCTGACCTTTCCGTTAGCAGCTGAGCACTTTAACCACTGTGCCACCAGAGCTCCTTTCATCACAGCATAGGGAGCTCAAACCGTCTCCTAAATTCAGTATTTTAACTGTGGTAAAACAGTGATAGTTGTGGGGAAATTAAAAAACACATACACTGTCTTTCAAAAAAGTAATGTTTAGAAAATAAAGTTTTATAATTTTTATAATTACCGGTATAAGCAGATAATTAAAAAATTAAAAGGAGTATTTAAACAACTGGTAGGCAACCAGAATGGGGCCCTGGTAGCACAGTGGTTAAGAACTCGGCTGCTAACCAAAAGGCTGGCAGTTTGATTCCACCAGCGACTCCTTGAAAACCCTATGGGGCAGTTCTTCTCTGTTCCATAGGGTCGCTATGAGTCGGAATTGACTTGAGGGTAACAGGTTTGGTTTTTTTTTCCTGGGCAACCAGAAGCCTAATGATGCGCATCCTGCTGGAAGCTCAGGAAGACTGCACTGGAGCAGGGACTGGGCCTTCAAGGAAAACAGTGAGCCTGATGAAAGGGCAGAGCCATGGGTGCGTGTGAAAACGGAAAGGCTGGGGTCTCTGTGCTCCCGGACTGGCAAGGGCAGGTCACTGGGAACTGGGTAATGAGAGGTACGCATTGCAAGGGTGCTGATTCAACCACATTCAAGGCTGAAATTGGTTAGGCAGACTCTTGATTATAGTGCTTAAAAAAGGGTCTTTGGCTGTTGTAGCCATGACTTCAAAGGAAACCATAAGGTAGACCTATTTATCTTTCAAGTACAGTTTTCTGACAGAACGTGGGGTTTCACTGAAAACAGCTTAATTTTTTTATATTGAAGGTTTTTGCATAATGTGTATCAAGTGAATATTTTCTAAGTCATTTTCACCAAAGCACCTTTTTTTCTAAAATAAGTATTACATACATACACATTTATATTTTTATAAAATATAAGGTTCAGTTTGTTTGGATTATAAAAGTGATGTCAAATCTATCTTATTTATCTGGATATAGCAATGATTGGCTTTTTTTTTTAATTAAAATATTTGTCCCTTGATTCATTAAAATTAGCAAAATTATTTGTTTATGAACACTAAACTTGCTTTTTGCATACTTCTCTAATACTACAACCCCCAAATCCAGATTGTGGGCAAGGTTAAGATATGATTTTGTGTTTTGAATTACTGTCAGAATTAAGTACATAATTATATCAAACTTTTTTAAACAGGACATCGTATTGGGCTGCAAGAATTTGAAGGTATTTCTTTATATATTTATGGGTATGTATATGTTGATTCCTACATCCATGTGACCTTCTGACACCAACAGATGGGAACAGCTGGCCCCAAGAGTAGTAACACAAAGGACACTACCCTCAAATGACCAACTAGGCTCAGAGAAATCACCCCGAGTGAATGCGATCCACCAACAATTCGGAAGGAATCCATGGGTCAATCTGAAGAAACAAGGCCAAAGGTGGGTATGTGACCCTGTGAAGGGCCCTGGTGGTCTGCTGACATGATAGCCCATCAGTGAGCTGTAACATGGGTCACTGTTCCAGGTCCAGTAGAGTGGACACTAATCCTGCCTCATGGTAGGACAAATAATCAGCGTTTCAGGGCCCTGTTAAGAGACAGATTACTAAACTGGGAATAAATGGAGCCTTCCAGGGTGATCCAGACCTATGCTATCTTCTGTTATAACAAAAGCAATGCTGTTCTTTCAATACTTCAGGTCGAGAGAGGAGCCTCTCTTGCTAAGCAATGCAGTAACAAAGTAGTCTTTTGGGAGTGCAGAGGTCCTAATTTCTTTTTCAGGGAGCTCTCCCTAAGGCTGGCTGTCATTTGCTCATCCATGGGAGGCTACAACCATATCTCCAGTTCCATACCACACAGAGGAATGGCAGGGTACTTCTATTCCAGGCATTCTGCAGACCTACCAGAAGCTTGGTGATGATGTCTTCTCCAGAGTCATCTTCTTGAAGAGGGCAGATGGTGTGGATGAAGGGTAGGAAGGTGTCTGTGTAGTCAAACAGGTACAGGTACAGCAGACCGAGTCTGGGTGAGCTCTTGAGGGCGTACAAAAGGAACAGGGACCGGCCTGGGTTCACGGCCTGCAGAAGATGAGGTGGGCGCAGGGCCACATTACTACTGTGGCAGACAGCTCCCCACCCACACTACTGCCACAGTCTCACACCCTGTGCGTCAGCTTTTTCTCATGATTTGCACAAAGAATGGATGAATGAATGATAAGAAAGGCCAAGTAATCCATCCATTGGGTTATATACACAAAGATCCAATCTCTATCTATTGCTGGGGATAATACATACCCCTGGGCACTAGAAGAATACAACCTTTTTGAAAAGGAATTTTGCAAAACCTACCAAAGAATCTTAAAAATGTGTAATTTAGACATTCTATGAGTGGGCATCACTGAATAAAAAGATTCTGAAATACAGAGGGCTTTATCCACCACATAGTTACTGTTTCATCATATATAACAGAGAAAATGAGTGAAAAACCAGTGACCTAAGTAAATTACAGTAGATAATTATGGTAGATATTTAACACAGAATCCATAGAGCCATTAAACACTCTATGAGGAGCTTCTAATAATGCCCATGTATTTTTAAATGTCAGGTGAAAAAAGGACTCAAAGATGTGTAGCAATGATCCCGGCAGGGTGTCAACTCCATGAAAGTAGAGTCTCTCCTTCAGTACTGTGACCTCTCCCTAGAGGAATACCTGGCACACCACGGACAGCCAATAAATATTTGTTGAACAAATAAACAAACAAAGAACTGTTTAAAATATGCACAGAAAATAGGCTAGAAGAAAACAGAACAAAATGCAATGCTAACCTGTGTTAGACTTGTTGGTAGACTTATGGGCAATTTATTTTCATTTTCCTCCCTCTTGTAAATTTTCCAAATTTTACTATAATGAATGTACATTTATATTTTTCCTGATTATAAAAGTAATTTTATCAACAAAATAAAGAGACAGCCTACAGATTGGGAGAAAATTTTGAGGAGCTATATAGTTGATAAGGGTCTAGTATCTAGAATACTTAAAGAACTGCTGTACTTAATAACAAAGAGACAAACAATCCAATCAAAAAATGGATGGGCAAAGGAACTGAACAGACATTTCACCAAAGAGGATATACAAATGGCCAGCAAGCACCTAAAAAAATGCTCAACATCATTAGTCATTAGGGAGATACAAGTCAAAACTACAGTGAGATACCACCTCACCCCTACTTGAATGACTATAACAAAAAGGAACAAGCAAATCATAGATGTTGGCGAGGATGTGAGGAAACTGGAACTCTCATCCATTGCTGGTGGGAATGCAAAAGAGCACAGGCGCTGTGGAAAACAGTGTGGCAGCTCCTCAAAAAGCTGAACACAGAACTATCATACGACCCAGGAATCCCTACCCTTGGCATATACCCAGAAGAAGTGAAGACAGGAATACAAACAGAAACTTGTACACTAATGTTCATCACAGCACTTTCCACAATAGCCAAAATATGGAAACAACCTAAATGTCCATCAACAGACAAATGGATAAACACAATGTGGTTTATACACACCATGGAGTATTACTCACCCGTGAAGAGAAATGAAGCCCTGGTACATGCTACAACATGGATGAACCTTGAAAGTATTATGCCGAGTGAAATAAGTGTTATAAAAGAACAAATATTGTACGATCCCACTTACATGAAAGAGGCAAATATATAGAGATCAAAGTTTATTAGTGGTTACCAGGTGTGGGAGGGAGGGAGGAAGAGGGAGTCTTAGCTTAGAGGGCACTTCATTTCTGTTAATAATAGTGGAATAATTTGGAAATGGATAGGGGTGAGCACAACACGATAAATGTAATCAATGTCACTGAATTGTACAAGTAAAAAATGCGGAATCGGCAAATGGTTTGTTATGTATATTTTTACTACAATGAAACAATAAAGTAACTTTAAAAATGATTCAGCTATTTGATACTTGGGCCCTGGTGGCGCAGTGGCTGAGTTTTGGCTGCTAACCAAAAGGTCGGTAGTTCGAATCCACCAGCCATACCACCACGGCTCCTTTCATCAACAATGAAGGCATAAATTGTCAGGTACTTGTGCAATGGAATATTGCACAAAAGAGAAAATGAGCGACCTTGTAGAAGCAACTTGCAGAAGGATACACTCAAATTTTATCTCTTACATTGAGGTTGTTACATCCTTATTGTGTGCCTTTGAGTCATTTTTGACTCATAGCGACCCCATGTGACAGAGTAGTCTGCCCCATAGGGTTTTTTCGGCTGTAATCTTTACAGCAGCAGATTGCCAAGTTTTTCTCCCACGGAGCCGCTGGGTGGATTCTAACCACCAACCTTTCAGTTAGCAGCACAGCACTTAGCCATCTGCACCACCAGGGCTGCTTCTGTTGTGGATACATACTCATGGTACAGGTAGGAAAGCATGCTCAGGAGGACACGCAGCACCCACTTCTGGAGAGGTGGGCTACGTGGACTTCATTGTTTTCTTTCTGAGTTAAGCCATGGGCATGCAGATGACAACTATGTTGTTCTCCATACTTTTTTCAATTAAAAAAAAAAAAGTTCACCTTATATTCCCAGAGATTTTGGGGGGGCTTCACACCTAGTGCTTTGACACGTTCCAGTTCCATGAGGATGACTCTCCTGTGGCTGCTATTTTCTATGGTATATGGCGCCCTTGAAAATTCTTCCTCTGTCAAAGTTAAAAGCAATCTGTGGGGGAAAAGAACCCTCTTTTGAGTTCACATTCCAGAAGCAAACTTTTCACATACAGAGCTTCATCCTATCAACTCAAGTATTTTAGGCTCAAGGTAAGATAAGACATTTAATACATAAGCTAGTATTAGTAACAGCCAATAACTGAATGCTTACTATCTGCCAGTGACTACTCACAAGTGGCTTAGAGAAGTGACTTGGCCAAGGCCTACTCAGGTCTGTTTTGCTCCAAAGTCTTGGATCGTTCCACCATACACTGTGATCATTCACATATTACTCTGTTTTTAAAATGTGTGTATGTATAGAAAAAAGATTGGAAAGAAAGCCAATCTTTTTATTACAAGGAAATCCAATAAAACATTAATAGTAGTTGTCATCTGCCTCTTTTCACTGGAAAGCACAAACCCAGTCCCTCAGCGATTCGTCATTAAAACCTCCCAGTACGTTGACAGGATCAGAGGTGAACAGGCCTGCCCACAGTGTTGGTGGAGTATACGTTGATGGTCTTTTTGTGCGTAGTTTGGTAATATTTATTGAAGTTGAAAAGGTTTATTGCCTTTGACCCAGCAATTCCAGTTCTAGGAGTTTGTCCAATGGAAGCAAGTCAGCAAAGATACACTGTAATAACTAGGTAGAAAATTTTATTTGCCACAATTTTGGGGAGATGGGTGATTCTTGTAAGAAAAGTGGGAGCGTTTCGCTACCCTAAAGAGTCAAGCATTGAAAGCTCAACACAGGGGTAGGGTGGGAGTCAGGTAGCTGGGCAGTGAGTGGACTGCCTGCCTGTCTGAAAGAAATGGATAACAACAGCAGTCCCTGGGAGTGGGAATCTTGAGAAGGAAAGAGACCAGAGGCCTGGATGTCTAAGGACAATTTTTAGTACACTTTCTGTGTGGTGTTCTATGTGACACTCCTGCACAGACCCTCCAAGGAAACCTACAGTAAAGATGGGCAGTGTTCTGGAAAGGGCGGGGCGATCTGTTGATGGGCAGTGAGTGCCTCATACCAGGGCATTCACTACCACCTTGTTTGGAATTGTCTGGAACAGGAATACAGGAAACAACACAAATGTGTACTGGTCAGAGATGGATTAAATAAATTCTAGTATATAGGGCAGGTTCGTTTAGTACAATCCTACTTTCCGTTTAAATAAATAATACGCGTTTATAGGGTATGTCGTGTAAACATTGGGAAAAAGTCCAGAAAGATGTCCAGTGTGAAATAAAATGATAAGTTTTGTTTTATGAAAACGAAGATACTAAAGGTCATCTTATTAAATGTCAGAAACTTGTGGGCTGTATAGTCATAAATATACATACAATTTTTAATGTCCACAGCTATGCCTTGAACTATAACTAACTTTTAGAAGTAGCTTGTCTTGTTTCACATAGTTGTATTTGGGTGATTAGGCTCATGGAAACACTTGAAAGGTATTATTTCAGAAAACAATTGAAGATTAATGAACATGTCCCATTTCCAAGACTCCAGAGGTCTTACAACCATGGCTCACTGATCTTAGTAAAGTTCCTATTTAGGCTTTGATAATGTTTAAGCACACAGTGTTCTCTTTTAAGATTTATGTATTCTGACATAACCATCAACCAATCAAAAATTTTTTGTTCAAATTCCTGATGAATTTTATATAAGTACCTGAAAATCTTAATCGGAGCTGTGACTTACTGGGCAATGACGTGCTGCCCAATCTTAAAGCTGTCTATTAATCCTGCATAACAATCTGTTAATGGTGCTCTAGGTTTATATTTTTGACACCAAGCAAGATGGGAACAGTGGCTTTCTCTGAAGAGTAGGATTTCAAGGATATTTCACTTTCAGTATTATCTGGTTCTATATTATTATTCTTTAATAATAATGATGTGTTATTTTTATAATCAGGAAACAACAATAAAAACATACTAAAATATCAATGACATGAAATGGTATAGCCACTTTGGAAGACAGTTTGGCAGTTCCTTGAAAAGTTAAGCACAGAGTTACCATATGCCTAGAAATTTCATTACTAGCAAAAATAAAAAATATACACTCACACAAAAACTTTTACATGAATGTTCATAGTGGCATTATTCATAACAGCCAGAAAGTGGAATCAAACCAAATGTCTACCCACTGATGAATGGATAAACAGAATTCAATACAGCCACACGAGGGTATATCATTCAACCACAGAAAGGAACAAAGTAGTGATGCATGCTACAACATGGATGAACCTTGAAAACATTATGCTGAGTAAAAGAAGCCAGACACAAAAGGCAACATACTGCATGATTCCAGTATATGAAATGTCCAGAACAGGCAAATCCATAAAGACAGAAAGTAAGTTAGTGGTTGCCAGGGGCTGGAGGCAGGAAAATGAGGAGTGTCTGCTAAAGGGTACAAGCTTTCTTTTTCAGGTGATGGAAATGTTTTAATATTTGTGGTGATGGTTGCACAACTGTGTGAATATACTGTACACTTTAAATGGGTGACTTTATGGTATGTGAATTGTATCTCAATAAAGCTGCTAAGTCAGTGACATGTCAGAAGACTTTGTTCCTCACCTTCCATTTACTCTCTCAGATAAAAACCTGTCTCTGTAGAGAGCGGCCCACGGCCCCAGCTGCTCCAGCCAGAGGACGACTTCTTCCGCTGTCCACTTGACCACAGCCTTGTGAACGAGGAGGTCGTGCTCAGACTCCCTGCTGCTCCAGTGATACACGAGCAGGACCACCTGGGGAAAAGTGACAGGGATCTTCAGGAACGGAGAGGTCAGAAATGCCAGTTTTTTCTACATCTGTGAGTGTGGGGCAGGGTAGGGAAGAAGATGAGCACAAGAGGAATGATGCCATGTCTGGACAGGGTGCAGGAACACTGGGAAACCCAATTCTCAGCAGTTTGTCTCTCTGCTGACTGTTGGGCAGTGAGGGAACAGAGGCAGGACAAGACTCACTGCAGGGTGCCTGGGAGCAGCTGCACCCACGGACCCCATCAACTTGGTCAACAACTGTCTTATATACCTTTTCTATTGGGAAATCTGTAACATTTAGATTGTGCGGCAGGAAACTCAAAAAGAAAATAGTCTCTACATTGGTGAGCTCAAGACTTTATCACCAAGACAGACATATCTCCAATTCCAGTTCTATTACCTTTCTGCACCTCAGTTTTCTCGCATGTAAAATAGGAATAATAATGGTGAGTCCCTGGGTGGTGCCGACCGTTAAGTGCTTGACTACTAGCTGAAAGGTTGGAGATTTGAACCCACCCAAAAAGCCTGGCAATCTGCTTCTGAAGGTTACAGCCTTGAAAACTCTATGGAGCAGTTCTACTCTGCACACATGGGGTCGCTATGAGTCAGAATCGACGTGTTGGCAACCAACAACAACAATTACGTTAAAGAGGTAACAGTGCCTTATCTCTACATAAGTTATGAAGAGGATTAAATGGGATAAAGCTAACATTTATTGGCTCCAACTATTGTTGGCTACATGAGTAAGCAAAATCCCTGCAGCCCAATCATACAGCCCAGCAGATTTCAACGTACAACGTACATAGGGAACTACCACATGCAGTCGTATCATCAGTTGTTCAGGTGCACTTCAATAGAATTGACTTCAGTAGAAACTGAGTGTGTGTACATTGTGTGTGTGATATGTGTGTGCATCTGGGAGAGAGAAAAAGGAACATGAACAAAAATAAACTTACTGCTACACCAGTTAAAGCTGTGAGCACTCCGGAAAAGAATCCCCCTCCTCTCTGCTGATTCGCTCGGCCTGTGTTGGGAGCTACAGGAATCTGATCATTCCCATACTTCTGAAAGGCCATGAGACTCTGGACTATGTCATTGTTCTGTTGAATGTCTTCAGATCTCATTCTAATGGCATCAGGAAATAATTTTTCAATTGCATCCCTGCGGAAAACATAAAATCACAAGATGGTTGGCTAAATACACTTATACTATCTAGAGGCTGAAATAAAACTAACAAAGTTTAGTAATATACATTTTAAGAATGTACAAGATTTATTATATTCCTGTTGGTAGTAACAAAAAATTAGAAACAACTGACATGGTCACTATTAAAGAAACAGCCAAATAAAATATAGCATACTCAGACAATGGAATGCTACATAAATTAAAGATGAATTCACAAATCACTATGCATCAAGATGATTAAACCTAAGGCGTACATATTTTTGAATGAAAATAATAAACTGCAGAATAGCATAGTGACAGTATACTACTGACATGAGAAAATACTTGCATTTTGTATTGGAACACACATATGCCTATGTTATGGAGTGAATTGCGTCCCCCCAAAAAATGTGTGTCAACTTGGCTAGTCCCTGGTTCCCAGTATTGTGTGATTGTCCACCATTTTGTCATCTGATGTGATTTTCCTGTGTTTTGTAAATCCTACCTCCATGATGTTAATAAGATGGAATTAGCAGCAATTATGTTAACAGGCAGGACTCAATCTACAGAATTAGGTTGTACCTTGAGTCCATCTCTTTTGAGATGTAAGACAGAAGCAAGCAGAAAGACACGGGGACCTCATACCAACAAGAAACAAGAGCCAGGAGAATAGCGCATCCTTTGGATCCGGGATCCCTGGATAAGAAGCTCCTAAACCGTGGAAAGTGATGACAAAGACCTTCCCCCAGAGAGAAAGCCTTCCCTTGGAGCTGGCACCCTGAGTTCAGACTTCTGGCCTCCTAGACTATGAGAGGATAAATTTCTCTTTGTTAAAGCCATCCACTTGTAATATTTCTGTTATAGTAGCACTTAATTCTGAAAGAAGTCACAACTAAGTTGTAGTTATAATTACTCTGGGGAAAAGGAAGGTTCTAAGATGGAGCAGAAGGGTTAAAGGAGCCTTTACGTTTATCAGTAATGTTGCAATTTTTTTAAATGTAAAAAATGTATGCATTGCTTGTGTCATTAAAAATTAATTTAAAAAAGTAAAGTTCAAGAGTGAGAGAAAGACCAACCATCAGGCCACACTACCAAAAGTAGGACTGTTTTCATTTTCAGTTATACACAACCAAAGAATCCTCCTTCATTTAAGATTCACCTTCAGGTAAAGCAATGCTGACCAGTAAAAGCAAAGTATTTGTAAACTCATCTCCTGTGAAAAAGAGAATAGTGAGTTAATGGTTTCATAGAACCTTCTGATCCTCTGTTGATACCAAGAAGACTGAATGCATTCTAAGGTAACAGAAATGGAGACAAGGTTCTCAAAGTCCTCAGAGGAAAAGTGACCGCATGGAAGCAGAAAAGGTCTGGCCATCTGGGAGGCCTGCTGTTTGCTGTGGGATGCTATGCATGAGAAACTATCTCTTTTAAATGTGATCACTGGAACAGAATTTATTCAGATGTTTAAATACCAACATCAAGCCAGTTATTCAGAATTATACAGTTATACCATTTTCTCTATTAAATATAGAATGCTATCAGTGAATGTAAATCAGTAAAAAGTGTCATATATAAGCAATGGTCTGACAACCCGAATTTCTTTCTTTCCTTCCTTTAAAATAAAAAATAAACCAATTATGGCCACCTGTGAAGAAGGGACTCTGGGTTTGCAGATCCATGAGCTCCCTCACTTATATTCCAGAAGATCCAGAACGCCCAAAGAGGTCAGCTCTGCACCTTGGGCCTTTTCAAACATAGCTGCTCCCATTGAGAGAAACGTCACTGTACAAGCTATATGTGCTACTCAAAAGGGCTGAGCATTACCTGAGGAGAATATTGACTTTGGGGAAGCCTTCCCATTTTTCTCTGCATTCCGGACACTCTGTTTTCTTTGAAGATGCCCACCATAAAGCTAGGCAGTGCCGGCAGAAGCTATGCCCACAGTTCAAGGTGGTAGGGTTAACCAGGATGTCGTAACAGCAGTGGCAAGAAAATTCACTGACAGAAATCTGAGGGCTGGTGCTTTGGAGAGGGTCATCCTTCTCAAGGCTTGTCACGTTCAGATCATTTTTCTCAGGCTCCTCCATCTCTTAGCTAGTTCTGGGATCCACAGACATAGAAAAATCCAGACTTAGAAAATTACTGCAAAGCATCATTACATCTAAGGAAAAAAAAAGACAAAATAATTTTGTTGGTATTTTAGATCACTGCCATTCTAATAAACTGTTAATTTTTACACGTGAAAAATTTGTACAATAAAAGTCCATGTTACAAAACCCAGATAAATATCATTAAATTTCTTTCTGGTCTATTTGTCGCACTTCTCACAATTAAGCAAAGCAAAATAGTCCAGCTATAGTCAACAGACTTAGGATGGGTGGAGAACTCTGGACCCCTCTCTCTTACTAACTTCCTTTGAAAATATAATTTCTTTGGACCTCAGTGTTCGCAATTACATTTCTTAAGTCCTTTCCAGCTCTGATTTTAAATCGACCAGCTTCTTGGCAAGCGTAAAATGTCTGGAGTTGGCAACCAATATACTTTTATGTAAATGATGTATTTGTCTAAACGAAGCTGCTTCCCCACTAGACAATTATTATTTTATAAACATTTGCTTTTAGAAGGTCCCACAGAGGGGGTCTGAAGCAATACTAAGAAGTGAGTGAGTTCAACAACAACAAAATAAATAAAATTGAGAAAAAAAATAAAGGTATTTTGCATTAAAAAAAAAAAAAAAAGGAGTGAGTGAGGCCTTGTTCTCCCAGATGCCCTGTGCCACATTCTCCCATGGCTTGCTATACTCCTTTCCCCCAAATCAGCCCAAATATGCACATCAGGCTCTCTGGATCTAGCCAGTTTGGTGCCACACAAACATACTAATGATGATAACATAAAAATGACAAAAGACTATTTTCATTTTCATCTGGGTCTTTGGAGATTTTTTTTTATTGAAAGCAGTGTGATGGAGAAGGCCCTAAAGTTAGAATCTCAACTCCCAGCTCACTAGCTCTGTGATCTTGCAGAAGTTACTTGAGCACTGGGAGCCCATTTTCTCACTTGTGAAATGGTGATACTCTGTAGCCGGTTTTCTCACTTGTGAAATGGTGATACTCTGTAGCCAGTTTTCTCACTTGTGAAATGGTGATACTCTGTAGCCAGTTTTCTCACTTGTGAAATGGTGATACTCTGTTGCTGACTCATAGCAACCCTGTATGATAGAGTAGAATTGCCCCAACAGGTTTCCGAGGCTGTGATCTTTATGGAGGCAGACTGCCACAATTAGTGACACTGATTACATTCTTTGAGTTGTGCAACCATTCTCACTCTTCTGAGTTTTCCTTCCCGGTTAACATAAGCTTATTGCCCCCTAAGGTTCCTACCTAATCTTTTGAGTTGCTATTGCAATAGCTTCAGGAGGTTATCCAGCCTCCATGGCTCCAGGAAGTCTGGAGTCCATGAGATTTTGAAATTCTGTTCTGGATTTTCCCCCTTTTTATCAGGGTTCTTCTATAGAATCTTTGATCAAAATGTTCGGTAATGGTAGTCAGGCACCATCCAGTTCTTCTGGTCTCATGGTAAAGAAGGCAGCTGTTCAGGGAGGCAATTAGCCACACATTCCATATCCTCCACCTATGCCTAACTTTTCTTTTTTCTTTGTTGCTCCGGGTGAGTAGACACCAATTGTCCTGCCTTGGATGGCCACTTGTAAACTTTTAAGATGCCAGGCAGTACACAATGAACTAGGAGGTAGAACTGAAGCACTAAGCACATTATTAGGCCAATTAATCCGGATGTCCCACGAATAAAAAAGTCACAGGTAAATTAAGTCTTGGAAAAGTTGAGTCTGAGATAATGATAAAACTTCCAAGTAGAAAGCTTTAGTAAGTACTGGAGACACAAACTAGTTGGGAGTAAGAATAAGGCTAAATATATTAATATCAGAGTGAAATGCATACAAGTTACAAATAATGTATATTGAAATCCGTTTCTCACAAATTATCCTTTTTCAAACTGGAACACAACAGAAGTTCCTAGCTTCCAGATCTGAAAGTTTATTTCCGTGAGAGAAAGCAAATCACACCCTGACATGAAACGTGTACTTTATATGTCCTGCTTTGAAAAGCTGAGGTGGTCATTAACTGTTTTGCAGTTGCTTTTAATGAATTAGAAACTGCATGGCCTTTGATTACTTCTCTGGAATTCTTCTAGTTTCATTTTACTCTAAATAGAAAGTGAAAGCTAACAGAGAAAAAATACACATCCTTAACCAAATTCAGTTGATCTTTTCCGCTACTTCTCTATGTCCATATCTAGATTATTTCCACCAATTAAAGAAAACTGTACCTTTAGGGGAGCCCTGGTGGTGCAGTGGTTAGGCGTTGGGCTGCTAACCGAGAGGTCGGCAGTTTGAATCCACCAGCCAATCCTTGGAAACTTTATGGGGCAGTTCTACTCTGTCCTGTAGGGCCACAATGAGTCAGAATCAACTTGACGGCAATGGGTTTGGTACCTTTAGAAAAGGAAAAAGGAGCCCTGGTGGCAAAATGGTTAAGCACCTGGCTGCCAACCGAATGGCTGGTGGTTCAAACCCACCAAGTGGCTCAGCAGGAGAAAGCCCTAGTGATCTGCTCCCTTAAAGATTAAACTCAAACCAAATCCATTGCTGTGAAGTCGATTCTAACTCATGGTGACCCAACAGGACAGTGCAGAACTGCCCCACAGGGGTTCCAAGACTGTAATCTTTATGGGAGCAGATCACCAGGTCTTCTCCCTCAGAGCAGCTGGTGGGGTCGAACCATCGACTTTTTGGTTATTGACTGAGCACTTAACTATGGGGCAGTTCTACTCTGTCACATAGGGTCGCTATGAGTCGTAATCAACTTGGTGGCACCTGACAATGACAGAAAAGGAAAGGGCCTCTGAAGTGCTAAAATCTAGCTCAGAGACTAAAGGTACAAGAAGATCTTTTTTGCTACTTCTACTTGTATGTATTTGGGTTATTCCCACTAATTAAAGAAAACAGTGCCTTCGGAGGAGGAATGTGCCTCTGAAGTGATACAAATCTAGCTCGGAGACTAAGGTTACAAGCTATGGTGTTCTCAGCGGGTAAACACACCCTATTGTGCTGGCAATGATTAAAGGGCTCTTTGAGGAGACGGCCCAGTGCGCCTGAGGATGTTGACAGCTGTTCTCTACAGGCTCAGCTGGTCAGCAGGGCACTGTGAGAATCAGCTTGCTGTTCTCAGGATTCTTTTCCAAGTAAGCGTGTGCTAGAATGCCACTCTATCCTGTTCTTTTCCCATCTGCCCTTGTGTCACAGGCCTCAGAGCCTAGTGGGACATGGTCAGGACGGCCGGGAGGAGAATCATCCCATTCCCACTCTGAGTGCCCCATTCACATGGATATCTTCAGTTTCTGTCCACCTTTAATCACATGTGAAATTACAAGTGTCCCCTAGCTAGTTCAAAACCAGTGGGAAGAATCCTGAGCTTGCAAACAGAAACACATTTATAAGCATCGGTTGAACACCACAGAATGGAGGGGGCCAGCGAAACCTCAGGGGGACAATTATCACAGTCTCTGATGACCTGGGCAATTCCAAGATATCTATCAACCTGACCTTTGCTAAATCCTCCTGAAGACATACCTAACTGACATTGTACAATTATGTGACCACCTATAAAAGAAAAGGTTTGGGACATACACAACCTCCCAATAGGAATGAACTTAGAAGGAAAGTTGTTTGACTTGGTCAGGTACTTCACCATGGATTCATTTATCCAAAGGGCTACTATCTGGAAGGAGGTGGTGGTAGTGCTGTTACCAGTTTGCTTCTTTAGTCACTCCACTAACATTTAGGAAAGTCAATTGATGCAATAATTTTTAATGAGTTTATTCAAGAAGAACACCGGAATTCTGAGTTTAAGTCAAGGGTTGCTATACCTTAGCTTACAAAGATTTCATTATGGAATGATTGTTAACTCTTCAGGAACTGCAATCCTCACACTGCTTGATTCAGTGGTATAGGATCATGGTTTTACTCCTTATTCAAGAAAACATTTATTGTGACTACAGTACATACTTTGATGTTTCAGGAATAATACGTTAAAGGGTTAATTTATTAAAGATTCAACCTGAAACATATGATCTTAATCATTTCTCAACAAAGATATCCACTGCAAGAATAAAAAGATTTTGGCTTATGTGGGCCCCTAGTTAGGCTATTTCCTCTCATTGTTTGTCATGTGACAACAGAGAGTAAAGCAATTGCTAATACTTACTGAGCCCCTATAATGCGTAAGGCACGTAATCCTTTGGGATCAGTGTTATCATCTCTATTTACAGATGGGGAAAAGGAGGCCCACTTAGTAAAGGACAGAGCCAGGTTTTAGGACATGGTGTCATTTAAAGCCTCTCCTCTTAACACATTATCCCAGTAAGGTAATCAATACCAGTTATTAGTTCAAAAGGCTGATTTACTCCTTTACCATCTAGGCCACGCTATACAGCTGCTACTACACAGTTCGGAAAAACCAACTACAATTTGACAACACTGCATTCTGGGACATGAACTCCAGCTGGTGACTGTTAGGCTGAGCATGCTATTGCAAGGGACATAGGGTGAGGGTGGGTGGGTGGGTGGACACTACTTAAAACACTGGCAGGACACTACAGATATTATTAAATGTCCACAGAGTGACTGCCCATTTCTAGTGATTATGAAATAAAAATAAATGTACCCCAATGTAAGCAAGGAAAGGGTCAGAAATGTCAATAAGAACAGAATATTACATTCACTTCTTGTAGGTGGTAAAAATTGGCTCTTCCATTACTACAAAAGAAGCCATTTCTAGTCTTAACTGGACAAAGTCTTGTATTTCTCCAACTTTAAACAGACATTTTCTTCCTGGATAGGGTCAGAAATCACTAGGGCAAAATGAGCTAGCTCCCTTAGATGCCGGCTTGTTGCCTGAATGCTGAAGCCTTGTAATTTATCACCTGTGACTGGTGTTGGGCAGGATGGGAGCAGGCGGAGAAGGGCATGCTGGCTCTCCTAGAGCCTGTACTGTTTTGTTTCTGTTGGCATATACTCAAAGGCCTGTACTAAACCCTGTAGATCTCTAATAACACAGAAAGTGATAAAAAATTACTGCTGGTTACAAGGAACACATACCTTAATGTTCTTTTTTTAAAATACTGTTATGCCCATAAAATAAACAATAATACCCAAAGGAAATATGTTCCTCAGAACAATCCATTATATGAGATCAAAAGAACATTTGCCCAAAAGCAAAGATGAAAAAGCAGGAAGGGGTAGAAACCTGGGACAAAAGGAAACGGAGAAGAGAGGGCGGAAAAGGGTGAGAGTGCAGACGCACTGTGGGGAATGCAACCAAGGTCATGGAACACTGGGAAACTAATTTGCTCTGTAAACTTTCACCTCAAGCACAAAGAGAAATTAAAAATACATATATTCTGTTATGACTCACATATTATAAACTAATTTTTCAGGCTTAACTCCTTCTACTTTTTACTCACTGCTGTTTCAATAAAGTCTTTGCCTCTCCAACCAAAGGAGCTCAGGAGCCAACCTATAGAATTCTATCCTCTTACCTGAGAGTACCTGGCATTAAGTGGGACTCTAGACATTGGTAGAGGAAAATCAAACCAACAAATATTTGACTCCCTATCACACTATAAGGTTGCTATAAATCAGAATTGACTCAACAGCAATGGGTTTATTATGGTTATCACAGTATTTCTTAATACCTCCATCAGAATCACCTGAGAGGGCAGGGGAACCTGAACCAGGATGTCGGGGAGAGAGAACCAGGAATATCTGTTTTAAACAAGCCTCTCAGGAGATTCTCACGCACGTGTTGGGACACTAGAGAGCTGTTACATGCAAATAAATGCATATGCCTAAATATGTCTCAAAAAAAGTATGAATAAGGCATGAATAAAATAAAGTTTAGATAACACTTCTGATCTCACCTCTTCTTGTCTCCAATATCTCCTCTCTACACTGCCTGAATAATCTTGAAGCAAAATTCTGATGAAGCCCTTCCTTTGCTCAAAACCTTCCCTACTCACCTAGACATTATTATGCTGAGTGAAATTAAGTCAGACACAAAAGGGCAAATACTGCATGCTTCCCACATACATGAAATATCTAGAACAGGCAAATACAAAGTTTGTTAGCGGTTAGCAGGGGCTGGGAAGGGATGGGGAGATTTTGCTTAGGGGTACTGAGTTTCAGTTAAGGGTGATGGAAAACATTTGGGAACGACATTTGGAAATGGAGAGTGGTCATGGGTGTACAACATGGTAAATGTAATTAATGTCAAAGAATTGTACGCTTAAAAATGGTTAAAATAGCAGATTTTCTTAAATACATATTTTGCCACGAGGAAAAAAAAATTCAAAAACCTTCCCTACCATGGGAAGGAGCCCTGGTGGCACAGCGGTTAAGAGCTTGGCCGCTGGAATCCATTAGCTGCTCCTTGAAAACCCAGACTCCTAAGCTTGTCGGTTTAAGAATCTTTATGGCCCACTAGCAATCAACATAACTTTAGCTTAGAGCCCAAACTCTGGAGCCAGAATGCCTGGATTCAAACCCCACCTCCACCAGTTGTTAGTTGTGTGACCTCAGACAAGTCACTTAACCTCTCTGTGCCTCAGTTTCTGCATATGTAAAATGGGGATATTAATAAGTACCTCATAGGGTTGTTGAAAAGGATTAAATGAATTAATAATATACATGACACTCAGAATAGTGCCTGGGACATAGTAAGTGCCACAGGTTGTTGTTGTCAGGGACCATCAAGTTGGTTCTGACTTATAGCTACCCCATATACAAGAGAAGGAAACACTGCTCGGTCCTGCACCATCCTCACAATCTTTGCTATGCTTAAGCCCACTGCTGCAGCCACTGTGTCAATCCATCTCGTTGAGGGTCTTCCTCTGTTTTGCAGACCCTCCACTTTACCAAGCATGATGTCCTTCTCCAGGAACTGGTCCCTGCTGGTAACATGTTCAAAGTATGTGAAACGAAGAGTTGCCATCCTTGCTTCTGATGAGCACCCTGGCTGTACTTCTTCCAAGACAGATCTGTTTGTCCTTCTGGCAGTCCATGGTATATTCAATATTCTTCACCAACACCACAATTCAAAAGCATCAACTCTTCTTTGGTCTTATTCATTACCCAGCTTTTGCATACATGTCAGGGGAGTGAAAATAGCATGGTTTGGGTCAGGAGCACCTTAGTCCTCAAGGTGACATCTTTGCTTTTTAACACTTTAAAGATGTCTTTTGCAGCAGATTTGTCCAATGCAATGCATCGTTTGATATTACCATTATTATCCCCTGCTACTCCCCTGCTCACACACTACACTCTAGTCTCACCTACTAATTCCTGATCCTTGGGCATTTTTCCATATCCTCACACTGTTCCCTCTACCTGTAACACCGCTCCACAAGTTCTCTAGGTCAAAAGCATCCAACTGACAAAACCCAATTCAACTGTCACTTGAAAGTCTTTTCTACTCCACCCCACCCCACATGCATACCCAAAGTAAGCTTTCCTGTCTCTGTACATTGGAGTAACTTTTATTTGTGTATGTTTTCTCATCTCCTCGACTGTAATTTTATTGATATAATGGTACAGTTGAAACAGTAAGGCCTTAGGAGCGAGACAGGCTTGGGTTTCAAACCCTGTCACTATTATCCTCCCTGAGCCTATTTTCTATTTATAAGTTCAGAATAAAGGGCTGATGGGAGGTTAAATGACCAACCCTATCCATAAAAGCCCACTGCCTCCGAGTGATTCTAACTCATAGCAACCCCACAGGACAGGGTAGAAGTGCCCCATAGGGTTTCCAAGGCTGTAATCTTTACAGGAGCAGACTGCCACATCTTTCTCCCTCAGAGTGGCTAGTGAGTTTGAACCACTGACATTTCAGTTAGCAGCAGAGTGCTTATCCATAGACCAAAAAAAAAAAAAAAAAGTCTGCTTTCTCTAAGACAGTTGATTAGTATTATCAATAGCAGCATTTACTGAGTGCCAGCTGTGTGAGATAGGGCCAGAGCCAGATGCTGGCACTAAAAGAAAGAAGTGCCCTAGAGAAACATCAAGTTTGTGGAAACATGCAGAAGCGCATCGAGCCAGATACCAGGAGTGGATTATCCAATAGGCAAGGTAAGCAAGGTGCTTACCTTGCTTACCAGATCACCGGTAGTGAGCAATTTTACATGGGTTTGTGGTGAAACCATGTGAACTTGTTCACTGCACATTAGTAAGTAAGCACAAGTAAGCCCGTGTTTACCCTGCTTACTGGGTAATACGTCCCTGTCAGGGATAGTAAAGAGGCTTTGATTCCGTAGAAAGACGTTGTAGGGTTGGGAGAGCGACAGATTCCAGCCATACCTAGAAGCAGGATGTTTCACACAGTGAAATGTGAAATTGCTCACTATAGATAAGCACCATGTTAACCGTGCACATTGGATGATCCGCCCCTGCCGGATAAGGATACTCCCATGTTGTGGACACAACACCCTTTTCGACAACAAACAAAACCACAAACTGGCACATGCACTTTGCACAGGCTCTGGGGTGTGTCCAAGGTAGAGACTGGTCTTTCGGAGTGACGTAAAAACCACACCCAAGGAACCGACCAATGGGCTCCGGCGGGGAGGACCCAACCGGGACAGCTGACGGCATGACAGCATCTAAGCTCTCACTTTCTCTTCTCCACGTTAAGTTGGGGGGCAGCGGCCTGCAGCCCTGACAGGATCAAAGACCCTCAAATAGGCATAGCCTAGCGCTCCGTCGTATAAGGTCGCTAGAGTCGGAATTGACTTGATGGCAGTGAGGTTTTTTTTTTTTTTTTTTTGTGCGCGCTCATTTGCCGTTTCCTTTTTTAACCGAAAGTCCCTTTTTGACCACGTTTCTGAGTCGTGAGCTCGGAACCCGAAGAGTCGGGTGACAACCCAGTGTTACTCTGGGGTTTCACTTTCCTTTTTCAGCACCTCCGTTACCCCATTTTAAAATGGACAAAAATTCCGCCCTGGGGCAGGAATGTGCCTCGCAAATGAGACCTAAGCTCTGCCTGGCGCCTATCCCGCGTCTGGCCGATTCACGTCGGGCTGCCACGCGCCCCTGGCGGGTGGGCGACTGTGGAACCCCTCCGGGGGAATGGAGGCGACGCCCCTTCCCTCCAGCCCTGAGGAGCCTCTGGAGCGCGTGGCTCTGACCCTGACCCCCGAGAGGACACAGGCGAGGCGCAGGGACCAGCCGTGCCGACTCGGGGTTCTCGAGCAGGGATGGGAAAGTTGGCCAAGCTGGGGTCAGCAAGCGGCGGCCAAGGCTGCGGCTGCCCAGGACCCGGGCCTGGGTGAGGGAAACTCCGAGCGCTTCCTCCGAGCCCGACGGATTCCCAGTACGTCCTCCATATCCGTCCCTGAAATCAAGCCCGGGCCGCCCCCTCGCCAGCCGACTTACCACTCCGCTCCTCCTGGGGCCAACCCAGACATCGCCCGGGTCCAGACCCCGCGGAAGCAGAGGAGAAGGTGCAACTTCACTTCCGGAAGTAACCGAGGCCGGGCGGCGGCGGAGGGTGCCCCCTGCCCGCGACCATAGAGGAGAGGCCGCACTCGCTTCCCGACCCCCTCAACCCCGCGACCTCCGGGCTGCCTAGAGCGGCCACTCCTGGGCCGGGACGTCGGCGCATGCGTACCACCGGCGGCCCCGCCCTTTCCTCGTCCTCTTTGGACCCGGAGCGGGGACCAGAAGTTACGCCCCGAGGGGAAGGCGGGCTTCTGCTTTTTGTTCCTCTGGGGCTGCTGCTCTGTCTCCGGAGAAAACAGCTTTGCCCAGAAGTTAAAATAATGTTACAAGACCGCACAGTACTTTCTGCAGTTATTTTGCCTTCAGATTTTATGCGTAAAATCACAGGACCGTGGCTAAAGTTGTATTTAAAGTATTAAGAATCGGAATGAACATCACTTTCCTATCACTACCTTTTATTTCAGCGTCTTGGTCTGTTGAGAACTCATGCTGATTATGTATTTTTAATCGCAAACCCGAGCATTGTGAAATTGCTAATTCGAGGTAACCTTTATTTATTTATTTATTGTCAAAACGGGAAAGGACGTAAGGGTTGGAAATATCCCGTGACAGTGGACAGAGTATGTGAACTCATTTTCTGGAAGACTGTACCAGCATTTTTTTTATTTTTATTTTTTATTGTGATTTAGGTGAAAGTTTATGTAGCAAATTAGTTTCTCATTAAACAGTACACAAATTGTTTTGTGACTTCAGCTGCCAGGCCCTCGGTACGTGAACACTCTCCCTTTATCCACTCAAGATTCCATGTTGCCATTAACACAGTTTTCCTGTCCTTTTCCTGCCTCCTTGCCTTTGCTTTTGGACTGCTGTGCTCATTAATGTTGTATACATGATTGAACTATGAAACACGTTCCTCGTGTGTGTTATTGTTGACCCTATAGACCTGTCTGATCTTTGGCTGACGGTGAACCTTAGCAGTGACTTCAGTACTGAGTTCAAAGTGTGTCTGGGGCGGTGTATCGGCATTTTTTTTCTTTAATTTTACAGGTGGAAATTTTTTTATTAGTAATTTTTATTGTGCTTTAAGTGAAGGTTTACAAATTAAGTCAGTCTCTCACATAAAAACTTATATATACCTTGCTACATACTCCCAATTACTCTCCCCCTAATGAGGCAGCCAGCCCTCTCCCTCCACTCTCTATTTTCGTGTCCATTTCGCCAGCTTCTAACCCCCTCTACTCTCTCATCTCTGCTCCAGGCAAGAGATGCCAACATAGTCTCAAGTGTCTACCTGATCCAAGAAGCTCACTCCTCACCAGCATCCCTCTCCAACCAATTGTCCATTCCAATCCATGTCTGAAGAGTTAGCTTTGGGAATGGTTCCTGTCCTGGGCCAACAGAAGGTTTGCAGGCCATGACCACTGGGGTCCTTCCAGTCTCAGTCAGACCATTAAGTCTGGTCTTTTCATGAGAATTTGGGGTCTGCACCCCACTACTCTCCTGCTCCCTCAGGGGTTCTCTGTTGTGCTCCCTGTCAGGGCAGTCATTGTTGTGGCCGGGCACCATCTAGTTCTTCTGGTCTCAGAATGATGTACTCTCTGGTTCATGTGGCCTTTTCTGTCTCTTGGGCTTGTAATTAACTTGTGTCCTTGGTGTTCTTCATTCTCCTTTGATCCAGGTGGGTTGAGACCGATTGATGCATCTTAGATGGCTGCTTGCTAGCGTTTAAGACCCCAGACCCCACTCTTCAAAGTGGGATGCAGAATGTTTTCTTAATAGATTTTATTATGCCAGTTGACTTAGATGTCCCCTGAAATCATGGTCCCCAAACCCCTGACCCTGGTACACTGGCTTTCGAGGCATTCAGTTTATTCAGGAAACTTCTTTGCTTTTGGTTTAGTCCAGCTGTGCCCCTGTATTGTATGTTGTCTTTCCCTTCACCTAAAGTAGTTCTTATCTACCAACTAATTAGTAAATACCTCTCTCCCACCCTCCCACCCTCCCTTCTCTCGTAACCACAAAAGAATGTTTTCTTCTCAGTTCGAACTATTTCTCAAGTTCTTATAATAGTGGTCTTATACAATATTTGTCCTTTTGCAACTGACTAATTGCACTCAGCCTAATGCCTTCCAGGTTCCCCCATGTTATGAAATGTTTCACAGATTCCTCACTGTTTTTTATCGAAGCATAGTATCCCATTGTGTGAATATACCGTAATTTATTTATCCGTTCATCTGTTGATGGGCACCTTGGTTGCTTCCATCTTTTTGCTGTTGTAAATAGTGCTGCAGTAAACATGGGTGTGCATATATCTGTTCATGTAAAGCCTCTTATTTCTCTAGGATATATTCGGAGGAGTGGGATTGCTGGATCATATGGTAGTTCTATTTTTAGCTTTTGAAGGAAGCACCAAATAGATTTCCAAAGTGGTTGTACCATTTGACATTCCCACCAGCAGTGTATAAGTGTTCCAATCTCTCCACAGCCTCTCCAACATTTATTATTTTGTGTTTTTTGGATTAATGCCAGCCTTGTTGGAGTGAGATAAAATCGCATTGTAGTTTTGATTTGCATTTCTCTAATGGCTAATGATTGTGAACATTTCCTCATATATCTGTTAGCTACCTGAATGTCTTCTTTAGTGAAGTGTCTATTCATACCCTTTGCTCATTTTTTAATTGGGTTATTTGTCTTTTTGCACTTGAGTTTTTGCAGTATCATGTAGATTTTAGAGATCAGATGCTGATCAGAAATGTCGTAGATAAAAACTTTTTCCCAACCTATGTGTAATCTTTTTTACTTTTTGGTGAAGCCTTTGGATGAGCGTAAGTGTTTGATTTTTGGGAGCTCCCAGTCATCTAGTTTTTCTTCTGCATTCTTAATAATGTTTTGTATACTGTTTATGCCATGTATTAGGGCTCCTAACGTCCCTATTTTTTCTTCCATGATCTTTATTGTTTTAGATTTTATATTTAGGTCTTTGATCCATTTTGAGTTAGTTTTTGTGCATAGAGTGAGGTATGGGTCTTGTTTCATTTTTTTGCAGATGGATATCCAGTTATGCCAGCACCATTTGTTAAAAAATAAAAAGACTGTCTTTTCCCCCATTTAACTGTTTTGGGGCCTTTGTCAAATATCAACTGCTCATATGTAGGTGGGTTTATGTCTGGATTCTCAATTCTGTTCCATTGGTCTATGTATCTGTTGTTGTACCACTAGCAGGCTGTTTTGACTACTGCGGCAGTATAATAGGTTCTAAAATCAGGTAGAGTAAGGCCTCCCACTTTATTCTTTTTCAGTAATGCCTTATTTATCCGGTGCCTCTTTCCCTTCCATGTGAAGTTGGTGATTTGTTTCTGCATCTCATTAAAGAATGTCCTTGGGATTTGGATCGGAATTACATTAAATGTATAGATCGCTTTTGGTAGATTAGACATTTTTATAATGTTAAGTCTTTCTATCCATGAACAAGGCATGTTTTTCCACTTACGTAAGTCTCTTGGCATCTTGCAGAAGTGTACTGTAGTTTTCTTTGTATAAGTCTTTTACATCTCTGGTAAGATTTATTCTTAAGTATTTTATCTTCTTGGGGGCTACTGTAAATGGCATTGATTTGGTGATTTCCACTTCGATGTTCTTTTTGTTGACGTAGAGGAATCCAACTGATTTTTGTATGTTTATCTTGTATCCTGATACTCTGCTGAACTCTTCTATTAGTTTCAGTAGTTTTCTGGAGGATTCCTTAGGGTTTTTTGTGTATAAGATCATGTCATCTGCAAATAGAGATACTTTGACTTCTTCCTTGCCAATCTGGATGCGCTTTATTTCTTTATCTAGCCTAATTGCTCTGGCTAGGACTTCCAGCCCAATGCTGACTAAGAGTGGTGATAAAGGGCATCCTTGTCTGGTTCCCGATCCCAATGGGCGTGCTTTCAGGCTCTCTCCATTTAGGGTGATGTTGGCTGTTGGCTTTGTGTAAATGCCCTTTATTATGTTGAGGAATTTTCCTTCTCTTCCTGTTTTGCTGAGAGTTTTTATCATGAATGGGTGTTGAACTTTGTCAAATGCCTTTTCTGCATCAATTGATAAAATCATGTGATTCTTATCTTTTGTTTTATTTATGTGGTGGATTACATTAATTGTTTTTCTAATATTGAACTATCCCTGCATACCTTGTGTGAATCCCACTTGGTCATTGTGAATTATTTTTTTGGTATGTTGTTGAATTCTATTGGCTAGAATTTTGTTGAGGATTTTTGCATCTATGTTCAAGAGGGATATAGGTCTACAATTTTCTTTCCTTGTGGTGTCTTTACCTGGTTTTGGTATCAGGGACATGGTGGCTTCATAGAATGAATTTGGTAGTATTCTATCCTTTTCTATGCTCTGAAATACCTTTAGTAATAGTGGTGTTAACTCTTCTCTGAAAGTTTGGTAAAACTCTGCGGTGAAGCCGTCTGTACAAGGGCTTTTTTTTTGTTGGGAGTTTTTTGATTACATTTTCAATCTCTTCTTTTGTTGTGGGTCTATTTAGTTGTTCTACCTCTGTTTGTGTTAGTTTAGGTAGGTAGTGTGTTTCTAGGAATTCAACCATTTCTTCTAGGTTTTCAAATTTGTTAGAGTATAATTTTTCATAGTAATCTGATATGATTCTTTTAATTTCAGTTGGGTCTGTTGTAATATCGCCCCTCTCATTTCTTATTTGGGTTATTTGCTTCCTCTCCTGTTTTTCTTTTGTCATTTTGGCCAGTGGTTTATCAATTTTGTTGATTTTTTCGAAAAACCAGCTTTTGGTCTTGTTAATTCTTTCAATTGTTTTTCTGTTTTCTATTTCATTTAGTTCAGCTCTAATTTCTATTATTTGTTTTCTTCTGGTGCCCATGGGTTTCTTGTGTTGCTCTCTTTCCATTTGTTCAAGTTGTAGGGATAATTCTTTGATTTTGGCCCTTTCTTCTTTTGGGATGTGTGCATTTATTGATATAAATTGGCCTCTGAGCACTGCTTTTGCTGTGTCCCAAAGGTTCTGATAGGAAGTGTTTTCATTCTCATTGGATTCTCTGAATTTCATTATTCCATCCTTAATGCCTTCTATAATCCAGTCTTTTTTGAGCGGGGTATTGTTCAGTTTCCAAGTGTTTGATTTCTTTTCCCTGCTTTTCCTGTTATTGATTTCCACTTTTATGGCCTTATAGTCAGAGAAGATGCTTTGTAATCTTTCAATGTTTTGGATTCTGCTAAGGCTTGCTTTATGACCTAACATGTAGTCTATTCTAGAGAATGTTCCATGTGCACTAGAAAAGCAAGTATACTTGGTTGCTGTTGGGTGGAGTGTTCTGTATATGTCTATGAGGTCAAGTTGGTTGATTGTGGTATTTAGATCTTACGTGTCTCTATTGATCTTCTTACTGGATGTCCTGTCCTCCGAAAGTGGTGTGTTGAAGTCTCCTACTATTACTGTGGAGCTGTCTATCTCACTTTTCAATGCTGTTAGAGTTTGTTTTATGTATCTTGCAGTCCTGTCATTGGGTGCATAAATATTTAACATGGTTATATCTTCTTGGTGTATTGTCCCTTTAATCATTATATAGTGTCCTTCCTTATCCATTGTGGTGGATTTAACTTAAAGTCTATTTTGTCAGAAATTAATATTGCTACTCCTGCTCTTTTTTGATTGTTGTTTGCTTGATATATTTTTTTCTATCCTTTGAGTTTTAGTTTGTTTGTGTCTCTAAGGTGTGTCTCTTGTTGGCAGCATATAGACGGATCTTGTTTTTTAATCCATTCTGCCACTCTCTGTCTCTTTATTGGTGCATTTAGTCCATTTACATTCAGGGTAATTATGGACAGGTATGAATTTAGTGCTATCATTTTGATGTCTTTTTTTGTGTGTTGACAGCTTCTTTTTCCCACTTAATTTTATGTGCTGAGTAGATTGTCTTTATATTTTGTCCTTTCCTCATATTTGTTGTTGTTGATATTGTTTCTGCTGAGTCTCTATTTTTTTCTTGTATTTTATTTTGATGAGTAGGATAGTTTGTCTCCTTTAGGTTACCTTATTATTTACCCCTATTTTTCTAAATTTAAATGTAACTTTTATTTCTTTGTATCGCCATATCCTTCTCTCCATATGGAAAGTGTACGATTACATTTCTTAGTCCCTCTTTATTATTCTAATGTTTTCTTCTTTTATTTAATAACGTCACCGTTACCCTCTTCTGAGCTTTTTTTTTTTTTTTTAAATAATCTTGCTTTGTTTTGTTGGATTTCCCTGTCTGGGTTGACTTCTGGTTGCTCTGCCAAGTGTTCTAGTCTTGGTTTGATCCCTGATATTATTGATTTTCTAACCAAAGAACTCCCTTTAGTATTTCTTGTAGTTTGGTTTTTACAAATTCCCTAAACTTGTGTTTATCTGGAAATGTCTTAATTTCACCTTCATATTTAAGAGACAGTTTTGCTGGATATATGATTCTTGGCAGGCAATTTTTTTCCTTCAATTTTTTAAATATGTTATCCCATTGCCTTCTTGCCTGCATGGTTTCTGCTGAGTAGTCCGAGCTTATTCTTATTGGCTCTCCTTTGTAGGTAACTTTTCGTTTATTCCTCACTGCTCTTATAATTCTCTCTTTGTCTTTGGTTTTGGCAAGTTTGATTATAATATATCTCAGTGACTTTCTTTTAACATCTACCTCATGTGGAGTTCAATGAGCATCTTGGATCGGTATCTTCTCATCTTTCACGATATCAGGGAAGTGTTCTGCCGACAAGTGTTCAACAATTCTCTCTGTATTTTCTGTTATCCCTCCCTGTTCTAGTACTCCAATCACTCTTAGGTTATTTCTCTTGATAGAGTCTCACATGATTCTTAAGGTTTCTTCATTTTTTTAAAACTCTTTTATTTGATTTTTCTTCAAATATATTAGTGCCAAGTGATTTATCTTTGAGTTCAGAAATTCTAGCTTCTACTTGCTCAATTCTATTCCTCTGACTTTCTATTGAGTTGTCTACTTCTGTTATTTTATTGTTAATCTTCTGAATTTGTGATTGCTGCCTGTCTATGGATTTTTCAAGCTTATTAAACTTTCATTATGTTCCTGAATAATCTTTCTAATTTCTTCAGTTGCTTTATCTGTGTGTTTATTGGCTTGTTCTGCATATTGTCTCATTTCCTTCCTGATGTCTTGAAGGGTTCTGTATATTAAACTTTTGTATTCTGCATCTGGTAATTCCAGGAATGCACTTTCATCTAGAAGATCCCTGGATTTTTTGTTTTGAGAGCCTGTTGAGCTGATCACGGTCTGTTTCTTTATGTGACTTGATATTGACTGTTGTCTCCGAGCCATCTATAAGTTATTGTATTAATTTATGCTTGCTTACTGTGTCGTAGCTCCTTGCCTTGTTTTGTTTTGGTATACTCCTATGGGTTGCTTGAGTGAGCTAGCTTGATTATTTTCACCTTTGGAGCTCTGATGTCCTGTCCCCAGATGGCTAGAGCTGTTATCAGGTATATCAATCTAGGAGTCCATTCAGTTTTCTTGTATGAATTCAGCTCGGATTTCCAGGTAGCTGATCATCAAGTGTGTAGAACAGGCTCTGTCCTACAGTCTTAGAGGGGCAGGGGTGATTGGTGTATATACCGGTATCTGATTGCAAAAGGGGGTCACGCTCTGAGGAAGGCAGGGCGCTCAGAAACGACCCCTGAGTGTCTCTGAGGAAAGCACATCCCTGTTCCCTACAGTGTGCATGTGCGTGGATTCTGCAGACAGACCATGGGCACCCAAAGTTTTTGGTTGTAAGGACTGGGAGGTACCAGTTATCTCTTGACCCGTGTCGCAAGTGGCTGGGTGACCTGAGTGGAGCTACCAGTCCTTAGGTCCCTGATGTGGGTAGGTGCAGACCTTGTTTAACAAGCAAAGCAATGTCAAACATCAGACACCCACCCACCTCTGCACCGCACAGCTGAAATGGTTGGAGTCTGCCAACAAGGGCCTATTCTCCCGAAATAGGCCCACACAGGTCCATGCAGAAGGGAAAGGTGCTCAAAGTCCGTGGACGGTTTATGCCTGGACAGGAGCTGCTTCTGTCCTGAGCTCCCCCGGTTAGTGGAGCTAGCAAATTATCTTTTCCCACAAATGCAAAATTTTTCCTTCCCCAAGGCCGGGAGGATGGCTCTAGGTGCTCAACAGTGCCTGTCTGAGGCCCAGGGAATTCAGTCACTGAAGCCAGTTTGAGGGTGGTGGGGGGTGCATTAAGATATACGCAAGTATTTAGCTTTTCCCGAGAGCACCGTTCTCAGGTTCCGGAGGTATGAGTGGGCTGTGTGGCTGGCTGCTTCTTCCTGAGGAAACTGCAGCCGAACGCTAGTACCAGCCCGCTGCCCCTCCAGAAATGGTACCTGAGGGCTCCCCGCGATTCAGGTCCAGTAACTCCTCTATGCTTCTGAGTGGTCTCTTCCTCCCCTGCCCGTCAGTTCGTTTTCTAATCTTGACTTTGAAGCTCAGGGCTCCCAGCTTGTCACAAATACACTCGTTTCACTTGTTTTTTTTCGGGTCTTTGTTGTAAAGAGTACTCGCTGGAAGCGTCTGCCTATTCCGCCATCGTGGCTCAGACTGTGTATCAGCATTTTTAATGTATATTTTTGACCCAGCAATTCCCATTAAAAAAAAATAAATCCACATAATGCACTGCTATGCAGCCATTAAAAAGTGCAAGAGATACAAGCAAAGTCAAAGATATGGTAATCTGGAGGAATGTTTGCAATTCACATCACAACATTCTAATTTCCTTAGAAAATGGAAAAATCGAGGCAAAAATGATGAACAACTCAATAGAAAAAAAATAGACAAAGGATATGAAGAGACAGTTCACAGAAAAGGAACTATAAGTGGCTTTTGAGCATATGAGAAGACACTCAACCTTATTCATAAAAATGTATATTGAAAGTTCACCAATCACTACTTTCTACCCATCATATAAAAAATTGCCAAGTTTGACAATACACCATGCTGGCAAAACTGAAATCCAAAGGGACCCAGATTGAAGAAAGCAACTAACACTGCCCTGCAAAATTAAATACTGATTTTGCTGTGAGAATAGTACTTGCAAATTTCTAGAAATTACTTCATTGGTTTTTCTTTCTTTGAATCACAAAAAGCAATACATATCCAGTACTACAAACCTAATCAGACACACAAAAACAAAAAAAGTTCTCCCAACCTTTCCAAAAATCCCTCTTTACTCCAGTAATCAACATTTACAGTTTGAATAGAAAGGTTTTTTTGCTCCCTATCGGATGTTGGGAGTCCTGGTGGTGCTGTGGTTAAGAGCTTGGCTGACAAGAAAAAAAAGGCAGTTAAGTGAAGAGGATTTGAAGCAGTTAATGATAAAGGTCAAAGACTACAGACTTCAGTATGGATTACACCTCAATGTAAAGAAAACAAAAATCCTCACAGCTGGACCAATAAGCAACATCATGATAAATGGAGAAAAGACTGAAGTTGTCAAGAATGTCGTTTTACTTGGATCTACAATCAACACTCATGGAAGCAGCAGCCAGGAAGTCAAACCACATATTGCATTGGGCACGTTTGCTGCAAAAGACCTCTTCAAGGTGTTAAAAACCAAAGATGTCACTTTGAAGACTAAGGTGCACCTGACCTGAGCCATGGTATTTTCAGTTGCCTCATGTGCATTCGAAAGCTGGACAATGAGTAAGGAAGACTGAAGAAGAATTGATGCCTTTGAATTACGGTATTAGCAAAGAATATTGAATATACATATATAATCAGCTGCCAGAAGAATGAAGAGGTCCTGGAAGAAGTACAGCTTCTTTAGAAACGAGGATGGCAAGACTTCATCTCACATACTCTGGACATGTTATCAGGAGGGACCTCTCCCTGGAGAAGGACATCATGTTTGGTAAAGTAGAGGGTCAGCGAAAGAGAGAAAGACACTCAATGAGACAGCCGCAGTGATGGGCTCAAGCATAACAATGATTGTGAAAATGGCACAGAACCAGGCAGTGTTTTGTTCTGTTGTACATAGAGTCACTGTGAGTTAGAACTGACTTGACTGCATCTAACAACAACATTGGATGTTGTTGTTACACGCCCTTGAGTAGATATTAACTCACAGAGACCCTGTGGTATAAACTCATTGCTATTGAATCATTTCGACCAATAGGTACCATATAGGACAGAGTAGAACCATCCCATAGGGTTTCCAATCTTTACAGAAGTAGAGCAGCTGGTGAATTCGAACTGCCGACTTTCGGTTAGCAGCCCTATGTAATATCGTTGAAGGTGAATTTATTCACTCAATTCATGTTTATTGAGTGTCTATGTGTCAGCGCTCTGCTAGGCTCTGAGGATCAATGACAAAACTCCCAACATAAAACTCCACTAATTGACATGATGGCGGTGGGTTTAGGCAAGACCTGTCTGTTTTGCTCACCATAGTTATTCCTAGTGTAGCCCTTCTCTACGTATACCTCCCATCCTATCATGACGATTATGTAATTTAAGTGTTTCCAAGTGCCAATTTTGACTCCATCTCTCTCCCTTTCCCCAGGTTCTAGCTCCACTGGGTTAGGGAACATATCTTTTCTACACATCACAGTATCCCTAGACCCTATCAGAGTGCTTGGCATGTAATAAACCCGTTGCCATCTAGTTGATTGCGACTTATAGCGACCCTGTAGGACAGACAAGAACTGCCCCATAGGGTTTCAAGGAGTCGCTGGTAGATTTGAACAGCCAACCTTTTGGTTAGCAGCAGAACGCTTAATCACTTCGCCACCAGGCCATATAACAGAAACCTGGTAAATGTGTGTTCACTGACTGGGTGTCAGGACATGCGTATTTCTTCTTCCAAAGTGAACGCCCCCGTCTGGCCTGAGAAACAAGCCACGCCCCTCGAACCTCGCTGGCCGCGCCCCCCTCTGTCCCTGGAAGGAAAGGAGCCGGGCCTTGGCCCCGCCTCCACTGGTGACGCAGAGCACGTGACAGGCGCCGGCGCGCGCTGTTTCCGGAAGTCTCTGCCGCCGGCACCGCCGTCTCTGCTGCTGCTGTCGCTTCTGCCGCCGCCGTGGCCGCCGAGTTCTGCGAGTAGAACGGTCCAGCGGACCGGGTTCCGGCCACTCTGCAGAATGGAGATAATCAGGAGTAGTGCGTGCCGCACGTGCATCTCCCCACGTGCCCTATCACCCTGCTAGGCCCAGGCCTTGGGCCAGCCTGCTTGGCGGGGCCTGGAGCTGAGGCGGCAGCTCAGGGGTTTGCCACCTTAGGCACGCGCACCCCCCGGGGCTTTGCCTCTCTCCGGTCCGCGCATTCGTCGGGGCGTGTTCCCTGCAGGCCTGTGCACCACTCGGGGCCTTGTCCTCCCCAGTCCGCGTACCCCTTGGGGTTGACCTCGCCATCACGTGCATCCCTTGGGGCTTGTCCTCCAGCCCGTGGCCTCATGAGCCCCTGGGTCCACCCCTCTCCCCTTAGGAGCCCATGGGCAGGAAGCCAGGCTCTGGTTCTAAACTTCCTCTCGGTTTCTCTGCAGATTTTAAGAGTAATCTTCACAAAGTGTACCAGGCCATAGAGGAGGCTGACTTCTTCGCCATCGATGGGGAGTTCTCAGGTATCCCTGGGTTGCAAGTTAGTGTTAGCACCTAGCATTGTATATCCACGGCTCCTCCTCCTGCTCCCCCTTCTCAGTCCTGCTGACAGGACCTAGCTCGGTTTATAGCCTTGGGCAAGTTGCATGAGTGCCAGTGTTTCCTCTTAAACTTTTTAAAAAGCATGTAAGAGATACAGTGAGTTTGTGACTTTTTGCTTTTTGAGGGTTGTTGTTAGAGATGATGGTATTGGTGCTGCTGAGAACAGTTTGACATGTACTTGGTAGAAAGCTTGGAGATGAGGATCAGCCGTTTGCAGGTGAATGAGGGTATACCTTTATGTGTTGGTGCAGGTGTTCATTGCCAGCCTTGGAAAGGGTGTGTTTGTACGTACCAACACTTAAAGTAAATTGCAAGGTTTTTTTTCCCTCGTGAATCAGAGGCTAATTTTTAAATTGTTGGAGTCACTGTGACCAGTTTGTTCTCTTGGTATAGATACCCATTTTACTACTTGATTTTACAGATTTTAAAAACTTTTCAGCTCTTTCTAAAGGAATCTTACTGGTTTAAGTATGATCCTTGGGTCCAACATGCAGTTTATAGTTGAAGTCAGTTCCCTAGGCAGCTGAGAGTTTTCACCAGAAATAATGTTCTCTTGTCCTGATGTAGATTTTATTCCAAACTGTTGACCAAGACTGGTAAACTAGCGATGATATACTTCAGGGTTGTTGATGTTTGATTATGCATTAATTCTTTGAAAAGCAACAAAACTTATTCAAATACAGAGATTGTGATTACTGGGTTTTGAAAACCCATTTTAGACACTGGAATTGCCCATTCTCAAATTGAAACGTTCACATCTCCAAATTCATTATTAGAGAGTTTAGGTTGGTGGTCAGTGAAATTAATGCTTGTCTTAATTTCCTAGTGCTACTATAACAGAAGTACCACAAGTGGGTGGCTTTAACAAAAGTTTGTTCTTTCAGCAGTTTAAGAGGCATGAAGTCTGAATTCAGGGTGTCGGCTGTAGGGGAAGGCTTTCTCTCTGTTGGCTTTGGGGGAAGGAAGGTCCTAGTTCCTTGGTTCCTTGGTGATCTTCAAGTGGTGTGATATCTGTCTTGCCCCAGCTCTGCTACTTAACCTTCTCCTTTTATATCTCAAAAGAGACTGACTCAAGACACACCCTACACTAATATTGTCTTATTAACATAACAAAGAAAACCCATTCCCAAATGGGCTTATAACCACAAGTATAACCCAAATCCACTGCCATCAAGTCAATTCTGACTAATATCAACCCCATGGGACAGAGTAGAACTGCCCCATAGGGTTTCCAAGGCTGTGAATCCTTATGGAAGTAAATTACCCCATCTTTCTCCTGTGGAGCAGCTGGTGGGTTGGAGCTGCCAGCCTTTCACTTAGCAGCCAGGCACTTAACCAATGTACCACCAGGGCTACTCAACCACGAGTATATTCCAACTCATAGAGCCCCTATAGGACAGAGTAGAACTGTTCCCTACGTTTCCAAGGAGCAACTGGTAGATTCAAACTGCTGACCTTTTGGTTAGCAGTCGAGTTCTTAACCACTGCACCACTAGGGCTCTAACCACAAGTATAGGGTTTAGGATTTATAGCACATATTTTGGGGGGACACAATTAAATCCATAACAATGCTAATTTTGACAAGAAGTTCAGGAACACTTCTAAATCATCTTAATTTCCTGAAAACATGAAATTTATAGAGGCATTGAATGGCTTACTGATATTTTCACATTGTTTTTGTGTGCCATCAAGTCAGTTCTGACTAATGATGACTCTGTAAGACAGAGTTAGCATTTATTAATAAGTTAAAACCTTTATTTCTTTTTTTAAAAATTTTTATTGTCTTTTAAGTGAAAGTTTACAAATCAAGTCAGTCTCTCATACAAAAATTTATATACACCTTGCTATATACTCTTGATTGCTCTCCCCCTAATGAGACAGCGCACTCCTTCCCTCCATTCTCTATTTTCATGTCCACTCGGCCAGCTTCTGACCTCCTCTGCCCTCTCATCTCCCCTCCAGACAGGAGATGCCAACATAGTCTCATGTGTCTCCTTGATCCAAGAAGCTCATTCTTCCCAAGTATCATTTTCTATCCCATAGTCCAGTCCAATCCCTGTCTGAAGAGTTGGCTTTGGGAATGATTCCTGTCTTGGGCTAACAGAAGGTCTGTGGACCATGACCTCCGGGGTCCTTCTAGTCTTAGTCAGACCCTTAAAAACTTTTATTTCTTAAATTTTAGGAATCAGTGATGGACCTTCAGTTACCGCGTTAACAAATGGTTTTGACACTCCAGAAGAAAGGTATCAGAAGCTCAAAAAGGCAAGGAGATATGTTAGAAAATCTTTTCTTTCCTGTGGTGATTCTCTCAGTGTTGAATTATGGAGAAATATAATCGTTAAACTTGCACATAAAGTTTTTAAAATGCAGCACTTCTTCCTAACTCCAACCGTGAAATATTTTAATGATGCCTAAAGCAACAGCAAAAATAATTGCTAGAAAACATTTTAGGGAAGGCTCCATATTTTTGGCGTTAATTCGGTTTATTGGGGAATGTGATATGGTTGTTTGAATCCTTTAGAAATAGGTGTAATACGATGCTCTGGATAATGGGTAGGTGCTTAACTGGGGAAAAAATAGTTAAGAAATGTGTATAGATTGATAATACCTCTGATATCTAATCCGTATAGTCTGTTCTAATTGAAAGTATTCTGCCAGAGTCAAGTTGGGTGATTCAGAAAGTCCACCTAATTGAAAACACTGTTGCCCATGTTGAATGTACAGCACAGTTTTGACAAATGTTTTATTTTTCTTTTCCAGCATTCCATGGACTTTTTATTGTTTCAGTTTGGCCTCTGCACTTTCAAGTACGACCACACAGAGTCAAAGTAGGTTGTTTTAACAAGCACCTGGAATTCGATTGTCATGGCATAATGTAACCCTCTAAGTCTCCTTTTATCTCTTATTTTCCCCAGGTATATAACGAAGTCTTTTAACTTTTACGTTTTCCCGAAACCCTTCAATAGATCCTCACCAGATGTCAAATTTGTTTGTCAGGTTAGTAGCATAATTGATTTTTTGTTTTATGAATTGCTGATGAGGCAGTGTAGATGTTTGAATTCGTTTAATTTAAAAATTTAAACTATTTAAAATTTGATTCTCCCAGTAACTTTATAACTCCAGGTTTTCCGCAAATCATTTAACTTCTCTGACCTTCAGTTTTAGGGCTATAAATTCATGACACCCTTGGGTCCCTCTTTACTTCAGAATGAGTTACGGAATAAGATGCAAGAGTCAGACAGATGGAAACCAGAACATGAGCTTTATTGGCAAAGCTGGAGTGGAGAGCGTGCTTCATAATGCAGTTCCATCTGGGATGGCTAGTGTCTTACCCCTCTACTGAACCTTCACATCGGGGTCTGCAGGCTTCTCCCTGCCCCATCTTTCTTGCACCTCTTTCCAGGGGTAAAGTTTTTTTTTTTTTTTTTTTTCTGGAAGAGCAGAGTGTATATGTATCCTGTCCAAAAAGAGAGAACCCAGATTAAGTGGTAACACAGTTTGGAAAGCCTGGAGGGCAGGCTTCTTAGTGATTGGGTCTTCAAATTCTTTCTGGAATAAGGCAGGTATGGGACAAAGAACTTGGTTTGGTTCTTTGACTCTGGTTTCTGAAAATAACCTGAGCAATCAAGATGCCTTTGCTTTACCAAATAGCTGGGCAACTAGGGCCTACATAGGCCCCCCACCATACACATATACCTGTTGCCATCGAATTGACTCATGTGACCCTATAAAAGACAGAGTAAAACTGCCCCATAGGGTTTTCAAAGCTGTAATCTTTATGGAAGTGGACTGCCACATCTCTTTCCCACAAAGCAGCTGGTCAGTTTGAACTACAGACCTTTAGGTTAGCAGCTGAGCATTTAACCACTGTGCCACCAGGGCTCCTTCACAGGCCCCCCACACCTGGAGAACTAACTTCAGGAAGGAAGGGGAGCCTGATGCAATTATGCATATTCACTAATTGTCTTAATCATAACTACGTGTGCAGTAAGGCCAAAGTCATGCATTTTCACTGGGGTCCCAGTGACTAGGGGACCTGGGACCTTGGAGCACTCGCTTTCTTTGGGGCCTCCTGGATCTGTGAGAACATCCATGCATGTAGAGGGAGCAGCGAGTTCCAGACTTTGCCTGATGTGGCTCTTTGCTTGTTTCCTTTCTAGTTATAATAAATGGGTAACTGTAAGTAGAGGTGACAGTCTCTGAATTCTGCGAGCTGTTATAGAGAATTAAAGAACTCAGAGGTAGTTAGCCAGCAGGGCTGGCAATACAGAGTCAATTTGTGTAGACCCAGCTCTGGGTGGCTGGGTAATAGAGAAAGGATAGGGTCTTTCTAGCTTGTGACCTAGTCACAGAGGACAAGAGAGAGAGACACCAGTACCACCATCTGAGGTGCAGGGAGTTGTGTAGACTCCTGAGCATACGGTGCTACCCGATGACCTGGCCTCGGGTGGCCAGGGGTGTTTCTACCGGGCTCAGGATAGTGGGGATGAGGTCTGATCTAACTCTGGGTGGTTAGGGTCGGTGAGAAGAATTACCACGAAGAGGCTGGTGACTGGTATGGAGATATGGAAAGGCAAAGTCTGGATCTGTTTCTAGCTGGTGATTAGATTCATGCTGATCCTTGCCACATGGTTAGTGATAAAGGTGGGGTTTGCCCACCTTGCCCCTTCTCTTACAGGGAAGTTGGTAGGGCAGTCCTACCAGCAGGGTGTAAACAAACAGTTGAAATTTAATTGTGTGCCTGGAGCTAAAGAAAAGATGAAAGGAATTAGGGTCTAGCAGCCAGTTTTCTTAAAGAGCAAATTGTAGTGGGTATTTCCTTTATCCTACGGTCAGTAACCAGCTATTTACCGGTCATCTTGGTACACTGAGTCAGAATCGACTTTGCAGCAGTGGGTTTGGTTTTTTTTTTTTCTCATCAAGAGATACTTTATGAAACAGTATTTATAGGCTCTCACTGAGAGAAAAGTAGGCCCCGTTTGGAAGTTTTTATGGATATGGTTTCCTGGTAGTACCAGGAGGAGAGAATTACTTAAAGAAGTGGGTTCATGACTTTGGCCGTGGATTCATGGGTTAATCAAAAGGAAACATTGACAGTGAGACATCTTAGGAACGATGCTCTGTTCTAAAAGACGAACAAGGGTATGATTATTTTGGGATAGGTAAACACATCGCAAGAACTCTACCCATTATAGAAAGCCATGTTGTGGCTATGCCTGGAACAATGAACTTCTAGTTACCAGCTACCCCTTAAAAAAAAAAAAGTTAAAATTGACTTGAAGACAGGCCAGAGGCTAAATGTCTGAAATGACAAAGGGACAAGGGAACTGTGGTTTAAGGCAGAGTGAAAATTCTGGGATTCTCTAGTCCAGGAAAAACAAAGGCAGAGAAAAGGCTTAGACTCAGTATGTAAACACACCTATTGTATAAGATCAGGTAAATGTGTCTTTGGGTTCTTCCTTTTGTCCCCCATTTAAAGTGGTTTTTTTGTTAAAATGCTATGACCGCAGCAGAGTAACTTCTTAAAAGGGAATTGAGTTCTAGAGTCAGCGGGCACGTGTCTAGTCAAAATGGGTCTTGAAAAGCTCATAACCTTAAAGCACATAGGGTTTGTGGGTAAAACACCCTGATATGTTCTTTGGTAAAGAGGTACCTGACACACAGTGAGATGCCACACATTAGGCAGAATGTGGAGGGATGGGCTGACAACCACATACACACTTGGGAAATGTCCTCGTCGAGTGGGATAGCAGGCAGGATGGCATCCGGCTACATCATTTTCTCCTCTTTTTCCTCCTACTATTTCATTTTCTGACTGAAGATCTATAATTGAATTAATGGGTTTTTGTTTAATGCCCATATGAAGGAGCCCCAGTGGTGCAGTGGTTTAATGCTTGGCTGCTCACCTAAAGGTCAGCGGTTCAAACCCACCGGTGGCTTCGCAGGAGAAAAGACCTAGCGATCTCCTGCAAAGATCACAGACATTGAAAACCCTATGGAGCACGGTTCTACTCTGACACACATGGGGTCGCCATGAATCGTAATTGACTTGACAGTGACTGGTTAATGCATATATAGTTGTGAAAAATCCAAGCATTACTGCTGTGTCGGTTGCCATTGAATTGCTTCTGACTTATGTGCCCTGATGTGTTAGAGTAGAACTGTGCTTTATAGGGTTTTCAGTGACTGATTTTTCAAAAGTAATTTTTTTTTCTTTGGAGGTGCCTGTGGGTGGACTTGAACCTCCAACCTTTCCATTAACAGCCGAGTGTGTTAACTGCTTGCATCACCTAGGAACTCCCATTACTGCTATCTATAGGGTAAAAAATGGGTTTTTTATAGGGTAAAAAATGAGTTTTCTTTCTTAAACCCTTTTCCCCATTCCACTTCCCTCCCTATTTCCCACCTTTTGTCTAGCCTTTATATTTAAATATACATTTATATGTGTATACAAATATATGTAATTTTAGCTTTTTCTTTAACATAAATAGAATTCTAATATTCATATTTTGTATAACGCATTTTCCACTCAATGGAATGTCCTCTTATTTTCATTGTAAGGATAAGTGTAATTTATTTAATCAGTCCCTTATTGGAATCTAGAGGATTTTCAGTGTTTCCTTATTATGAACAATGCTACAGCCCACATCCGTGTACGGTGTATCTTTTTGTACATGTAGGAGTATTTCTGTAGGGTAGATTTCCTAGAAGTGGAATTGCTGAGTCAGAGGACATGTGCATCTAAAATTTTGATAGATGCTTCAAATTGCCCTCCCAAATAGCTGTGCTTATCTCTTGAATCTTGAAAATAGCACATTTAGGACAAATCAGAGGTAGCAAATAGTAAACCATAGATTTTGTGGGTCCAAAATGCGTTTTGAGTGGAAAATATATACAGCCTCAAAATGCGAGAAGATGTAACTAGTGTCACTGAATTATACATGTGAAAAATGTTGAATTGGCAAATATTGGGTTATACATACTTTTTACAACAGTAAAAAAACGATCACACAGTAGTAATCTTCAACTGGACCCCTGGCGGCGCAGTAGCTAAGAGCTTGTCTGCTAATCATAAAGGTCGGCAGTTCAAATCACCAGCTGCTCCTTGGAAACCCTATAGGGCAGTCCTCCTCTGTCCGATAGGGTCACTCTGGGTCGGAATTGACTTGACAGCAATGGATTTATGGAATCTTTGACTATCAAAAAAAAGGAATAAATGAATCTTTTTGTGTGTTTGTGGCAAAATGCACATAAAAATTACCATGTTCATAAGTACAGTTCAGTGTCACTAAGTACATTCATGATGTTGTGCCACCATCGTTTCCCGGAACTTTTTAACCACCCCATATGGAAACTCCAATTAAAGAGTCACTCACCATTTCCCCCTTCGCCCAGCCCCTAACCGTCACCAGCCTACTTTCTGTCTCTATGGATGTGCTTATTTGGACATTTCATATAAATGAAACCGTACAGTGTTTGGGGCTTTTCGTGTCTGGCTTCTTTTTACCGATCATGATATTTCAGGGTTCATCCATGTTGTAGCAGGTATCAGTACTTTGTTCTTTTTCATGGCTGAACAATATCCCATTGTGTGTTATACCACATTTTGTTTGCCCGTTCATCCATTGGTGGACATGTGGATTGTTTCCACATTTTGGCTGTTGTGAATAGTGTTGCCATGAACATTCATAACAAGTTTTTGAACACCTGTTCTCGATTCTTTTGGGTATATACTTAGGAGTGGAATTGCTGAGTCATATAGCTGAATCTTTGACTACAGATTTTTAATTGGGTAAAGGGAATTAGGATGTTTTGGAGTCTAGTGACAGGAGCGCAAAAATGCCTTTCCATAGTCCATCCTTCGGTGTCTCTGTTAGAGATGGAATATTGAGACAGGCAGAATTATGAGAACACTCAGGTATGGCAGACAGAAAGAGGGTAGGTAGTCAGAGGACGTTTAATCTTAGATCAGAACAAAAAAGAAACAAGTGGGGTAGAAGCTTTCTTGTTTTAAGCCGTAGAAAACCTGGACGTGATGAACACAGGCAGATGACCCTGTAAGCAAGGTAAGCACATGCTTACTTTGATGTGGTGAAACCTATGTCAAATGGGTCACTACACATTAGTAAGTAAGCACAAGTAAGCCTGTGCTTACCTTGCTTAGTGGGTCATCCCCCCGTCAGAGATTGTAAATTTGAAAAGAGGCTTTGTTTCTGTCAGAAGGTGCTGTGGGGTTGGGAGGGACAGAGGTACTAGCCATACCTAGAAGCAGAAGCTTTGATGTGGTGAAAAATATGTGAAGTTGCTCACTACAGATGATCTGGTAAGCAAGATAAGCATCGTGCTTACTTTGCCTATTGGATAATTTGCCTCTCATGTTGAAAAGTGATTTGTATATACCCAAGTTTGTGTCTGTGTGGGTAGGATTGTCATTTTATATTCCACCATGTTTTTTAAAGGGTGTGTTGGCTAATAAAGATACGATATTTACATTTTATTACAAGATTAAAAAAATAAATAGGAGAAAAAAGATGAGGGTATGATTAGTCTGATAAGATTGTTGTTGTTAGGTGCCATTGAGTAGATTTTGACTCATAGTGACCTCATGGGACAGAGTAGAACTGTTCCACAGGGTTTTCTAGGCTGTAATCCTTAAGGAAGCAGACTGCTGGGTCTTTATCCCACGGAGCCGTTGGGTTGGGTTCGGACCACCAACCTTTTGGTTAGCAGCTGAGCACTTGTTTGTTGTACCACCAGGGCTCCTTATGGTACAGAATTTGTGCCAGAGAAAGTCTGGACTATTTTATCTCTGAGCTTGTTGTTGTTAGGTGCCGTCGAGTTGGTTCCAATTCATAGTGACCCTGTGCACAACAGAATGAAACACTAACCGGTCCTGAGCTATCCTTATAGTCGTTGTTGTGCTTGAGCTTTGTTACAGCCACTGTGTCAGTGCACCTCGTTGAGGGTCTTCCTCTTTTCTGCTGACCCTGTACTCTGCCAAGCATGATGTCGTTCTCCAGGGACTGATCCCTCCTGGCAACGTGTCCAAAGTATATAAGACGTAGTCTCGCCATCCTTGCTTCTAAGGAGCATCCTGGCTTTACTTCTTCCAAGACAGATTTGTTCATTTTTTGGCAGTCCGTGGTATATTCAATATTCTTCACCAGCACCACAATTCAAAGGTGTCAGTTCTTCTTTGATCTTCCTTATTCATTGTCCAGCTTTCACATGCATATGATGTGACTGAAAATACCATGGCTTGAGTCAGGCGCACCTTAGTCTTCAAGGTGACATCTTTCCTTTTCAACACTTTAAAGAGGTCCTTTGCAGCAGATTTACCCAAGGCAATGTGTCTTTTGATTTCTTAACTGCTGCTTCCATGGCTGTTGATTGTGGATCCAAGTAAAATGAAATCCTTGACAACTTCAATCTTTTTTCTGTTTACCGTGATGTTGCTCATTCGTCCAGTTGTGAGGATTTTTGTTTTCTTTTTGTTGAGGTGTAATCCATACTGAAAGCTGTGGTCTTTGATCTTCATTAGTAAGTGCTTCAAGTCCTCTTCACTTTTAGCGAGCAAGGTTGTGTCATCTGCGTAATGCAGGTTGTTCATGAGTCTTCCTCCAATCCTGATGCCCCATTCTTCTTCATATAGTCCAGCTTCTTGGATTATTTGCCCAGCACACAGATCGAATAGGTATGGTGAAAGGATACAACCCTGACGCACACCTTTCCTGACTTTAAACCGATCAGTATCCCCTTGTTCTATCCGAACAACTGCCTCTTGATCTATGTAAAGGTTCCTCATGAGCACAATTAAGTTTTCTGGAATTCTCATTCTTCACAGTGTTATCCATAATTTGTTATGATCCACACAGTTGAATGCCTTTGCAGTCAGTAAAACAGAGGTAAACATCCTTCTGGTATTCTCTGCTTTCAGCCAGGATCCAACTGACATCAGCAGTGATATCCGTGGTTCCACGTCCTCCTCTGAAACCAGCCTGAATTTCCGGCAGTTCCCTATCAATATATTGCTGCCACCGTTTTTGAATGATCTTCAGCAAAATTTTGCTTGTGTGTGATATTAATGATATTGTTCTATAATTCCCACATTTGGTTGGATCAGCTTTCTTGGGAATAGGCATAAATTTGGATCTCTTCCAGTCACTTGGCCAGGAAGCTCTCTTCCATATTTCTGGGCATAGACGAGTGAGCACCTCCAGCGCTGCCTCTGTTTGTTGAAACATCTCAATTGATATTCCATCAATTTCTGGAGCCTTGTTTTTCGCCAATGCCTTCAGAGCAGCTTGGACTTCTTTCAGCACCTTCAGTTCCTGATCATATGCCACCTCTTGAAATGGCTGAACATCGACTAATTCTTTTTGGTATAATGACTGTGTGTATTCCTTTCATCTTCTTTTGATGCTTCCTGCGTCGTTTAATATTTTCCACATAGAATCCTTCACTGTTGTAACTTGAGGCTTGAATTTTTTCTTCAGTTCTTTCAGCTTGAGAAATGCCAAGCGTGTTCTTCTCTTTTGGTTTTCCATCTCCAGCTCTTTGCACATGTCATTATAATACTTTACTTTGTTTTCTCGAGCCGTCCTTTGAAATCTTCTGTTCAACTCTTTTACTTCATCAATTCTTCTTTTGCTTTAGCTGCTCGATGTTTGAGAGCAAGTTTCAGAGTCTTCTCTGACATCCATCTTGGTCTTTTCTTTCTTTCCTGTCTTTTCAATGACCTCTTGCTTTCTTCATGTTTGATATCCTTGATGTCATTCCACAACTCGTCTGGTCTTCGGTCACTAGTGTTCAGTGCATCAAATGTGTTCTTCAAATGGTCTCTAAATTCAGGTGGGATATACTCAAGGTCATATTTTGGCTGTCATGGACTTGCTCTGATTTTCTTCAGTTTCTGCTTGAACTTGCATATGAGCAATTGATGGTCTGTTCCACAGTCGGCCCCTGGCCTTTTTCTGACTTATGGTATTAAGCTTTTCCATCATCTCTTTCCACAGATGTAGTCAATTTGATTTCTGTGTGTTCCATCTGGCAAGGTCCATGTGTATAGTCGCTGTTTATGTTGGTGAAAGAAGATATTTGCAATGACGAAGCTGTTGGTCTTGCAGAATTCTATCATTCAATCTCTGGCATTGTTTCTGTCACCAAGGCCGTATTTTCCAACTACTGATCCTTCTTCTTTGTTCCCAACTTTGGCATTCCAAATGCCAGTAATTATCAATGTATCTTGATCGCATGTTCGATCAATTTCAGATGGCAGCAGCTGATAAAAATCTTCTATTTCTTCATCTTTGGCCCTAGTGGTTGATGCGTAAATCTGAATAATAGTCGCATTAACTGATCTTCCTTGTAGGCATATGGATATTATCTTATCACTGACAGTGTTGTACTTCAGGGTAGATCTTGAAATGTTCTTTTTGACGATGAATGCAACACCATTCCTCTTCGAGTTGTCATTCCCAGCATAGTAGACTATATGATTGTCCAATTCAAAATGGCCAGTGCCAGTCCATTTCAGCTCACTAATGCCTAGGATATTGATATTTATGCGTTCTATTTCATTTTTGATGATTTCCAATTTTCCTAGATTCATTATTAATAGGTTCCGATCATTCATAGATGTTTGCAGCTGTTTCTTCTCATTTTGATTTGTGCCCAAAAGCTTTACTCCATCCACGTCATTAAGGTCAACTCTACTTTGAGGAGGCAGCTCTTTCCCAGTCATCTTTTGAGTGCCTTCCAACGTGGGGGGCTCACCTTCCGGCACTATATCAGACAGTGTTCCACTGCTATTCATAAGGTTTTCACTGGGTAATGCTTTTCAGAAGTAGACTACCGGGTCCTTCTTCCTAGTCTGTCTTAGTCTGGAAGCTGAGCTGAAACCTGTCCTCCATGGGTGACCCTGCTGGTATCTGAATACTGGTGGCATAGCTTCCAGCATCACAGCAACACGCAGGCCCCCACAGTACGACAAACTGACAGACACGTGGGGGTTGAGTTTCTTAGCATCTAAGAAAAGGGGGAAACACAATTAGGTCTGTGGTTCATAGAACCAAAACAAACCAGGATTCAGGAGAAGTACAGCTTTTCCCAGAACAGAGGTCTCAGAACATTTACCCTTAAACTATCATGAAAAATTAAGTACAAAACCTCATCTTCCAGGACTTGTCTAAGTGAGTACAGTGATGGATTGAATTGGACTGTTAGGTACAGCGTCCCTCGTGTAAACTGATGGTATAACGTCAAAGTGCGGTTCTGGAAAGGTGGTTCCGTGAAGGACAAAATGAAAATGATTCAGGTGTATAACCCTTTGATATTCTGACTTATCCCAGGTATAAAATTAGGATAACTACAGTAATGTTAAGGAGCCTTGGTGGTGCAGGGGTTAAGCTCTCAGCTGCTAACTGAGAGGTCAGTGGTTTGAGCCCTCGAGCTGCTCCTCAGGAGAAAGATGCAGCAGTCTGCTTCCGTAAATATTACAGTCTTGTAAACCCTAAGGGGCAGTTCTACTCTGTCCTGTAGGGTCACTGTGAGTCAGGATCGTCTCATCAGCAACAAGCTTACAGTGATGTTTCCTAATCTTTGGTCATTTGGAGTGAGAACTCTGTGATATTTGCTGTAGTGCTGTACCACCTCTAGTATTGTTTACTTAATATTTTTATTTAAATCTACTGACATATTTTGGCTCAACCGAAGCTGTTCGTGAATTTGTAGGTTTGAAATGTGTTTGCGTAGTAGGACTTATTACTGGGAACTTTTCTCTGTTTTAATCTTGAACATATAAAACCCAAGCCTATTGCTGCCAAGTCGATTCTGACTCATAGCAACCTTATGGGACAGAGTAGAACTGCCCCACAGGGTATCTAAGGCTGTGATCTTTATGGAAGCCGAAAGGTACATCTTTTTCCTGTAGAGTGGCTGGTGGGTTTGAACGGCTGACATTTCAGTCAGCAGCCAAATACTTTGATCACTGTGCCACCAGGGCTCCCTCTTGAACATAATAGAATGTCCAATTAAAACTTTGGGTTTTCAAAATGTAGTTTGAGGTAGATGTTGATGTCTTAAAACCTGCACTTGTGAGTTACCTTAAGCTCAAACCCAGAATGAGATAATACAAATGATTTTTTTTTTCTGTTGATAGTCTCCTAGTCAGTACAGGAAGGAGCCGTGCTGGCGTAGTGAGTGGCTAAGCACTCTCAACTGCGAACCAAAAGGTTGATGGTTAGAACCAGCCAGTTGCTGTGGTGGAGAAAGATGTGGTAGTCTGCTTCCGTAAAGGTTATAGCCTTGGAAACCCCATGGGGCAGTTCTCCTGTGTCCCATAGGGTCGCCATGAGTCAGGATCAACTTGATAGCAATGGATACTAGCAGTAGTAGTCTGTACAGTAATCAGGAGTTTTTTCTGCCTATTGGGGGAATGCCTGTTCACCTGGTGGATTTTTCTTAAATATTGTGAAACAAAGGATATTTGTTGTAGAAGCCATAAAGGAGAAGAGCCCAGATATTTTAAGTGAATTAATGGGTTCTTTGGCATCCTTGAAGTAGAAATCCATTGTTACCTGACCCATGGCATGCTGCTTCCTTGCCTGCTTTTCATTATTTACTTGCCCCGGTGACTTCTCTGCTTCTGTTTATGTATCTGCTACTGATGTCACTAAAAAGGTACATTCTGTTTCCTCTTGTTTCAGAGCTCAAGCATTGACTTCCTTGCAAGCCAAGGATTTGATTTCAATAAGGTTTTTCGCAATGGTAAGATTACGTGTTGAGAATATACACAGCAAAACATAAACCAGTTCAGCAGTTTCTGCATGTACTGTTCAGTGACATAGATTACATTCTTCAGGTTGTGCAACCGTTTCCACCTCTTTTTCTGAGCTGTTCCTTCCCCGTTAACATAAATTCACTGCCCCCTAGGCTTCTTGTGGAATCTTTCGAGTTGCTGTTGTCACTCTGAGCCCATATACAGGCACATCTCATTTTATTGCACTTCACAGATGCTGTGTTTTTTACCGGTTGAAGGTTTGTGGCAGCCCTGCATCAGGCAAGTCTGTCAGCACCATTTTTTCCAATAGCACGTGCTTGCTTTGTGTCTCTGAGTCGCATTTTGGTAATTCTCGCGATATTTCAAACTTCTTCAGTATTATATGTGTTAGGGTGATCTTTGATGTTATTGTCGTAGTTGTTTTGGAGTGCCATGAAGTGTGCCCATATAAGATGGAGAACTTAACTGGTAAGTGTTGTATGTGTTGTGACTGCCGCACCGTACAGCTGTTCCTGTGTCTGCGTCCCTCTCCTTGGGTCTCTCTATTCCCTGAGACACAACAATATTGAGATAAGGCCAGTTAATAACCCTACAGGTATTCAAGTGAAAGGAAGAGTTGTTCTCACTAAATCAAAAGCTAGTAATGATTAAGCTTAGTGAGGAAGGCATGTCGAAAGCTAAATTGAAAGCTAGGCCTCTTGCACCAAACATTTATCCAAGTTGTGAATGCAAACAAAAAGTTCTTGAAGGAAATTAAAAGTGCTACTCCTGCAAACACACGAATGATAAGAAAGTAAAACAGCCTTATTGCTGATATGGAGAAAGTTTTATTGGTCTGAATAGGTGATCAGACCAGCCATAACATTCTCTTAAGCCAAAACCTAATCCAGAGCAAGGCCTTAACTCTCTTCAGTTCTGTGAAGGCTGAGAGAGGTGAGGAAGCTGCAGAAGAAAAGTTTGAAACTAGCAGAGATTGGTTCATGAGGTTTAAGAAAAGAAGCCGTCTCCATAACATAAAGTGCAAGGTGAAGCAGTAAGCACTGCTGGAGAGACTGCAGCAGGTTATCCAGAGGATCTAGTGGAGATAACTGATGAAGGCGGCTACGCTAAATGATAGATCTTCACTGTAGACGAAACAGCCTTATATTGGGAAAAGATGCCACCTAGGACATTCCAGCTAGAGAGGAGAAGTCAGTGCCTGGCTTCAAAGCTTCAAAGAATATGCTAACTCTTGGTAGGGGCTAATGCAGCTGGTGACTGTAAGTTGAAGCCAGTGCTCATTTACCATTCTGAAAATCCTAGAGCCCTTAAGGATTATGCTAAATCTATTCTGCCTGTGCTCTATAAATGGGACAGCAAAGCATGGATGACAGCACATCTGTTTACAACATGGCTTACTGAATATTTAAGCCCACTGTTGAGATCTACTGCTCAGAAAAAAAGATTCATTTCAAACTATTACTGCTCATTGACAGTGCATCTGGTCACCCAAGGGCTCTGATGAAGATGTACAAGGAGATTAATGTTTTCATGCCTGCAAACGCAACATCCATTCTGCAGTCCATTGATATAGGAGTAATTTCGACTTTCAAGTCTTATTATTTAAGAAATACATTTTGTAAGGCTTTAGCTGCTGTAGATGGTGATTCCTGTGATGAATTTAGGCAAAGTAAATTGAAAACCTTCTGGAAAGAATTCACCGTTCTAGATGCCAGTAAGAACATTGGTGATTCATGAGAGGAGATCAAAATATCAACATTAACAGGAGTTTGGAAGAAGTTGATTCCAACCTTCATGGATGACTCTGAGGGGTTCAAGACTTCAGTGGAGGAAGTAGCTGCAGATGTGGAAATAGCAAGAGAACTAGACTTAGAAGGGAGCCTGAAGATGCGAGTGGATTGCAGCAATCTCGTGATAAAACTTTAATGGATAAGGAGTTGCTTCTTATGAGTGAGCAAAGAAAGTGTTTTCTTCAGATGGAATCTACTCCTGGTGAAGATGCTGTGAACGTTGTTGAAATGACAAGAAAAGATTGAGAATATTATGTAAACTTAGTTGATAAAGCAGTGGCAGGGTTTGAGAGGATTGACTCCAGTTTTGAAAGAAGTTCTACTGTGGGTAAGATGCTATCACACAGCATCGCATACTACAGAGATATCTTTCATGAAAGGAAGAGTCAGTTGATGTGGCAAATGTCATTGTTGTCTTAAGAAATTGCCACAGCCTCCCCAGCCTTCAGCAACCCTGATCAGTTAGCATCCATCAGCATCGAGGCATGACCTTCCACCAGCAAAGGGATGATGATTCACTGAAAGCTCAGATGATGGTTAGCATTTTTGAACAATAAAGTATTTTTTAATTAAGGTATAGACATTGCTTTTTTTCGACATAATGCTATTACACATGATGTTATTGCACTTCATCGCGACATTTGCTTTATTCTGGCGGCCTGGAACCGAACCCACAGTATCTCCGAGGTATGCCTGTAGATAGTTCTTAAAAGAGCGTAATGCCCAAGGCAGACATTTTTTACTAGTTAAACTAAACTATTGTTTGGTTTTGAGAAGACTTCAGGGGATATTTTTGGTTTAAAGATTATCTCAGAGCAATAGTTTCAGGGGTTCATCCAGCTTCTGTGGCTTTAGAAAGTCTGGAGTCCATGAGAATTTGAAATTCTTTTTTTTTTTTTTTTTATTGTTGTTGAGACTATACACAGCAAAACATACACCAATTCAACAGTTTGTACACGTACGTTTCAGAGACACCGATGACATTCTTTGAGATGTGCAAACATTCTCACTCTCCTTTTCTGAGTTGTCCCTCCCCACTAAGATACACGCACTACCCCCCAAGGGTCCTGTTTAACCTTTCGAGTTGCTGTTGTCACTTGGATCGCATATGGATCGTTCTTTAAAAAGCCTAATGCTAAAGGCAGACATTCTTTACTAGTTAAGCTAAACTATTGCTGGGTTTTAAGAAGACTTCAGGGGATATTTGAGAATTTGAAATTCTTAAACAGTTACTTCTGTTAACGTGTTCTTCTTAAAATTATGTTTAGGAATTCCATATTTAAATCAGGAAGAAGAAAGGCAGTTAAGAGAGCAGTATGATGAAAAACGTTTGCAGTCCAATGGTGCAGGAGCTCTGTCGTACGTGTCTCCTAACACTTCAAAATGTCCTGTGATGGTTCCTGAGGAGCAGAAGAAGTTTATTGACCAAGTGGTGTAAGTTCCTAAACTGAAAGCAAATGTGCTTTGAGTAACATGGCAGGACTGAAATCCACATCCCAAACTTGTCCCATACACACACGGTATATATAGAAGTGCGATGTTGTGGGTGGCAGGATTTAACTGTGGCATATCTGAGTCTCAGTCACATCGGGCACGTTGTAAAGAGAGTTCTGTGTATCACAGTTGACTTGCTACATGTTAGTAGGCGAGAGACCGTCATCGAGTGGGCAGACCCTCTACACAGACCAGGGACCTGAAAGCTACTTTCCAGCGTCCCTGAAGGCAGAGGAATGAAACAGGCCCATCTGGACTGCAACACGTCCAAGTTTTTTTTTTCTCTCGTAGTAACGTTTCTGACAAGCAAACGTGCCGTTGGAGTTTCTAGTCTTGCTTAGTTATCAGTATTAATGCGTTACTAGAAAAGTTACATTTTCAGGTAAGGTCAAATATAAAAACCTGAAAAACCAAACCAGCCTTGCTACTCACACACACATATGCACGCACGCACACACACAGAAACCACTTTGGTTGATGAACATGTGAGAAGTTGTCACTAATTTGTGAACAAAAACAATGACCAGAAAAATGTATGCTAAAGTTAAGTTTTTTTCTTTAAGCTTTATTGGGTTACAACACACTCTGGTAAAATCATACTGTTGTATGCTCTTATATTTAGACTGCTTTTGAGAGTGATTGTTCCGTTGGTTGATGACTTCTTTTCATAAAAGCCCTGATGGTCGTGGTCTTTTTCTAATTCCCCAGAGAGAAAATAGAAGATTTGTTGCAAAGTGATGAAAACAAGAACTTGGATTTAGAGCCGTGTACCGGGTTAGTTGCCATGAACGTTTTAACATTTTTTTTTTTTTTGAAAGATAGATGATACTGCATTTGGTCCTTTAAAAACACTTGATAAATAGTCTTTTTATTATAGGTACCTTCCGGAGATTTAAGCACTAACGTTAGTATGAACACAGTGGGGATTGAGACACAGAATGAATGCTTTGTCCTCTACCCAGAGGAGAGGGAACGGTTGTGCAATTTCACCTCTAGGTTGTGCTGAAGAGACTAATTATTTCAGCCTCAAAATCCAAACCAAACCCATTGCCGTCAAGTTGATTCTGGCTCATAGCAACCCTGTAGGACAGAATAGAACTGGCTCATAGTGTTTCCTAGGCTGTAATCTTTACGGAAGCAGGCTGCCACCTCTTTCTCCCTCAGAGTGGCTGGTGGGTTCGAACTGCCAACCTTTTCGTTAGCAGCCACATGCTTAACCACTGTGCCACCAAGGCTCCTTATTTTAGCCTCGAGGAGTTGCTTGGTACGTGAAAGCCTGAAGAGAAGAATTCACTGTCATACTATTTCTATCCTTTTAATTTCTTTCTGCAGTAAAAAATACCAGTGTCTGAGTCAATAACTAGAACATCTTCCTTTGCTTTTGCTTTGTGACGACCCTCACAGAAGTATTTTAATTCTTCTGTGTACCTTATACTTTCTTTATACAGTCATAAACCAAAAACCAAACCTAATGCTGCAAAGTCAATTCTGACTCATAGTGACCCTACAAGACAGAGTAGAACGGCCCCATAGGGTTTCCAGGGAGCAGCTGGGGGATTCGAACTGCTGACCTGTTGGTTAGAAGCCGAGCTCTTAACCACTGTACAGCCAGGACTCCTTATACAGTCATTAAAAAAAAAAAAAAATTTTTTTTTTTGTATGCAGTCATAGGAAGTAATATTTTGATTAGATAAGAACTTGTACCTCTTCTATAAAAACAATATCATATTAAAGAAAATCTAGATAACAAATTATAAGGAATACTCCCACCTCAGGCATTCTACCTATTTTAATGTTGCATGTTACCAGTCAGTTCTAATTAAGTATCTTTAAAATTAATTATCTTTCCCAGCCAGTGTTTGGTCAGCTAAGATTTTCTTAAAATGAGCCAAATCCAGTGTTTTCTTTTGTTTTTCTAGGTTCCAAAGAAAACTGATTTATCAGACTCTGAGCTGGAAGTAAGTGTTTCTTTTATTTGTGAGAGCTCTGTAAGGTTCCCAGGATGTCAAAACAAAATGTAATCTCTTGGCTCTCATTTCCCTTTTGAAATTTTGGTGTTCATGGTGACTTTGGCCCTACCAAGTTCTTGTGCAATGCTTCATTTTGTTATTTTCCCCTTCTTTCTTAGGTTGAATAACCACTGAATTTATTTTATTATTATTATTTTTTTAAATAGTATTTTATTGTGTTTTCAGTGAAAGTTTACAGAGCAAATTAGGTTTCCATTTGACAATTTCTTTACAAATTTGTTCAGTGACATTAGTTGTATTTTTCACAATGTGTCATCATTGTCTTTAATTGCGTTCTGGTTCCATATCCAGTGTTATAGTTTCCCTGGCCCCTTATCTTATCATCTTGTTATTACTTCTTAATAGATGCTTTAAGGACTTTTTTTTTTAATTGTACTTTAGATGAAGGTTTACAGAACACACTAGCTTCTCATTAAACAGTATACATGTTATTTTTTGACACTGGTTAACAACCCCACAACATGTCAACACGCTCCCTTCTCGACCTTAGGTTCCCCGTTACCAGCTTTCTTGTTCTCTCCTGCCTTCTAGCCCTTGCCCCTGAGCTGGTGTGCCCCTTCATTCTCGTTTGTTTTAAGGCCTTTTAAAATCCCTTTTAATTATCATTTTGGCCTCATCCATTAAGCTCTGGATTTGTCATTCTTTTGGCCTTTGAAGGCATACTATAAAGATTTGGTTTTTGACCTAGGAAATGCCCATATGAATGCTCTTTCTAAGGTAGGAGTTCTAAACCCGAGGTTAGGCCATGGATGGTTTTCAGGAGATCTCTGAATCCTCTGAAAGAATGAGCAAAATTTTTGAGTATATTTTTCTAGGGATGTTCCCATTGTATTTTCAGGTGGATCTCTGACCCTAAAATCAGCATTAGACAGGTGGAAATTTGCATTTGTCTTTGCTTGAGGTTCTTGTTTTTCCATTACAATTTACTAGTGACATGGATGCTGGGAATTTGAACAAAACGGGGAAGGGCTGTTGTCTAGTTTGCCCAGGTGCCCTTTTGTAGTTTACTCCGTGTGGGTTCTAGATCTCCCTCCTTCTTGGCTGCTGCAAACTACCATGCTAAACTCAAGCTGAGTCACCCATCCCAAACCTCCACTGTGTATGCTGCCTACCATCTAACCAGATATTTAGAATTTCAGTTAGGAAGATAGGTATTGTTGTTATACCTGGAAGCATGATATGACTGTGTGGTGATGACTTGACTGTGCTATGAGAAAATTGCCTAATTCCTAAAAAAAAAAAAAAAAATGAGTTTGAAATAAGATACATTTCATGTGTTTAAGAGCAGGGGTTGGGAAACATTTAGCTCCTGAAATTACTATTTTGGGATAGATTTACTATAAAGTGTTCATTGTAATATTCATTCCCTATTTAATAAACTTAATTAGTTGAATTATAGCTGTATAGTTGCTTTCAAAATACTTTGGGTTTTATTATAGCTCCCAGTGACCTATCTGCTTATTTCATGTATTCTTTAGGTATCCCAAAGGCATTCACATTGAGACTTTGGAAACTGAAAAGGTAACTCCAAGAATTATCCAGGGCTAACATTAAACACTTGCAATGATGCGTTGATATGTTGAAAGGCAGAATTTAAACCTTGACTTTGCTACCTGTGAGTTGGGTGACCTTGGCTAAGTCAAAGTCACTGAACCTCTCTAAGGCTCATTTTCCTCATTTGGAGATTGAGGGGTGATAGTGAATGATCTCTCCCTATTTCATAGCTTTTTCACGGCCATCAGTGGGTAAACGCAAGTGAACATGCTTTGTAAACTTGAAAGCATACAAATGCTAGTTCATGTTCTGACTCTGGCAGAAAGCTGTAATGTATGTATGAACAAAAGGGCTTAATGTCATGTAAATAAAATTATAGAAACTGTAACATAAACATAAGCATAATTATCAAGTGCACAGGTAGAATTGTGATGAATGGTGAGTGGGCAGATGGTGGGTTCTTTTGCAGACTTTTAGAACTTAGTTGCTGCTTTTAAGTCAGGTATAAAATTAAATAACAGATTAAATAAATTAAAAAACACTTGTGCTTTTTTGAAGATAAATTTCAAACTTTGATATAGAGTTTTGTGGTGTGTTTAATTGATACAAAATGCAGTATATGAAAAAGTGAACATTAGTTTTCTGGCAAGTTATCAGAAAATCCAGGAAAAAATATTAATAAAATATGATTTAGGAATTTAGTTTAAAATGACTTGTATAGAAATTCATGTTCAAATACAACATGTGACTTCTTAGTTCATCATAGAAAGTGTCTTATTCTCACAGTCTGTTGATACTTTTAACTGATGTCTGTTGGGCTGAGTTAATAAACCATGGGAAAATGTCATGAGAACGCAGAGGCAAAGTTTTGGTGTGTGATGTTATCAACTCAGCTTTTGGTGTCATTTCAAAATACTTTGAGCTGTGTTTGGCCTGTGAAAGACCATGCAAGGATAAAATAACTGCTAATGGTAGCAGAATTCTGAATTCTTTTGGATCAAGTTGCTTCCAGAAAATGCCATATCTGCTTTATGCCTTTCAGAAAGAGCGGTACATAGTTATCAGCAAAGTAGATGAAGAAGAACGCAAAAGAAGAGAGCAGCAGAAACACGCTAAAGAGCTGGTAATTGGGTTATGTTGATTTCCTTGGGCAAGAAATGACAGCATAGATACTCCTTTCTGTGTGTTTGTTTCAAATCTAGATCACATGTTGGTTTCAGTCGAATGAATGGTTTTCTGCCATCGGAGAATTGAATTGATTGAAAAGCGTAGAATAATATGAGGATCAGTTAAGGCTAAACATTAAGACATAGCCAAGAAAGTGAGTCTTACGTCATGGTTGGCCAGTCTTCATTTATATGATGCAGTCTTGAAGAAAATATCCTTGATTGTTATTCAGTTGTGTGTCACTGAGTTTCATTGCCCATTAACTAATATTGCCATGTCTAACTTCAGCTGTGGAGCCCTGGTAGCTCAGTGGTTAAGAGCTGTGGCTGCTAACCAAAAGGTCAGCAGTTCGAATCCACCAGCCGCTCCTTAGAGACCCTATGGGGCAGTTCTACTCTATCCCGTAGAGTCACTGTAAATTGAAATCGACTTGATGGCAGTGCATATTGGACCTTTAACTACCGTTAGTAGTTTTTTTTTTTTTTAAACCAAAGTTCAGAATATATGATCTAATAGGTTAGGATGACATGATCAGATTTGCATTGTTGGAGCAGAACACTGGTTGCTGTGTGACAGTGGATTGAATGGGTACGGTGGAGGCAGGGAGACCAGTTAGTTAACCTGTGGAGTAACCTAGCTAAGAGATTTTGGTGACTTGGAATACGATAATTAGTAGTAGTATAGATGGAATTTGGAGATATTAGAAGGTGGAACCAGTGGAATTTGTGGTTGGATATGGGTGGGGAAAGAGAAGAAAGGGGAAGAAAAAAGGTACTCAAGCCAGATAGTTGAGCAACTGAGTAGATTGTAGTTCCCTTAAATGGGGTAGGCTGGATTGAGACTGGTGGTGGTGGTGGTGGGGAGACACAGGATTAGAAGTACAGGAGTGGGTTTGGGTATGGGTGAATGCCAAGTTTACGTATATAAGACAGACCAAGGCCAAGGGCTGACTGACTCAGTCAGTAAAGACACAGTGAGCCACTTTTAGATTTAGACAGTTATTACTTACATAGAGAACAGGTTATCCAAAGGTGTCACCTCCCTATAGTCCTTGTCCCACACACTGAAGAGGACAATACCAGAACAAAAGAGGCCAGATGACTGTAGTGTGAGTTGTGGGATACCTTATTAGTGAGGAGCCAATTCTAGGCTCTATTCTAAGGGAGGCAGGGCAGAAAGCCCTGTATCTCATCAGAGTTTGGGAGGTGATAAGAAACTGTCTCATGATAGCCTTCCAGGAGACATAGGAGGTGAGTGGGAGATGGCCTCATAGCAGCTCCTTACAAGCCTCTGTCTCCCATTTCCACTTCAAAAAAAATGCAGATGAGCTGTGGTTCAAGCCTTTGCCTACTTAGCCTATTTGTATACATGCAGGGTAGCTAGGGCACCATGGCAGGCTGTTCCACTAGAGTGGGAAAAGATGTGACATTCTGTTTTTGACCTGATCAGTTTTTAGATGGCTTGGGACATCCGAGAGTAAATGTCCCAGGGGCAGTTAGAGCTGTCCATCTTGAGCGCAGGAGAGAGGTGAGGGCTATACATGGTGGTCATCGGCAGAGAGACTGGGACTGGATTAGATCACCTACAGAGTGCGCGAGGAGTGAGAAGGGAGCTACAGTAGGATCCTGAGGGCCACCAACATGGAAATGGCAGGTAGAAGGAGAAGGGCCCCGAAAGGAGACTGAGACAGTGTGCCAGGAGTTTATGGTGACACAGCAGCCAGGGGAAGAGAGTGTTTGAAGAAGGGAGTGGTTAACAGTTCTGGGTGTTCCAGAGGCGAAAAGTTAAGGACTGAGACATGGCCATTGGATTAAGGAACCGTTTTATAGAGGTGAGAATAGTTTTAAGGAGGTGAGGGATTTTGATGGAGTGATGAGGTGAAGCCAGAGTACAGATGACTGAGGGTAGTTGGGACTTGAACTGGAGCTAAACTCTTTCAAGCAATTTGGCTGCAAAGAGACCAGAGTTAAGAGGCAGTCGTTGGTTGGGGCTTCAAGTTAAGAAACGGTTTTTAAGATAGACATATGAACCTATTTAAACACTGTCGAGAAGGAAATGGGAGAGAAGAAAATGAGTGGGAATGAGTCTCAGAGCTCTGTACTATAAAAAAATTTGTAAAAATAGATTTTGTCAAGGAAAAAATCAGGACTTATGAGAGTGAACTGCTGGGTGTTTCCTCAGAATTTGATGTAGCATTGAACAGGGCCAGCAGGTGGCAGCTTTTTTAAAAAAATTGTGCTTTAGGTGAAAGTTTACAGCTCAAGTTAATTTCTTATACAAAAACTTATACACATATTGTTATGTGACACTAGTTGCAGTCCCTATAATGTAACAGTACACTCTCCCTTTCCACCCCGGGTTTCCCATGTCCATTCAGCCACTTCCTATGCCTTTCTGCCTTCTCCTCCTGCCTTTGGACAGGAGCTGCCCATTTAGTCTTGTGTATCTACTTGAACTGAGAAGCACACTGCTCACGAGTATTATTTTATGTTTTATAGTCCAGTCTAATCTTTGTCTGAATTGTTGGCTTTGGTAATGGTTTTAGTTCTGGCTGATGGAGTCTGGGGGGCCATGTTTTCTAGGGTTCCTCTAGTCTCAGTCAGATTATTAAGTCCGGTCTTTTTACGTGACTTTGAATTCTGCACCCCGCTCTTCTCTTGCTCAGTCGGGGACTCTCTGTTGTGTCAGGGTGGTCATTGGTGGTAGCGGGGCACCATCACGTTCTCCTGGTCTCAGGTTGATGGAGCCTCTGGTTTATGTGGTCCTTTTGTCTCTTGGGGTAATATTTTCCTTTTGTCTTTGGTGTTCTTCATTCTCCTTTGCTCCAGGTAGGTTGGAACCAATTGATGCATCTTAGATGGCCACTTACAATCTTTTAAGACCCCAGACGAGGTGGCAGCTTTTAAAGTTTGTGTTTTAAAGACATCCAGATAGTCTGACTGGGGAATTTCAGCAAATTATGTGAAGTGATGGGTAAACCCCAGGCTCTCTTATTTTCAATGAGTGATGACTAATTTGCCACTTGCTTATTCTGCTTCCTAAATAGCAGAAAAGTATGTAAGTAGGTGATTTGACACAGTTGTTTGGGAGTTGCTACGATCAGCACAAAGCACATGAAATGAAATAAAGCTGCTAACTCCATGTAAAATTCCGGTGCTTTTTTAATTTTTATTTTTGGTTAAGTTTTAATCCCATTGAGTCAGGAACATATGTATGTAAATGGTTTTTGTTTATTTTAATTAGGAGGGACTGAACGATGCTGTGGGATTTTCTAGAGTCATTCATGCCATTGCTAATTCAGTAAGTGAACAGACTTTTTCCTTTTAACTAAATCCCTGAACATCGTATTTAAAGTGAAATGCCTTATTGTCATTGCAATGTAATCATTTGGTCACGTTTAGAATGTTAACCTGGTTTGGAGGGACAAATCAGAACTTCGTAGAGATAGACTCTCATAATAATGCGTTTGGTGAGACATCATACTTGCTGAATTCTGTCCAAACCATTTTTTCAGAAAGCCTTTTTTTGTAAAGTGTGTAGAAGGATTACGTAGTAAAACCTTTGGAAGCCAGAACTTGTTTAAGGCAGAAACCTGTGAGAGAAGGAAAACTCAAGTATTTTCCGCTAAACTGGTGGAAAACTTGAAAGACCCAGAAAGACATGGCAGTCCTGCTGAGTTCCAGCTCTCACAGGTTTCACTTTATTCTAATACCCTTTTGTGGCTACATAATACTAATGTTTATCGTTCTAAAGACCAGTAAGAAGTAAAGTAAGGAAGTAAGGAATAAAGGGAGAACAATCAGATGTTTGACTGAGGGCGTTTTGTTCCTAAATTAGAAAAATCCTGAGAGTTCTTCAGAAAATAATTACATGTGTGTTTAGTTTTTCTGCATAACTGTTGTTGAATCTTATATTTGGTAGCCTTAGTAATATTTGATGTTTAAAAGAGTGGGTTGGTCATTTGTGTAAATGTGCTGGAGGGTTCCATAATAGACATTTTTCTTTGTTTTATAAGTCAGAATCGACCTGATGGTAATGGTTTGTTTGTTTTTTTCTTAAAAGAAGCATCCACATTTTTCATAGATATATTGGGTCACACTGCTGGTTGTTTTGTGAATCACACATCCGAGTCTTACTGCTTCCTTGGATGCTAAATTGCCTGCAGTCTACGACTTTATTTTCCTTGAGGAGTTGGCCCTGGAGAAGGAATCATCTTGTCCCTTAGGTGCCAAGCTTTGCATCAGGGAAATTTTTTTTTTCTTTTATTTTTGTTGTTAAAAGTATACACAGCGGAGCATGCACCAATTCAATGATTTCTACACATATAATTCAGTGACATTGATTTCATTTAAGTTGTGCAACCGTTCTCACCCCCCTTTTCTGAGTTGTTCCTGCCTTGTTAACATAAATTCACTGCCCTCTAAGGTTCGTATCTAACCTTTTGAGTTGCTGTTGTCAGTTTGATCTCATATAGATCTTAAAAGAGCACAGTGCTCAAGTTAGACATTCTTTACTGGTTAAGCTAAACTATTGTTTGTTTTAAAGAAGACTTCAGGGAATATTTTTGGTTTAAGGTTTAAAGATTATCTCAGTGCAGTAGTTTCAGGGGTTCATCCAGCCTCCATGGCATTCACAGAAAAGTTGCAAAAATACTACAGAGAGTTTCCTCACCCAGCTACCACAGTGTTAACATCTGACATAGCTATAGTACAAATATCAGAACCAAGGAATTAGCCTTGGTACAATATTATGAAGTAAACTAAAGACCTTCTTTGGATTTCACTGGTTTTTTCCATTAAGTCCTTTTTCTGTCCACATGTCTATCCAGGATCCCGTGTTATGTTTATCTGTTATTTCTCCTTAGCCTCCTGCCGTCTTTGACGGTCTTTGTTTGTTTTTTATAACCATGAGACTTTTGAGTAGTATGGACGGTTATTTTGTTCCCTTAGTTTGAGTCTGTCTGATGTTTTCTCATGATTGGGCGGAAGATAGGCATTTTTGGCAAAAGTAACAGAAAAAAAATGCTGGTTCATCAGGTTGACCTTGATCACTTAGTTTAGGTAGTTTCTGAAGGGTTTCTCCTCTGTAAAGTTATCATTTTTCCCTTTGTAGTTAATAAATATCTTGAGAAATACTTTGAGACTCTTCAAATCGAGTTTTTCCTCAGACTCTGGCCCACTAATATTAGCATCCACCAGAGGGCCTTGCCTGCAGCAATTACAACTTAGCTGCTCTAATGCTGAGTTGGTATTTCCCTCTTTCTTTCCACGCTTGTTACTTGTAAGGAATTCTGTAAAAAACTGTCCCTTCTTCTCTGTCTGTTTAATCAATTATTTATGTATGTCAGTATGGGCTAAGGCATATTTATTTTATATTCTGAATAATAATCCAGTATTTTCATGTTTAAGAAGCCCTCGTGGCTTAATGGTTAAAGTGCTTGGCTGCTAACTGAACGGTCAGTGCTTCGAACTCACCAGCTGCTCTGCAGGAGAAAGATGTGGCATTCTGCTTCTGTAAAGATTACAGCCTTGGAAACCCTATGAGATAGTTCTGCTCTATCCTATAGGGTCGCTAGGAGTCACAATTGACTTGATGGCAACAGGTTTGGTTTTTTGGTTTGTACCCATGCATATACACGCAAATTTATATTTCTAAACCTATCTGTATAGATACGAAAAACGAAGAGTTTGTACTGGTGCCTTAGATTCCAGTCCAACAGTGCCGGATGTATTTTTAGCCTACTTCCTTTCCTTATTTGTAACTTCTTTCTCCAACAGTGAGAAGTCCAGTTATCATCTACATTGTATGTGTTTATTCAAGTCCGGTATGCACTTAAAGCAGTTTCAGATTTGCTGACCCATTCCTTCTGAGAATTACCTTTACTGACTAGATTATAGCTTTTTTGTACTCTTCTTTTTGACTTTAGCCTAAGTATCTAGTCAAGATGCTATTTTCCAAGCTAGTTCTTTTCTTCCCAGCTGCATTCAGTGTAGTTATCTTAATTCATTTATAATGCAGTTACCAGAAAACCAAACCTGTTGCTGTGAGTCGATTCCGACTCATAGGGACCCTGTGGGACAGAGTAGAACTGCCCCATAGAGTTTCCGAGGCTGTAAATCTTTATGGAAGCAGACTGCCACATTTTTCTCCTGTGGAGCGGCTCGGTTGGCAGCCAAGCACTTTAACCACTGTGCCACCAGTGCTCCACATGATGCAGTTAGGCTCATTTATTAGTATTTCTATTCCATTTTGGGAAACCTGGTGGCGTAGTGCTTGAGAGCTATGGCTGCTAACCGAAAGGTTGGCAGTTTGAATCCACCAGGCGCCCCTTGGAAACCCTATGGGGCAGTTCTCCTCTGTCCTGTGGGGTTGCTATGAGTCAGAATTGACTCAGTGGCAGTGGTTGTTGGTTGGTTTATTCTGTTTTGAGTCCCATGCCCACCACACACACATCTTTTCTATGGTTTCAGCCAGTATTTTCTCATTGCATACATACTCAGAATGCATACAAATACTGGGCCAAAAAGACAGCTTGTCTGTTAGATTTGGGAATACATCTTTTGTGTAGAATTATTTATTTCAATTAATATGCATAGCCCTGAGTCAAGCAGTGTTACTACCAGCATCCACTGGGACATCGGAAAAAGCTCCGCTGGTGCTTTCTGTTAAAATTGGTGACACCGGGCTATAGATAAATCCAGGAGGATGTTCTATTATAATTTTTTATCAAAATGGAGTAATGTACTGCAAATACGTTGTACTTCAGTTAGTTAAAAAGGCAATGAATTTTGTTGGAAATGTTATTTAAGAATCTGTGCCATTGAGTTTGACACAGATGATGTAGGAGGTGAAAATTCATTCTGTTTAATATAATTGGGTACTTGTTATTTTTTACCTTTTAGTGCTGCTATGAATGTGCCCTTTAAAAATAAGTGAGTTGTTTTAAAAAACACAGTCCTGAAATACATAGTTGGAGTTTGTTTGCAAATTATTCGACAGTTCAGGGGACTCGGCATTTTCAAATTTTAGCTTTTTAATTTGAGGTCTTGAATTCAAATTTTAAGTACCTCTGATTTTCGCGGGTGGCCAGATGAATGAAAATCATTTGGGGATTTTACTTTTTCGTTCTGGTTTTAGCTTCCCCAAATTGAGGAGGAATGAAACCAGCTCAAATTTATTTATTTACATATATTTGTAATTTTTCTTTAATCTGGAAAAGCAAGTTTAGTCTGGAATATTGGAGTGTGAAGCATACATTTCTTCCTCAGACCCCCGGATAATTTTGCACCTAGAGGTCTTTTTTTTCTAACGTTGACTTTCTTTAGGGGAAACTTGTTATTGGACACAACATGCTCTTGGATGTCATGCACACGGTTCATCAGTTCTACTGCCCGCTGCCTGCGGTAAGTGACTTGTCAGCCTGCGTTAAATACTCATGATGCTTTTAGACACAGAAAGTGTTCTCTACTTGGGTGCCGTTTCCTTGGGTGCAGCATGCCCCAGAGAGAATCTTCGGTATTTGTACATTTTTGAGGAGATGAACGTATGAGCTATTTTCAGAGATCTTTTTAGTCATCTGCCATTGCCTGTGGTTTGCTCATTTAGTCCTGGGCAAGGGTTCCTAGGCCACAGGTGTGGTCTTCTAGTTTCGTACTGCTAAAATTAGACATAGCAGGCATTGAAGGTAAGTGGTATTTTAAGTCAACTGAACTGGATCAGGTCCTACAAAATTTTTTGATGCTTACCTCCTGCTGAGTGGCCTCCCTTTGATCCTCTAGTGACCTCACTAGCACTTTTTCACTCTTTGAGCCAAGTTTTCTCAGTGTACCACAGTGCTGGCTTCTTCTGCCCCTCAGGGAAAGAGCTGCCTTTCCTGCCCTCTTCTGCCACCCTGGACTGTGGATGTGGCGTTATTGTACTTACTCCCCATCCATCTGCCCTCTGCTCTTTTTTTGTTTCTCTCTGCTTTCCTTTATTTTCTCTCCGTTAGTGATCTCACCCACTTTCATAACTTCAGCTGTAGACACCACCATCTTTATTCCAGCCATGACCTCTTCTAGGATCTTGGTCTACATTCCATGCTGGACCACAGATATTTCCACCTGGGTAACATTCAGCTTACAAGTGTTGTTTAGAATTTACGTGTCTCAGATGAGATGTAAACTGTACACTACCTCTCTCTTTTCCTTCTTATTGTCTGCAAACCAGTTCTTTCTCCTGATCCCATTGCTATAAATGATACCCCATCACCAACACAATTTTTGTCAGTTTTGACTTTTCTTCTCTCCCCTAGATCTAGTCAGTTACAAAATTCTGACAGTTTTGTCTCTGTGCTTTCTCTTATATCTGTATTCTTTTCATTTCTACTGCAAGTACCCTTATTTCTTGTCTGGAGTTTAGCAAATTCAACACAGGATTCCCTGTCTCCTGTCTTTCCCTCATCCCATCCTGTAAACTAGAAGCTGATTAACTTTTTCTATCAAGGACCAGATAGTAAAATATTTGGGCTTTAATGATGGTACAGTCTCTGTCACAGCTCTAAACTCTGCCACTGTAACCCGAACACTGCCATAGGATACATAGACGATTGGGAGTGGCAGCGTTCCAATAAAACTTAATTAAAAAAAAAATGGATGGCAGGCCAGTCTTGGCCTGCAGGGCTGTAGTTTGCCAGCCCCTGCTTTAAACTGCCACCAGATCGATCTTTTGTTACTTCTGGATTGAAAAATAGCTATTTTAGAGTTCAGTTTCTTTTGTACATCTGCAAGCCCTCACTCACTTCACATTTCTTGTGTCACATTGTTCCCTTGGCATCTTGATGGCTGTCCTTTGCAAAAGTACAGTATAGCCCAGCTAAGAGTACCGTGGGTCTGTTGCCTCCGTTGTCCTATTTATGCCACTGCTTGTCGTTGCCATTCATGACAACTATATCGCTCTCTGAGACTCAAAGATTCATAACTGTGTGTCTCAAAACAGTGCTGTGGGTGTGAATTTGCATTTTGAATATCTAAAGAGCTAATGTTTATTTCAAGGAGCCCTGGTGGCTCAATGGTTAAGTGCCCGGCTGCTAACCAGCAGGTTAACTGTTTGAACCTGCCCAGCAGCTCCAAGGGAGAGAGACCTAGCGATCTACTCCCATAGAGATCACAGCCATGAAAACCTGTGGGGAGGTTCTACTCTGTCATATGAGGTTGCTGTGAGTTGAAAGCCGACTTGGCATCCAACAACAACAATGGTTATTTCAGACCAAAGTAGACCAAAGTAGCAGCTCCTCTTACGATTTTTTGACCCTTAAAGCAATGAAGTTATCAGTAAGGACAGAGGAAAACATAATACTCTTTCTAAGTGTTTTGAATGCCAAACAGAGCTTGGCACATACAAGGCACTGAAATAAATATCTGCTTAACAAATGTCTTTCAACTGTGCCATTTTTGTAATCATCTGACATAGGGCTCTGTTCCCATCACTTACTGTGCTCAAAATTCTGAAATAGCCTCACATTCTTTGTTTTTCTACAAAGTTGACCCTCTTTAGCCCAGCATCTCAGGCTCCCCATGATCTGGCCTGGCCTTCTCGTGTGGTCTGTCTACTTGTTCCTCTCCTTACTTCCAGCCAGACTGGCTCATTGTTCCCTGAGAAGTGCTCTGTGTTTTTGCATGTCTGTGGTTTGGGTATATAATGTCTTCCAACTTGAATTTTCTCTAGCCTTTCTTAATATTTGCTATACACAATTTTACCTATCTTTCCAAGGTCCAGCTTATGTCTTCTCCATGAAGTTGTTCCTGCCTGATGCCTTGGCCAAGAGGTGTTCTTTCCTTTCTCTGAACTTCTACAGAACTTTGTACCTTTTATGGTACATAAATTTTGTCTTGTATTATACAGCTTTATCACTTTCTCCTTCTAAGTGATTAGCTCCTTAGACGAGGAATGTAGCCTTTTTATTGTTTGTGTAGAAGAGCCTAGCACAATACTTCAGACGTACACTTAATGAATATTAACTTGAATGAAGCTAGTGTAGTCAAAAGAGCACGTAAGATTTGTTACAGTGCAGGAGGTGGCTTAGGAAACATGGTGTCATTTCTTGCTTTACTACTAAGAGTGCCTAAGGAAGTTAATTTTTCTGTATTTTATCATTGTCAGAGGGAGACAATGGTTTTCTTCCATTTACCTTCGGGAGAAGTGCTGAGAATAAATGAGAAAACCTATTTAAAAGGATACGATTTTTACATACACTGGTACCAAATCTTGCATTTAAATGTACACTAAACCAGTTGCCATTGAGTTAATTTCAACTCATGGAGATACCACGCCTATCAGAGTAGAACTGTGCTTCATGGTGGCTGTGACCTGCCAGAAGTAGATCACTAGGACTTTGTTTCGAGGTGCTTCTGGGTGGGTTTGAACCACCAACTTTCTGGTTAGCAGCCAAGTGCTTAACTATTTGAGCCACTGGGGACTCCTAAAAAGTGCACTAAAGAATCCATATTGTGGAGCTGCCTTTCAGGGGAGAGTCTCTTCCTAGAGTCTTCTTGGTCGTTCTCCATGACCTTTCAGAAGGCGTTGAACTCTGCTGCATTCTGGCCCAGGAAATAGCCATATTCTAACTTTTTCTTGCTTGTGAAGTTTTGTAGTGGTGTAGAGGTTACAGACAGTTCACGGCATTTTTGTTTGATTTAGCTTCAGAACCACTTGTGTATACATTGTCCATTGATTTCACGATAGCCATTGAAAAGCTGGTGGATTTTTCAAGCCAGCTAGATAGATTTTGTATTTACAGGCTTGAAAAGCTAATCGGAAGTGGCAGTTTCCTATGAAGCATGAATAACGTTGAAGAAAAGTGTAGTTACAAAGGGTCAGGAGTGTGACTACTCACTCTAGCATGGCAATTATGTATGTAAATGAGTTAATTCAAAATTAGAGCCTTCTCATTTCAACTCTAGACTTCCTGACCAAAATAAACTCGGGAAATGAATTGTCTCATTTGGGCGCTTGCTGTTAGTGCTGCTTTAGCAATATTCTGAGTTGCTAAAGCAGGAATCATACGTATATTAGGAGGTCTGTGTTTTAGTGGCCATTTTAACTAACGTTTCAAAGATGTTGCCAGTGAAAGTATAAGGTAGTTTTTAGTATGTCCATCTCCTATGTAAATCATTTAATTTAAATGATTCTGCTAGACTCGCTGTTACCATGAATTTGTGTAATAGAGCACCACAGGTTTGCTGTTACTGGAAGTTTTTTGGGTACGTTACAAACCTCTCAAATATATAGTTACCTCTATGCAGTAGAAACATATTTTTCCTTCTTATGTTGTTGTTATGGAGCCTTGGTGATAAGCAGTTAAGCGCTCAGCTGCTAAACAAAAGGTCGGTGGTTCGAACCTACCAGTTGCCTCACTGGAGAAGGATGTGGCAGCCTGCTTCCATAAAGATTACAGACTTGGAAACCCTATGGAGCAGTTCTACTCTGTCCTATATGGTCACTGTGAGTCGGAATTGACTCGATGACCATGGGTTTTTCATGTTATTGTTGTTAGGTGTTGTGACTCACAGTGACCCTGTGTACAACAGAACGAAACACTGCCTGGTCTTGCGCCGTCTTCACAGTCATTGGCTACGTTTGAGCCCATCTTTGCAGCCATTGCTTCAGTTCATGTCACTGAGGGTCTTCTTCTGTTTCGCTTATCTTCTGCCTTTACCTAGATTGATGTGCTACAGGGACTGGTCCCTCCTGATAACATGTCCAAAGTATGTGAGACAAAGTCTTGCCATCCTCAGTTCTAAGGAGCATTCTGGATGTACTTCCTTCCCCCTGTATTAGCCATAAAATGTTCAAGTTTGTCTGTTTGGATTATGCAAAGATTACCGATCAGGTCCTAGGGTTCCCAACTGGTGAGTAAATTGGGCAGATTTCTTAAAGTCAGTGGTAGTCAGAAATGGATTTTGCAGCTAGCCCAGTTTGGGACGAGAGCTATGGAACCTGAGCTGTCTGCATATATTTTTAATAGTGAGTGTAATAGTAACATTGTAACCAGTCATGCTCTTGTGTTTTTAGGATTTAAATGAGTTTAAGGAGATGACAACATGCGTCTTCCCCAGGTAAGCTTTCTTAGAGGTTCTGTCTTTCATTTAAACAGCCAGTGTGACATATATAACACAGATAGTAATTTATTAAAGTCCTTAGGTCATGGTTAGAACCATATAAGCTGGGAAATGATTTAAAAGCTCCAGCTTTGTGAAGGTTTGTTTCAGTAATTTATGATTGGTTTTGTGATCCTTTTAAAAGTCAGAATTTCAACTGAGAGTGAAAGTAGGTAATGACTTTTTTTTCCCATCCCACATCTTGACCAGTGATGAACCAGTGCGGTTCCCTTGTGAGAAGATGGCACTTGTCTTTCTTGTATGTGGGATGTACCTTGTAAATATTGAAGTGTCCAATTGAGAATGTTCTCTAGTCAGTCAAGACTGTCTTCCTGGAGATTTTGTTCATAATCTTAAATCAGTGCCTTTACTTTTTAGTGTTCTCCACAGATAAAATTGTGTGTTACTTCTGATGAGTCAGATGTTTCGTCAGCCATGTGGCACCTGTAGAGCAAGGTTCTGCATTTAAGGACCCATTTGAGGACAGGCATGATTATGGAGCAGTTGGTCTTTCAGCTCAGCTGTTTCTGTGTGATTATCTACAGTGTCCACATTTATGTGGAAAGAGAGTTTTCACATTATTCTCATTTTTTAGTCTTTCCAGTCTGTGAAACAGAATAGTAAAAAACAATAACAGCATGAAGCTACCCAGTGCAGAGTTTGGCCTTCCTTAAGGACTTATATTGTACAAACCTGGGTAGTAGTAGTGGGTGGTAATAGATTGGGAAAGTCGGACCTGCCGTAGTATTTGAACCATGTAAAAACACATGAGGGTATTTGACTTGCCCCTGAAACTGATGGGCCCTTGCCCTTTCAGAGCACAGACGAGAATCTAGAACTTGTGCTCAGGGTGTGGTAGAGTGTGGACACTCCTGCGGCTGCCTGATGAAGTCCCTGGTGATGGGACTGAGTCCCTAGCCTTCTGGGGCAGGGATGCTAGTACTGGGTTCACAGTGGCGAATGCATTTACTTCCTCTGTCCACTTTCAAGACAATAGGCTATTCATCTGAGTAAAATACACTTTGAAATTAATGTGTTTTGTTTACCTTATTAAAAATTCTTTTGGTTTTAGACTCTTGGATACTAAATTGATGGCCAGCACACAACCTTTTAAGGTATTATTTAAATTTGAACTGTCACTGATAAGCTACATTTTTTCTGAATTGCTACTAAGACCTTTGGAATTCTGGTCTATTTAAATGTTGCTCCAAATACATCAAAAGGGAAGAAATTGAAAAAAAAAAAACAACAAATGAACTATATCAAAACGTGAATAGCGGTTGTCTTTGGGTGGTGGAAATATGGTCCCTTCCCCCCTTTATTTTTCTGGATGTGAATTTCTAATATTAAAATAAAATTTGTTTTTGAATAGGTTATACAGGCACACAGTTCTTCCTTTCTTTATTTTGTTTTCCTTATGTTTTGGGTATGTTTTTCTAGTGAGAAGAAAGCTCAGGTATACGAAATGAATATCAGAGCAGTATAGCTTTCTGGCAAAAGGCCTGTAGGTATTTAACGTATATGTAAAAACCTTCTTTCCTTACGGCTATACTTGCCATGTAGTGAAAATTAAACTTCCTGCTTCTCTGACATCTAATAAGCAACAACTCCCATGTTTCTTTAAAGAACACAGGGGGGCAGCTCTAGACACGTTTTTGTCCTGACAGTCAGTGAATCTCTAATTATGTACATTTGCACCGAGATGGCGAGGACTCCTAATTCTCTGCTTTACTGGTTTGCAGGATATCATTAACAACACATCCCTTGCAGAATTGGAAAAGCGGTTAAAAGAGACACCTTTCAACCCTCCTAAAGTTGGTAAGACTATAAAATGACCCCAAAACCCCCTAAACTCTGATAATTATTGATGTACCTTGTACAGGAAACATGAGCCGATGCAAGAGAGTATATTGCACATTTATAGATTTTGGCTAAGGTAACTGGCCCATGTCCCGGGGTGAATCGATGTTTCCTGATGGTCTTCTGATGGTTAAAGCCAAACCAAAAAAAACCAAACCCACTGCCGTCGAGTTGATTCCGACTCATAGCGACCCTATAGGACAGAGTAGAACTGCCCTGTAGAGTTTCCAAGGAGCGCTTGGCGGATTCGAACTGCCGACCTTTTTGGTTAGCAGCCGTAGCACTTAACCAGCACACCACCAGGGTTTCCGATGGTTAAAGGGAGTCTTCTAATTCCATACCCATTTTACGTTAGCAGAGTTAGGTACCTGTTTCATTGAGAAACTTAGCAGTGCAAACTTCAGAGCTTTTATTTCCTGATGCTTTGAATTCTCCCAAAACTTGATGTGTCCTTTTTTTTATGAAGCCTTATCGAACCCTAGTGGTGTAGTAGTTACGCACTTGCTTGCTAACTGGAAGTCCTGTGGTTGGAACCCACCAGCCACTCCATGGGAGAAGATGTGGCAGTCTGTTTCCATAAAGATTACAGCCTTGGAAACCCTACAGGGTAGTTCTGCTCTGTCCTACAGGGTTGCTATGCGTTGGAATCAGCGACGACAGTGGAGTGGATTTAAGGAAAGACAAAGAGTTGGTGATTGTCAGGGGTAGAGTGGAAACATTTTGTGTCTAGGCCAAGTCCAAGAGTTGAGCTTACATGTGAGAGGAAGAAGAGCCCTTACTTTTCCCCCTGTAAACCAGTTCAGGAGTAGAAACAGTAGCAGTGAGAAAAACCAGAAGCAGGGAGAAATGTTTCTTGGAAATGGGGGCATTGTGTTATGCAACATCTGGCAGCGGCCCCTACCCAGGTATTAGGTGAGGCTCCCAGGTGCTACTTCCTTGATCCGTGTTCGCCTAATGGTGCCGCGGATACTGTAATAAACATTCCATTAGCTTTAGCCTGAAAACTTCTAAGGACATTGATAGTAGGCCTAATGGTTCAGAAATTGACAGTGGGAGATATTAAAGCAGCCAAGGTTATAGTTAATTGCTTCCCTTTTTAGGTAATATTCCAAGAAAAAGAATTAAGAAAAAAGGGAGGGAAAGAAAGCCTAGACCTTTTTTAAATAATAAATGGAAAAATAATTGATTTGGGAAATAATATGTTTTAGCTGGTGGCAGGTTAGAGGATACTACTTAGTTGACGAAAAGACCCAGTACCATGTTAAAAGACTTTTTTTTTTTTTTAAAACTTGAAGTCTAATATTTGGTACTAATGGAGATTAAAGAGTTTTTGCTGAAAGAGCATTCTATTCATGTAAAAAGAGTTACGTCTCTTCGCTGTTAATTTCCATGGATAATTTTGATTCTCTTGTAGAAACCTTGACATTCATTTCTATAATGATTCTAGGAAATAATTATTTATGAGTTACAGTTTTATCCTATTATTTCTGTATAAAATTCTGGTATCTGGTAGAGAGTTTAGTCTGAAGTAGGTCACTCTTCTCAGACTTTATCCTCTGAGCATATGTGTACCAGCATGCCGGAAGATAAGAACATGACAAAATTATCTCAGCTATCAAGTGGTTCCAAGTTCCAAGGGCAGCATCGTAGCAAGTTCTGATCCAGTTTTGGAGTTAATCGGTGCTGTCATCTTTAGGTCTCTAAGCTTGTAATCGTAGTCAAGGGCAACATTGAATATGAGCTTTTTGCTTTTTAAGAGGGTCACTGAGGGTGCCGATAGATGACAATTACTGCGTGTTTTCCACGTACTGAGTGCTATGTCGGAGCTTTACTTTACTTACCTTATCTCATTTGATCCTCATAAGAACCTTGTGAAGGAGGTTTGACTATCACGTCCATTTTACAGCTGCAAAAGCAGGGGCTCAAACATAAGGTGAATGGCCCGAGGTCACAGGGCTAATACTTGTGGGAGCAGAGACTCAAACTCAGGCATTGCAACTCCAGAGTCCATGCTGTCAATTGTTACTCTGGAATACCTACTGTGTTGTTACCATTATCTATAAGGGAAGACACTCCTCCTTTTGATCTAAGAAAACAGTCAGAAGAGAACTAAGTGTCACAGAGCAAGTTATGCATGAGCCTGAGTAGCACCCACCAATGTGAGATGAGGAGGCCTTCGACTGAATCTTCGGTAATATAACTCAGCATTTCTCTAGTCTGGACCAAGGCTTCATTTTTGGTGACTTTATTATCTCATAAAGTAGCCTAGTGGTGCCATGTTTAAGCACTCAGCTGCTAACTGGAGGGTCAACGGTTTAAACTTTACCAGTTGTTGTGCAGGAGAAAGATGTGGCAACCTGCTTCCGTAAGGATTACAGTCTTGGGGCAGTTCTCCTCTGTCCTGTAGGGTTGCAATGAGTTGGAACTGCCTTGATGACAACGGGTTTGGTTTCTTTTGGATTATCTTGTAATATACAATCTTGTATGGAAAGAGGGTTAATACATAGATAGCTTATTTCCCCCAGCTTATTTAGGATTTTCCTGCAGCATGTACTAATGCAGTTTGGATTTGGCAGGGCAAGGTGTATACCAGTCCTTGTGTTTTGTGATGTCCTTGGGAAAACCTTTTTTTCTTCTTTCCCTTTAGAAAGTGCAGAAGGTTTTCCAAGTTACGACACGGCTTCTGAGCAGCTTCACGAAGCAGGCTATGATGCGTATATCACAGGACTGTGTTTCATCTCCATGGCAGACTACCTAGGTACTCACGATACACGTCTCCACCCAGTACACAGAGTCTGGAGTGGATCTTACCTTACCTGTGTACTGTTTCCTGGGGGCCTGCTCACCCAGTTAGAAGGGGGAGGGTTTTGAGATTGGATTCAGAGGAGATTGGGGGTTGGGGATACAGAAGGAGGAGCCACTTGATGCTTCTTGTGGTTTGGGGCTTGGCCTCTACAGGTACACTTGCTGAACCATTCTGTTCACTTAAATATATATATAATTCTTTTTGTTATGGTAAAAATATATGCAGTAAAACCTGCAAAAGCTGGAACCTGTGTAAGACTGTACCAAGTCAAAGGTGGAAAACTTGCGAGACCCGGGGAAAAAAAAGCCCAGTCAGTCCAGTGGAGCTCCAGCTGTTACAGGTTTCACTGTGTAACAAAGCATTTGCCAGTTACAATTTTGAATTGTTTAGTTCAGTGACGTCGATGACATTCATCACACTGTGCAGCCATTACCACTCTCCTTTTCCACGTTATTTCACCACCAGATTTAGATATATTTTTGCCTGAACTTTCAGGCGTTGTCTGCATAAATGTGTATAATCCCCTGCTTCTTTTCTTCATTAGGTTCTTTTCTCAGTCCTCCAAAAATTCACGTGTCTGCCAGATCCAAACTCATTGAACCTTTTTTTAACAAGTAAGTAATCAGAGAGTCCCAATCCCCAAATTCTCTCTCATTGTAGAAAAGCCAGCACCTTGGGATGTCAGTTAGGGGTGCTGGGGAGGTGAGGCGTATCTTCAGATAAAATATTTTTCATCTCTAGTGACTCAGATGTTTTGTGAAAATAGAAATTGACCTTTGGGAAATAATTTATTAAGTATAATGATTTAAAAAACAAAAGTGCCAAAGATATAGTGTATTTCTCCCAAGAGAAAAGAACCAGTAGTTTTGGCATTTAAATTACCTATAGTGGAAGCCTTGTTTTGTTTGTTTGTTGACGTACACAGTTATACTTAACTCACCCCTAATTATTTTACCATACTTTACATGTGAGATTATTATCTATCTTTGTATTATTATTTGGTTAATTAGTATTTTAATAATCTTCTAAGAAGATGTTGTTTGCACGGATGGCTTTGAAGACTACCTATGGAGAGGTTTTGATTCTCTGTGTATCCCTAGGCCTCATCTGAATGGATGCATTGAAATAAGCTTTCTCATGTGCCTTCAATGTTGGAAGAAGTCAGTGTGAGTTAGGGAAAAGTCTGAGTTCAGAGTATTTTCAAAGAATCTCAAGATTACTTCAAAGTGTGGTTTGTTCTTGCTTGGCACAGTTGGGGCTACAACCATGGATGTTACCCTCCAGCAGGCCAGAGTTTGGTCCTAGGCCAGAGCTCCAAACTTCATCTTTGCCCCAGCTCTCTTAGCAGGGTTGGTTCTAGGAGATTCTGTTTGTATAAAAGTTTGTATAGCAAAAGAGTGCTTGTGCTTAGATGAGATGGGGGAGAGACAGATATCGGCTCCAAACATTGGACTCCTACAGGTTCTGAATTTGCGACTTGTTAATGTTTTAACTTTGATCTTTTGTGTGGAAGTTTATCTCAACTGGGAGGCATTCACTCATTTTTAAATAAATAAAACGACCTGCTTCTCCAGTAAAATCAGCTTCTTATGAAATCAGGTGATGATACTAACCCAGCTAGACGTAGACTGCTTTAGTTTACCAGCTGTGTGTGTGTGTGACCAGCATGCACAGCACTAAGACTTTGTAGGCTAATCTAATATCGCTAATAGTCTGGCAGACGATGATTCATAAGAACTGGACAGTAAATGCATTTTAAATTGAAACATCTGTTCATTCAGATTTTTTGCTGAAACAGATGCATTTAAAGAATAGTTGAATAGAAGGTAGAATTCAGGAACCTTCCTGTGATTCTTCACTAAAAATGCTTGCCTAACTTGATTTGGGGTTCGGTTTTTCCCATCTGCAAGGAAGGGTATTATCTCCATCTCTGAAGGAAAAAAAAAATTCCTGCAGAATTTGAAATGCAAAATGAGAACTATTTTTATGGTTCTCTAGTGGAATAGCTGGGCTAAGTACAGTCATCCATGCTTAGCCCATTTAAAAAGTAGGGAAAGCGGTTGCTTTCTTTGATATCTCTTTCTGTGTTGATAGTGACCTCATTCAAATTTATATGCAGGTGTGATTTATGACATTAAACCTTGATTTTGTCATTTTTCAAGTTGACCCTGTAGAGAAACAGCCAACAATTGCTGCCAACATTATCTCAAATATTAAAGTATGTAAACTTTTCTGAGAGTTTATTTATATCGGCACAAGGCCTTTCTCAATTTAAGCTTTACCAAACACATAGCTCTTACGTAAATTTGGATGGGCATCAGACTGCTGACATTTGCAAATAATATTTTGTTCTGCTCTTGCCAGATCAATGTCTAACAAGGGAAATAAGCACCTATTTCTGAGTTGCTCTAAATTAATTAGTGTTTGGCTGCATCAGTTATGCCTTTTTGGAGGCTTTAGTGCGAAAATCCTGAGAGAGCTGGTGTTTGAGCAGTAGGCAAAGACTGAATGTGGTATAAGGTGCTTTCTAAGCCATACTCATCTAGGATGATGTCGCTGTGAACATCTGGCCTGGTGCCATTTTGTCTTTTTTGTTGACAGGGCACCTTCTGTTTGCCTCCTTTCTTCATTGGCACCAGGAGGAAGGTCATAAGAGAGTTTAGCCATGGAACTCAGGATCAGACCACTGCTAATGGTAGGCTGTGTGGAATGTACTCCCCACTGAAGGCTTTTTGGTCAGGAAATGACTTACTTTCTTTTATAACCTTGGTCAGTTTTGATCAATGCATGGAAAACCAGACTGAGAGAAGATCCTCGGGTCACATCATTTTAGGCTGGAAAGAGCTAAAAATACCCTCTGCTTTTACTTTTTATTGCACCACAGAAAACACAAAATCAGACTTTTGCCCTGTGTTTTATGAACAGTCATCTATTTCTGCAAAATACTTGATTCAGAAAGGCAATGATTCAGAAGAACTGGACAGTAAATATGTAGTAAATGCGTCCTTGTAGATAACCTTTCGCGAAGGTGTTTGGGGGAAGGTTATTTTCCACTTACACCAGTTCTTAGAAAGGAACGAAATGAGCAAGTGTCTTATTTTGGCTGTTCCCTGAAGCAGAATTAAAATGAAGAGGTCCCTGCATTGTGCTCGTACAGAATTGCTGCCTGATTCTTGATACAATGTTCTGAATCTGAACGGGATTGCTCTAGAAATCTAGGTCTTCCTGGGATGACCCTGCCTTATGCTCTTCCTAAGTTACAGAGGAAGAAACAAGCAGTAAGCCCTTGGACACAGCATTTCTTCCTCTGAAAAATGGGAATGAAACAATTCACCTCCCACTGAGGTTATAAAGGCCATAAAAGTTGCATGAGATATGGAAGGATTTTGATAGTTCTATAACTTAGTAGGTGCCTAGTATATATTATTTTCCTTTCTTAAAATATAAAAATTTAACATGCTTGGATATTAAAAAAAGAAAAAAGTAGATATGGTGGCAGATTGCATTTTAAGTTTTTAGTTTAATGATAAACAAGAAAGTTTATTATCAAGTAGACATAAAATTGGGGTACAGTGCCAGCAAATGTACAGCATCTGCTTTTGCTGGTGCCTGTGTGCCTACCTCTGCAGCACTTAACCACTACACCACCCAGGTAGGCACATAAAAAAAAAAAAAATTATTTTTTTTATGTGCCTACCTGGGTGGTGTAGTGGTTAAGTGCTGCAGCTGCTAACTCAAAGGTCAGCAGCTCGAATCCACCAGGTGCTCCTTGGAAACTCTATGGGCCAGTCCTACTCTGTCCTATAGGGTTGCTATAAGTTGGAATCGACTCGATGGCAACAGATTTGGATTTTTGACTCTTCAATTTTGCTTGTAAGAAATCAGGCGATGCTTAAATGTTTCAAATTGGTACATTGTGGTGGCAAGACTGCTTTGATTTGGAGCATTTGAAAAAGTTTTGTTCAATTGTATGAGCTCACTTATATGAAAAGACAAGGCAAATGTTAAAAAAAAAGTTCCGTTATTTAAATTAGTATAATTAGCGATCTGTGGAAGATTGTATATGTCTATGTAACAGTCATATGTATGGAGCAGGGAGGAAATATTATAGTGCCTGAATTAGAGCACACCAGTGGTGGCGCAATGGTTAAGTGCTCAGCTGCCAACCAAAAGGTTGGTGGTTCAGACCACCCAGTTGGATTGATTCAGTGGTATCTAACAACAACAAAGTTTCCTTCCCTCTTCCTCATGGAGCTCAGTCATGTGCTGGCAACCGGGTAGTATTTTCTTGTAACGTGCATGTGCTTGATATTTAACGTGAGAGACATTTTAAACTGTAGGGTTACAGGAAAGCAAAATACTAAAGACCAGAGCTGTGCCTTCTTTCTTGCCAGCCCTCTCCCTGATGATGGGCAGAGAAAACCTTATTTGCCCCACTGGCTGGTGACTGCTGGGCATGCTGGTTGCATGGGTCACAGGTCACTGGGGAGGTGGCAGCGGGGCTCACGCATCTGGAAGTGCAGACTCTGCTGGTCTCACCCAGGAGGGTGCACCTGCTCACCTGCAGGAAACCCTCGCTTACCCTTCCTTGTCCGCCTGGCCCTTCTCATACAGAGGAGTCGGATAGTCTGTTCTGATGCCTGGTGTTTGCGGTCAGCTTTGAGCACCTTGGGTGATGGATCGAATGTGTTCTTACTGAGGTACTGTTCAGGTCAGGTATAAATTAAGTCCTTTGTTTTGAGTGTTAAAATAACTTCCTCCCGTGGATCTTCTACCTCCCCAAGTGAGGGGTACCACAGTTTGTATTGTTTGTAAGCATATAGCTGAGTGTCACAACACTTGCCAGTGTAAGTTCACATAGTTGGTTTGGTTTCTGTTTGATTTAAAATTTAAAAAGCCATTTGATTCATTTTCCCAGTAGATGTCACGTAGTGCAGCATAGTACAGGGGCTAAGAGTGTGGTCTCTGGGGTCAGGTACCTGGATTTGAATTCCATCCCTCCTCTGTATTACATGTGTGATCTTGGACCGGTTACTTCCCGCCTCTGTGCCTTAGCTTCCTTGTCTGTCAGTTGAGAGTATCACTACTTATTTGATAGGGTTGTTGTGAGTGAGGAACCCTGGTGGTGCAGTGGTTAAGTGCTCGGCTACAAACCGAAAGGTCAGCATTCGAACGCACCAGCTGCTCCATGGGAGAAAGACGTGGCAGTCTGCTTCTGTAAAGATTTACAGTCTTAGAACCCTGTGGGGGAGTTCTCCTCTGTCTACAGGGTTGCTATGCGTCAGAATAGACTTGATGGCAGTGGGATTGGTTTTGGCTTGGGTGTCAGTGAAATGAGAGACGCCGTGTAAACTGCACAGTGACTGGCGCGTAATGGGCCTCAGTCAGCTGTTCACTGCTGCCACTGCTGTGGTGACATTTGTACTTGGAGACTGCTTCTCCCAACCAGACGCCAGGACCAGAAGGAGGTTGTTTGTTTTCCTAGAAGATACTGTATGATTGGCCTGGCTATCTGCTTCCGAAAGATTACATCCTTGAAAACCCTGTGAAGCACAGTTCTACTCTGCACACACGAGGCCTCCATGAGTTGGAGTCGATATGACAGCAACTAACCTCAAGAACAACTATATAATCATACTTTTTGCATTGAACATGCTCCTTAAATAGGGCTTTGTATGGAGTTATGAACCTTGACCAGAAAAAGGGAGCGGGGGCAGGCTGCTTGTAACTAGATCTGGGATGTTGAGGGAGAACATTTGAATGTCTGTTTTGTTTATTTCTTTCCCTTTGGGTCACATGTTTATTTCTCAGTCTTTGTGCTCTGTGGTGTTTTCAACTGTAGATTTTTATTGGAGAGGGAGTAAAGAAATAGTCTTTACTAAGTGACCCATTGGAAGCTGTTTCTTTTTGAGCAACTCATTGCTTCATTGCTTCAGTGAGATTTTAATTTTTAAAACTATTGGTATTTTGGAAACACCTGAACACTTTTTTGTTTGCATCTGTATTATCTTACGTTTCACTTCTTGAGCACATAACACTTGAGAGATGTAGACATGTACTTGTGTGACCGTCACCACTGAGATTTGCTTATAGGAGAGGAAGCAGGGGTCATATGAAAAGATCAGAGGCTTCAAGGTGGGTCAGCTTGGGTTCCAATCATGCAATTTGGGCAGGACATTTGGCCTCTCTGAAGCTCAGTTATCATATTATAGGGTTGTCTGAGGTTGAGTAGTAGCATCTACAGAGCTGCTTAACGTAGTGTGTGACATTTAGCACGTGTGAAAAGAACGAGGTTGTTACTGTGACTTTAACCATAGTGAACTTCCAAGAAACTACTGTGAATCTAGTTTTTCCTGGTCTTATGGGGCTGTGTGTACTTAGCTGAGTTTCCCTGGGTGGCCGACTCTCGGTGTTAACAGGAATAAAGAAGTAGAAGTTCCAGATGCCAGTAAAATCTTTTCTATAGAGAATGGCAGCTTAGAAGCCCTCTTAAAAAACTTCATAACTGTCATCGTATCTTAATTTAAAAGGCCTTGCTGCTGAGTTGGATTGTGAATGAGAAAAAGAAAATATCTGCCCTGGGTGTTGGCTATACTCATATGTATCGAGCCTTATGATCTTGGTGAGGCTGTGTAATTTGTGAGGCAGAAGAGTGAAGCAGCCAGTCTCCTCCGATTGTCTGCCACTGGTAGCAGCTATGCCATTCCTTTCACCAGAAGCCTCTGGTGATGCCAGAACCGAGGAGGTCAGGATGTACAGGATGGAAGGAAATTAGGCAGATGATGAGAAGCAGCCTCAGTGGTGACTGTGGGACCCTTCCTTTCCAGTTGGCTGCCTTGGTAGTAGTTATTTAATTTTATACTAATTGTGCTTGAATAAAAGAGTAACACACAGTATCTTTTTTTTTTTATATTGTTGCTGGGAATGTATACAGCAGAACATATACCAATTCAACTATTTCTACATCTACAATTTAGTGACACTGAGTATATTCTTTAAGTTGGATAGCCGTTCTCACCCTCCTTTTCTGAGCCGTTCCTCCCCCATTAACAAACTCACTGCCCCCTAAGGTTCCTGTCTGATCTTCCCAGTTGCTGTTGTCAATTTGATTCCATATAGATAGGTCTTAAAAGAGCGTGATGCTCAAGGCAAAAATTCTTTACTAGTTAAGCTAAACTATTACTTGGCTTTAACAAGACTTCAGGGGTAGTTTTGGTTTCAAGTTTAAAGATTATCTCAGGGAAATAGTTTCAGGGATTTGTTTATCCTCCGTGGCTCCAGAAAGTTTGGATTCCACGAAAATTTGAAATTCCATTCTGTATTTTCCTCTTTTTTATCAGGATTGTTCTATAGAATCTTTGACTAAAATGTTCAGTAATGAACACGCAATCTTTTTTTTTTTTTCCTTTTTTTTTAAATTGTGCTTTAAGTGAAAGTTTACAGTTCAGGTTAGTTTCTCATACAAAAATCTATGTACACATTGTTATGTGACCCTAGTTACTCTCCCTGTAATGTGACAGCACACTCCTCCTTTCCACCCCAGATTTCCCATGTCCATTCAACCAGCTCCTGTCCCTTCCTGCCTTCTCATCTCACCTCCCGACAGGAGCTGCCCATTTAGTCTCATGTATCTACTTGAGCTAAGAAACACTCTCTTCACAAGTGTCATTTTGTGTCTCATAAAAAAAAAAAAGTCTAATCTTTGAAGAGTTGGCTTTGGGAATGGTTTTAGTTCTGGGTTAACAGAGAATCTGGGGGCTTTGTCTTCGGGGTCCCTCCAGTCCCAGTCAGACCATTAAGTCTGGTCTTTTTATTAGGATTTGAGTTCTGCGCCTTTTCTCCTACTCTGTCAGGGACTCGCTGTTGTGTTCCCTGTCGGGGCAGTCATTGGTGGTAGCCAGGCACCATCTAGTTCTTCTTGTCTCAGGCTAATGGAGTCTCTGGTTTATGTGGCATTTTCTGTCTCTTGGACTAATATTTTCCTCATGTCTTTGGTGTTCTTCATTCACCTTTTCACCACGTGAGTTGGGACCAATTGATGTGATGGCCACTCACTAGCTTTTAAGATCCCAGATGCCACTCACCAAAGTGGGATACAGAACACTTTCTTAATAAACTTTGTTATATCAGTTGACCTAGTTGTCCACTGAAACCATGGTCCCCAAAACCCCATCCTGCTACTCAGTCCCTTGAAATATTTGGTTGTATTCAGGAAACTTAGCTTTTGGTTTAGTCCAGTTGTGCTGATTTCCTCTGTATTGTGTGAACACACAATCTTTTAAAATATAGTGCCCTCTGCCCTCCACTCCCATCCCCCCACCTTCTTCCAAACATGGGTCTTTAGCCAAGGATAGAGAGTATAACTTACCATAGTCAGTAGCAGTGCTGTTGTGGACTTTACTTTTTTTTTTTTTTTTATTGTGTTGAAAATATACAAACCAAAACATGCGCCAGTACAACAACGTCCATATTTACAATTTGTGAACATTACTTTTTAATCATGGATAACATTGCGAAGAATGGGAATTCCAGAACACTTAATTGTACTCCTAAGGAACCTGTATATAGACCAAGAGGCTGTTGTTCAAACAGAACAAGGGGATACTGTGTGGTTTAAAGTCAGGAAAGGTGTGCACCAGGGTTGTATCCTTTCACCCTACTTACTCAGTCTGTATGCTGAGCAGATAATCTGAGAAGCTGGACTATATGAAGAACACAGCATCAGGATTGGAGGAGGACCCTGCGATATGCAGGTGACACAGCCTCGTTGCTGAAAGTGAAGAGAACTTGAAGCACTTACAGATGAAGATCAAAGACTACAGCTTTCAGCATGGATGACACCTTAACATAAAACAAAAATCCTCACAATGGGACCAATAAGCAACATCATGATAAAGGGAGAAAAAAATTGAAGTTGTCACAGATTTAATTTTACTTGGATCCACAATGGACATCCATGAAAGGAGCAGTCAAGAAATCAAATGATGTATTGCATTGGGCAAATCTGCTGCAAAAGACCTCTTTAGTGTGTTAAAAAGCAAAAATGTCACTCTGATGAACCACCAGCTGCTCTGCTGGAGGAAGATGTCGCAGTCTGCATCCGTAAAGATTGTGGCCTTGGACACCCTATGGAACAGTTCTGCTTGTCCTACAGGGTTGCGATGAGTCGGAATCGACTCAACGGCAGTGGGTTTGGTTGGTTTTCTTGGGTGTATATTTAAGGAGCTTGCCCCTTCTGTAGTAGGGCACGTTAGTTGTAAAGTAAACATTCTTAGGTATTCCTAGCCAGGAATTGGCCCCGTTTAGGAGCAATTTTTTTTAGGAGCAAGCGGGTAATAATTATTTCCAAGACTACTGAGCATTTAATTTATATCATTCAAGGCCTAGCAGACTATTCTAAGGAATTGACCATAGCTTCCAAATATCTAAGGAGCCCTGCTGACGCAGTGGTTAAGCGCTCAGTTGTTAAGGGAAAGGCTGGCGGTTCAAACTCACCCAGTGGATCTACAGGAGAAAGACCTGGCGATCTGCTACCATAAAGATTACAGCCAAGAAAACCCAGTCGAACAGTCCTTCTCTGTCACATGAGGTCACTATGAGTCAGAATCGACTCGGTGGAACCCAACACCATCACCACGAAATATCCATTGAGCACCTTCTGTTATGTGGAGTATGATACCTGCATTAAATGTAATTTCTGGCAGCAATCCTCAGAGGTAGATGACAATGTCCCCATTTTATGGGTGAGGTCATCTGCCTAGGGCCACAGGAGTGGCAGAGCCATGGTGTGGCCAAGTCTTGTCTTCAACTAAGAATGGGCTCTTCCTCCCCAGCACACCGTCTCCAAAAGAGGCAGTTCTACAGCTGGTTGCATATTTTCTTAAAAGATAATGTTCATCTCTTTGAAAGATTTCTTTTTTCTCTCAGTGTTTGGCCTGAGCAGTGGTTCTAAAAGCTATTGGCTTTGACCACGGGATTGTGTGGGCTGCTTTCCTCTGACATTTTAAATCTGTTGTTTTACAGGCCCTGCAGATGTTGCCTTTGTGTAATGCTCAGTTTAACATTTTTATTGGATGTAATTTGATATGGTTCATTTGATGGACACTGCTCGAAAGAGAATTTTGATTCTCTTTTGTTCAAATGAGCTGTTGGTTTTCTTTTTCTTCTTGCGTCGAGTGTTGTATCTCTGTTTAAGACAGGACACGAGTTGGCTTCAGGACAAATGTTGGGTAATGCTCTATTTGTCAAAACAGCAAGTGACGAGATTGAAAATTGTCTCTCTCCCCACCACCTGAGTGAAATTAAAATAACTGATACCACAGTATCTCCCTCTAGCCCATGGTTGCCCTCTTAGTTTACACAGGACCTTTAGTGAGCAAAATAAATGAGCTTATTTTGTGAGAGATGCCTGCACGGTCTCTACCCTGGATGATGAAATTTGTTTTTTATAGCACATAAATATGTATAATGATGAGCCCTTGCATACAAGGTTCTTAGGAAGTGCTTTCACTGCTGTGCCCTGAAGGAAGTACCAAGACTATTTGCCAGAACAGTCGAGCTGGTAACAGTTAAGGTTTCAATTTTCCATTAGAAGACTGGGGACTTGGGCCAAGCAACAGATTAATTCACTGCTCAAATTGTGTTGAGATTAGATTTTACTCAGCATTTCTGTGTTGAGATTAGATTTTACTCAACATTTCTATAACCCAGTCTTCAGTGGCATGAGAAAGGTACTATTTATTTTACTTGGAAACCTCTTTTTGAGATAAAGCTTTCAGAAAGAGGTTTATATAGTCTTGCTGCAGGCAAATAAATGCAATGCAAATTCCTGCTCAGTGAGTGAAAATACTGGGCTTTTGGTAGGGAGAATGAAGAGTTTGGGGGCTTGAGGTTTTTTCTTTTTGCTAGGGAAAGAGACTGAATAAGCAGTGTTCTTTATTAAGTATGCCATGACCTTAAAAGTCCTTCTAGATCACTCAAGACTGTGTGTGCATGTGCGCGCACTTTTGTACGTGTCCGTGAGCATGTGTGCACAGATCTGCCATTACATAAAACACCAGAAACCAGTTCCCGTCGAGCTGATTTCGACTCGTGGTGACTCATGTGTCTCAGGATAGAACTGTGTTTTGTAGGGTTTTCAGTGGCTGATTTTTTGGAAGTAGATCTCCAGGCCTTTCTTCCAAGGTTCTTCTGGGTGTACTCGAACCTCCAGCCTTCCCGTTAGTAGCAGAGCATGTTAACTGTTTGACTCCATAAAGCAAGCCCTTTGTAGTCACACACCTCTGAGGCCTCTCTGCACCCTGAGCTGCACTGGGTCACTGGGTTTCCTGGACATGTGCAGGAGTGACTGGACAGCCTTGTGCTCAGACAGCAGCTCTTTGATCTGTGGCAGCCTGGCTCTCTTCACTGCCTGTGTTCCATTGCCTCCGTCTGCTCATAACTTTTCCTCAGATGGTAACTTCTTGTATCTGGGCTCTGCCCCGTTAGATGAAGCTGTAATTAATTGACCCATAGAGCATTAAAAATAAATGTTTCTGGGATCTTTACTTGTATCCTGAGCTCTCCCTTCAACAGCATCTAACACCAACAACAAAACGGACATGCGTAGATTTGGTAATGTAAAATTTTAAAGAACTTAATGGTCTTTTCAGTTCCCAGAGGTTCGAGTCTTTATGCAGAGTATTCCAGAATCATCTTCAGAACTTCTTGCATGCATTTTTGAATAATGCATTGTATGAGCATAGCTGCATACAATGGGTTAACACTGACATTGTTTTGCCATTTTTTTTTTTCACTGAACAACTAGGGAATGGTTCATATGGGCCATGGTCAACGTCCAAGATGAGCTATTGTGTCATCAAAGAATTACTTTTGATCTTAGGCTTTGTGTGTTTCGTGAATCTGCATCTGAAGCTTGTTGCTAAGGTTGGAGAGTTTTGATAAGGGTAGAAGTGTCTGAATCTTTGTGTTGTATTACATCATCATGTGTGCAACCTTTACCACTGTTCATTTCCAGATTTTTCCATCATGCTTAACAGAAGCTTGGTGCCCCCGAGTGTGTGCAACATTGGTGGCTAATGCTCAATTTGTGATGCTAGGGGTGTTCCCTTGTGGCTGATTCACAGAAACAAGCTGGGCTTTTGCCAGTGACTTACCAAGAGAGTCCTTTAAGTAATTTTCTGTACTTTCTTCTCTAAAAATGAGAACAGTGACTGTCAGCAATAATTTTCCCTAATTTATCTCTTGCAGGGAACCTAGCTGCTTGCTAATATTTGACCTCCTGGTTTCAGGGAGTCATAGAAGTCTTATGTTATTGCATCCTAGATTTTGAGGCAGTTGCTGGTATTTAATAGTTTGTACTTTTCTAAGTCAAAATCATTTAATGCAAATAAATCATTAAGAAGAATAATTTTTGAAGCAGTTGGCACGAGTCATCCTGAATCATCTTTAATGGTAGTTAACAACACAGCATTGAACATAACTGTTTTTCTCTTAATGCAGTGATTCTCAGTCCCCAGAGTTTCTGATTCAGTAGGTTGTGGGTAGGGCCTGAGAATTTGCATTTCTAAAAGCTTGCCGGTGATGCTGATGCTGGTCTGGGGAACCATACCTTGAGAACTTCTGCTCTTAACCAGTTGGCCAGCAGGTGTGGAAATCAACAGACTGCTTGGAGTAATGCATTGCTGTTGAGTTGATTCCAACTCATAGTGACCCTCTAGGACAGAGTAGAACTGCTGCATAGGGTTTCCAAGGCTGTAATCTTTACCGGAGGTCTTTTCTCTTGCTGGGCAGCTGGTGGGTTTGAACCCTGACATTCCATTTAGCAGCTGAGCACTTAACCACTGTGCCACCAGGGGTCCTAATACGTAGAGTAGGAGTTCTCAATGCTGGCTGCAAAACATTGGAATCACCTGGAAAGCTTTAAAAAAAAAAATGTGCTCATGTCTGGCCTCACCCCTAGACATTCAGATTTAATTGGTCTGGAGTGCTTCGTAGGTATCGAAATTTGTTAAAGCTCCTCAGTGTGCTTCTTGGGCTGAGAAGCACTAGCTTTGATCATCTCGATGATTACTTGGATTATTTATCAGCAATAGACTGAAAAATTGAAAATTAAAATGTTTAACTGATAGAAATTAGCATGAAGATCTCTTTAAAATTTCCTTTTAGGAAATGGGTGTGTGGAAGAACTAATCTCAAGGGCTTATGGTTCTGAACTCCTAAATTAGAAGTTTTATATCCTACTGAAATTCTGCAGTGGCTAAAGAGCCTTCTTACACAGTCTATATTACAGTGTCATAACGCCTGGCTACAGAAGAAAGTTTGGAGGATGGCTTTTTGTGAGTGCCCTATAGCATGTGGGTTTTTTTTTTTTTTTCTATAGCATGTGGGTAATAGGGATGGGGTAGCCGTTTGGGAATAAAGACATCCTGTGGGTGGCCTAAGTGGCTCAGAGGCTGAAGGGAAGTTCACTGTGTTGAGCAGAAGACCCTGGAGGTCTTGGATCTTTCCGGACACATTTCTGGGATAAATGGCATCACTGACGTATAATCTTAGAGCATTGAAAAAATGATAAATGCCACAAAGAGTAAAGTACATTTTATGACACCTGGAATATGAACTTTAATTACACGGTTTTTTAAAATTAGTTGTTTTTTTTTTAATTGCCATGAAATGTATACATAACAAAAAAACATTTGCTAATTCAACAATTTTCGTATGTTTAATTCAGTGACGTTACGTTCATCATGTTGTACAACCCTTACACTATCCTTTTCCAAATGATTAGACCACCATTTTCAGACTCAGTGCCCTCAAAGCAGTGATCCTCCTTTCCTCCCCTCTCCCACCCCTGGAAGCCACTTATGTAAGCTTTAGCCTTCATACATTCACCTACTTCGTATAAGCGGGGAATCATACAATATTTGTCTTTTTGCAATTGACTTAGTTCACTCAGCATAATGTCATCAAGGTTTATCCATGTAATTACACCATTTCTTAGACTAGAATTCTGGTTGTGCCATTGACCATTGTATTGAATGGGAATTTTAAATTTAGTCTTTGACGGAGCTAATGTCAGCCCTTTAGAGTGAAGTGCCAAAATGCTGTTTCACCAGAAAGCTCGAAGGGGTGTGGCAAGACTTCCACACACCGTCTGGGGTATTTTTATGCTATTATAGCCATTTGAATCTTCATTAGAATAGAAATAACGTTTCATGCAAGTGTTGGCCTGAGTGAGTGTCTTTTTTCATATCTACGGATGAAAGGCCTTCTGGGAGAGATCATTCTTTAATGTCGTTTACAGTGAAGGAACACCTTTCATGTGTTTATCAGCATTTCTGCTTGCCTAGTGCTTTCTTGGAAACTGTCACGTCAGGTGATCTGTATGTGAAATACTTTATCAAATCGTTCCAGGGAGACAGTATAGGCCCGTGACAGCCAGTTTGTATGAGGCATGCAGGCAATGAAATGTTTTCATTTTATTTTCAAAGGTCAGGGATGTTTCTAGAACAGTGGCTTGTAAACAGTATGGCATAAGGAGGGTGGGAGGCCACCGAGAGAGTTTACTGTGGTTCATTTCGGCAAATGTTCAGCCACAGATTTTGGAGGTAATTTCACAATTTTGCAGCCTCTCTCCAGAGGCACAGTTGGCCAAGTCACAACACAGAGCTGGCTTTTGTGTTCTTCCAGAGTTTGGGACTATTCACGTCTTTCTAACGTCCTGACTTGAAGTTGGAGACGTAGGGGAATAGTTTATTTGATAGATAGGAATGGGGGAGGAACACCTCTGAAAAGGGGGGTAAAAATGGTTGCAAACTCAGAGAATGTAAGCAGTGTCACTAAGTTGTACATGTAGAAACTGTAGAATTGTTCTGCTGTATATATTGTCAACAACAACAAAAATAAAATAGTTTATTTGAAAGGGGTTTCTATTAAAGTATTGCATAAGCAGACAAGATAGTATGGATTAACTTTTTCTTTTAGTCTTTTAGGTATTTTAGCTGAGAATGAATTTTTATTTATGTTAATCAGATGTAATATTTAAAATTCAAGTAAGATATTGGACAACAAATAGCCTGTATATTGCTTAACAAAAATAGTCAAAAAAAATCCCTTTTTCTTTCTTTTTTAGGTTTACTCTGCTTTAGATGAAAGCTTACAGTGCAAATAAGTTTCTCATTCAAATATTTATGCACAAATTGTTTTGTGACGTTAGTTGCAGTACCCACCATGTGTCAGCACTCTCCCCCTTTCCCCTTCTGCCTCTGGTTCCCAGTGTCTATTCATCCAAGTTTCCCATCCCTTCCTGCCTTCTCCTCTTTGCTTTTTGGCAGGTGTTGCCCATTTGGTCTTCTAGACTTGATTGAACTAAGAAGCACGTTCCTCATGTGTGTTATTGTTTATTATATAGGCCTGTAGTTGGAATCGACTCGACGGCAGTGGTTTTTTTTAATCTTCGGCTGAAAGGTGAATTTCAGGAGCCCCTTCTTTGTTTTTAAGTGTTAGTCTTTGTTTACATAGGTCAATAAATTTTCTGAACTCCTAATTGAGGGCCTATGATGTTAGAAATAAAATAAAATTTAATAAAGAAGTAAATTGCAGCCTCAAACTAGTGTGATTTTACTTGACGTTCATTCCATTTCTCACAGCCAGGTGACACAGTCCGTAGGCTACACAAGATTAATTCACCTGGCATATTCAGTTCTGCTTTCTCTAAGAAAGTGCTGTTGCTGTTTCACCTGAGCCTCTCAGTTCTGGTAACCTTGATTTTCTTTTTTATGTTTAAAAAAACAATACTAAAAGGAATTTTTACAAACAAAGCTCACAGTTTTACAAAATAATTGCTTTTGCTTTGTTTTTTTTTTTTTTTTTTGGTGGTCGGGGAGGATTTTATTTTTTACTCTTGGTTTAACAAATATTGTACAAAGATGTAATTACAAAATTCTGTGCTTTTTGAAAATGTAGAATTATATCATAGTTTATATTTTGAAGTTTTCATAGTTATTTTGATTATATAATAATTTGTTGAAATGATGAACCAAATTTACTTACCCAACTTTATTAAATATTGAGATTGATTTTGATTTTTAATGTAATTGACAGTGAACGTATAGGCTCAATTTGTATTCTGTTGAAATTAGAGAAAAAAGTTTTAATTATTTTATGGCACTTGATATATTCCATTAGCTTTTAAATGAATTTTTTTAGAATTTGGGGACCATTTCTAAATTTACTAAATGGAAAATTGAAAATTATGTGAACTGTAACAATATTGAGTCTCCTAACCCAAGAATAAGGAGCCTTGTTGGCTCAGTGGTTAAGTGCTCAGCTACTAACCAAAAGGTCGACGGTTCAGACCCACCAGGTGTTCCACAGGGTAAAGATGTGGCAATCTGCTTCCATAAAGATTACAGCCTTGGAAACCCTGTGGGACAGTTCTCATCTGTCTTGTAGGGTCGCTGTGAATTGGAATCGACTTGACTGCAATGGTTTTTTTGTTTTTTTTCTTTAACCCAAGAATAACTTTCCTGGTTGTGGTTGGCAACAAGAATAATAGCTGCCATCATTGAGAAACGTACTTTCTGCCAGGTGCTTTATATATATAGTATTATCTTCTGTGTTGCCGGTAATACTGAGTTAATTGAGTAAAACTGCTTATAAAATCAGAATAGTGCACTGTACCTAAATTAGTGAACTAAAAATAAATTTGGCTTCTTAGCCATAGGATTTGGTTTATTAAATTGTAGGCCAGACAACAAGTTCTCAGACCACAGAGTACCATGACTTTGTGTTATTCATGCTGACGATTCCATTTGTAAACTAGATCATGCCCTGCTTGGCTTTTGAATGCCGGATAATAATATGCCTTAATTGCGGGTCAGCGAAGCTAAACTGATTGCTTGTTTGGGCACTTGGGTTTCCTTTTTAATTTGCTGTATAATGTAGTACTGTCTACTAGAAATACACAATATGCTGTTATCTAAGCAAAACTCGTTAAAATCATTTTACAAACAACAGAATGCCCGTTACTTTGTCCATAATCTTGGGACGTAAAAGGAAATTGAATGATATTGCAGAGAGTTGTAATTTACAAGTAATATTTTTTTGTGCCTTTGTATCCATTTTGGAGAGAATACATAAAATGACTGCTGTGGTTTATATTGGAGCCCTGGTGGCGCAGTGGTTAAGCGTTCAGCTGCTAATCAAAAGGTCGGCACTTTGAACCTACCAACTGCTCCTTGGAAACCCTATGGGGCAGTTCTGTTCTGTCCTATAGGGTCACTATAAGTCGGAATCAACTCGATGGCAATGGGTTTTTTTGGTATGGTTTATATCAGCATGATAGTTTTCTTTACCAAGGGTTGTTTCGCTTTGTGCTTTTAATATGTTGTTTTAAGTGACGATAATAATGTGGGCTTTGGGAAGTCACTTATTTCAAACTGTGCAGTTCACCAAAAAAGATTGGCATTCATCCAATGACTGTATTTCAGTTAAAAAAAAAAAAAAAAGAAACCTATGCTGTCATCTTTAGCTCAGAAACACTGATCCTAGGAGTTACTGTTACAATTTGTAGAATACTTGTTCCTGAGTCTGGGAGATGGCTAGTGTTCCGTAATATTTATCACCTCTCAGCTTTCTTAGACTAGTGAATAAGACAGCTCTGCACAGGACCTTCTTTTGACTCTTAGATTACTAATTTCATCCATTTAGCTAATATTTATTGAACAGCCACTGAGTGCTGGAAGCTGTTATAGGTGTTGGGTGTACACAGTATTCTTTTTTATTTAGGAAAAGTATTTAGCCCAGCAGAAGAGTCTCTGAAGTGAATCTTAAGTGCTTTTAAAATGATTTTAGAAATAGAGTAATATAATCAAGGAACTTCTACTAAATATTTTAATACACACCTATATGCATTTCTCTCTCCCCAAATCACCCACTGCCTGTTTGTCCTCTTTTCATAGGTTATTTCTTATGAGGGTCATGGATATCCCCTATCTAAACTTGGAAGGACCAGACTGTAAGTAAATTTTTATTTTCTCATTGCATGTGCACGTTTAAGTGTGTGGTCTGGAAGGGATAACTAGAGAAGTATTACTTAAGAAAGAGCTTCATTCACTTAAAAGTGGGCAGTGATTTTGTGGTTGATATGGATAGTATGCTTAACGGGGCCCTTGGGCTTTAACTCATCTCTTTACTTATATTTTCCAGTCTGTGCATGAGTTCAAGTTTTAAAATATATGTCTTCTGTTTATTATTTCGTTTTCACTCAGAACTCCAATTTCATCATTTTCTCTAAATACTTATAATAGATTTTAAGATTTGCTAGCTTTATTGGTAACTCAGTAAAATTTCTGTTTTCCAATTATTTAAGTCTAGTAGGTTGATTTTTATTTTTTATTAAAAACCTTGGAAGACCAATCTGTTTGGGAGATGGTTGCTCCTTGTATTCTTCTGCTTATTCTCTACTTCACCCACATCATCTCTTTGTCTTTTCCTTTGTTCTTTTTCTAGCCTTGGGATATTTGCCTTAAAATATGCTACCCATTACCCATTTGAATCAAGTTGATTCTGACTTATAGTGACCCTATAGGAAACCCTGGTGGCGTAGCTCTTCAGTGCCACGGCTGCTAACCAAAAGGTCGGCAGTTTGAATCCACCAGGCACTCCTTGGAAACTCTATAGGGCAGTTCTACTGTGTCCTATAGGGTTGCTATGAGTCGGAATCGACTCGATAGCAATGGGTTTGGTTTTTTTTTTTATTTTATACGGCAGAGTAGAACTGCCCCAGAGGGTTTCCAAGACAGTAATCTTTATGCAAGCAAGCAGACTGCCACATCTCTCCCGCTCCCCCGCTGCCGCAGAGTGGCTGGCAGGTCTGAATCGCCTACCTTTCAGTTAGCAGCCGAACACTTAACTGCTGCACCACCAGGGCTCCTTAAAATATGCTGTGGGGTTGTAGAATTGGGTAGATTTTATGTGATGATGTTAGCCATTCATAATGAGGGCATACTATGCTGCACTCCATATTAGACTTATATTTTAATCTCATTCTCACAACAATTCCACAAGCTAAATAGTGCCATTCCCAATTCGTGTTGTTGTTAGTTGTCATTGAGTTGATTTCGACTCGTGGTGAGCCCGTGTGCACAGAGTAGAACTGCCCCATAGAGTTTTCAAGGCTTTGACCTTTTGGAAGTGGATCACCAGGCCTGACTTCCGAGTTGCCTCTGGGTAGGTTCGAATTGCCAATCTTGTGGTTAATAGTTGATTGCTTAACCATTTGCACCACCCAAGGCCTCCTCCCCAGTTGATAGCCAAGGAAATTGAGGCTTAGAGTGGTTAGGTCTCGTGCTCAGCCTTGTCCAGTGAAGGGGTGGATCTGGGATTAAATTACAAGATTGTGAGTTGAAGGACTGTTTCTACTTAAAATTAGCCTATTTAATTTGAACAATGCATTTGTTTGTTGTAATAAACATGTATATAACTAGATGAAAAGGACAAAGGTAAACAAACAGAGCAGCTTGTTTTTTTCTCTTTAAAAAAGATTGCACAGGAACTTCATGAGAAGAGAAAAGGTTTTCTGCATGAAATTGCTAGGGTTTGAATTGTGGATTCAAGATTAGAACTAGGCTGTGATGCCAGAGTCCTGTCAACCCTAAGAATACCTGTAGGAGTTTTTTGGTAATCATGTGACAATGATACAGTTCCCCGAGCTGGTTTGGGTGTAGTTTCATCAGAGAACCACTGGTTTACTTGATCACTGTGTTAATTTCCTAGGGCCGCTGTAACGGAGGAGGCGGCCCTGCTCTTGAACTGAGGAGGCAGTGGCCCTGCCCTCAGGCCCGCTCCCTCTGAACCTGTGGTGATAGCGGCAGTCCCACTAGCCTCTGAGCTACCTTGGAGTCATTCTTCCCTTTTCTTGAAGAATAACATATTTGCAGCTAAGTAGCTCTGTCAGCCCATTTCCTGCCTGTAGGATTTCAGAAGTCCAACAACCTTTGTTCATTTTATCCAATCTTTGCCCACCGTCAGGGAACCCTGGTGGTGCAGTGGTTAAGCACTCGGCTGCTAACCGAAAGATTGGTGGTTCAGACTTACCAGCCTGCCACTCCTCAGGAGAAAGATTTGCTTCCGTAAAGATTTACAGCCTTGGAAACCTGTGGGGCAGGCCTACTCTGTCCTATAGGCTCACTATGAGTCAGAATTGACTGGATGATAAGGGGCCTGTGCCCCTTCACTTCAGGCCAGCAGTGTTTTCTGCTGAGAGGGTTGATAGGATCCATGCTCAGAGTCTAATCTCTCCAGCCAACTTTGTCCAGCCACACCCTTAGTGTTCTTTGCAGAGCATCCTTTCTCATCTGCAGTACAAATAGGCCGAGAATTTTCCTAACCTTCAAGCTCTGGTTCTTTTTGCTTAATAGTTCCTCAGCTTATCTCTTTCTTCTATAAGCAACAAGGAGAAACCAGGCCACACCTCTAACACTTAGCTTGGCAATCTTCTCAGCTAAATATCCAAGCACATTGCTTACAGGTTCTGCTTTGCACACAACAATAAAAAAAAAAAATTCAAACAAGTTCTCTGCCACTTAGGAAAAGGGTTGCCTTTCCCCCACTTTCCAAAAACGTGTTCCTCCTTTCTGTCTGAGACCTCACCAGAATCATCTTTAATATTCATATTTCTAGCAACATTCTGTTCAAGGCAGTCTAGACTTTGTCTATAATGTGCCTTAAATTATCCCAGCCTCTACCCATTATCCAGTTCTAAAGCCACTTCTACATTGTTAGGTATTTGTTACAGCAGCACCCCACTTTCTGGTACCCAGGCCTGTATTCGTTTCTCTCAACTACCATAACAAAGTACCAGAAGCTGGGTGGCTATAAAGAACAAGACATTTATTTTCTCACAGTTCTGGAGGCTTAAAGGTGAGTTACTTCTGAAGGCTCTGAGGGAGAATCTGTGCCTTTCTTCTAGATTCTGGCAGTTGTCGGCAGTCTCTGGTGTTCTTTGACTTGTAGATGCATCACTCCAGTCTTTGCCTCCTCTTCACGTGGTATTCTCTCCCTTTTTGTGTTTCTGTGTGTCTTCAAATATCCCTCCTTTTATATAAGGACATCAACCATTAGATAAGGGCCACCCTAATCTAGTATGGCCTCATCTTAATTTGTTAACATCTGATAAGACCCTATTTCCAAATAAGGTCACTGTCATGGATTGAATTGTGTCCCTGCAAAAATATATGTCACCTTGGTTGGGTCATGATTTCCAGTATTGTGTAGTTGTATTCCATATTGTGATTGTAATTTTATGTTAAAGAGGATTAGGATGGAATTGTAACACCCTTAACCAGGTCACATTTCTGATCCAGTGTAAAGGGAATTTCCCTGGGGTGTGGTCTGCACCACCTCTATCTCTCAAGAGATAAAAAGGAAAGGGAAGCAAGTAGAAAGTTGGGGACCTCATACCACTAAGAAAAAGTACCAGGAGCAGAGCGTGTCCTTTGGACCTGGGGTCCCTGCACAGAGAAGCCCCTAGTCTGGGGGAATACTGATGAGAAGACCAACAGAGAGAGAGAGAAAGACTTCCCCTGGAGCTGATGCCCTGAATTTGGACCTTTAGCCTACTTTACTGTGAAGATATATATTTCTCTTTGTTAAAGCCATCCACTTGTAGTATTTCTGTTATAGCAGCACTAGATGACTAAGACAGTCATATTCACAGGTATCAGGAGTTAGGACTTAAACATATATACCTTTTGTGGGGACACAATTCAGCCCACATATCCATTTTCAGCTATAAACTTTTCCTCAAAAATTTGTCTTACAGTGCAACCTAAGCGCGATCATGTTCTCCATGTGACCTTTCCCAAAGAATGGAAAACCAGCGACCTTTACCAGCTTTTCAGTGCCTTTGGTAAGTAAATCACAACACAGATATACTTTTAGGATTTTGCTTTTCTTTTCTTTTGTCTTAGGTGGTCAGAGATACCCGAGGTTTTAATCTCACTCATTTTTTTTTGTTGTTTCTTTGGTATAGTGCACTTCTTTAATATAGTGCTGTCTTTGTACTAGATAATCTGAGTAACTTTTAATGGCACCTGAGGGTAGGCTGCTAGTAAGCCATGGAAATTAAGATATAGTTACTATCACTGCTTTTACTACTGACCAGGGAAAATAAGTCTAGGCTGAAAAGATTGAATTCAGAGAAAATGTTTATTTCATAAGGGCAGCTGGCCTCTGCCTGATATTAGATAATCAAAGCTGACCACACACAGGTGTTTGAGCATACAAATGTCTGTGATCCATGTGAGGGAGGACAATTCTTCCTTTTTATCAGGTCAGGCGATTAGGTTAAATTAATTAGTCTTCACATTAGGCTTTATGAAGACCATTCTCATTATAAGCCCCCATGATACCTCCTTATTTTAACGATGTCATTTCTGAACTGTTCCCTTTGGAAATTCTTTGAAAAAGTGAAGGTGGCAAAAAACCAATAATAAGGGTATTTAATGACATATGTCCTCAATGGACTAGTATGTAGCCATTCTGAAAATATTGAAAGAGTTTATAAAAGATGGTAAAGTACTTAAACTTTAACATGTAGAGTAAAAAGCAGATATAAAGATTTCTATATAACTAATTGTTGTTAGGTGCCGTTGACTCGGTTCCAACTCAGCAACCCTATGCACGACAGAACGAAACACTGCCTGGTCCTGCACCATCCTTACAATCGTTGTTATGCTTGAGCTCATTGTTGCAGCCACTGTGTCAATGCACCTTGTTGAGGGTCTTCCTCTTTTCCGCTGACCCTGTGCTCTGCCAAGTATGATGTCCTTCTCCAGGGGCTGATCCCTCCTGACAACATGTCCAAAGTATGTAAGACACAGTCTCGCCAACCTTGCTTCTAAGGAGCATTCTGGTTGCACTTCTTCCAAGACAGATTTGTTCATTCTTTTGGCTGTCCATGGTATATTCAATATTCTTCACCAATACCACAATTCAAAGGCGTCAATTCTTCTTCAGTCTTCCTTATTCATTGTCCAGCTTTCACATGCATATGATGTGATTGAAAACACCATGGGTTAGGTCAGGCTCACCTTAGTCTTCAGGGTGACATCTTTGCCCTTCAACACTTTAAAGAGGTCCTTTGCAGCAGATTTACCCAATGCAATGTGTCTTTTGATTTCTTGACTGCTGCTTCCATGGCTGTTGATTGTGGATCCAAGTAAAATGAAATCCTGGACAACTTCAATCTTTTCTCCATTTATCATGATGTTGCTTATTGGTCCAGGTGTGAGGATTTCTGTTTTCTTTGTGTTGAGGTGTAATCCTACTGAAGGCCGTGGTCTTTGATCTTCATTAGTAAGTGCTTCAAGTCCTCTTCACTTTCAGCAAGCAGGGTTGTGTCATCTGCATAACGTGAGCTGTTAATGAGTCTTCCTCCAATCCTGATGCCCCGTTCTTCTTCATATAGTCCAGCTTCTCGGATGATTTGCTCAGCATACAGATTGAATAGGTATGGTGAAAGGATACAACCCTGACGCACACCTTTTCTGACTTTAAACCATTCAGTATCGTCTTGTTCTGTCTGAACAACTGCCTCTTGATCTATGTAAAGTTTCTTCATGAGCACAATTAAGGGTTCTGGAATTCCCATTCTTTACAATGTTATCCATAATTTGTTATGATCCACACAGTCGAATGCCTTTGCATAGTTAATAAAACAGAGGTAAACATCCTTCTGGTATTCTCTGCTTTCAGCCAGGATCCAACTGACATCAGCAGTGATATCTGTGGTTCCACGTCCTCCTCTGAAACCAGCCTGAGTTTCTGGCAGGTCTCTGTTGATATACTGCTGCAGCTGTGTTTGAATGATCTTCAGCAGAATTTTGCTTGCGTGTGATATTAGTGATACTGTTCTATAATTTCTGCATTCGGTTTGATCACCTTTCTTGGGAATAGGCATAAATATGGATCTCTTCCAGTCACTTGGCCAGAAAGCTGTCTTCCATATTTCTTGGCATAGATGAGTGAGCACCTCCAGCGCTGCATCTATTTGTTGAAACATCTTGATTGATATTCCATCAATTCCCGGAGCCTTGTTTTTTGCTGGTGCTTTCAGAGCAGCTTGGACTTCTTCCTTCAGTAACATCGGTTCCTGATCATATGCTACCTCTTGAAATGGTTGAACATCGACTAATTCTTTTTGGTATAATGATTCTGTGTATTCCTTCCATCTTCTTTTGATGCTTCCTTCGTTGTTTAATAGTGTAATACTATTTCTAAAAACCTGTGTGTAGAAATAAGGAGCCTTGGTGGCTCAGTGGTTAAATGCTCAGCTGCTAACAGAAAGGTCGGTGGTTCAAACCCACCTGACACTCCAAGGGAGGAAGATGAAGCAGCCTGCTTCCGTAAGGATTACAGCCTTGGAAACCCTGTGGTGCAGTTCTGCTCTGTCCTAGAGGGGCGCTATGAGTCAGAGTCTGATCAACTGCAACGAGAATTTTTTTTTTTTAATGTATAGAAATCAGGCTGGAAGGAAGTATCATGCAATTACCATTGAATGTCTTGGATAGGATTTTTCTCTTCTTTTGGCTTTTCTGTATTTTCTCAAATAAGCACGTATTAACTTTTTTAATTGAAAAACTTTACACATCTAATTTTTAGAAAAGCAAGTAAGGACAGGTATATTTCTGGAAAGTTGCTGTAATCTTTGAAGAGAGTCTAGGCGGCTCTGAAATCTTAGTCCTGGTTTTTAATTTAAATCCGTCTATAGAAGTGCATTTCAATATCAAGGCTTCTTTCTTGTGAAAGCTTTTGTTACTGTTGCAGTTTCTCAACTTGTATTGTTAAGCTCCTTATCCATATGTAGTCAGGCTTTAATTGGCTAAATTAAGTAAAATGCCCAGAGTAGAATTTTTTTTCAGTTTAATTAAAAAGAAAATTAATGTGTGACTTGGGCAAGGAACGTCTCTGTACCTTTGTTTCCTCATTGGAGATAATAATAAAAACAATACCTATTTCATGGGCATGTCATGAGGATTAAATGTCAGAAGGCATATGGTAGCTACTCAATAAACGTTAGCTATTAAAAAAAATTTTTTTTTTTTTTTTTATTACCTATGTAGCCCTGGTGGTTCAGTGGTTAAGAGCTTGGCTGCTTACCAAAAAGTCGGCAGTTCGAATCCACCAGCTGCTCCTTTGAAACCGTATGGGGCAGTTCTCTGTCCTACAGGGTCTCTGTGAGTCAGAATTGACTTGACAGCAATGGGTTTTTTTTTCCCCCTTTTACCTCCCAGTCCCACCCCAGTTTATCTGTTCTTGAAGTTTTGAGCTGAATAACTCCTATGGTAGATTTACGTTTTAATAGACTAACTCTCTGTAGTGCTGACATCCTGATGAGATTTTAAACCAGCACCTCATCTCTCTTTAAATTATAGCCTGGACTAATAACGTGTCAGAGATACAAATTAAATTGGATAGCTATCTAAAGGATCAGATGCTCACTTTGCTTTTGATTTCAATATTACAGGTAACATTCAGATATCCTGGATTGATGACACATCAGCGTTTGTTTCTCTCAGCCAGCCTGAACAAGTACAAATCGGTAAGTGTTTTGGACATTTATTTTGCATATTAACTAAAATGGAAGCTTGATCCCTCCCCCCAAGTCTAAAAGCTGTGGATTCAATCAGTTGATTCACAAACATTGCTTCCTGTTTTGTTTTGTTTTTAGCTTGCCTTTGAAGTAAAAGAAACAATTAGTATCACGTATAGATGAGGAGAAAAGAGAAATTTATTGATTTGTTAGATATACTAAAATAAATATGTATTTTTTCGCTTACCTCCATTTTGTTCCTTTTCCGTTGCACTTTTTCTTAAACAAGTTGCAAATTGGCAAAGTTTAAGTTTTTATTCTGAGAATTAGAAGTAGCACATTGAGAGGGATGGAAGACACCAAAAATACCTACATTGGCCTGTTCATCTCTGTACGTCCCCCGTTTATTTGTAACTTCTTGTCATTTATGTGCTCCATTAAACTTGTTTCAAATACTTGTTTTACAAACAAATAAGCTGAGAGATATTTTTTTGCTTTTAAAAATAACATTTTAAGAAGAGGGAGCACCATATCCCTTGTTGGACTTTAAATAATTTTGATATTAACCATCACAAAATGTTGTATTTTCTTAGGATGAAAAACTAATGAATAAATACTGATAATGAGGAATCGTTAAGCTACATAGTCAAATAAATTTTAAGTCCCCTGATGCTTAATAATGTAAAAGGTGTGAAAATTTTAAGTAATGTGTCTTATTAATTTTTTTAATTAACAAAGTACCATACTCTAAGACTATGTAATTCAGGTAATGTAACTATATGACTAATTACAGTGAAACCTGGGAGAGCTGGAACTCAACAGGACTGCGTTGTCTTTCCAGGTCTCACCAGTTTCCCACCTTTGGCAGAGTACAGCCTTAAACTTTTCTATCACTGTTAGTAGAAAATATTTGAGTTTTTCTTCTCTGACAGTTTTCCGTCTTACACAGGTTCCAGCTTTCACAGATTTTGCTATATGTATGAAAACTTCTACAAATAGTATACAAAGTCAGATCAGAAAATGTCAGTATTTCCAGTTAATTATATGACCATTGCAGGAATACAGGCTGTGTTGTAGAGTTTAAAAACATTGGCTCTGGAATCACACTTCAGTCCTACTTATAGTTGCATGACCTTGGGCAAGTTAATTAACCTTTTTAAGCATCTGATTATCTGTATAAACTGGAGATAGTAGTAACGACCTTTTAGGATTGTGAGGGTTATATGAGATTATGTGTAATGAAGGTTGGTATAGCTTTGAATTTTTGTTGTTAATTTAATAGTAGATTTCAGTGTGAAATGTACTTCAGGAGAACATGACACCAAGAATAGTGTTGGATGCAGGGTGTGATGATGATGCTTGCTAAATTCTTCTCTTTTTGCTTAGATTTATTTCTGTTGAGGTAGACCATTCCCCACAATCCTTAGAAAGACAGCTTGCGTAGAATCCAACCAGATTGAATTACTAAAGAGCTAAAGGTAGCATCAATTGGTTCAGTATGGCTGAATGAACCCTGAACTAAATTAGAACTCCTGACCTGCACCCTAGTCTGCCTCCTCTGCTTACCCGGTGTGAGTTAGAGCAAGTTAGTGCTCAGTGTCCACTCTTCAGCTCCCTTGAAGGCTGCGCTGGGGTGACATTGAAGCATTGCAGTGGGATGGAAGGAAACCTGCAGGCTTTAACATCAGACTCACATGGGGACTAACTGGCTCCGCCATTTGTCAGTCATGTGTATTTGGGCAAGTTATATAAACTCTCTAAGTTGCAGATTCCTCATTTGTGAGATGGAGATGGTAATAATTTGCAGGATTGTTGTGAGAATGAAATGAGATCATGGATGTTAAGTTTGCAGCAAAGAGCCTGGCACTGCACAGTCAGTGCCTGACAAATGGTAGGTAATTATTAAAATAGCTGCTCGGCCTCCCTTGCTGTGAACAGTAAAAATGAGAATGTAAAGGGGCTTTGAAGTCTACAAAACACTGGTTAGTAGTAATAATTTGAAAATGGAAGCATAATTCGTTTTTGCGTATATGGGATGTCAGAGTTTCTTTTAATGTTTTTATTACACCATATTTGATGTCAAATAATGATTTCTCCTTCTTATTGAAAGATTTGTCAAACAGTAGCTTTTAAGCTAAGTATTATTTTGTTCATTGATAACTGGAATCAGGGAGCTACTTTTCAGAATCATCTGTAGCCACAGAAACACTCCATTGTACTTGATTGGTTGCTTATTTGTGTTGCCTCCCTGAGGGCAATAGTGGGTTCTTTTCGTCCACCATTGAACCCTTCTGTAATGCCTGGTACACATCGTGCTAGAGTAAATAAATGTGTGTTGGAATGGGTAACGTGGAGAATAGGCCAAGATGAAATCATGACCTTTTTACCTTTTTTTTTTCCTAAATTAAGAATTAGATATTATGTGGTTAGGTGCCATCTATTTGGTTTACACTTATGTGACCCTATGTTAAACAGAATGAAACACTGCCTGGTTTTGCTCCATCCTCATTCTCATTGCTACGCTTGAGCCCATTGTTGCAGCCACCGTGTCAGTCCATCTCGTCGAGGGTCTTCCTTTTTTTTTTGCTGACTCTCTATTTCACCAAGCATGATATCTATCCTTCTCCAGGGATTGGCCCCTCCTGACATGTCCAAAGTAAGAGAGACAAAGTCTCACATCGTGGCTTCTAAAGAACACCCTGCCTCTACTTCTTCCAAGACAGATTTGTTCATTCTTCTGGCAATTCATGGTATATTCAGTATTCTTCACCAATGCTGTAATTCAAATGCATCAATTCTTCTTTGTTCTTCCTTTTTAAAGAAGTAGAAGACTTCTGTTTTGATAGATATGCTTTGCGAGAAAAGGTTAATTTTCCACTGTAGTTTCTTTTCTTCCACAAAAGACAATTCTTAATCTGGCCATCTGCACGTACTGAGCCTATGACTATACTGTTTCCTTTGCCTGAAGCCATCTTTTTTTTTTTTTTTCTAATTTTTATTGTGCTTTAAGTGAAAGTTTACAAATCAAGTCAGTCTCTCATACAAAAATTTATATACACCTTGCTAGGTACTCCTAATTGCTGTCCTCCTAATGAGACAGCCCGCTCTTTGCTTCCACTCTCTCTCTTTCTTGTCCATTCCATCAGCTTCTGACCCCCTCTGCCCTCTCATCTCTCCTCCAGATAGGAGATGCCAACATAGTTTCAAGTGTCTACTTGATCCAAGAAGCTTATTCTTCACCAGCATCTTTTTCTGTCCCATTGTCCAGTCCAATCCCTGTCTGAAGAGTTGGCTTTGGGAATGGTTCCTGTCCTGGGCTAACAGAAGGTATAGGGGCCATGACCACCGGGGTCCTTTTAGTCTTAGACCGTTAAGTCTGGTCTTTTTATGAGAATTTGGGGTCCGCATCCCACTGCTCTCCTGCTCCCTCAGGGGTTCTCTCCTGTGTTCCCTGTCAGGGCAGTCATCAGTTGTAGCCGGCACCATCTAGTTCTTCTGGTCTCGGGCTGAGGTAGTCTCTGTGGCCCTTTCTGTCTCTTGGGCTCATAATTACCTTGTGTCCTTGGTGTTCTTCAATCTCTTTTGCTCCAGTTGGGTTGAGACCAATTGATGCATGTTAGATGGCCGCTTGCCTAGTGTTTAAGACCCCAGACACCACTCTCCAAAGTGGGATGCAGAATGTTTCCTTAATAGATTTTATTATGCCAATTGACTTAAATGTTCCCTGAAACCATGTTCCCCAAACCCCTGCCCCTGCTACACTGGCCTTCGAAGCATTCAGTTTATTCAGGAAACTTCTTTGCTTTTGGTTTAGTCCAGCTGTGAAAGCCATCTTTTATTTTACTCAACTATCCCCTCCCTCCAGAGTTTGCTTATGTCTGTCTTTCTCATGTCAACTTACACATCAGTTCATCTAGGTGTCTTCTCTGGCTCCCATTGTAGGGGATCAGATCCCGTTCTCTCTGCTTGCATAGCATCCTTTACTTACATAGCCTGTTTGGCTGTCTTCCTAGATAGACTGTATGTAAACTCTTTGAGGGCAGGGTCCACATCTGTTTTGTTCACCATTGTGTTTTCAGCACCCAGAGTAGCAGTGTCTGACATTAGTAAGTATATGTTAAATATTTTTTGAATTGAGTAAATGATATTCATGATGTTATAAGTTAGAAATGCCTTTTGACAGGTAATGGGTTTGTTTAATGTCTCGGTCTTTCGCTGTGATTTCTAGAATTATGCAGATGTTTCATTGAAAGGCAATGTAAAATTTCTTTTTTATGGTAGTGATTCTAATGATGAGAGGGACCCGGGGTATCTAATGTGCTGCAGATCCTATTTATGTTATGTTATACAAACTATTTATGCATTTCAGCAGAAACAGAGGGTCTGTTAGATCGATAATATAGCATTGGAAAAATCATTAAATGCCTATTTATATAGCCGTTCATAATGGCTTCTTTGGCTCTGCTACAGGTTATTTTTTATTTATGTTTAAGGAATTGTTTTTTAATTGACACTTGTCTTTTTCTTTTGATAATATTAAGTCTGATAAATATTTCTTTAAAGTCATTTTTGACATCTTGAATATGTAAGTTCTCTTTTTATGGGAAATCTTATTATTCTAATCATTAAAATCCTTCCACAAAGCACCATTTGGTTTGATTCCTGTTTCAAAATGTTTGCTGCAGCTATGAAGATGAGGGTCCCTGGTGGCTATAGGATGTTCAGATAGTAATAAGCCATACGAGACATACAAGTAGCATTCTTCCCACTCTGACTCTTTAGATGAGATAATACGTGGCCGATATGGAACTTGATACCATGAAGAAGACCACTTAGCCTCACTGTTTGAGAATTATTTTTAAAGTAGTCAAGTAAGAAAACACCTTAATGGTCAAATCTGAACAACTTATTCATAATTAGAATTTTTGTATTTCTAATATAGTTTTGTTAAATGAGGGAGAGAGCTGAACAGTGTTTCCTGTGTTAGGAGAACCTTCTAGCCATATTCTCAATACTTGAATGTTGTCTCTTGATTATCATTAAATACATTATAGGACATTATTTCTCTGCCTATAATTTTTATAGAAATGGCTTTTAAAAATCATCTTTTCATTTATTTTGAGAGCTGGAGATTGGAGCATATGTGAATACAAGAAGTTTTTTAAAAAGCAGAAATTGCTAAAGGCACGTTAGAGGAGATAGAAACTGTTTAGTAAAGCTAGCTCAAATCTAGGTAGTTATATGGATTTCTCATCTGCCACTTTAAAAACTGGTTCAGAATGATTTGGTGAAATGGGGGAAGATACTTGGCTTCACCTCAGTCCAAAGTATGAGTGTGCCTATATTAAAGCATACTTTTAAAAGCACAGCTCTTGATGGTGCTGAAGAGATAAATATTAGAGTTGTGGGCACAACTCTTTTGGGGTGATTATTCGGCACGAGTTTTTTTTTTTTTTTTGAAAATTCAGCACTGAATTTTCAAAAAGATTGCTTATAACTAAGCTGTATCTGTGTTTTTTATTATCCTTTTACTAATACAGAATCTGTAGGGATAACTCCGTTTCATTGCTGATGTTGGTGATTTGTGTTTTCTTTTTTCCTTGATCACTTTAGCTGGGGGTTACCAATGTTGTGATCTTTTCAAAAAGCCAGCTGTTGGCTTAGTTAAGTTTTCTATATTGTTTGCTGTTTTCTATTTTACTGACTTCTGCTTTTTTATTATTTCCTTCCCTTTACTTACTTAGGGTTTACTTTGCTCTTCTTTTTCCAGCTTCTTGAGGTGAAGCCTTAAGCTATTGATTTTTTCTTCTTTTTTAGCTCTTTAAAACAATTTCAGCCTAGCTCCCTAGAGATTGCCCCGGGCCAGCATAGCTTAGTGGTCAGCCAGTGATTGCTCAGGTGGAAATCGTTTGCCAAGTAGGTTGGGGAACATACTTAAAGTTCAAGCAGTTTACAAGTCTGCCCGTTTTTGCTTTCTCCTGGGCCTTCTTATCTCCTCTGTGGGTCTGAAGGACTCAAGTTCAGCTAGTGATGTATAGATAGATATGGCCTTCTCTGGATCATTGATTTTCACCTTTTTTTTTTCTTTTCTATATAAGCATATAAAGATCTAAATTATCTTCTAAGCACTACTTTAGCTGCATTTCATGGATTGCATGTTGTATTTTCATTATCGCTCTTAGAAAAATGTTCTAATTTCCCCTGCAATATTTTTCCTTGACCCATGGATTATTTAGAAGTGTGTTGTTTAATTTCCAGATGTTTAGGATTTACCTAGATCTCTTATTGTTATTAATTTCTAATTCTTCTGTAATTAGAGATTTGGATATGATTTCAGTCCTTTTAAATTTACTGAAACTTGCTTTATGGCTCAGCATAGTGTCTGCCCCGCTGGACATACTATGTTCACTTGAAAAGTATAAATTTTGTAGTATATGGTTTGATCTATAAATATCAATTAGTATTGTTCAGATACTTTGTCTTTACTGATTTTTTGTTTAACTCTTTCAGTTTTTAAGAGAGGAGCATTAAAATTTACTGTGATTGTAGAATGGTGTTTCTCCCTTTAATTCTATCAATTTTTATATCGTGTGTTTTGAGGCTGTGTTATTGGGCACATACACATTTATGATTGTTTTGTTTTTCTCATGAATTGACTCCTTTATCGTTATGAAATGTTTCTCTTTATTTTTTGTAGTGCTCTTATTTTACATCTACCTTGTGAGATATTAATACAGTCATTCCAGCCTCCTTATATTTTTCATGTTTACCTGGTATATCCTTTTCTTCCCATTTACTGTCAACCTCCATTTACTCTCAACCTATCTGCATCTTTATATATAAAGTGAGTTTTATAGGTAGCATATAGATGGGTCTTGCTTTTTAATTCATTCTGGTAACTCTGCCTTTTAATTGGGATGTTTAGTCCATTAGTATTTAATGTAATTATTGATATGGTTGTATTTAGGTCTGTCACTTTAAAATTTGTTCTTTGTTCCCTCTGATTTCTATTCCTCTGCTCTCCTCTTTCCTGCCTTTTTTGGGTTATTTAAAATAATTCCATATTAATTTCCCTATTGGCTTTTTAACTCTGAGTCTTTGCATTATTTTTTAGTGGTTGTTTTAGAAATTTCAATATATAACTTTTCACAGTCTACTTAGTGTTCATATTATATATCACTTCACATGGATCGTAGAACTCTTACAACCATGTAGTCCAGTCCCCAGCACCATTTATGCTATAGATGGCATGTGTATTGCGTCTGCATTTATTATAAATACTGTAGTGTTATAATTTTGATTTAAATTATATGTATTTTAAGAAATTAAGGGAAAAATTTCTCTTTTATTTACCCAGATTTTTACCATTTCCAATACTCTTTATTCCCAAAGATCCAAATTTCTTTTTGGTATCATTTTCTATCAGCCTGAAGAACATTAGTATTTCTTGTTGTGCTGGTGTGATGGCAACTGATTGTCTTCGTTTTCCTGTACGTGAAAATGTTTTTAATTTTGCCTTCATTCGTGTAGGGTATTTTAGCTGGATATAAAATTCTGTTTTTTTTTTTCTTTCAGCATTTTGAAATAATTCCATTGTCTTCTCACTTCCATAGTTTCTGATGAGAACTCTGCAGTCAGAGTCAGAGTCAAATTATAATTCCCTTGTGTTATTTTTCTCTGGCTACTTTCAAAAATTTCTTTGCCATTAGTTTTTCAGCAGTTTGACTATGCTGTACTTAGCCATGATTTTCATTGTAATTCTCCTGTTGGGGTTAGTTGAGCCTCTTGAATCTCTAAATTTGTCTTTCACTGTATTTGGGAGATTTTTAGCCATTATTCAAATCTTTTTTCTGTTCGATGGCACTGGATTTTTTGGGGCGTATTTGGGAGATTTTTAGCCATTATTCAAATCTTTTTTCTGTTCCATATTATCTTGCCTCTCTTTCTTGGACTCTAGTTCCCCATATGTAGGAGACCTTTTGATGTTGTTCAAGAGGTTCCTGTTGCAGTTTTTTTCTATCTTTTCTTCAAATTGGATAATTTCTGTTGATATGCCAGCTCTTTGACTCTTTCCTCTGTCATCATTATTCTGTTATTAAGGTCATCTAGTGAATTTTTAAATTTTGTATATTTTTTGGTTCAGTATTTTCATTCCATTCGTTTTTATATTTATGATTTATCTGTTGAGATTCCTATCTCTTCTTTCATTACAAGCCTATTTTCCTTTATCTCATTGAAGATAGTTGTAATTAAAACTTGTGTAAAGTCCTTGTCTGATAATGCCCACATTTGGGTTATCTGGGTGTTGACATGTATGGGTTATTTTTCCCTTGAGAATGGGTCTTGTTTTTCTGGCTCTTCATATGTTGAGTAATTTTGGATTGTTTCTTGAACATTGTGAATGTTCTGTTGTGGAGATTCTTGGTTTGGTTATATCTATAGAAAGAGTGCTGATATTTTTGTTTTAGTTTTAGAGGACAGTTTGCTTGGTTAGACTCACATGCAAACTCTTTCATGTCTGCAGCAGGTGGTGACTCCGATCTGAGCTCAGACTACTTTTATTTGCCTTGCACATGCATGGTTCATGGTCAACCAGAGACTTGGGCTGAGTTTATATACTGAATGTGAGGTTCCCCTTCTCTGGCTTTTTTTCTTCCAGAGTCCTTTGTTCACTCTCTTTTGGTCCAGGTTGCCCCAGGCTTCTTTCCCTGGCTTCTTCTAGCAGAAAGATTGTTGTCATTGTTAGTTGCCATCAGGTAGATTCCGAATCATCGTGACCCCATGGGGGACTTTATATTGGAGTTTTGGCTGGTCCATGCTCCTGTAACCAAGAGCATGGTTACCCTCTGTTACCCTTTGTGTAAAATGCAAAAAGAAAAAACAAAAGTAAACAAACAAAACACCAGAAATCCACTCTGCCAGTTCTGTCTCCAAATCTCAACTTCTCTCCAATATCTACTTCTTTTTGTTCACTTTCCAGAGCCCTCAAGTCATTTTTTTTTTTACATTTTTGACGTGTTGTGCCTTTGCGTGTGTGTGTGTGTGCACATGCGCAGGCACTTTAGGTGAAAGTTTACAGAGCAAATTAGTTTCTCATTCAAAAATTTATATACAAATTTTTTTGTGACATTGGTTGCAACCCCTGCAATGTGTCAGCACTCTCCTCCTTTCCACCCTGGGTTTCCCCATGTCTGTTCGTCTGGCTTTCCTGTCCCTTCCTGCCTTCTTGTCTTTGTTTTTGGGCAGGTGTTGCCCATTTGTTCTTGTATACATGATTGAACTAAGAAGTATGTTCCTCACATGTGTTATTGTTTGTTTTATAGGCCTTGTCTAATCTTTGACTGAAAGGTGGACTTTGGGAGTGGCTTCATTTCTGAGTTAGCAGCACGTCTGGGGGCCACAGACTCAGGGATTCCATCAATCTCTGTCTAAGTCTGGTCTTCTTTGTGAATTTGGATTTTGTTCTACATTTTTCTCCTGCTCTGTCCGGGACCCTCTGTTGTCACCCCTGTCAGAGTGGTCGGTGGTGGTAGCCAGGTACCATCTAGTTCTTGTGAGCCCAGGCTGGTGGAGCCTGTGAATCATGTGGTCCATTAATCCTTTGGACTAATATTTTCCTTGTATCTTTGGTTTCCTTCATTTTCCTTTGCTCTGGACAGGATGGGACCAATGGATGTATCTTAGATGGCCACTCGGAAGCTTTTAAGACCCCAAAGGCTACTCATCAAAGTAGGATGTAGAACATTTTCTTTATGAACTATGTGAAGCCAGTTGACCTAGATGTCCCCCAGGACCATGGGTCCCAGCCCTCAGTCCCAGTAACTCAGCCTCTCAAGGTGTTTGGATATGTTCCAGTTGTTTTTTCTTTTTTTCCCCAAGAGTTTTTAGTTGTTATATGCAGGAAGGTTGATTTCTTAGGACCTTACTCCTTCATGCCAGTGGTAAAACTCCCTTACTTGTGCTTTTTAATTTGTTGCCATTATGGTATTTGCTTTTTGGCTCAGAACTTCCTGCCATATCATACAGACCTTAAAGCACTTTTTTCTCTTTGTTTAATAACATTTTAAAAAAGGCTAATGTTAATTCATCAAAAAAAGTGCTATTTACCTCCTTCACAAATTAACAGTAACTTAAGTTCAATTTCTTTCATGTACACATATATACCAAAAGATAATATGCAGTGTTTGGTGTCTTTGTTCTATTTGTGATGTCTTTCATGGTTGGCTAGTGTGTACCTTATATTTATCCTTATCAAAAAGGAAATGCGGGAAACATTCAGGAAAGAATCAAAGTGACTGATGTTTATCTTTGCATATTAATTTTCCTAATCTTAAACTGTGTGTAGAATTGATTTATAACAATTGTCTTGAATTATAAATATAGCAACAGATGGGTCCAACTCTAACATGGCTTTTAAAAATAACCTTTCCATTAAATAAGCTTGTTTTGGAGGGAGGGGGCTGATAGCTTACTTAATTTATGGATTTAAATCATATGTAATTTTTATGACATAAGTACTGGATCCTGGAAACAATGTATTTCTTTTTATTCAGGCAAGGTTTTTTCAGTAGTGGCTTGTAAAATACTTCGTTTGCTAAAGAAGAATCATTATTAATGAGAAGTGTGAGTATCTGCATCTTTTTATGGGATATTATCTGATTGGAAAATTTGTAAGAGCAACTTTTCTTTTTCTCTGAACGACTTAATCCATCAGATACTGTGGAAATTTTAAATAATGTAAAGAACCTTCTTTGCTTTCTTATTCCCATAACATGTTCAGTCTTGAGAGTTAGCATTATCATGAGTCTCTACTGTGCAGCCTTTACCATGCACATTTATTTGAGAGCGTGACAATAACTTGGAGTTTACTTAATTAGCATCTTTAGGGAATTAACTAGTTTGAGAAGAGGGCAGAAAGCTTTTTGGCTGCCAGAGAATGATTCCCGAGTCCTTAATGGAATTGCCAATGTGAAAACTGAGTAGTGTGTCCCGTGGCAGTTAGCAGATGTAGCAGGAGAAATAAAAGTGTCTTACTTATCTAGTGTTCCTAAAACAGAAGTACCACAAGTGGATGGCTTTGAGAAACAAGAATTTATTTTCTCACAGTTTAGGAGGCTAGAAGTCCAAATCCACAGCACCGGCTCAAGGAGAAGGCTTTCTCTCTCTGTCAGCTGGAGGAAGGTCCTTGTCTTTTCAGCTTCTGCTTCTGGGCAGTCTTCATGTGGCTTGACATCCCTCTTCCCTCATCTTTGCTCTGGTCACTTGTATAATATCTTTTATATCTCAAAAGAGATTAACTCAAGATGTGCCCTACACTAATCTTTCCATTAACATAACAAAGACTACCCATTCCCTATTTTGTTTTTTGTGTGTTTAGTTGAATAAAATTATATCATGAGCGTATCAATTATTTAACCAGTTCCTTGTTGTTGAACACTTAATATAAACAGTTTAAGACTCTTGCTTCCTCTTTCTAAATAAACTTTTACTTTATTCTGCTGATTGAGCTTAGAATCATTTTGGTAGGGTCATTCAAAAAGTCTGTTAGATTTTCACCAACATTCAGACAAATAGAACAATTTGGCAAGAGTTCACGTCTTTATTTAGATCCATTCAGTCTTTATGACCAGGAATGTCACTCCGTTTGCTCAGGTAATTTTGTTTATCTTTGAATGTAGGTGTGTGTTTTGTTATTGTCATGCATACCTTTGAAGGTTATGCAAAATAACTTTAGAAAACAGGTACCACTGGGCCTGATTTTCTAATACAAAGTTCGCTTTTGGCAAATATTTTAGGCTGCTGGTGGTAATAGGAAATTTAAGGCAGTGAATTAACCTGCTCAGTTGCTCTCAGGCTACTAAGTGTGAGGACTCAGTTTAGAAGTTGTGTCTTTCTGGTTGTTATTCCTGAGGGTTCAGATGTTGTGGTCGTCAGATGAAATAATGAGCTACTTGAATAAGTAGCTTTGCTGTGTTAGTCTTTACATGTGGATGTTGTTTCCTCATACCTAATCCATAGTTCACTGTTTTAAAAAATAAAATAAATCTGATTTTAGGAAATTTGAAATGCCTTTGGGGGACTTTGTCTTATAAATGTCTATTTCAGAATGCTATTAAATTTGCTAAAAACATTACCAATGAACCTCTTGGGGTGATGGAAGTGAGTTTTACTCTCTTTTTTGTGTTTTTTCTCTATTTCCCATAGCAACAGGTGTTACCTGTATAATAAAATATTTAAATTTAAGACTGAGAAAGTATTCTTATGCTTTCTTATAAGTAAAGGAGCACAGCAAAGGAAAACCTCTGCTAGCTTGATCGTAAAATTCAGCATGGCTGGCAGAGTTGTCCCTTCATGTGGCTGACCAGTTATTTTGTGGCATCTTTTTTCTAATGAGATTTATGCAATTCATTTCTTCAGATTTTCCTTCTTCAACATTTTGGTTTAAATCTGCTATTCTGAAAAATGTCTCTGAATATGAAACATCTTTGACTTATGATGTTGATTGATAATATTTCTACTGCTGAGTGTTTTTACACTCAGCCTTCTTAGGGAAAAGAAATTCTTATTTATCCTGGAAGGAAGCCCAAACATCACTTTCGTAGCAGAGTGACTGTCATTTCTTTATGTTTAGGAAAAAATGCCAGAAAATGAAAGACCACTGGAGTGTTAAGTGACTCCTAATTGATGGTGGTGGTGAGCCTAGCAGAGCTTTCCCTTCTACATCCCAAAGTGATTCGTCTGGATATTAATGAGTGTTTTTCACATTGTATGATTATAAAAAGTAAATATGGCTTGAAAAAATTGTGTAGTAATAAGGCTTTATATTACTCTACTTCAACTGGTAGGAATGCCTTTTATCCTTTCTCCACTTGTATTGGAGCAGTGGAGAGAACTTCATAGGGACTCATTTGCAAATTGCATCACAGGCCAAGGGGCAGACTGCAACACTGTTGGGAAAAGAAAAGTAGAAAAGACACTGGCATGTTAAAATAAAACTTTGCAACTCAGATTTTGCCCTCATAAAACTCTCTATTTTTATTATGTAGATAATAATTTAGAGAGAAGAGAAACAAGTTATTGTACTATATCATGGAGCGAAAAACCATGAGCTAGTTATAGAACATATGCTGATTTTAGTGATTTGTCTTTTAATTCCCACGTAAGTCTGGACCACTTTATAGTGTGAGCAGCAGGGTCACATTTAGCTGTGCATTCCTGCAGGTATCTTTTCAGATGAAGCCTTTTGTTCCTTACTGATACATCATTGTATATTGCTAGATGCTTGATGTTTACATGTCCATTGTTCTGTATAGTGACTATAGGGAAGAGAATAATTAAGAGGTATTTTCCAAAGTTTTTTAAAAAATGGTTTTCATTGAAAATCTGTAGTATTGTTCTTTTCATAAATATTTGCCCATCTGCTGTTGAAGGACTGAGGGACTGAATTCAGATGAAGAATAGAGATAGAATACATAGTCTCTGTTGTTGGTGTTGGGTGCCATTCAGTAGATTTTGCATCATAGTGACACCAGTGACGGAGTAGAACTGCCCCATAGGGTTTTCTTGGCTGTTGCATTTGAATTACGGTGTTGGCAAAGAATATTGAATATACCATGAGCTGTCAGAAGAACGAACAAATATGCCTCAGGAGTACATGCAGAATGCTTCTTAGAAGTGAGGATGGCAAGACTTTGTCTTGCTTACTTTGGACGTCTTATCAGGTCTCTGGAGAAGGACATCATCCTTGGTAAAGCAGAGGGTTAGCGAAAAAGAGGAAGACCCTCAGTGAGATGGGTTGACACAGTGGCTGCAACACTGTAGGCTCACAACAGTAGGCTCAAACATACCTACTATTCTGAGGATGGCACAGGACCAAGCAACGTTTCATCCTGTTATGTATGGGTTTGCTATGAATCAGAAAGGAAGCGCCGAATCGATTTCCAAAGTGATTGTACCATTTTACATTCCCACCAGCAGTGTAGAAGTATTCCAGTCTCTCCACAACCTCTCCAACATGTATTATTTTGTGTTTTTTGGGTTAATGCCAGCCTCATTGGAGTGAGATGGAATCCATTGTAGTTTTGATTTGCATTTCTCTAATGGCTGATGATCGTGAGCATTTCCTCATGTATCTGTTAGCTACCTGAGTGTCTTCTTTAGTGAAGTGCCTGTTCATATCCTTTGCCCATTTTTTAATTGGGTTATTTGTCTTTTTGTAGTTGAGTTTTTGCGGTATCATGTAGATTTTAGAGATCAAATGCTGATCAGAAATGTCATAGCTAAAAACTTTTTCCCATTCTGTAGGTAATCTTTTTACACATTTGGTGAAGTCTTTGGATGAGCATAGGTGTTTGATTTTTAGGAGCTCCCAGTTATCTGGTTTCTCTTCTGTATTGTTAGTAATGTTTCGTATACTGTTTGTGCCGTGTGTTAGGGCTCCTGACGTTGTGCCTATTTTTTCTTCCATGATCTTTATCGTTTTAGATTTTATATTTAGGTCTTTAATCCATTTTGAGTTAGTTTTTGTGCATGGTGTGAGGTATGGGTGTTGTTTATTTTTTTGCAGATGAATATCCAGTTATGCCAGCACCATTTGTTAAAGAGACTGTCTTTTCCCCATTTAACTGACTTTGGGCCTTTGTCAAATATCAACTGCTCATATGTGGATGGATTTATGTCTGGATTCTCAATTCTGTTCCATTGGTCTATGTATCTGTTGTTGTACCACTACCAGGCTGTTTTGACTACTGTGGCAGTATAATAAGTTCTAGAATGAGGTAGAGTGATGCCTCCCACTTTATTCTTTTTCAGTAATGCTTTACTTATTCGCGGCCTCTTTCCCTTCCACGTGAAGTTGTTGATTTGTTTCTCCATCTCATTAAAGAATGTCCTTGGAATTTGGATCGGAATTAAATTAAATGTATAGATCGCTTTTGGTAGAATAGATGTTTTTATAGTGTTAAGTCTTCCTATCCATGAGCAAGGTGTGTTTTTCCACTTATATAAGTCTCTTTTGGTTTCTTGCAGAAGTGTATCGTAGTTTTCTTTGTATAAGTCTTTTACATCTCTGGTAAGATTTATTCCTAAGTATTTTATCTTCTTAGGGGCTACTGTAAATGGCATTGATTTGGTGATTTCCACTTCGATGTTCTTTTTGTTGGTGTAGAGGAATTCAATTGATTTTTGTATGTTTATCTTGTATCCTGATACTCTGCTGAACTCTTCTATTAGTTTCAGTAGTTTTCTGGAGAATTCCTTAGGGTTTTCTGTGTATAAGATCATGTCGTCTGCAAATAGAGATACTTTTACTTCTCCTTTGCCAACCTGGATGCCCTTTATTTCTTTATCTAGCCTAATTGCTCTGGCTAGAACTTCCAGCACAATGTTGAATAAGAGCAGTGATAAAGGGCATCCTTGTCTGGTTCCCGATCTCAAGGGGAATGCTTTCAGGCTCTCTGCATTTAGGATGATGTTGGCTGTTGGCTTTGTATAAATGCTCTTTATTATGTTGAGGAATTTTCCTTCTCTTCCTATTTTGTTGAGAGCTTTTATCATGAATGGGTGTTGAACTTTGTCAAATGCCTTTTCTGCATCAATTGATAAAATCATGTGATTCTTGTCTTTTATTTATGTGGTGGATTATATTAATCGTTTTTCTAATGTTGAACCATCCCTGCATACCTGGTATGGCGAATTATTTTTTTGGTATGTTGTTGAATTCTAGTGGCTAGAATGCTGTTGAGGATTTTTGCATCCAAGTTCGTGAGGGATATAGGTGTGTAATTTTCTTTTTTTTTGTGGTGTCTTTATCTGGTTTTGGTGTCAGGGATGTGGTGGCTTCATAGAGTGAGTTTGGGAGTATTCTGTCCTTTTCTATGCTCTGAAATACCTTTGGTAGTAGTGGTGTTAATTCTTCTCTGAAAGTTTGGGAGAACTCTGCAGTGAAGCCTTCCGGGCCAGGGGTTTTTTTTGGGGGGTGGGAGTTTTTTAATTACCTTTTCAATCTCTTCTTTTATTATGGGTTTATTTAGTTGTTCTACCTCTGTTTGTGTTAATTTAGCTAGGTAGTGTGTTTGTAGAAATTCACCCATTTCTTCTAGGTTTTCAGATTTGGTAGAGTACAATTTTTCTTAGTAACCTGATAATGATTCTTTTAATTTCAGTTGGGTCTATTGTGATATCACCCATCTCATTTCTTATTTGGGTTATTTGCTTCCTCTCCTGTTTTTCTTTTGTCAGTTTGGCCAGTGGTTTATCAATTTTGTTAATTTTTTCTTGTGAAATGTTTCAATTGTTTTTCTATTCTCTATTTCATTTAATTCTGCTCTAGCTTTTATTGTTTGCTTTCTCCTGGTGTCTTAGGGTTTCTTTGGTTGCTGTCTTCCTATTTGTTCAAGTTGTAGGGATGATTCTTTGATTGTGGCCCTTTCTTTTTTTGGGATGTGTGCATTTATTGATATAAATTGACCTCTGAGCACTGCTTTTGCTGTGTCCCAAAGGTTCTGATAGGAAGTGTTTTCATTCTCATTGGATTCTATGAATTTCTTTATTCCAGCAGGCCTTTTGGTGTGACTGGAGCAGAGGGTGCATGCCATGGAGCGGCAGGTGGGGAAGGTAGAATCATGGTTTTGTATGTTAAAAGTGGGAGCTTGAGTCTTAGTCTTCATGAAAGCCTTGCTGTCATTTGGATTTGGGCTATTTGTTTTTCTTATTAAGTTTTAAAATAGTCAATCTAACCAGTTTTCTCTTAAAAGTTGGGGGTGGGGGGCGGCATTTGAAAGAATTTCTACGCATTGGTGTGCCAAGTTGGCCAGCTTAAATGGGAAGCTGCCCTTGGAGAGTTTGATTGTTGTCAGCGGTGGCACCTCTGATAACATCCCTTTCCATGCATGTATGATGACATTATAGCACAGTCAGAAATAGGAAATATTCAAGCAGGTTTTACTTATTTCTCAGGTTTATTACTTTCCCTTGGTCTTTGCATTTGCTCTAGTTCATAGCCTTTTCTAAGACCAAATTGAATTTATCTGGGAATATGCCACATCTATAAATGCCACACAGAATAATAAATGGGCTGTTGGCTTCCCAGACTCTGTGACAGTGCTTAGAGTTCATGAAGATCATCCCTTGAGAAACATAGTTGCAACAAACAGAAATCTTGCCTTATGGATTTATTATTTGACAAACATTTAAATGTTCTGTACACAAATCTAGGCGCTCTGGTTGTGCAGTGGTTGAAGTGCTCAGCTGTTAACCGAAGGTTGGTGGCTCGAACTCACCACCTGCTTGGCAGGAGAAAGACGCGACAGTCTGTTCCTGTAAAGATTTACGGCCTCGGAAACCCTACGTGGCACTTCTACTTTGGCTTATAGGGTCGCTATGAGTTGGAATTGGCTCGAGGGCAGTGGGTTTGGTTTTTGGGTTACACAAATTATGCTGGGGACATCAAGGGAGAGAATGAGTGAATGAAAACAATGGATGAACGAATATTGTTAGCAAACTTTTTTTAAATTAACTTATTTTTATTGTACTTTATTTTTTATATTTTTTATTTTTTAGATGAAGGCTTATAGACCAAACTAGCTTCTCATTAAGCAATTAGTCTACATATTGTTTTGTGACATTGGTTACCAACCCCACGACATGTCAACACTTTCCCCTTCTTAACATTGGGCTCCCTGTTACCAGCTTTCCTGTCCTCTTCTGCCTTCTAGTCCTTGCCCATGGGCTGGTGTGCCCTTTTAGTCTCTTCTTGTTTTATAGGCCTGTCTAATCTTTGGTTGTAGGGTGAACCTCAGGAGAGACTTCAGTACTGAGCTAAAAGGGTGTCTGGAGAACCTCCTCTTGGGGTTTCTCCAGTCTCTGTCAGGCCAGCAAGTCCAGTCTTTTTTTTGTGAGTTAGAATTTTGTACTACATTTTTTTCAGCTCTGTCCAGGACTCCCTGTTGTGATCCCTGTCAGAGCAGTCAGTGGTACCATCTAGTTGTGCTGGACTCAGCCTGTTGGAGGCTGTGGTAGTTGTGGTCCGTTAGTTCTTCGGACTAATCTTTCCTTGTGTCTTTGGTTTTCTTCATTCTCCCTTGGCAAACATATCTGAGTTCAGAGGAGAGGAGATGGCCACGCTCAAGTACAGCATATAATGTTGGTTTGGCCCACACAGGAGGCTGCTTCTTGGAGTGGGGACCATGTCTTAGTCATCATTTCATATCCTTGATATTTGGGACAGTGCCAGGAACAGAGATGGGAAGGCTTTGAGAAAGAGAGGCCTTGATATGGTCTTGATAAAAGGCCAGCTCTGGGTTATCAGAGAAGAGAGAGAGGCCGAACAGAGGTAGGAATGAAAGAGGACTGTTTTCCACACTGTGGCCCATACTCTCTCAGCGGGCTATGAAATCATTTCAGTGGGTGGTGACCAGCATTTTATAAAAACGAGGAATTTAGAGAAGTTCATAGTGCATCCCATATAATAAGGGTAGTTTTTTTGATGGAACTTTTTATTTTCAGTGTTAAATCTATACATACATATATACATGTATGTGTACTGGGTCCCTGGTGGTGTAGTGGTTAAGGGCTCGGCTGCTAATCAAAAGGTCAACAGTTTGAACTCACCAGCCATTCCATGGGAGAGAGATACAGGAGAAAGATGTGGCAATCTGCTTCCATAAAGATTACAGCCTTGGAAACCCTACGGGGCAGTTCTCTGTTCTGTAGAGTCGCTGTGAGTTGGAATCAACTTGATGACAGGGGGTTTGGTTTTTTTGTTTTGGTACTGGGTTTCAATAAAAATATATTTTTTGTTGTGAGTCATGGTCCAAAAAATTTGAATTCAAGTAGTTGAGGAGACAAGCCGATTAAAGTCCTCATTTAGTGAAGAATTATTCTCTTCCACGTGTGCAAAGCACTGCGCCAGTTTTCAGTGGTAGGGAAGGAAGCAGAGGTGACTCCGGCAAAGCTCTTGTTCCTGGGATGCTTCCTGTCCCCTCATCCAGTCTGGGGGGCTCAGGACTCAGGTGGATGACACTTGAGAGAAATGCTCATTCCTTTGCTCTTATATCTCTGTGGCCTGGGGGAGATGTCTGGGCTTTTTACTGAGAGAGGATCATTGGGGTGAATGTGTCAGGCCCCTCTCTCTAGCCTCTTTGCTAGATCTTCCTCGTAGGAGGAGGAGGACTGGCTTGTCTGATGAGTGGGCCTTGCTGACTAGTGGATGGGGCTGTTGCATTGGAAAAGGTGGACCCAGGTGCTGGGGTCTGCGCTAACAGCTGAGATTGGGAAATACTTTAGAGGCTCCTTGCAGCTGTCAGGTCTCCTCATGGATGGGGTCTCATGGGCTGGATTTCTATGGGGCGGGGGGAGGTGACAGCAGCTATAATAGGAAGTTCCATTTTGGCCTTAGGCCCCAGATCCATCTCCAACACCATCTACCCAGGAGCCCTCTACTTTGGAGGAACATAAAGGTCATGGCAAGTCCTCATTAGCTACCCCTTCTTTCCCTTGTTAGAGAGGATGAGGCCCCTAACTGCTTAGAAGTACTAGTGGGAGATAGGATTGGGAAGGCCCAGATTACAGGAGACTTGGTTGCTGTCCTATCAAATTTGACTTTGTGTGGGAGCAGTAGGGAACCTTTTTTGTAGGAGGGGAGGGTGACTCTAGTGTCATGGTAAGAAATTTCCTTCATAGGACATGATGGGGTGCTGGAGAGCTGAGAGGCTGGGAGTGGCAGCAGTGTTTCCAAAGGTGGAATGCGACCAGTAGTGACATAGTTACATTTTTTTTTTTTTTCTATTCTGTGGTTGGTCTGTGAGGATGTTTACTTACTACTGGTGTTGTTGGGATTTTGTGGAAAAAAGTTTTTCTAGTTTCCCACCGTTCTGTGTTACCAAACTGTTGAAACGACAACTTTGCTGTTTAACTACAGATATGACTGTCTTAATTCCATTTTCACCAACCAGCAGATGGTGCTGTCGTGCTGGCAACCAATCCACCTTTCCAACTAAGTGAAACTTGTCATCTAAATGCTTATTCATGCCAAGTAATGTGGTTAGATTTAGCATGTGGATTCAACAAGGCACCTCATGCAGTATGGCAGCAAATGGGTAACATAGAAAATTTGTGGGGTGAAACCTTGAGTAGCCTGGAGCTAGAGAACCCAGCATACAGGCCTTGGTTAGGTGCTCACTCAAGGGGCTACTTGACACTGAGGGTTAAGTGACTCTTGAGGGTCAGGATGAAGATGTCTGTTAGGCATTGTTCAGCTTGTGTGCAGTCTTCTGCAGTTTGTTTTAAAGATTTGTGAATAGAGATGAGAGAAATTTCAGTAAAAAGAGAACATTTTTCCCTTTTCTCTTTGGAAAAGATCTGAGTACCTAGAGGGAAACCCATGAATTAAGTTTATAAGAAATGCTTATATAAACTAATCACTCAATGCTTAATTGAGTGTTCAACTATACCTATTCCTCACTTACCGACTATCTTATTATCCGACATTTCGCATTTACGACAACAGTAAAAAATCTACTATCCAACTATTTTGCACATTAATGACGAGCATCTGGGAGTAACAAATGCCGAGACACCGAAGTGTGCAAGGTGAGAGTAGCACTGGCTGTGATGGTTATGTGTCACCTTGGCTAGGCCGTAATTCTCAGTGGTTTGGCAGTTATGTAATGATGTAATTTGACAGTTATATACTGATGTGGTCATCTTCCATTTTGTGGTCTAATGTGGTCGTCCTCCATTTTTTTTATAACTCTGATTTTTGTATAATGTCCTGGTCTTTGGAACCTAAGCATGTCAATAATTGAGGAGTAGGCACAGTTGAAACACCCAGACAATTTCTCAACTTATGATAGCCTCTTGAAGAAAGCTCATTTGGTGTGATGGACTTGGAGTAAGATTGGCTGCATGATCCTGGGTGCTTGATGTAACCCCTCTGAGCTCTCATCTGTAAAATGGAGATGAGAAAGCCCACTTCTCAGGGCTAGGAAAAATTGGATAGGGTAATAAAGGCAAAGTTCTCAACACCGTGCCTGGCACTAGCTGCTCATCTCCCTCTACCACACCACCACTTGGAAATCCAGATTTTAAAATACTACAAAATGAATTAATTTTTTTAAAAATATGCTTTGCTGCATCATTTGACTGTGACTCCAAAGTGTATACTCCAACTTGCAAAATGACAGTGGTTCCCTCAGGAGGTATCTTGTTTGTTGCTATAAGTGAACCTACAGTCCAAGTCTTCTCCTTTAGAACAGAAAACCAAAAATGCTGGCAAAATGATTTTTTTGTGAGCTTCCCTGGTGGTGCAGTGGTTACACACTCAGTGGTTGGTAGTTCGAACCTACCCAGTGGCTCTGTGGGAGGAAGGCCTGGTGATCTGCTTTTGTAAAGATTACAGCCAAGAAAACCTTATGGGACAGTTTACTGTGTCACATGGGATCTCGACTCAACTGCACCCAACAATAAAAACACCCTTTTCTTTCGTATGGCTTCCTACAGCTGAGTTGCCAGTCTAATTACTCTCTCAGTAATTAGTGGTACTGGTGGCGGGCAGGGGGTCTCCCTTGGAGTCTACTCAAGGGTCCCACTTCATTAATTACTAGAGCAGCTTTGTGTTATAGAGGTTAGCTTTTGAGAAGGTTCGTAAGTAATGTGAGGGTGCCACGGACACAGACGGAGTTTTTAAGATCACTGAAACACAAGGTGAACCCAGTTTGGGCGTGGTTTTAGACGCATTTGTTCCTTTCTGCTTTCTTTCTCCTCCAGGGCATTCAACCCAAAGCCCCGGGGTGGGTGGGGGGAGGATTTATTTTTAAAGGACAGGGTCCCTGTTGCAGAGCTTCAGCACTCATTGTGTCCTTGCCCTACAGGAACACGGCTGCAAAACAGGCTCACTGACAGGGCAGGGCAGCCTCTTGTGGCTCTGCAGGGGCCCCGACGTGAACTCGGGCATGGTGACCATTGGCAGCCCCAAGTGCGTGATAATTTGGTGAAGAGAGAAATGTTATTTTTTTTTAGACTTAGGGTCTTCATTTGGTCAGATGAGGACAATGAACTGTTTCCTCAGTTTATTTTTCCTATTATAGGGTCACTATGAATTGAAATCAACTCGATGGCAACGGATTTTTTGGTTTGGTATAGTGGGAAAGCTAAAGGATTCAGCTTAGTTAAATTTAGTTGTGTGTTGAACATCTTCTTTGTGCATGTAATTCCCGCAAATATTGAACTTGACTGTAATCGAAGATGACGTCGTCCTTATTTTCTCTTTTTCTTGATACGTTATTTCTGCAGACGAATCCTCTGACTGTGGATTTCCACCTTAACTTTTTCCTTTGTGTGGCGAGGTTGTATGGTTTCGTCTGCCAGCTTCTTCGTTTCAGCTGAATTTTAACTTGTACCTTGGCCCCTTTGGAAAGGAAGGGGCCTGAGATGGGAGAAGTCAAAGCAATGAAAGATTCATTTAATTCTTTTGGCAGGTACTTGGAAAAAGTAACATGTCGCAAATTTGGCTGAAATCCAAGTGAGAACCCTCAATGTCCCATTATGCAATCTTTCTTTTCACCTCTGTGCCTATAACACACAGTGCAGTCTTTTCCTGGTGGGGCCTACAGTTAAGAAAAGTGCTGCTTTGAGGTCAGTTGTGCTTATCAAATTCTTGGATTCACTGAGCAGCTCTGGCCTGTCCTTTGACACACGGGGCCCTTTTGCAGGTGGGCAATAATGAAGAGAGTACGGAAGTGTGCTGAGCAGGTCCAGCCCTGTGCCCAGCAGGTCGCTCAGCTGAATGCCACTGCTTTTACTCAGTGCTTGTTTGCCCTGCTGGCGCAGTGATTAAGTGCTCAGCCGCTAACTGAAAGGTCAGCGGTTCAAACCCACCAGCCGCTCCGAGGGAGAAAGATGTGGCAGTCTGCTTCCATAAAGATTACAGCCTCAGAAACCCTGTGGGCAGTTCTACTCTGTCCTGTAGGGTCGCTGTGAGTCAGAAATGGCTCGATGGCAACTTTCCTTCTTTTTTTTTGGTTTTAGTTCGCCTCACAAATCTTCATTTGGATTGAGTGTCTCTGCACCATGCTTGGGTCTGAGAATGACTGGGTACCCTGCCTTGCCTTTTCAAAGGGGCTGTCCCTTTTATGACCGCTGCACTGATGGGACTGTGTCAGTATTAAGTACTGAAAGTTGACAAGTCTCGAACAACTTCAAACCAGACTTTCTGAGTTTTCCAGACGCGTCTTTAGGTCTCAGATGGGAGCAGGGGGAGTCATCTGTTCTGTCTCTCGGCAGAGAACAGCCTCTATCCATCAGTGCATCTGCTTCCATGTCTGTAGAGGGTCACATTTACCAAGAGTGGCTTAAGAACTTAATCTGGATGCTTTTCTCAGATCAAACGGAAATTCCGTAGTGAGAGGACCTGTAAGTATTCTAGATAACCAGACAAGCAGTAACAACGAATACTTCATTTAAGACCCTCATTATTATTATTGTTATTAATTTGTTCTGGAAAATGTGTATCATAGATGTTTAAAATCTGTGATTGTTTAAATTCTTTTTTTCCTTTCTCATGAAATTCGATCCTCCCTTTTCTCATTGCATGTAGGTATATTGTGTTGGGCTATAAGGTTTAAAGGAGACTTTCATTTTGATATATAAATGAAGAGAGTTTCATTTTCCGTATATGATACTACCGTGACATCTGGTAATAGAAGGATTTAATGGATCTCAGTGAGGAAAGATCCGTATAAAAAAGCGTGAAAACGGCCAGCAGGATCTTAATGACACGCCGATGGCTGTATTTTGTTAATTTGACTACTTGGAGAAAGTTTTACAAGCAGTTGATTGTTTCAGTGACATTTGAACTGAATAATGTTTTGGAAATTGCATGTAAGAGGAGATAAAATGTTTTCAGTAAGATATTTTAAGTAAATTTGAAGAGTTTCCTCTAAGTGTTTGTTAGATTTCTAATTTGAATAAAGGGAACTTTTTCACTTCTTGTTCTTCTCCCATTTAGATGGTTGCAAGCATTTTGAGAAGCGATTGTGCTAGAGCTTGATCTTCGTCTTCTTATCATGAGAAATCGAATATCCTTAATGCTGCAATTCAGCAGCGTGGCAGTGAACAGTTGCCCCTAGGAGTAAAGGTCTTTTGCATAATTCATGTTTGGACAGGAAAGTGTACCTGGTAATAAATCTTGATTATCTAAACTGCCAGTGATGGACCAAAGGTATGATAACATACTGGTTAGCCTTCAGGCCTGAGTTCTTCTTTAAGAGTTTACTGATAAGGAAAAACAAAACAAAAAATTCATAACTAGGTAGCTGCCTTGGGAAAACAACAGTTCATGAAATGGTTTAAGTGTCTTAGGCTAAGAAAGAAGGAGCCCTGGTGGCGCAGTGGTTAAGTGCTGGGCAGTTAACTGAAAGGTTGGTGGTTCGAACCCACCCAGTAGATCCTCAGGAGAAAGACTTGACAATCTGCTCCTGTAAAGATTACAGCCTAGAAAACTCTATTGGGCAGTTCTGCTTTATCACATGGGGTCGCTGTGAGTTGAAAAAATAAACTTAACAGTACCCAACAACTACAGGCTAAGAAAAATGAGGATTTTAATAAAATCACAGGTTAGAATCAACTACTTATATTGTTTCATGCCTTCTCCACCCCCACCCGCTACCCAGTGACTGAGCCCTTTATAACCCTAATCTGAGGAGATACATAAAGGCCAAGCAGGTTTTGTGTTCCTTATGTAATTAGCTGTTCTGTCTTTGATAAGGAGCCCCGGTGGCGCAATGGTTAAGAACTCAGCTGTTAACCAAAAGGTTGGCAGTTTGAATCCACCAGCCACTCCTTGGAAACCCTATGGGGCAGTTCTACTCTATTCTGTAGGGTCGCTATGAGTGGGAATTGACTGAACAGCAACGGATGGCTTTGGTCTTTGATATTGAGTGTTATAACCATTCCATAATCTTTATAAACTTTTAGCCTTTCCTGCATCAGTTCTTTCCATCTATTCGATGTTAATTTTAGGTCAGCTTGCACTGGTTTAGAGGATAGACTTTTATGACTGTGTTTAGGGAAATGGCGCTGAAAGTGAAGATTATTCTAATTTGCACCCATTGCTCAACATAGAGTTTCAGATTTTATTGCACTGCTTTAGACAGTGTGGTTAAGATATTCCATGGTGTTTGTTGAGTCTTGCTTTATGACCTAGTCACTTTTTGTAAACATTCTAAGTGTGTTTGAAAAGAAAATATATTTTCCAGTAGTTAATTGTGGGGTTCTGTATGTCCCGTAAAGATCAAGCTTGTTAAATATGTGGTTCTAATCTTCTATATATTTATAAGTGATTTTGTTTGCTTAATCTATAGATCTATAGTTGGGATATGTTAAAAATAAAACTCTGACTATAGCTGTGAAATTGTTTTTTTTTTCTTATAATTCTGTCAACTTTTGTTTGGATAGTTTAGTTTAATACCATTATTCCTTGTATCACTATATAAGGGTTTTTCTTAATCCCCAAGTGATTTTTTTTTTTTTGCTTGAAATAAATTAAAAAAAAAAAATTTTTTTTGTGGTAAAATGCATGTAACGGGTAATTTGCCATCTTAACCATTTTTAAATGTATAATTCAGTGGCATTAATTACATTCAAAATCTTGTGCAACCATCATCACTATTTCTAAAGCTTTTTTATCTCAAACAGAAACTAGGTACTCATTAAGCAATAACTCCCTATTCTTCCCTCCCGCAGTCCCTGGTAGCCTCTAATCTTGTTTCTGTGTATGAATTGTTGCCTATTCTACATATTTCACCACCACCATCTGTTGGTTTGTTGTACCGTCGTGGCCCATGTGTTACTATGATGCTGGAAGCTATGCCACTAGTATTTCAACTACCAGCAGGGTCACCCATGGTAGACAGGTTTCAGCAGAGTTTCTAGATTAAGACACACTAGGAAGAAAGGCCTGGCGATCCACGTATGAAAACTAGCCAATGAAAAGCCTGTGGATCACAACAGAATATTGCCTGATATAGTGCTAGAAGATGAGCTCCCTAAGTTGGAAAACCCTCAAAATACACAGTAGTTGCAACAGTGGATTCACGTATACCAGTGATCTGAAGATGGTGTAGGATCAGGCAGCATTTCATTCTGTGGTACATAGCGCCACCACCATTAATCAGAGCTGACTTTATGGCAACTGGCAACAACAACAGGTATTATTATATATAAGTGGAATCATGTATTTATTTGTCCTTTTGTGTCTGTCTTATTTTACTTAGCATGTTTTCAAGGTTCATCCATGCCATAGCATGTATCAGAATTTCATTCCTGTTGATGGCTGAATACTATACCACTGTATATATATACCACATTTGTTTACCCATTCATCTGTTGATGAACACCAGGTTGTTTCTACTTTTTGGCTGTTATAAATAATGCTGCCGTGAACTTTGGTGTATACATACCTGTTTGAGTCTCTGCTTTCAATGACTTGGGCGTATACCCAGGAGTAGAATTGCTGAGTCATGTGGTGTGCCTATGTTAACTTTTCGAGGAACCTCCAAACTGTTTTCCATAGCAGCTACAGCATTTTACATTCCCACCAGCAGTGCACAATGGTTCCGATTTCTTCACATCCTCGCCAACACTTGTTATTTTCTGGTGTTTTTTAAATAATAGCCATTCCAGTGGGTATGACGTGCTGTTTATGGTTTTGCATTTCTCTAATGGCTAATAACTTTGAGTATCTTTTTGCCTATTAACCATTTGTATATCTTCTTTGAAGAAACGTTTGTTTGAGTCCTTGGCCCATTTTTTAAATTGGGTCATTTTTTTTTTTTTTTTCGAGTTGTGTTTTTAATATATTCTGGATATTAAACTCTTATCAGATAAATAATTTGCAAATATCTTCTTCCATTCTTTAGGTTATCTTTTCACTTTCTTGATAATGTGCTTTGATGCACAAAAGTGTTTACTTTTTTTTTTTTTTGGCTTTAACAAAGAGAAATTTATTTTCTCACATTTTAGGAGGCTAGAAGTTCAGATTCAGGGTGCCAGCTCTTAGGGGAAGGCTTTCCTTCTGTCAGTTTTGGGGAAAGGTCCTTGTCTTCAATCTCTCCCAGATCTGGGAGTATCTCAGGGCAAAGACCCTGGGTCCAAAAGACATAGTCTGTTCCCGGTGTTGCATTCTTGGTGGTATGAGGTCCCCATGTCTCTCTGCTCACTTCTCTCTTTCATATCTCAAAAGAGATTGACTTAATACACAAGCTAATCTTGTAAATTTAGTCTTGCCTCATTAACATAACTGCCTCTAATCCTGTCTCATTAACATCATAGAGGTAGGATTTACGACATACAGGAAAATCACATCAGGTGACAAAGTGATGGACAATCACACGATACTGGGAATCATGGCCTGGCTAAACTGACACGCATTTTTGGGGGACACAATTCAATCCATAGCATTCCACACTTTGGCCCCTAAAAATACATGTCTTTGCCACATATAAAACACGTTTACCCCATCTTATCTTAGCAAAAGTCTTAAGTCAACACCAAGTCCAAAATCCAAAAATTCCTCTTCATCTGTGAAACCAAGAATATAAGTTATCTGCTTCCAAAGTACAATGATAGAACAGGCACAAGCAAAAGTGTTTAATTTTGATAAAGTCAAATTTATCTAATTTTCGTTGCTTGTGCTTTTGGTGTCATATCTAAGAATCCCAAATCCAAGTCATAAAGACATACCCTTATGTTTTCTTCTAAATGTTTTATGGTTATAGCTCTTACATTTAGATGGTTGATCCATTTTGAGTTGTTTTTTATACATGTATGACGTAAGGGCCCAACTTTATTCTTTTACATGTGGAAATCTGGTTGTCTCAGCACCATTTGTTGAAAACACTATTCTTTCCTTGTTGAACGAACTTGGCACCCTTGTTGAAAGTCACCTGGCCGTAGATGTACGGGTTTTTTTCTGAATTCTCAGTTATATTCCATTGATCTAATATGTCTGTCCTATATGTCTATTCTATATGTCATCTGTGAGTGGAGATAGTTTTACTTCTTCCTTTCCAATCTGAATGCCTTCTATTTCTTTTTCTTGCCCAATTACTCTGGCTAAAACTTTCTGTACCATGTTGAACAGCAGTGGAGAAAGTAGGCATCCTTGTCTTCTTCCTGATTTTAGGGGGAATGTTTTCATTCCTTTCACTATTGAGTATGATGCTAGTATGGTTTTCATAAATGCCTGTTACCTTGTTGAAGAAGTTCTCTTATATTCCTAGTCTTCTGAGTTTCAGTTTTGTTTTTTTATAATGAAAGCGTGTTGGATTTTGTCAGACGCCTTTTCTGCGTCAGTTGAGATGATCATTTGTTTTTTGTTTGTTTGTTTTTCCCTCCATTCTGTTAATGTGGTGCATTACATTTATTGACACTCTTATGCTGAAACACCTTTTCCTTTCTGGAATAAACCCCACTTGGTCATGGTACATAATCCTTGTAATATGCTGTTGGATTCAGTTTGCTAGTATTTTGTTGAGGCCTTGAACTCAATTTTGTCTGATATAACTTAATTATATCAAGTTTTTTTCTTTTGTTTAATATCTTCCTGATACATCATCTTTCATCGTTCTGAGTTGCTTTCAGTTGTGTCTTTGTGAGTAATGTATAGATACAAATTTCTTTTCCTTCAATCTGAGAATCTGTCTTTTAAGTGGCTGTTGTTAGTTGCTGTCAAGTCAATTCCGACTCTTGGTGACGCCATGTGTGCAGAGCAGGACCCTATAGGGTTTTCAAGGCTGTGACTTTTCGGAAGTAGATGGCCAGGGCTGTCTTTGAGGTGCCTCTGGGGTCAGTTTGTACCACCGACCTCCTCTGTTGAGTGCTTAAGCATTTGTGCTACCCTTACCATGTTTTTTCTTTTTTTTTTTTAACACCCACTTGTGGTGTAGGCTTGAGATATTGATTTCTCTTAGAGAACTTTCTCTTCCCACTCATGTCCTTAGACAGGGATAGACTTGGTTCCTACTTCTTTGGGCCAGCTGATGAATTCTTTTAGTTTTCTTTTTTGTCTGAGAGTGCAATCATTCTCTGTACCCAGCTTTCTGCAGAGATCTCAGCTCCAGGTTCCTGACCCGCACATGCCTGAGGCTATATCTCTGTCTCTATGTAGGCATTAAAACCAGAGCCTCTGGATGGTAGGCCCTGTGTCCAGGTCTTGTTTTCCTGGAATGCCTAGCACCACTCATGCTGTAAGCCCTGTCTTTAAATTCTTGCTTCTTTCTGGCACCTAAGGATTTCCCCTTCTTTCCTTTAAGTTCCGCTGTGCATTTAGAAGCATATTTTTAAGTTATCTTTTATCCGACACTTTCGTATGTTACTCATGGGAGGAGAGTCTGTATTAGCCCAGTTTACCTCCTTTCCTGCTTATTACTTGGTACGGTGTACATTAAGGAGCCCTGGTGGCACAGTGGTTAAAGCACTTGGCGGTTTAATCCCAGGTCAGTGGTTCAGACCCACCAGCCGCTCCGAGGGAGGGAGAAAGATGTGACAGTCTGCTCCTGTAAAGACTTACTGCCTTGGAAACCCTGTGGAGCAGTTCTACTCTGGCCTTACTGAGTTCCTATGAGTTGGAATTGACTCAATGGCAGGGTTTTCCCCCCGCCCCCTTGTTTTGTTTTTAATGGCTAAAGATCTTTCTGAAGTATTGATGTTTGAGTTTTTCTTGTTTTTATCTGCTGAAAAATTTTTACCTTTGACTTAGTTCTTTGTAATATTGAACACATATCCCAGATGGTAAGCACCAGCATTTCTCTGTTGGTGAAAACGAGTGTTAAATGACTCCGTGTGTTCATTTACTGATGTGTGACTCTGTACAGGTTTTACTGCTTGTCAGGTGTTTGCCAGGTCGGTGGATCTGGCGGGGGAGGGGAGGGAGGGCACCCAACAGGTCTTTGAATTTTTTGGCAACCTTGCTATTGCTTTTAGAGAACAGCTGTGAAAGTTTGAGTGTGGGGATATGTTTGCTCCGTTATTGCTTGAAACTGCTAATCCCTGTGACTGTGAACGTTCTGAGGGAGCCAAATTTGGGTTGAAATACCTTAGGCAAGGCTTAAGCCTCATCGTAATTATTCTGGAAAAAAAAAGAGAGAGAACTTAGTTTATTGTGTGTCAAGTACTCTATTTTGTTTTTCACATAAAAAGAAAACTGAGTATTTAGGTTTCACAAAGTATATATTATACGAGCTCTTAATAGAGCTGAAAAGCAGTGAAAATGAAAGTGAGGCTCTGACGAATCTCCTATCTTAGTTATGCCATCCAGGGAGCCAGACTAGAAAATCAGTGGGTAGTGCATTATGGCACAGTCACTGCAGAGGCAAATACGATGGCAAGTCTTGAGTGGTGGAAACCATCATTGGCCTCTGATGGATATGGAAGAGGAAAGGAGAGGGGCTGTGATGGTTTTTATTCTTGAACTCTTTATGGTGGAAAAATTTTAAAGATACACAAAAATAGGAGAATGTAATGAGTCTCCCTATGTACTCCCTCCTCCGTCAACAGCCATCACGGCCAATCCTGTTTCAGCCCCACCAGCACCAACTCTTTCCCTTTTTATATTATTTTCAAGCATATCCCAGACATCATATCATTTCGTTGGCAAGTATTTCAATTATGCCGCTAAAAGACAGATTTTTTTTTAACATAGCTACAGTACTATTATTCATAAGGTTTTCATTGGCTAATTTTTTTCAGAAGTAGACCGCTGGGTCCTTCTTCCTAGTCTGCCTTAGTCTGGAAGCTCAGCTGAAACCTGTCCACCATGGGTGACCCTGCTGGTATTTGAATACTGGGGGCATAGCTTCCAGCATCACAACAAGCCCCCACAGTACGACAGACTGCTGATGTCTTTGAATTGTGGTGTTGGTGAAGAATATCGAATATACCAGGGACTTCCAAAAGGAAGAACAAATCTGTCTTGGAGGAAGTACAACCAAAATGCTCTTTAGAAGCAAGGATGGTGAGGCTATGTCTTACATACTTGGGACATGTTATTAGGAGGAATCAGTCCCTGGAGAAGGACATCGTGCTTGGTAAAGTAGAGGGTCAGTGAAAAAGAGGAAGACCCTCGACAAGATGGACTGATACAGTGGCTGCAATGATGGGTTCAAGCATAGCGACAATTGTGAGGATGGCACAGGACCGGGCAGTGTTTCGTTCTGTTGTGCGTAGGGTCACCATGAGTCAGAACTTACTTTGACAGCACCCAACAACAACAGCAACACTGTACTGCTGAAGTCCCGGGATCGTACAAATGGCTAATGTGGTCACCTGCTAAATGAAAGGTTGGAGACTCGAGTCCATTCATAAGCACCTCGGAAGAAAGGCCTGGTGATCTACTTATGAAAAAACCAGTCATTGAAAGCCCTGTGGAGCACAGTTCTACTCTGATATACGTAGGGTCATCGTAGAGTTGGAGTCTACTCAGTGGCAACTGGTTTACAATACTGTTATCTCTTCTAGAAAAAAATAATTCCTTAATATCATCAAATACTTACTGTTAAAATTTCCAGTTATGTCACAAGTGTCAGGAGTATTTTGTCCTTTTCCCTCTGCGTCAAAATCCGTATAAGGGCCATACATTGTAATTGGCTTCTATTATGTCTGTCATAATTACAGGTCTTCCCTTCTTTCCAGTCCCTTCCCTTCCCTTTGTTGTTTGTTAAAGAAATGGGGTCATTTGTCTGGTAGAGTTTCCTACAGTCAGGATTTTATTGACTGTATTCCCCTGTGTTGTTTTATATGTTCTTCTGCCCTCCTGTTTCCCCGTAAACTGGTTGTTAAATCTATAGACTTGATCTTCTTAAGATTTAATTTGGTCAGGTTGCAAGACCTCTTCATTATGTAGTAGTTTCCTTCTATCAGGAAAAACATAGTTATGTGGTATTTCTCGTTTTGTTATTTGATGGCTGTTAGTACTTAACCTAGATTCATCATTTCATTAGAGGTTGCATTATGGCGATAATGTAATTCTAGCATTCCTTTTTCTTTTATTTGTTAGAATCCATCATAAAGAGATACTTTTACTTATCTAGTGTGTGGTTTGTAATTGGCATAACAAAAGTAAAATAAATATTTGATTCTCTGATGTATTGATCTTAAAAATGGTTGGAGCCCTGATGGCACAGTGGTTAAGAGCTCAGCTGCTAACCAAAAGGTCGGCAGTTTGAATCCACCAGCCGCTCCTTGGAAACCCTTTGGGGTAGTTCTCCTCTGTCCTGTAGGATCTTTATGAGCTGGAATTGACCGATTGGCAATAGCTTATTGCTCCAGTTGTTACATCTTTGTAAGTGAGAGCCTCTTCAGGTTAGCTGATGAATTCTTTTGACTTACCCTCTGCTATGATGTTCCAGGCTCTTCTTACATTTTGTGCCCCTGATCTGGAATCAGCACTTCTCCAAGAAGCTCTGGTTACTTCTCGTGGAAAATGATATTTCAAGACAACAGTCTGGTTACTAGGCTGTTCATTGTACTGGGCTGGCCTTTACTAAAATGGACAGACTTCAGAAAATTTCCTTCCTTCCTTCCTTCCTTCAGATAAAACACATCATGAGTTCAAACTGATGTTTTTGAGTCAACATCAGGACACAGGTTTTTTCACTTAACCTGTTCTGTCTTATTTCTCCTCTGCCAAGAATCCTGGCACTTAGCAGCGGTGTGATTTTGGCCAGTTATTTACCAAGGCTTTCTGAGCCTAGGTGACCTCTTGTATAAAACGAAGCTAAGATAGTATCTTGTTTGCTCATACATTTGCAGCAAGACGGTGAGTCGTTCTTTGACGCAGTAGCTTCTTTGGAGTAGGCCTCACAGGATCAGTCTGAGAGTGAGCGAGGTGAGCAGTATCATGACACTTAGCACAGGCCTGGCACTTAGGAAATGCTCAAATAAATGGTAACAGAATAGAAGATAAAATTATTTCTGACTGGCTTTTGTACAAGATTAATGGCTTTTTAAACTTATGTTTTCCAGAAGAAGGAAGAAAAATCACTATTTTTAGACCCAAAAGTCTTTTCAGAATTACTTACGGTGTAATTTTTAGATGCATTTAACCTTTTAGATTCACGGATCTCTACTTGAATCTGTGAAACCTAATAATTCAAGAGGCAGAGTAGAGCCAAAGATGTCTGAGACTCATATTTTTGGCATGATTTCAGCTGATTAATTCAAGCTTTTATGTTATATGTGACGTGTTGTTTGTTAGCTACCTTGTCTGCCTAGTGCAGGAATTCATCCGCTGCTTGAACATTTCCCAAGTAATTTTTTTCTTTAAATGAACCATCAACTAGGATGTGGTTTAGGGTTTTCTCAGTAGTGGGAATAGATTTGTATTTGTCTGTCTAGACGCTCCTTCCCTCTCCTTTGTGAACAGCAGTATGCATTCTGAGCCTGGTGTTGGGGTTGTGGGCTCTAGACTGTCTGTGTAGAACAGGCCATGTTCTCTCCTGCTTGACCTTCCAGAGATAATGGGACCTTGGGCTTAATTACCCTGCATCAGTTCACTGAAATAAGCAGCTATGTAGCTAGTGAATGTTTTTATTTATTTTTTTTTTACTGAAGAAAGGCTAATACATAATTTAAAGGAAATACATACATTAGAGGTAATAGGAGAATAAGGACTGATCTGATTTTGTGTATTCTGTTCCTGGGGTTCTTTAAGAGAAGATGTAATCCAGAAACTGCCTTTATTGAGCAATCCCTTGGTTGGGTTGCATTCAGAACTTTGGACATTGGTGAATTTTTTTTTACTCTGTGGCTCAGGTCTTTTGTACATTTTCTGCCGTTTTGTATCTATTCTTTTTCTTCTCTTATCTTGTCTTTCCTCCTTCCTGGTTTAGCGTAACACAGGAGTAAGCTTGGTTAGATGGTGAGCGTTGTCTGCATAAAAAACACCAAATCCAGATTCCCACTCACAGCAACCCTGTAGAACAGAATATAACTGCCCTATAGGGTTTCCAAGGCTATAATCTTTGCAAAAGCAGACTGCCGCGCCTTTCTTCTGCGGAGGGGCTAGTGGGTTTCAATTGCAGGCCTTTCCGTTAGCAGCTGAGTGCTCTAACCCCTGGTGCCACCAGGGCTTCTTATTGTCTACTTGAAAAAAGTTAGCACATCATATCACAAGATGGCGGTAGGTGGATGGTCAGCTGCCTGTGCTTCTGTGTTATCGAGTCATGTGCTGGAGTGTGAGGCCTAGGTTTGAAGCACAGGAACCAGGTGTCATTTTTGGAAAAGCAGAATGATGAATTAAGAAACAGATCAAGCTGCAGTTTTGGGTTTCCTTATTTGTTTTAAATAAGGAATTGTTTTCTTTTTTTTTAAGCCCACAATTTTTTTTCTTTTTAATCATAGAGATTAATCTTTCTCTTTACTCATGTTTTAAAAAGTATAATTTTAAAGCCCTGTATAACTTGTGCTATACAGCGCTTAATTACCCCTAAGAAGATTTATGAAAATGACAGAAAAATACAGCATTGGGTAAGTCGAATATTGTATACGTATTTTATTGATTAAAAGAGCTACCCTACAAGCAGTTTAGAGTTTAGGAGAATATGTAGTTTTACTGCAGTGTTTTTTTGTTTGAAATTTGTTAGGTGAAACTCATTCCCCCAGGCTTTGGAAATAACCCTGACCTTTTCCTCACAAAGGAGCATATTTCCCCAGCCTCTCTGCTGCTGCTCTCTCCTCTGGGGAGATTCTCAGGCAGCAAGGATGCAAGAAATGCCAAGTAGGTGAAATTAGTAATTGTTCAGTGTTCTGGAAATCTTTTCTAAATAGCAACATTTCCACCAATTGTTTATATCCCTGTTTTGCTGGGGTGTATTTGTTTGTTTGCTGTAGGTAAGGATTTAGAATTGTCCACTGAAAGAGAAATGTTAGCATGATAAGTTGAACTCTTACATTTTGGTTTTGCATATTTTAACTGGAAACCCTGGTGGCATAGTGGTTAAGTGCTACAGCTGCTAACCAAAGGGTCGGCAGTTTGAATCCGCCAGGCACTCCTTGGAAACTCTATGGGGCAGTTCTACTCTGTCCTGTAGGGTCACTATGAGTCAGAATCGACTCGACAGCACTGGGTTTTTGGGTTTATATTTTAACTGATGAGTCGTGAAAATAGTTTCTTAGTGGCCAGAAGTAACAAGGGCACTTAACCATATTCTTCTTTCTCTACTAAAAAAATTCAGTGCCAAAGGGTTTATTTTTTCCAGAATAGAAATATGTGTACAAACGTCACCAACTGGTACCTGTTGCCGTCGAGTCAATTCCGACTCATGGTGATCCTATAGGTCAGAGCAGAACTGCCCCATAAAGTTTCCTAGAAGCACCTGGTGCATTTGAACTGCGGACCTTTTGGTTAGCAGCCGTAGCACTTAACCAGTATGCAACCAGGGTTTCCAAATGTCGTCACCAAGGATTGGGAAATGTGCTGCTTCATATTTAAGCAGGTTTCTACCTGAAACTAAGTTCTGTAGGCTTTTTTGTTTTTTTTACTCCAGTTCTATTTTTTTTTTTTTAAATTTTTAAATACATTTTGCCCTAGCAACTGTGTATTAAAATTAATATAACAAATAAAAGTGTTTTACAAGTGCTCTTTAATACTGGTGATATTTGGCCAAGCATTTGATCTTCATATTTTTATGAAAATGTTTTCAATAATAGTAATGATGACAAGACTTTATCTTCATCATTTGTTATCCATTTGTATCTCTCTTATGTTGTGGGTGGGGTTTAGGATTTAAAATTTGCGTCCCCCAAATATCATTCACATGAAATTGGGTTGGTAAATTGCTTTACCATTTGTGGCTCTAAATGTTTTTTTTGTTGACTGTTCATAGCAACAACAACAAATTACTAAATAATCATGCAGTAAATCCCATTTATTGAGTGAAGTCTTTTCCCCCTTATCTCCACCCCCCCTTCAATAAGTCTTAAGTGCACTGTTTATTCTTTTGTGGGTGGAGTAGGGCCAGCTTAATGATATTTCCAAAATGCAGGCTCAAAGTCAGAGTGCCTATCGCCAGGTCCAGACTCAAATCAGGGACAGATCAAGTCCCCACAGTCAGGTCTAACAAGGAAGTGGACACATTGTTTATATCTTTTCTTTGGCAGCTTCTCAGACAAGCTGGTCACCATAAACCAAAAGCATCTTATTTATTGTAGCCTTGTAGGAGAGGTTCTTTTCTCAGTAAGAAAGAGGTCCGTCTTGAGAGAGGATCCCTGGTGACTCAGTGGGTAAGTGCTCAGCTGCTGACTAAAAGGTTCAAACCCACCAGCCTCTCCTCAGGAGAAATGTGGCAATCTGCTTCTGTAAAGATTACAGCCTTTGGAAACCCTATGGGGCAGTTCTGCTCTGTCCTGTAGGGTCCCCGTGAGTCAGACAGGTTTTCTCAGTAGGTCACTCTGAGTGGGCAAAGCCCCCAAAATTGTTCATTTTATTTCTCAGAATAATTTTACTTAAATTATTCCAGAGTAATTTTACTTCTAATTTAGCTTATTCTTTGAGAATTTTATCTTTATTTTATCATTCTGAATTTTCAGAATAATTTTACTCTCAGAACAATTTTATCTCCGAGAATAATTTTAAAGTTCTATCAGACTTTGAAATTATCAGCTTAAGATGTTGATTTGCATACATTCAGAAATGATACAAAGATTTTCATTCAGTTTGTGATAACTCAGTTACCCTTAAGCCTTTGGTTATCAATGAAATCAAATTGTGGAATTTTGGTTTAGCCTAGACTAGGATTTTTGAGGTTGAACTATAGCTAAACACCAGATTAATTAAATAAAATATTGAGGCTGCTCTTCTCAAAGTAAATTAGTTGTTGATGGCATTGAATCAGTCCTTCTGAATATGACATTTTGTATTCATATTCATAATAACGTGTATAAACTGGTTCATAACTCACAACTTTCCTCTATAATTTTCAAACACTTTGCTGTACCAGGGTCAGTTAAAAAAAACAAAATTTTAAAAAATCGAGCCCTTTCCTAGTTAGTCCATCACTGTGTGAATATTCACTTTTACTTTGAATGAGCGTGTGTATTCAGAACTCAGCCTTCAGATCATATAGTCAAATAGCTTCAATCACAAAAAATTTTTACTATGCTCTGAGTCCAAGAATGCCTATTTTTTGCATGTTTATTATTTTTTTTCAGTACACTTTATTTCTAGAGTAGTTTTAAGTTTGCAGAAAAATTGTACAAACAGTACATAGAGTTCTCATATACCCCGTATCTCTTCTGCACATAGATATTATTAATATTATTATTAATACCTTGTATCAGTGTGGTACATTTGTTACAATTGATGAACCAGTATATACCATTAACACTTCATCTGTAAACACCCCAGCGTATTTCTCTTAAAAATAAAGGCATTTTTGTACCTAATTTGAATATGTTTATCACTTCAGGAAATTTAATGGACAGTCCATCAATAAATCCCCCCAAATGTCCCAATAATGTCCCTTATAGTTTTTTATTTGTGTGTTTTGATCCAAGACGCAGTCAAAATCATGAATTACATTTAGTTGTAATAGCTTTTTCGTCTCCTTTAATCTAGAATAGTGGCCCAGTCTGTTTTTCGCTTTCATAACGTTGACATTTTTTTTTTTGAAGAGTTCAGACTGGTTATTTTGAGTGTCCTTCAATGTGGATTAGCCTGACTGTCTCACGATAAGATTCAGATGAAACATTTTGGCAGGAGTACTGCATAGGTGATGTGTTCTCAAGGTGTCACACCAAGAGGCACACTGTATCACCTTGTCTATTCCATTGTTGCTGATGTTATCTTTGATAGTTTAGTTAAAGGTGGCTTCACATTACCTTTTTCCCTTTGTACTTAGTAAGTACTCTATGATAATATCTTAGACTCCGAAAATCCTGTTTCCCAGTCATCTTTCTCCCAACACGTTATGAAAAAACACAAACCCACTGCTGTCAAGCCAATTCCAACTCATAGTGACCCTATAGGACAGAGTAGAACTGGCCCATAGGGTTTCCAAGGCTGTAATCTTTACTGAAGCAGACTGCACACCTTTCTTCCACAGAGCACCTGCTGGATTTGAACTGCACCATGGGGATTCCTTCCCAATAGTATTAAAATAGTATTAGCATCCATTAATGATTTAAAATAAAAGGATTGCTTCTTGAATTGGCCCATCACCCTTATACAGAGATGTTCAAATTTTAGTTTATGTCTAGCAAGCACTAGAATTATTTTTAAAAGTTTACTGGTTGTTATCTTGTGACTTGTATGGTTTTCTTATTGATTTGTAAGTGCACCTTTATTACCTTTATTCATTTTTAACATTTAGTAAACAGTCATTAGATATTCGGTACTGTTCCAAAATGCTCACAACCACCCTCTGAGTTTTTCCTTTCATTTTACAGAAGAAACTGAAGTTCAGAGAAGTAGTTAATCTTGAGTTCTGTATTTTCCAAATGTTTGTCCCAATTTGTTGTTTACTTCTTAATGTATTCTATTTTGCTACACCAAAGCTTTGAAGTTTTTTATTATAATAATAATGATAATAATTAAAAAAAAAAACATTACCGTCAAGTCGATTCTGACTCACAGTGACCCTATAGGACAGAGTGGAACTGCCCCATAGGGTTTCTGAGGCTGTAATCAATATGGAAGCAGACTGCCTTATCTTTCTCCCTCAGTCATTGGTGGTTTCCAACTACCGACCTTTCAGTTAGCAGTCGATCGCTTTAACCAGGGTGCCACCAGGGCTCCTTAGGGCTCCATAGTAACAATTGTCAATTGATTCTTTTATATTTTCTCGCTTTGGTGTCCTATTCAGAAAGTGTCCACATCAGTTTTATTTTAGTAGTTTTTTAGATTTATTTTCTGCACTAAATATTTAATCTATTATGAATGAGTTTTGCTTCAGTGTCACCTTATCTGTAGGTAAAATCAATGGGCCTCGAAAGGACTTTAACTCGTGGTGACCCCATGTGTATCAGAGTAGAACTGTGCTTCCATGGGGTTTTCAATGACTGATTTTTCGGAAATAGATCTCCAGATTTTGTTCTGAGGCACCTCTTGGTGAACTCCAAACGCCAGCGTTTCAGTTAGCAGCCGATCGAGTTAACTGTTTGCACCACCTTGAGACTCCCTATCAGGATATAGAACAATGAGAACAAGGATCTCTGCTCTTCTGGGTGTGCTCGTTTTGAGATAATTCATTGAGCAGTTACTCATGATAGATTTACTTTTCTGTATGTATATTAAACCTCAATATAAAAATTAAAAAAAAAAATCTGGTAATTACTCACACAGGGTTGTATCCTTTCTCCATACTTATTCAATCTGTATTCTGAGCAAATGATCCAAGAAGCTGGACTGTATAAACAAACTTGCTCATGAATGTAGAGCAGCTAAAGCAAAAGGAAGAAATAAAGAAATAAAAGAATTGAACAGAAGATTTCAAAGGGCAGCTTGAGAAGACAAAGTATTATAATGACATATGCAAATAGAAAACCAAAAGGGAAGAACATGCTCAGCGTTTCTCAAGCTGAAAGAATTGAAGAAAAAATTCAAGCCTCAAGTTGCAATAGTGAAGGATTCTATGGGGAAAATATTAAATGTCACAGGAAGCATCAAAAGAAGATGGAAGGAATACACAGAGTCACTGTACCAAAAAGTATTAGTCAATGTTTAGCCATTTCAAGAGGCAGCATATGATCAGGAACTGATGGTACTGAAGGAAGAAGTCCAAGCTGCTCTGAAGGCATTGGCAAAAAACAAGGCTCCAGGAATTGACGGAATATCAATTGAGATGTCTCAACAAACAGATGCAGTGCTGGAGGTGCTCACTGGACTATGCCAAGAAATATGGAAGACAGCTTCCTGCCCAGCTGACTGGAAGAGATCCGTATTTATGCCTATTCCCAAGAAAGGTGATCCAACCGAATGTGGAAATTATAGAACAATATCATTAATATCACACGCAAGCAAAATTTTACTGAAGATCATTCAAAAACAGCTGCAGCAGTATATCTACAGGGAACTGCCAGAAATTCAGGCTGGTTTCAGAAGAGGATTTGAAACCAGGGATATCATTGCTGATGTCATATGGATCCTGGCTGAAAGCAGGGGTTACCAGAAGGATGTTTACCTGTGTTTTATTGACTATGTAAAGGCATTCGACTGTGTAGATCATAACAAATTATGGATAACATTGCGAAGAATGGGAATTCCAGAACACTTAATTGTGCTCATGAGGAACCTTTACATAGATCAAGAGGCAGTTGTTCAGACAGAACAAGAGAATACTGATTGGTTTAAAGTCAGGAAAGGTGTGTGTCAGGGTTGTATCCTTTCACCATACCTATTCAGTCTGTATGCTGAGCAAATACTTCGAGAAGCTGGACTATATGAAGAAGAACGGGGCATCAGGATTGGAGGAGGACTCATTAATAATGCAGATGACACAACCTTGCTTGCTGAGAGTGAAGAGGACTTGAAGCACTTCTAATGAAGATCAAAGACCACAGCCGTCAGTATGGATTGCACCTCAACATAAAGAAAACAAAAACCCCCACATCTGGACCAATGAGCAACATCATGATAAATGGAGATAAGATTGAAGTTGTCCAGGATTTCATTTTACTTGGATCCACAATCAACAGCCATGGAAGCAGCAACCAAGAAATCTAACAACGCATTGCACTGGGTAAATCTGCTGCAAAGGACCTCTTGTGTAAACTGTTGAAAAGCACCTTGAAGACTAAGGTGTGCCTGACCCAAGCCATGGTATTTTCAGTCGCATCATATGCATGTGAAAGCTGGACAATGAATAAGGAAGACGGAGAAGAATTGACACCTTTGAATTGTGGTGCTGGCGAAGAATATTGAATATACCATGGACTGCCAAAAGGAAGAGCAGATCTGTCTTGGAAGAAGTACAACCAGAATGCTCCTTAGAAGCAAGGATGGCGAGACTGTGTCTTACATACTTTGGACTTGTTGTCAGGAGGGATCGGTCCCTGGAGAAGGACATCATGCTTGGCAAAGTACAGGGTCAGTGGAAAAGAAGAAGATCCTCAATGAGGTGGATTGACACAGTGGCTGCAACAATGAGCTCAAGCATAAAAATTGTAAGGATGGCGCAGGACTGGGCAGTGTTTCATTCTGTTGTGCACAGGGTCACTATGAGTTGGAACCGACTTGATGGCACCTAACAACAACTCCTGGAGAAATATCCCTGGTGAGATAGAATGACTGCAATCCATGCCCTTTCTTCAAAGAACTAACTTGGGTGTGTGTGATCAGGGGACGGGCACAAAGGCATTGATTGCGTATTCACTAGTTTCCAAGCGCAGTGGCATCATGAAAAATTTTAACTCGTACAATTTCGAATGTACCTTCTTTGGAAAAGTATTTTTTAGGTAGTGAGGTTGGTTTTGCTTGTCACTCCATATGTACCCAAAGACTGGGGCAGAGATGAAATGAGAGATGTGGATCGGCTTTTCCCATGTGGATATCAATTCCCACATTCCTGTTTCAGAGTGAGTGATACCCCTCACTGATTATAAACCGTGTGTGTGTGTGTGTGTGTGTGTGTGTGTGTGTGTAATAACATGCAGGCCGTCTTCTTTCTCTGGTGTGCAGTAGAAGAGGCAGCAGTGAGTTCCAGCACTGTCTTGGACTCACAGATAATGCTGTTGTCCAATGTGGCACCTCCCGAAGGAATTTTCAAGAGTAGTTTTGACTCAGTGCGGTTTTTAGCTGTGGCCCCCCCTCCCGCCGCCGCCCCGCCACCCCACCATGCACACTGTCGTAATTCCACAGCCTAGGTGCTTTCCCAGAAATGAACTGTGGAAAGCGCCGCAGTTCTGTGATAAGAAACACAGTTGTTCAGAGAGGTTAAATGGCTGTCTAGTATTAGAACTGTCTGACCCCAAAGTGCATATTCATTCCACTTTTAAATCTTGAGGCAGTCAAACTTTTTTTTTCCCCTATAGTTCAAATATCGTTTAATTCAGGCTTCCAGAAACCCAAGCACAGGGTCTGCGGGTCATCTCTTTTTAGAAATAGCAATGAAGTTCAGCTGCAATCTGGCATGAGTTGCTGAAGGAACACCCCACAGTGGGTGTGTGCCTGGCCTGTGACTTTCAGGCTGCATTCAGGTAGCTGCTTCCTAAGGCATCCCTCAGGATTATGTTTGTGGTTTGCTGGGAGAGAAGCTGCTGTAAGGGAGGAGACCAGCTGTGAGCTGTAACCCCTGGGCATGCCTGGAAGAAGAGATGACTCAGCAGCCCCCTTGCTGCGGGAGGGTTCTTATTGTCACTACTGTAATAAAACAGTGACTTGTTGCCTGACAGTCTTGGGGGACTTCTACCTACTTTACCAAAAAGCCCCTTGTCAGCTGTTGGCAGACCACCTGAGGGTGGAGTAGGAGGTAAACTTGGCTTTGCAAGCCCACTTTCTATTTTCCATGGCTCTGCCTGTATTTTAACATTTTGTATCTCTTCTGTTCTCTTTTACATATCATTTAAAGGCAGAAGTTGGGCCTTTAAATCAAGTCCAAAGGGAAATCAGTTACTGGGGAAAAAAAAATTATTTTTTTATGTTGTTGTTGGGTGTTGTCAAGTTGATTGTCAAATCACTGCAAACCCATGTGACAAAGTAGAACTGCCCCATAGGGTTTCCAAGGCTGTAATCTTTCCTGGGAGCCCTGGTGGTGCAGTGGTTAAGAGCTACAGCTGCTAACCAAAGGTTGGCAGTTTGAATCCACCAGCTGCTCTTTGGAAACCCTATGAGGCAGTTCTACTCTGTCCTATAGGGTTGCTATGAGTCAGAGTCAACTCGATGGCAACGGATTTGGTTTTGGTTTTAATCTGCCATGTCTTTCTCCTGCAGAACATCTTGGTGGATTCGAACTGCCAACCTTTTGGTCAGCAGCCTAGTGATTATTTCATTTGTAATTCAGACCTATGGACCGTTTCACTAACTACGTTGTAGGAGGAAAGCCTTACATACCCATGTACCTCCTTGCTACTAATTTGGTTTCGACAGACCTGATCCAGTTGTAGCCTTAGAGCAAGCCAGCTTGTTCTTCTCCTGTTGGTTTGTTGTTGTTAGCTGCTGTGGAGTTCGGCCACAGACTCATGGTGACCCCATACACAACAGAATGAAACGCTGCCTGGTCTGAGGCCATCACCGTAATCGGTCGTGGATTGGACTGTTGTGAGCCATGAGGTATTCACTGGCTGATTTTGGGGAATAGATCACCAGGCCTTCCTACCTAGTCCATCTTAGTCTGGAAGCTCTACTGAAACCTGTTCAGCATCATAGCAATACACAAGCCTCCACCGACAGACAGGTGTTGGCTACGTATGAGATGCACTGGCCAGGAATCAAACCCTGGTCTCTGCATGGAAGGTGAGAATTCTGCCTGGTACAGGGCACTGTCTGTGAGCTCACGGGAAAATCTGGTTTGTGGAGCTCTACAGCTGGGTCCCGGGGAAGTTGTTACCAAACACTTACGTTTTTCTAACTTAAAATCACAGCATAATCCTGTGCAAAGGCAGGTGAGTAAATTCATTCATTAAATAAACACAGTCAAGGACTGAGCACAGTACTGCATGCTGTAAAACGATGCTTTATTTATATTAGAGGCGTTAGATGTGGGGCTTCAGAGATACGGTGTGGATGGTGGTAGTTTTTCTAGGGAAAAAAGTAGAGAGCACTTTTTTTTTTTATTAACTTTTATTGAGCTTCAAGTGAACGTTTACAAATCAAGTCAGTCTGTCATATATAAGTTTACATACATCTTACTCCGTACTCCCACTTGCTTTCCCCCTAATGAGTCAGCCCTTCCAGTCTCTCCTTTCGTGACAATTTTGTCAGCTTCCCACTCTCTCTATCCTCCCAACCCCCTCCACACATGAGATGCCAACACAGTCTCAAGTGTCCACCTGATATAATTAGCTCACTCTTCATCAGCATCTCTCTCCCACCCACTGTCCAGTTCCTTTCATGTCTGATGAGTTGTCTTCGGGGATGGTTCCTGTCCTGTGCCAACAGAAGGTCTGGGGACCATGGCTGCCAGGATTCCTCTAGTCTCAGTCAGACCATTAAGTATGGTCTTTTTATGAGAATTTGGGGTGTGCATCCCACTGATCTCCTGCTCCCTCAGCGGTTCTCTGTTGTGCTCCCTGTGAGGGCAGTCATCGATTGTGGCCGGGCACCAACTAGTTCTTCTGGTCTCAGGATGATGTAGGTCTCTAGTTCATGTGGCGCTTTCTGTCTCTTGGGCTCTTAGTTGTCGTGTGACCTTGGTGTTCTTCATTTTCCTTTGCTCCAGGTGGGTTGAGACCAATTGCTGCATCTTAGATGGCCGCTTGTTAGCATTTAAGACCCCAGACGCCACATGTCAAAGTGGGATGCAGAATGTTTTCATAATAGAATTATTTTGCCAATTGACTTAGAAGTCCCCTTAAACCATGGTCCCCAAACCTCTGCCCTTGCTCCGCTGACCTTTGAAGCATTCATTTTATCCCGGAAACTCCTTTGCTTTTGGTCCAGTCCAATTGAGCTGACCTTCCATGTATTGAGTGTTGTCTTTCCCTTCACCTAAAGCAGTTCTTATCTGCTAATTAATCAATAAAAAACCCTTTCCCTCCCTCCCTCCCTCCCCCCCTCGTAACCACAAAAGTATGTGTTCTTCTCAGTTTTTACTATTTCTCAAGATCTTATAATAGTGGTCTTATACAATATTTGTCCTTTTGCCTCTGACTCATTTCGCTCAGCATAATGCCTTCCAGGTTCCTCCATGTTATGAAATGTTTCAGAGATTCGTCACTGTTCTTTATCGATGCGTAGTATTCCATTGTGTGAATATACCACAATTTATTTACCCATTCATCCGTTGATGGACACCTTGGTTGCTTCCAGCTTTTTGCTATTATTGTGAACAGAGCTGCAGTAAACATGGGTGTGCATATATCTGTTTGTGTGAAGGCTCTTGTTTCTCTAGGGTATATTCCGAGGAGTGGGATTTCTGGGTTGTATGGTAGTTCTATTTCTAACTGTTTAAGATAACGCCAGATAGATTTCCAAAGTGGTTGTACCATTTTACATTCCCACCAGCAGTGTATAAGAGTTCCAATCTCTCCGCAGCCTCTCCAACATTTATTGTTTTGTGTTTTTTGGATTAATGCCAGCCTTGTTGGAGTGAGATGGAATCTCATCGTAGTTTTAATTTGCATTTCTCTAATGGCTAATGATCGAGAGCATTTTGTCATGTATCTGTTAGCTGCCTGAATATCTTCTTTAGTGAAGTGGGTGTTCATATCCTTTGCCCACTTCTTGATTGGGTTGTTTGTCTTTTTGTGGTTGAGTTTTGACAGAATCGTGTAGATTTTAGAGATCAGGTGCTGGTCGGAGATGTCATAGCTGAAAATTCTTTCCCAGTCTGTAGGTGGTCTTTTTACTCTTTTGGTGAAGTCTTTAGATGAGCATAGGTGTTTGATTTTTAGGAGCTCCCAGTTATCGGGTTTCTCTTCGTCATTTTTGGTAATGTTTTGTATTCTGTTTATGCCTTGTATTAGGGCTCCTAGAGTTGTCCCTATTTTTTCTTCCATGATCTTTATCATTTTAGTCTTTATGTTTAGGTCTTTGATCCACTTGGAGTTAGTTTTTGTGCATGGTGTGAGGTATGGGTCCTGTTTCATTTTTTTGCAAATGGATATCCAGTTATGCCAGCACCATTTGTTAAAAAGACTATCTTTTCCCCACTTAACTGACACTGGGCCTTTGTCAAATATCAGCTGCTCATACGTGGATGGATTTATATCTGGGTTCTCAATTCTGTTCCATTGGTCTATGTGCCTGTTGTTGTACCAGTACCAGGCTGTTTTGACTACTGTGGCTGTATAATAGCTTCTGAAATCAGGTAGAGTGAGGCCTCCCACTTTCTTCTTCTTTTTCAGTAATGCTTTGCTTATCCGAGGCTTCTTTCCCTTCCATATGAAGTTGGTGATTTGTTTCTCTATCACCTTAAAAAATGACATTGGAATTTGGATCGGAAGTGCATTGTATGTATAGATGGCTTTTGGTAGAATAGACATTTTTACTATGTTAAGTCTTCCTATCCATGAGCAAGGTATGTTTTTCCACTTAAGTATGTCCTTTTGAATTTCTTGTAGTAGAGCTTTGTAGTTTTCTTTGTATAGGTCTTTTACATCCTTGGTAAGATTTATTCCTAAGTATCTTCTTGGGGGCTACTGTGAATGGTATTGATTTGGTTATTTCCTCTTCAGTGTTCTTTTTGTTGACGTAGAGGAATCCAAGTGATTTTTGTATGTTTATTTTATAACCTGAGACTCTGCCAAACTCTTCTATTAGTTTCAGTAGTTTTCTGGAGGATTCCGTAGGGTTTTCTGTGTATAAGATCATGTCATCTGCAAATGGAGATAATTTTACTTCCTCCTTGCCAATCCGGATGCCTTTTATTTCTTTGTCTGGCCTAATTGCCCTGGCTAGGACTTCTAGCACGATGTTGAATAAGAGCCGTGTTAAAGGGCATCCTTGTCTGGTTCCCATTCTCAAGGGAAATGCTTTCAGGTTCTCTCCATTTAGAGTGATATTGGCTGTTGGGTTTGTATAGATGCCCTTTATTATGTTGAGGAATTTTCCTTCAATTCCTATTTTGGTGAGAGTTCTTATCATAAATGGGTGTTGGACTTTGTCAAATGCCTTTTCTGCATCAATTGATAAGATCATGTGGTTTTTGTCTTTTGTTTTATTTATGTGATGAAAAAATATGTGATGGATTACATTAATGGTTTTTCTGATATTAAACCAGCCTTGCATAAAAAATGGTATAAATCCCACTTGATCGTGGTGAATTATTTTTTTGATATGTTGTTGTATTCTATTGGCTAGAATTTTGTTGAGGATTTTTGCATCTATGTTCATGAGGGATATAGGTCTGTAAGTTTCTTTTTTTGTAATGTCTTTACCTGGTTTTGGTATCAGGGAGATGGTGGCTTCATAGAATGAGTTGGGTAGTATTCCGTCATTTTCTATGCTTTGAAATACCTTCAGTAGTAGTGAGGCTAACTCTTCTCTGAAAGTTTGGTAGAACTCTGCAGTGAAGCCGTCCGGGCCAGGGCTTTTTTTTGTTGGGAGTTTTTTGATTACCGTTTCAATCTCTTTTTTTTGTTATGGGTCTATTTAGTTGTTCTACTTCTGAATGTGTTAGTTTAGGTAGGTAGTGTTTTTCCAGGAATTCATCCATTTCTTCTAGGTTTGCAAATTTGTTAGAGTACAATTTTTTGTAATAATCTGATATGATTCTTTTAATTTCAGTTGGTTCTGCTGTGATGTGGTCCTTTTCGTTTCTTATTCAGGTTATTTGTTTCCTGTATTTCTTTAGTCAGTCTAGCCAATGGTTTATCAATTTTGTTAATTTTTTCAAAGAACCAGCTTTTGGCTTTGTTAATTCTTTCAATTGTTTGTCTGTTCTCTATTTTTTTTTTTTTAATTCATTTAGTTCAGCTCTAATTTTTATTATTTGTTTTCTTCTGGTGCCTGATGGATTCTTTTGTTGCTCACTTTCTATTTGTTCAAGTTGTAGGGACAGTTCTCTGATTTTGGCTCTTTCTTCTTTTTGTATGTGTGCATTTATCGATATAAATTGGCCTCTGAGCACTGCTTTTGCTGTGTCCCAGAGGTTTTGATAGGAAGTATTTTCATTCTCGTTGCATTCTATGAATTTCCTTATTCCCTCCTTGATGTCTTCTATTACCCAGTCTTTTTTCAGGAGGGTATTGTTCAGTTTCCAAGTATTTGATTTCTTTTTTCTAGTTTTTCTGTTATTGATTTCTAGTTTTATTGCCTTGTGGTCTGAGAAGATGCTTTGTAATATTTCGATGTTTTGAACTCTGCAAAGGTTTGTTTTATGACCTAATATGTGGTCGATTCTAGAGACTGTTCCATGTGCGCTAGAAAAAAAAGTATACTTTGCAGTAGTTGGGTGGAGAGTTCTGTATAAGTCAATGAGGTCAAGTTGGTTGATTGTTGTAATTAGGTCTTCCGTGTCTCTGTTGAGCTTCTTACTGGATATCCTGTCCTTCTCCGAAAGTGGTGTGTTGAAGTCTCCTGCTATAATTGTGGAGGTGTCTATCTCACTTTTCAGTTCTGTTAAAATTTGATTTATGTATCTTGCAGCCCTGTCATTGGGTGCATAAATATTTAATATGGTTATGTCTTCCTGATCCATTGTCCCTTTTATCATTATATAGTGTCCTTCTTTATCCTTTGTGGTGGATTTAAATCTAAAGTCTATTTTGTCAGAAATTAATATTGGTACTCCTCTTCTTTTTTGCTTATTGTTTGCTTGATATATTTTTTTCCATCCGTTGAGTTTTAGTTTGTTTGTGTCTCTAAGTCTAAGGTGTGTCTCTTGTAGGCAACATATAGACGGATCGTGTTTCTTTATCCATTCCGAAACTCTCTGTCTCTTAATTGGTGCATTTAGTCCATTTATATTCAGCGTAATTATAGATAAATAAGTGTTTAGTGTTGTCATTTTGATGCCTTTTTATGTGTGTTGTTGACAATTTCATTTTTCCACATACTTTTTTGTGCTGAGACGTTTTTCTTATTAAATTGTGAGATCCTCATTTTCGTAGTGTTTGACTTTATGCTTGTTGGGTTGTTACGTTTTTCTTGGCTTTTATCTTGAGTTATGGAGTTGTTATACCTCTTTGTGGTTACCTTATTATTTACCCCTATTTTTCTAAGTAAAAACCTAACTTGTATTGTACTATATCGCCTTGTATCACTCTCCATATGGCAGTTCTATGCCTCCTGTATTTAGTCCCTCTTTTTGATTATTGTGATTTTTTACATATTGACTTCCGTGATTCCCTGTTATGAGTTTTTTTTTTTTTTTTTTTTTTAAATTAATCTTAATTTGTTTTTGTGATTTCCCTATTTGAGTTGATATCAGGATGTTCTGTTTTGTGACCTTGTGTTGTGCTGGTATCTGATATTATTGGTTTTCTGACCAAACAATATCCTTTAGTATTTCTTGTAGCTTTGGTTTGGTTTTTGCAAATTCTCTAAACTTGTGTTTATCTGTAAATATCTTAATTTCGCCTTCATATTTCAGAGAGAGTTTTGCTGGATATATGATCCTTGGCTGGCAGTTTTTCTCCTTCAGTGCTCTGTATATGTGGTCCCATTCCCTTCTTGCCTGCATGGTTTCTGCTGAGTAGTCTGAACTTATTCTTATTGATTCTCCCTTGAAGGAAACCTTTCTTTTCTCCCTGGCTGCTTTTAAAATTTTCTGTTTATCTTTGGTTTTGGCGAGTTTGATGATAATATGTCTTGGTGTTTTTCTTTTTGGATCAATCTTAAATGGGGTTCGATGAGCATCTTGGATAGATATCCTTTCGTCTTTCATGATGTCAGGGAAGTTTTGTGTCAGGAGTTCTTCAACTATTTTCTCTGTGTTTTCTGTCCTTCCTCCCTGTTCTGGGACTCCAATCACACGCCAGTTATCCTTCTTGATAGAGTCCCACATGATTCTTAGGGTTTCTCCATTTTTTTTAATTCTTTTATCTGATTTTTTTTTCAGCTATGTTGGTGTTAATTCCCTGGTCTTCCAGATGTCCCAGTCTGCATTGTAATTGCTCAAGTCTGCTCCTCTGACTTCCTATTGCGTTGTCTAATTCTGTAATTTTATTGTTCATCTTTTGGATTTCTACATGCTGTCTCTCTATGGATTCTTGCAACTTATTAATTTTTCCACTATGTTCTTAAATAATCTTTTTGAGTTCTTCAACTGTTTTATCAGTGTGTTCCTTGGCTTTTTCTGCAGTTTGCCTTATTTCGTTTGTGATGTCTTGAAGCATTCTGTAAATTAGTTTTTTATATTCTGTATCTGATAATTCCAGGATTGTATCTTCATTTGGGAAAGATTTTGATTCTTTTGTCTGAGGGGTTGTAGAAGCTGTCATGGTCTGCTTCTTTATGTGGTTTGATATGGACTGCTATCTCCGAGCCATCACTGGGAAACTAGTTTTTCCAGAAAATCCGCTGACTGGGACGCTGGCTCCAGGCTCCGAAAACAATCGCTGCTTCTCCACATTTGTTCGTTTTCCGTCTCTAAATCTGTGTTTGTTGTTCAGGGTTCGTAGATTGTTATGTACTTGATCGATTCACTTGTTTTTCCAAGTCTTTGTTGCAAGATGGATCCGAGGTAGCGTCTCCCTAGTCTGCCATCTTGGCCCCCGAGAGCACTTTTTTAAAACCCACAAATGTTCCATCATCATTCAGAAAGCATTCTGTATTCTGTCCTACAGATACTGATTTTCAAAAGTTGCTTATCAAATTCCTCACTTGCGTTTTGAGTATGTCAACATTGTAGGAAACCCTTGGGTCACTGGAAATCTTAGGATATAACATTATGAATATTGAGAAATACTTTAACACTTGGCAGTATAACACTGGCCATTATATTAATTTTTATAGGTGGCTTGCCTTTTACCTAAACTAGTTGATTTTCTTGCTTTGGATGTCCAGATAGACAAAGGACCTACATTCATTTCTTCTCAGGATGTAGAGGACAAAATGAATATTTAGAATCATTTAGAGATGTTAATAACTTTGGGCAGAAAAGCAGAGAAATGTCAGTATCACTTCTTAAAAAAATCTTCATTCCTCTGCTGGCAAAGAATTTCACGGGTTCTTCGAGTGTGCATGAATTGTAAAGAACTTGTTGTTCTTAGGTGCCGTTGAGACAGCTCTGACTCATAGTGACCCTACGTGAAACAGAACAAAACACTGCCTGGTCGTGCTCTATCTTCACAATGCTTGAGCCCATTGTTGTAACCACTGTATCAGTCCATCTCCTTGAGGGTCTTCCTCTTTTCGATGGCCCTCTACTCTATCAAGCATGATGTCCTTTTCCAGGGACTGGTTCCTCCTGATAATATGTCCAAAGCATGTGAGACGAAGTCTTAGCATCTTCACTTCCAAGGAGCATTTGGGCTGTACTTCCAAGACAGATTTGTTTGTTCTCCTGGGTCCATGGTATATTAAGTATTCTTCGCCAACACTGTAGTTCAAAGGTATCAATTTTTCTTCGGTCTTCCTTATTTGTGGTCCAGCTTTTGCATGCATACAAAAAAAAAAAAAATTTTTTTTTTTACCAGACAGTTGAAAATACCATGGCTTGGGTCAGGCACACTTGTTACTGCTGGATTTTAGGAATTGCCACCTTCTAAAAGCATTTACTCATTAAACGGGAAAAACTAGCACTACCCGGTCATTCTCTCTCTCTTTCTTTCTCCCCCTCCTTCCTCTCCCCTGTGTATATATTTGTTTGACTCAAAGAGAAATGTCAAGCGGCATGTCTGCTTTTGGTAGCTTAATGTACTCCAGCCCAGACGAAATGTTGCCTGGAGGTCTGACCCCTCCCTGAAGTTGGCAGCAATGGCGTCCCCTAACAGAGAAACAGAAACAGAAGAAAATAAAGAGCTGGAAAACCCATTGCCATCAAGTCAGTTCCAACTCATAGCAACTCTGTAGGACAGAGTAGAACTGCTCCACATGGTTTCCAAGGCTGTGATCTTTACAGGAGCAGACTGCCACATTTTTCTCCCGCAGAGTGGCTGGTAGGTTCAAACTTCCAACCTATTGGAGTTAGCAGCCAAGTGCTTAACTACTGTGCCACCAGGGCTCCTTAGAACTGGAGTAAAAAACTGAAAACCAAAACCCATTGCCACTGAGTTCATTCTGACTCTTAATGACCCTATAGAACTGGAGTAGTCTTCCAAAAACCATGGTGTATTCAGGGAAGTGATTTGGTAATTTAGATGGAGGAAAAAAATACAAGGATGGAATGAATGTGTTAAAAGCCAAGATGATATGAAACTTTGGAAATAACTGGTACTCAATTTTGTGCCACCATTTGGCGTGTTTGACAGTCCTGAGGATTTTAGCGTGTACTGTACAGAGCCCACCCATGAAGTAAAATGGTCGGCAGGCACACCCTCTCAGCAAAGGTGCAGTGTAAAATCGATGTGGAAAATAAACCCAGCTTCTTCGTTCTGTTTGTCCTTTGGAGAGGTACATGCCTTGCTGCATACTTCTTCTCTGAAGTCAAATATTGCCAATCATAACAAATAAATTACATATCCGAAGGCAACCTGTAGTCTGAAAATCTTTTTCATTCCTCAGGTTATTAAGCGATTCTCTCTCCGCAGAGGGCGGAAAGCACAGGCACGGTGCTAGCCAGGGTTGTGCGAAGGCAGAGCGAGTGGTGGCTGGCCTAAGTTTTAAATGCGGTCGTGTGGGCATTTTTTTCAAACTTTTTGTGTGTGGTGACAGATCATGTGCGGGTGTCCTGGAGGCCCCGGAGAACCAAGTCCAGATGTCTGGTGTAGATATTGGATGTTCTCTGTCGGTAGCTGGAGTGTAGGGGTGGGCGTGGGAAGATGGAAGGCAGGAGAGCGGCTCTTGTTGCCAGGGTGGTATGAGTGGTTCTGGAATATAGCACAGCAAGGATGGGTAAAAGGAGCCAGAGACGAAGTTGTCCTGTTTACAGTTTAGGTAGGATTTCTGTGGCTCCTTTCTTAATAAGGTAGGAGAGGCAGCTTTTGGTGCCTGATACCTTCCCCTTCAGGGGTAATGACTCACCGTGCAGGTGAGTTAGCTCAGCCCTGCCTGAGTGATGAGGGCTTGTCATTCTTTCTCCTGTCCCCCTCCTTTCCTCCTGGATTTCACTTGGTTAATGAATAAGCTGAGTCATGAGGCGTAAGTAAATTCTTTTATCAAATGAAAACCACATCAAAACATCCACCAGAGACATTTAATGCAAGTGTAAATATTGCGGCACAGCATCTCATAAGCAAACAGACTCTCTGCTTTTCAACTGTTGAAATCTTCACATCTTCAAATATGTGCTGCTGTCAGGTTTTTTGTGTATGTGGTTGTGGGAAGTGGAACAAGATGGTGCACTTAGACTTTATCACAGTATCACAGATACCGTGGCCCATTTAATGCTTCATAAAGAGCCAGACAAATTGCCAAGGTCAACTAGTCCAAGATTACTGTCTCCATGTATGTGGTACATACTTATATTTGATGTATGTTTGTATCTGCCATTTGAAGCATCATTAGCAAGACTCAGTCCAGATTAAAGGACCCTACTTCAACCTGGGAGCTCAAATGGCGCAGTGGTTAAGAGCTTGGCTGCTAACCAAACGGTCAGCAGTTGGAATCCACCAGCTGCTCCTTGGAAACCCTGTGGGGCAGTTATACTCTGTCCTATAGGGTCACTATGAGTCAGAACCGACTCAACGGCACCTAACAACAACTTAACCCTGACTGTAGGTCCAGCCACTGCCTCTAGCCAGTGGTTCAGTTACCCGCTGGCTCTAGTTGGGGAATAGGATGTGTCCTAGAAGTCCTTTTGTTGGTTAACCTTTAAGAACACAAAACTCATTGTTGCCTAGAAATGCAGGTTTGAATGGTAGGTGTCAGTGAAATGTGGTATGAGGCCAGGGCCCATTAGTGGGTCTTGAAATCAATGCTTGTTGACACCAGCATTAAAAAAAGGAGGGAGAACAGAACAGAATGGGAAACACAGAGTGCTGCAGGTAGTAAAGGCAAGTGTTTGCTGACACTGTTGTCATTTAAAACCCATTGCACATTATATGCTGCCATTAAAACGTGTGGGACTTCGTGTCACCTGGGATAAGGGTCGTTTTCCACCTCTAGCTCGTGACATCAAGCAGGTTACTTCACCTATCTGAGGCTCTGTTTCGTCATACTCAAAATACTGAAAACATACATGTCTTGTAGAGATAGGGTTAGAGATTAGAGGTGATTTACTAGGATTACTGTGTAAGGGTATTACAGGGTATAATTAAAAAAAAAAAAAAAGTTGCCGTAGAGTCAAGTCTGACTCATAGAGACCCTACAGGACAGAATAGAACTGCCCCATAGGATTTCCAAGGAGCGGCTGGTGGATGTGAACTGCCAAACTTTTGGTTAGCAGCTGAGCTCTTTAACCACTGTGTCACCAGGGCCCCACCTTTCTATAAACCATGATTGTTATTTATTTTAATTCTTTATGGTTTGCGTGTAAGCAGACCTTAAAGATACTGTTAAAAAGTAGCATAACTAAAGCATTTACAATTTAGTCTTCTCTGGAGTGAAACTGAGGAGCCCCGGTGGTGCAGTGGTTAAGCGCTTGGCTGCTAAGCTGGAAGGTTGGCAGTTCGAACCTACCAGCTGCTCCTCTGGAGAAAGATGTGGCAGTCTGCTTCCAAAAAGATTACAGCCTTGGAAACCCTATGGGGTAGTTCTACTCTGTCTTACAGGTTCACTATGAGTTGGAATTGACTCAATGACAATGTGGTTTTTGGTTTTTTGGAGCGAAATTCAATTCAGTGTTTTTGGCATTTAGGATCTGCCATTTCCCAAGACCTGGGATATCTTTGATTGTGCTTTAAAATTATTCTTGTGTAGCTGAGACATCAATCTTAATTTTCTTCCATAAAGTGTGAAGAATATTGTAAATTGCTTCAGTCTTTCAGCGGTCTGTCAAGGTCATCAAGACTGTTAAGTATGAAATTTTTCCCCCAACTCCGATTTTAAGTTGTGAGTTTCATGTTTAAGAAAAGAACATATACTTTATCTTTCTTTTTTTTTTTTCCTTCAGTAATTCTGAATTCTTAACTTTTTTCTGAACTCCATCTGCTCCTGATAGACTCCATCACGAAGTTCTTTCTTACCTTCTGTGCATCACCACCGCCACCTTTGAAGGAGCCTGAACGAGCTGTGTCAGCACTTGGGAAACCTTTTTTGTTTGGTTTGGTTTTTCCAGCAGCTGCTTCATTGACAGCTTTGAAGGACAGGTTAAAATGTCATCTAAAGCATGGCCTCAGAGTCGGGGAGGTAAGGATTCAAATCCAGCTCTGTCTTTGGCATAGTTCTAAAGCTCTCTCACCTTGTTTTCTCGTCTGTACGAATAAAAAGACTTCTTACCTGTGGGGTTGTTTGGAGGGCAGATTGGTAACACTCTGAATTGTAGGTCACCAGCTCGAACTGGGTCCTAGTCAGTAACCAGTTCCATGGCCTTTCCTGCTCTTTCTGTCCTCCCTATCTCCAACTTGCGTGCTTTGGAGAAGACCCACCCGCTCCACCATGGAAACAGCCAGCTTCCAGTTGCAGCTTCCTACCCCAGATGCGCTAGCTGTCTGTTACTCACACCTCCCCTTTCTTCTTGCCTCCTCTCAGATGGGTGTCCCCACATGTGCTCTGGGTCTCATCGTCTCTGGGCAGCTTTGTGCTCTCCCTTGTTTCTGTGCCCACCCACTGGCTTCTTTCCAACAGTGGGAACTCCAGCCCATCTTAACAGAACCTCCCTGAGCCCAAGTTGCCTTCTCTCCTGGTGGTGTGTTCCCTTTTACATGTTTAAGTTGTCTGCATTTGCCACCCTTGTCCTCATTCCATCCTGCTGTGGCCCTCCCCACACTACTGAACTCACTCTTACTAAGGTCCCCAGTGACCTCCCTGCCTAACCCCACTTTTCCTCATCTTGCCTGATCTCTCAGGACATTGAGCTGTTTTTCTGGAAGCAGTGTTTTCTTGAATTCCATGACACCATACTTTCTAGGTTTGTCCTCCCCTTCTTCAGGCTCCTGTCCTGCTGGTCCCCATCTCATGTGATAATCGAAATGTTGGTGTTCCTCAGAGTTCAGACTTAGGACTTCTTTTCTTACTCTATGCTTTCTCCATTAGCAATCCCATCTTCTCAGGGTTTAACTTACCTTCATGTCAGTTATTTCCAAATGGCATCTGCATCCAAGCCCTGTGTGTCTCTCTACCTACCCACATGTCCACTGGGTATTCCCTTGGCACCTGAAAGCCAACATCTCCCTCACTGCCAACTAAGTTCCACTCCCCTGCCTCTAGTCAGTAAGTGGACAACATGTATTGCTCGGGCTAGGACCTCTGCCACTTGTCCTGTATTCTGCCCTGTTATCTATATCCCCATCGCCTCAATCCTGAGTACCACTGGCTTTCTCTCCTCACTTATTATACCTGCCTCCTCCTGATCTCCCTGAATCTACTCCTGTACTTCCCCTTCAGTCAGAATGATCTTTTAGAAACACATGTCTGATCACTTCCTCCTCCTGACTAGAAGCCCTTCGGTGGTCCCCTCCACACTTAGTGGTGTGCCAGGCCCTCTTAGGGAGCATGTCTTTGCTTGGGGGAGCTGTTCCCATGCTCCAGGCTAGATCACTCCCCCATTGTCAACCCCAGAGCTCTCTCCTTCCATTAACCTCAGCACACGTGTGCTCGCTGGTACACTGCCTCTCTCTCCAGTGAATACAAGGACTCTGTCTCTCCAATTCATCCGCATGGCCCTAGTTGCCTAGTCTTAGAAGATGGTTTGTTTATTCATGAATGAATGGATAGATGAATAAGTGAACAAATAAGAATTAAATACATTACTGCCTGTATTCATAAGCCAATGGATGGATGAATAAATGAACAAGTAAGAATTGAATGCATTTGTTTGTAAAGCAAATAGCATGGTTCTTGACATAGAGTAAGTACTCAGTAAATAGTGGCTTTATTTATTTTTATTGACCTTGAAGCTAGTAACCATGAAAAAAGAAAAAAAAAAAAAATGAAAGAAAAAAACACCAGGCTGGTTAGTCAGAACAGTGTTCCTTAGTGACATTATTCATTGAGTGTTAAGGCAGTTGGCTTATGCCATGGGAACTTATAGCTTAAATAACAGTCTCTTCCCCCTCACAGTGAACCTTTTAATATCTCATATTTATTGTTTCCTCTCCTTCCCTCCTGGCTCTAAAAACAAAACCAAACCCATTGCTGTTGAGTTGATGACGACTCATAGTGACCCCATAGAACAGAGTAGAACTGCCCCATAGGGTTTCCAAGGAGCGCCTGCTGGTTTTGAACTTTTGACCTTTCAGTTAGCAGCCATAGCTCTTAGCCACTGCACCACCAGGGTTTCCCCTCCTGCCTCTACACAAGTTAAAATCATCATGTCTCACCTAGGTCCTTGCCTATGTAGTGTTCCTCCACCAATCTATTCCTTTCGTTTATTCTTCTTCTGGATTACGGGCTTCTTCAGGGCCAGAAACATCTCTTCCCTTCTACCACAGTCTAGTGCCCAGCACAGTACCAAGTGCTGATGTTTGCTGAATGAGTGAATTGGATCAGTGTTTCAAAAGCAGACTATGAATAGAACTACCCTATGGTCCAGCAGTCCCAATCCTAGGATTATACCCCAGAGACCTAAAAATAATGACATGAACAGACATATGCACACCTGTGTTCATTGCTACTTTATTCACAATAGCAAATAAATGGAAACAACAGAAGTGCCCATCAACAGATGAATGGATAAGCAAATTGTTGTGCACACATACAATGGAATACTACACAACCATAAAGAACAATGATGAGCCCGCAAAACATAACACGGATAGACCTGGAGGGTATAATACTAAGTGAAATAAGCCAAGTATACAAGGACAAATATTGTATGATCCCTCTTTTATAAAAAAACAAGAATAGATATATAGAGAGAGGCCAGTGTTCATAGGTGGTTACCAGGGAGAGGAAGGAGGAAGGGAAAGTACACTTTAGATCATAGAGACTTGTTATTTTTTGGTTTTTTTGGTGATGGAAAAAGTGGCACCAAATGTGGATATAGTGAGCACAGCACAGCCAATGTAAAAACGGGGGTTTGAGCACATAGGGATGGGTATAGGTATATTGGTATATGGGTAGGTACAGGTGTGTACATAGGTGAGAACAGATAGAAGTATCTGTAGGTACATGTAAATACAAATATGTGGGTATAGGCACATATTTTCATTGAAGACAAATAGAGATACATCACAGAAATAACCAAATACTTTCCAAGACTGGTTTTCTGGGTTTGAAAGCTTAGGACCATAGTCTCATGGAACAACTTAGTCAGTTGGCATAGCATAACTCACAAAAATCATGGTCTGCATCCTAGCGAAGTGAGTAGCATCTAAAGTCATACGCTTGCGCACAGCCATCTAAGACACAACTACAGGTCTCTATTCAACAAGAGTAAAACAGTAAGAAAGTAACCAAAAGCTCAGAGAGGAAACAAGTCTGCACAAGCCACAATCTTATCTACCTTGGAACCAGAAGAACTAGATGGTGCCCAGCTACCACCACTGACCATTCTGACCTGGCTCACAATAGATGGTCCCAGACAGAATGGGAGAAAAAAGTGGACCAGAACTCAAATACTTATTTAAAAAAAAAAAAAAGCCAAACAAATTGGATCAGTAGAGAATAGAGGACTCCCTGAGGCTGTGGCCCTGAGACACTCTTTAAACATAGAACCGAGACTATCCCCTGAGATTACCCTTTAGTGAAATAGCAGAGTAGCACACAAAATAAAGGATATTACCCATAAGATCAGTGCTCTTTTAAAATCATCAGCATGAGACCAAAAGGTCAACAATTACTCAAAAGCAAAGATGAGAAGGTAAGGGGGCAGGGAAACTAGTGTACTAGAAAGGGGATAAATCTGAACACAATTAAGAGAATGTTGACACATTGTGATAAATGTAACTAATGTCACTGAACAGTTTGTGATGAAATTGTCGAATGGGAACCTAACTTGCTGTGTAAATTTTCACTGAAAATGCAATTAAAAAAAAAAAAACTATGGTATTAGGAGAATTAGTGAAAATTAATTGACTAATGTTGATCTCAGTACAATTTTGAAAAATTATAGTTCAGACTTTTAAAATTTATACTTCTCAAGTAGGGGTGATGTGTATTTATATTGGTCTCTATATTTTCCATTTTGTTTCACATTTTTGCCTGGGAAAGACTTTGCTACATTACATACAGATTTTAGAGGATAGCAGCATTCCACAAGCTACTGCAAGACTCAAGGAGTGTCAGGTCCCCCACACCTGTCACACCAAGGTGTGATAAGTAATAGCATGCAGAATCTGCATCACTGGGTGTTATGGATTGAATTGTGTCCCCCAAAAATATGTGTTGTAAATTCTTACCTCAGTGCCTGTGGTTATAATCCCGTTTGGAAATGGGTTGTCTTTGTTATGTTAATGAGACAGAATTAGTGTAGGTTGTGCCTTAAATCAATCTCTTCTGAAATATAAAAAGAGGTTAAACAAGCAAGCTAGAAAAGCAGAGATGGGGTAAGATTGATGCAAAGCCACATGGAGATCGCCAAGGAACCAGGAAACAAAAGCTGAAGAGACAAAGACCTTCCTCCAGAGCTGAACAGAGAAAGAAAACCTTCCCCTAGAGCCGGTGCCCTGAATTTGGACTTCCAGCCACCTAAACTGGAACTCTGGTGACGTAGTGGTTAAGAGCTCGATTGCGAAACAAAAAGGTCAGCAGTTCAAATCCACCAGCTGCTCCTTGGAAACCCTGTGGGGCAGTTCTACTCTGTCGTATAGGGTCGCTATGAGTTGGAACTGACTAGATGGCACCTAACAATAACAACAAACTGTGAGAAAATAAATTTTTGTTTCTTAAAGCCACCCACTTGTGGTATTTCTCTTATAGCAGCACTAGATAACTAAGACACTGGGGAATGTCTTCTCTTGGCTTAGGCACACAGTTCTTTTTGTCTGTACTATATGTTTTGTGAATTAACAACAGTAGCCTCGTTAATCAAGCACTTACTATGTCCCAGGCCCTGTGCTGAAAGCTTTGCATATGTGCCTCCTGCTCTCCTGTTGTTGTTAGGTGCCGTCAGGTCGGTTCTGACTCATGGCAACCCTATGCACAACAGAACGAAACACTGCCCGGTCCTGCGCCATCCTTAAAATCGTTGTTATGCTTGATCCCATTGTTTCAGCCATTGTGTCAGTCCATCTTGTTGAGGGTCTTCCTCTTTTCCACTGCCCCTGTACTTTACCAAGCATGATGTCCTTCTCCAGGGACTGATCCCTCCTGACAACACGTCCAAAGTATGTAAGACGCAGCCTCGCCATCCTTGCTTCTAAGAAGCATTCTGGTTGTACTTCTTCCAAGACAGATATTTGTTTTTCCTTTTGGCAGTCCATGGTATATTCAATATTCTTCACAAATAAACCAAAACTAAACCCAGTGCCGTCGAGTCGATTCCAACTCATAGCGACCGTATAGGACAGAGTAGAACTGCCCCATAGAGTTTCCAAGGAGCGTCTGGCGGGTTTGAACTGCCGACCCTTTGGTTAGCAGCCATAGCACTTAACCACTACGCCACCAGGGTTTCCTCTTCACGAATACCACAATTCAAAGGCATCAATTCTTCTTTGGTCTTCCTAGCAGCCTTGAAAGATAGGTAGATATGCATGTTTTATGGATAAAGAAATGGAGGCTCAGGGAGGCAGGTGATCTGTCTCAGGCAAGTTAAAACCTGAGGAGGATTTGAATCCAGGGCTGTGTGGCCTCAGAACCTGTTTTTCCCAGTGGACTTTGATGCCTCCCGTTGGATAGATTTTAAGTTTTAGGTTTTAAGTAATTATTGTTGTTGTTATTGAGTCAATCCCCAACTCTTGGCAACCTCACGCACAATGGAAAAAACACTGCCCGGTCCTGTGCCACCCCTGTGACCAGTTGCAGATCAGACCGTTGTGACCCATATGGTTTTCACTGGCTGATTTTCAGAAGTAGAATGTCACCATATCTACATGTTGGCCTTTGTCCAGTTCATAAAGAGTGTTTTCTGTCACTTCCTCGGCCTTAAGTGGACAACTCTGAAGTGAGATGAGGTGTGGGGACAGTACCTGTCTTTATGTAATTGAGGGAGATGACGTAGAGAAAGCATAGAGCCGAAGGCATGACTTGTTGTAGGTGGCAGAATCAGGCTTACACCCTTGGCTTCTGCCACTTCCTAGCTGGTGCCAGTTGAGTTTTCTCTCTGCCTTATCAGTAATCAGGGAAATTGTTTGTAAGTGGTTAGCTGCTGGTGCCATTATACTTCTGTATACTTTATATCTTTGTGAGCATGACGATCTGAGCCGGATTCCTTTTCCTTAATTCATTTCCTTTGCTGAGTGCCTCCTATGTGTCAGGCAGTATGATGGGGACCCTGGGAATGCAAAGAGTCCATTAAGTCCCCTCACTGCCTCTTTCTTCCCTATTTCCATGGGTCCCCTTCATTGAACTTGAATCTCTTTCATTGCCCTAGTTTTACCTCTCTCAGCCTCAGTACTTTTTTTAGTCTTTTCATATATAATTACCCTTTGTTGGAGAAGCACCCATGTTATGAGAGAAAGGGAGCTAACTCTTCAGGATCAGAGCCAACTCCCCTTGTTTCCAGCCCAGGGCTCTTCGTCCACTGTACGGGGCTTCACCATGGAATTTTTAACTGCAGAATTTGTAAATATGTATCCTGGTTTTGACTTTTTTTCCCTTGAGTAGTAACAGGTGCCAGCAGCCATAAAAGCTTTGTGTCTTCTCTCCTTTTCCTCCATAATCGTATATTGAACTCTTGCAGGGTCCATAGTAGACCCAAGGTGCTACAAAGATGAACAAGGTGTAGTTCCTGCCCTGTTGGGAGAGAGATGGGTCAGTGTGGAACAACAGTAAGAGTCGAGGTGAGAGAGCTAGACAGGGCCCAGTGATAAGGGTCCTGCGTAGTACACTCACAAGTTTGCGCTTTGTCTTGAAGACTTCAAAGGTTTTTTTTATAGAAGAGAGTGGATCATGTCATCAGGGAAAAAAAGACGGACTGGAGAATGTAAAACAGAAGAGGGCTGTCGTTTTGGGGGCTCAGCTGCCCGTGGCCTTTACCTGTTTGGGTGCATTAGAAATACCTGTAATTCAGCATGTTTCCATGAGATCACTGCATGCAACTTCATATCTGTCTACTCCCTTGGGTGGGTTGTGGGAAATACATCCAAGATCCTTCTTTTGAACACAGGACAGTGTTGACAGCAACCATTATGGTGTTTTTGGTTTTTTTGCAGGGGTGGTTGGTTTTTTATATTTTCTACTCCTTTCTTTAAAGATTTTAAAGTTTGCTTCCCACAGAATTCAAGGTAAAACCCTCCATTCTATATGTTGTAAGATCGGAGAAGCGACCAATTTGCTGTAAACCCAAACCAGATCAAAATTCTATGGAATATGAGAAAACTCTTCTATTGGATGTATTCATATTTAAATAATAATAATAAAAAGAAACAAACACAAAGCAACCTTTGGTGTCACCTGGTGTGAGGTGAAAACCCAGAATGACAGCCTGGTAGTGCCGTGCCCTGAGGAGGAGTCGGGAGAAGCTATCTGACAGGACGTCAGAGCAGGCACTGTTGGGCATCCACAAAGCACGCATGGTGTATGGGCTCTAGGGTTTGGGTCTACAAGGCTGCCAGAGGTCATGCTTGGCATACGTCACCTCTGGTGGTTGGTTAATATACCAGCTTATCCTGCCGAAATGCCAGCTGTTCACACAAAACTGTAGAGTGGAGAGATGGATATTGACAGACTCTGTAGTTCTCTTTGAGATCGGCGTATGTGCCTGTGTTAACTGTGAACGACACCATCCACCATCCACCATCCGGACCCTTGCAGTACGCATGGTGTCATGAAAAGAATGTAAGGTTTGGATTGCAGCTCAAACACTTGTTATCTTTGGGGCCTTAGTCTAATTGCCTCCTCCTCAGAGCCTCTGTTTCCTTATCTTTAAAGTTAGAATAATGTTTACAGGATTTTCTGTGTCTGCCACAGGGTAAGTATCCATCAAATACCTCTCTTTCTTATGACCATTGGATTAATGAGAATATGGATAGCCATTGCAAAACATGCAGGACTGAGGGCGATCCCTGCTTCTCTCTCTGACACACGCACACAAGCTTTTGCCTTTGAGCGTAATAGGATACTACACAGTGAAACATGTGACAGCCAGAACTCAATGGAACTGTCTTATTTTTCTGGGTCTCGAACGCTTTCCGCCTTTGATATGGCGCAGTCTTACCACTTTTCTGTCACTCTCTATTAGTGGAAAATATTTTAATTTTCCTTCTCTGACAGATTTCTGCCTTATACATGTTCTGACTTTCACCGGTTTTACTGTACTACATGTAGGCTCCTGGGATTTGCCTTTTAAATTCTCCATTACATTACGAAGACTTATCCATTTATTGTATGTAGCTGTGGTCCGTTCGTGTCCACTCTTACACAATATTCCATTGTGTGACTATACCACAGTTATCCATTTAACCTGTTTGTAGATTGTCTTCACTTTTTTAGTGTCTGATGGACAGAAGTTTTAATATTAATGTAGCCAAATTTATCAGTCTTTTCTTTTATACTTAATACTTTTTGTGCCTTAATAAATTCTTCCTTGCTTCAAGCTCCAAAAGATATCCACTTATATTTTCTTTTCAATTTTTCAGAATTTGCTTTTGACATTTAAGTTCTTTATCCATCTGGAGTTGATTTTTCAGCATGGTGTGAGTAAGGATCCCATTTCATTTTTTTCCTATGAATAAACAGTTTTTCCAGCTTTTCCTTTTCCACACTGTTCTGTCATACTGTCTCTGTCAAAAATCAAAGTTTCACAAGTACAGGCATCTATTTCTGGGCTCTCTTCTGTTGCATTGGTCAGTTTGTTTGTCTCTGCATCATTACTAACCACAACCAAACCCATTGCCATTGAGTTGATTCAGACTCACAGCAACCCTATAGGACAGAGTAGAACTGCCCATTGGGTTTCCAAGGCTGTAATCTTTATGGAAGCAGACTGCCACATCTTTCTCCCGTGGAGTTGCTGGAGGGTTCGAGCCACCGACCTTTCAGTTATTAGCCAAGCACTTAACCACTGCATCGCCAGGGCTCCTTACATCATTACTACAGCATCTTAATTACTGTAGCTTCATAGTAAGCTTTTTTAGCCAGCAAGACAAGGCCTCTTTCCTATTCTTACTCAGAAATGTCTAGGCTGTTGTTGGCCATTTTGCTCTTACGTTTAAATTTTAGAATCATCCTTTCAGGTTCTACAACATAACTGAGATATAATTTAGGTACAGTAAAATTACCCTTTGGTGTACAGTTCTGTGTGTTTCAGCAAATTCATACAATCCTGTGTAATCGCCACCACAGTCAAGATACAGAACAGTTCCATCACCCCCCCAAAATTCCCTTATCTCCTTTGCGTTGACCCCCCAGCCCTCACCCCAAGTTCCAGCCCCTGGCAACCACTGCTCCGTTTTCTGACCTGTTGAGATTTTTTTTTTAATGTTCTCAGTGTTTGTTTCACTGGGGTTGCTTTAAACTTAACAGACCAATTTGGAGAGGAATCGGCATCTTAGGTTAAGTCTTCCTGTCCATGAACATAATGTATCTGTCCATCCACGTAGTTGAAGAGACTTCACTTGGCAGTAATGGAAAAGTTCTTAATTTCTTTAAAATATCTAAATATTTTAAATAATTTTTAAAATTTCTTAGAAAAGGGAGCATTTTATAAGATAATTGTTGACTTCAGTAAACACAGAAATACATGGTAGACAATTGGCAGTATTGCGTACAAAAAGACAAATCACATCTTTGGTTCCAAACCAGCTTTGTTGCTGTTACGGACTGAATTATGTCTCCCCAAAACATGTGTTCTAAATCTTAACCCCTATACCTGTGGTTATAATCCCATTTGGGAATGGGTTTTCTTTGTTATGCTAATGAGGTAGGATTAGTGTAGGGCGTGTCTTAAATCTATCTCTTTTGAGATATACAGTAAAACCTGCAAAAGCTGGAACCTGTATAAGGCAGAAACCCGTCAGAGAAGGAAAATCCAAAAATTTTCCACTAAAACAAGTGATAGAAAAGTGGTAAGACTGCACCATGTCAGAGGAGAAAACTTGCAAGACTGGAAAAACAAGGCAGTCCTGTGGAGTTCACATCACAGGTTTCACTGTAAAAGAGCAGATTCAGCAAGCGAGGAAGCAGAAGGAGAAATGGGGGAAGATAGATGCCATGCCACATGAAAATCACGAAGGAATCGAAGAACAAAAGATGAAAAGAGACAAAGACCTTACCCCAGAGCCTCAGAGAGAGAGAGAGAGCCTTCCCTTAGAATCGGCACCTGAATTTGGACTTCTAGCCCCCTAAACAGTGAAAAAGTAAATTTCTGTTAAAGCCACCCACTTGTGGTATTTATTATAGCAGCACAAGATAACTAAGTCGGTTACCTTTGACACCTTGGACGGTCAGCTTGGCTGTCTGATGCTCAGTTTCTTCATCTGCATGTTGACTAGAACTTCCTTGTGGGGTTGTTGTACAGATTAAATGGTATAATGTGTGTAAAGTGTCAAGATATAACAGGCCCAGCACAACTAGGCCGTGAGTGGGCTATACTATTATGGAAGACAAACTGCCCTCGCTCACCAACAGGAAAGCAGGGAGAACACTCAACAGGTTTGGTTCCCCAGGTCTTTTGTGTGGCAAGACCAAAAGATGGCCTTGGGTCCTTTCCCTGACAAATTTGGAAAAGGTTACTGTTAGCAAGGCAGCCTGCTACATGCTGCTTCTGACAGGCGCGCTGGAATCACCCAAGGCCACAGTTGACAGCCAATTCATTTTGCTGATTCATCCATTAGAGGGGTGGCTTTGAGCCAGAGTTTGGCTTTTAGATTAAAGGCCGAGAGCTGCAAAGCTGCCGGGACTTTAAGGAATGCTGGTAAATTATTGCCATGTGAAGGCCAGCAGTGAAAAAGTGGATTGTTATTTGTTTCCCTTTTTAAGTGATCCTAATTCCACATGCGCTGAGATAAATTCCCTCACACTGGTTAGGGGTCGTTTGTAACATTTGTCTATGAGGCTAAGAGCTAAATTATTGGGAACAATTGGATACCGTTAAATAGATTCTCTTGGCCCCTTTATTATCCTGTCATCCTCTTTGCTTTCATGGTGAATATTGACCCACACCTGCCCTTTAGTTGGTAATCCAAATTAAACTGGAGAGAAGGATTGTTGGATGTCATCCCTTTTGGGCATTCTTACAAAACTTAAAGAGAAAGATCCAGGAAGTGCTCATTCACCAACAATTTGTACAGAATAATGGTGGTAGAATCTGTTGGTTCTCAGTAGATATCACATTGATAGATTAACCTGGCTTAGCAGGTAGCCTCAAGTGTACAGGGAAGTAAACTCTACAGAAAACTTGTATGTGACAGGGTAAGCTTTAAGAGGGTGGAGAATGTGCCTTGTTTTACCAAATACCCAGCATAATCCCTGAGACAAAGACACCCAGTAAGGAATTGCTGGATGGAAGAATGAATGATCAGCAACTGTTTGCAAAGCCAAGGTCCAGATCAGGCATCACTCATCAAAGGACAGCTTCAGTGTGATGAAAGCCCATTTACGGTGATTGAAAGAGAAGGGCATGTCTCACCACTCTTTAACTTTCCATTCATTTCTACTGACCCCAAGTGTTTTTCTTCTAACCAAGCCCCATGGTTGGGTGAACACCCTCTGGCACAGCGTGGGGGTGAACAGCAATGCTGGGTGGGGTTGTTCCACGTGGCACAGGTTTTTGCTCTTTTTCTGTTCTCCTTTGATTGCGGAAGAGCTGCTTTCTTTTAACTTATTACAGTGATCTTGCAAGTAAGAAGACAGAAGGAAGCAAACATTAACCTCTTACTAGAATAATGTTTATGATTACAAGTGAAATATGGCACTTTTTAATCAATATAAAGGCAACCTTGACTTATGCAGACCTCTTCCGTATCACAAACACTGACATCTATACTTCACTCAATATCAATAATAAATATATTTTCTGACAGGAAAAAAAAAAAAAGATGATGTTAGTCGGATATATAAATTATTGGGTGGTTGGACAAATGAATGAAAAAAATCAGACATGTGGCACACTGAAAGCAGAAACATTGATTATGCTAAGAAATAGGATTTTCCAGAAAGGAACCCATTTCCGTGGTCCTCTGGTAGGAGTGACTTGGTCAATAACATATCTGCAGAACAGGCTGCTTTCAAGTTTTTCACGTTTGCCTCCTTGTGGATGATCAGAACGTGCTCCTGTGAGCTTGTACTGTGGGATCACCCTTTATTTACTTCTTTGGGAGACTTTGGATAATATGAAAGTTTTTTTTAATATTTTGAGGGTTTCTTCCTTTTTTCTTTTTTTTTTTTTACTTTAGCGTGAATATTTGAAAAGTGTAGTAAAAAGAAAATTAGTAAAATGTTGTGTTTTTTTAAAGAAGAGGAGACCTTTTCCTTATTTGTCTTGGTTTGGTTTTTTAGTGAGGCTAAATATTCAGGACAGGTCATTCTGTCCCGAAGAGTTTAGGCAAATCTGGCCCACTTGAAGATTTAAAAGCAACAGGTGTCGGATGTGTGGACCACCTGCCTCTTGCACAGTTGCCTCTTCCTCTGCCTTCGAGGTTCAGGATATCCTGAACCCACTTGTCCAGTCGTGGTGTGCCCAGCCTGCATGGTTATCTCCAGTTGTTGCATTTTGCTGTGCATTTATTTATATAATATTTATTGGGAACTTAAAAAAAAATTTTTTTTTTTTTTTTTACCGTGTACCAAGGAGCCGTGGTGGCGCAGTGATTGAGTGCACAGCTGCTAACCAAAAGGTCAACAATTCGAACCCACCAGTGGCTCTGCTGGAGAAAAGACCTGGCAATCTGCCCCAATAAAGATTACAACCTAGGAAACTTTGTGAGGCAGTTCTACTCTGTCCTTTAGGGTTGCTATGAGTCAGAATCGACTTGACGGCACACAGTAACAGCAACTCTGTACCAGAAACTCTGCTAGGTGCTGCTAATTCTGATCTGTTGTCATCATGGTGCTTTTGCAGCTACCCGGGTACCAAAACTGCCCCTAATGGCATGACCAGGCGCTTCCTGTCTTACTGCCAGTCTGGCTGAGTGAGACAGGAAGTGTTGACAGTGATAGTTGCTGGGAGAGGATTCTCCCATTAGTCTTCACTCCCACGCCACCAGTGTGTTCCATGCACCAGCTCCAGAAGAGGAGAAGGCACGGGATTAAACCAAAGCTGATCTAGACTTAGTCTGAAGTGTAAACACCAAGGGAATAGGCTCCAGCTTTCAAGGACTCTTGCCACATTACAGAGAATTAGCAGCTTGGAAGCAAAGCTGTCTTTAAACACGGGAGGAGAAGAGGCATGTCTCAAGTACTGTGGCGATGTATTGAGTTAGCAGAGTCCAGAGTGTGGTGCAGAGCCGTGAGGAAGGCCTGGCGTTCAAGCTGGAGCACCCTGACTTGCATCCCAGCACTGCCACTCATCAGCAGTGTGGCCTCTGTGATTCCACCTCTCAGGACATTCAGTTCCTCCCTTGCGAGTGTCTTGTGAAGATTAGACATAACGTGGGCACGGGGCCTGACCTTCAGTATTTGATGCAGTTATCACCACTGTCATTATTGCCGTTATCCTCATTTTTGTTTTTAACAGTAAGTGAAGGTTTACAGTTTTCCCTTCGTGGTTTTATTTTTATTTTCTTATTCTCAAAATGAACAATTTTCAAACAGTCATGTTGCAAATCATTTGGAAATTATTATTAATATTTTGCATACATCATTGCAGATCTTTACAAAGCGCATTCACGCGGTAAGGGAGCTTGCAAGCTATGACTTTCCCTCTCCTCCAGACGAGGAAACTCACACTTGGAGAGCTTACAGGACATGCCCAAGGTCACCTGGCTTCTAAGTGGCAGAGCCAGGCTGGAGCCTAGACCTGAGCCTGGGACTCCTTTGACTACCTCGGGCCATCTTCCAAAGAGTGACGCCTTTGGGGGCTAGGCCAGACTCTTTGATAAGGAATCTTTCTTTTCCTTGTAGCTGTCAATACCAGCAGATATGCAGAAAGTTATCGGATCCAGACCTATGCTGAATATGTGGGCAAAAAAAATGAGGAGAAGCAAATCAAGAGAAAGTGGACAGAAGATAGTTGGAAGGAGGTTGAGAGAAAGCGGTTAAACACTCAGTGTATACCCTATGCTCTGCAGAATCACTATTACAGCACCAATAGGTAAGAGTTCTTGGCTGTTGATTTAAGGGGGCAGAGTTGTTCTGGCTGCGGTTTTTCTCGATTCTTACAGGATTGTGATAATAAATCTGAGTTTTGAGACTTTTTTCCTAACTTTTCACATAATTTCGGATAATACCAGAAATGATGAGTACCCTAATTCCTTTTGCTTTAGAGAATATAGACCACAGCTGTTCCAGTTAACCCTCATAAAACCCCCTTGAGGCAGACATCTTATTCCTGATTTAACCAGTTGCCATCAAATCATTTTCAACCCATGGCTACCCCGTGTGTGTCAGAGTAGAGCTGTGCTCTGTAGCATTTTCAATGGCCGTGCTTTTGGAAGCAGATAGCCAGGCCTGTCTTCTGAGGCACCTCTGGGTGGGGTTGAACTGCCAGCCTTTCAGTTAGCAACCAAGCACATTAACCATTTGCGCCACTCAGGGACTGTATTCCATTTTTAGGGGTGAGGAAACAAGGAAACAGCTCAGCAACACTGCCCGCCGGTTCAGTGAGACAGCCAGTATTAGAGCTGAGCTCTTCTGTGTCTTATCCCTTCCTCTTCTCACTATACCAGCTGGTCTCTGCCTGAGGGTCATGTTGTGTCTTCTTAATGAATTGTCCCTTCTCCATTGTGGAATAGTCTTCTATTTCTAGTAATAACCTTTCTTTTTGACACTTTTTTTGTCTGATATTAATATTAAAAAAAAACCAAACATGTTGCTGTCAAGTCAATTCTAACTCATAGCAACTCTATAGGGCAGAGTAGAACTGCCCCATAGGGTTTCCAAGGCTGTAATCTTTATGGAAGCAGACTGCCATATCTTTCTTCCATGGAACAGCTGAGGGATTCAAACTGCCAACCTTTGATTTAGCAGCTGAGTGCTTAACCGCTGCACACCAGGGTTCCTGATATTAATATAAAACCCATTGTCATCAAGTTGATTCCAACTCATAGCAACCTTGTAGGACAGGGTAGAACTGCCCCGTAGGGTTTCCAAGGAGCGGCTGGTGGAGTCCAACTGCCGACCTTTTGGTTAGCAGCCAGTTGTTTAACCATTGCGCCACCAAAACCAAACCCGTTGCTGTCGAGTCGATTCCAACTCATAGTGACCCTATAGGACAGAGCAGAACTGCCTCATAGAGTGCCTGGTGGATTTGAACTGCTGACTTTTGGTTAGCAGCTGTAGCACTTAGCCACTATACCACCACTGCGCCACCAGGGCTCAGTTATTAATATAGCCACTCTTATTTTCTTATGCTTAGTGTTTGCATAGTACATTTTTGTTCACTGTTTTCTGGAATTTTCTCTGTGTCTATAGTTAAAGTGTGTTTCTTGTAAACAGCTTGGAGCTGGGTCTTACTTTTTTATCCATCTGACAGTTCCTACCTTTTATATTTAATGTAATAAAGATGGATCTGTCTGTCAACCTGGAATTTGTTTTCTATTTATCTTGTTTGTTCTTTGTTCTTCTCTTCCTCTTTTTGTACCCTCTTTTGGGTGAATTCTTTTGAATGAATCCTGTATTATTTTGTATTTGCTGATTTTTTTTTTTTTAACCATTCCATTTTATCTCCTCTGTTGATTAGGCACTCTACTGCTAACCAAAAGTTTGGGGGTTTGAATCTGCCAGCCACTCCAGGGGAGAAAAGACCTGGCAGCCTGCTCCCTTAGTAAAGATTACAGGCTTGAAAACCCTATGAAGTAGTTCTACTCTGTCCTATAGGGTCGGTGTGACTCAAAAGCACACAATAACAACAACATTAACTTTTGCTGATACGTCTTTTTTTTTTTTTTTTAAATCATTGCTCTAAAGCAAGGGTCGGTAAACTATGGCCCACAGGCCAAATCTGGCCCACTACATGTTTTTATAAAGGTTTATTAGAACACAGCCACGCTCATTCGTTTACGTAGGGCTGTGGCGGCTTTTGGGTTACAACAGCAGATTTGAGTAGTTGAGACACAACTATATGGCCTGCAAGACTCTAAATGTTTACTGTCTGACGCTTTCCAGAAATAGTTTGCCGACTTCTGCTCTAGAGCTACACTGTTAATATGGTGGCCACTAGTCACGTGTGGCTATTGGACATGTGAAATGTGGTTAGGCTGAAGTGAGATGTGTTTTAAGTCTAAAATATACACCAAATTTTGAAGAATGTAAACTACCTCTTTAATGATTGTTTACATGTTGAAGTGGTAATATTTTGAATATATTGGGTTAAATAAAAATATAAAAATTAATTTCACCTGTTTCTTTTTCCTTTTTTTTTTAAATAGTATTTTATTGAGTTTTTGGGGAAAGTTTACACAGCAAGTTAGGTTTCCATACAAATTGTTGAGTAACATTAGTTGTATTTATCACAATCTGTCAACATGGCCTTTTTTTTTTTTAAACAGTTTCTGCATGTACAGTTGAGTGACATTGATCACATTCTTCAAGTTGTGCGGTCATCCTTACCCTCTTTTTCTGAATTGTTCACCATTGACATAAACTCACTGCCCCCTAAGGTTCCTATCTAATCTTTCCAGTTGCTGTTGTCAATTTGATCTCATAGATCTCAAAAGGGCATAATGCTCAAGGTAGATCTTCTTATACTGGTAACACTAAACTATTGTTTGCTTTTAAGACTTTAAGGGATATTTTTGGTTTAAGGTTTAAAGATTATGCAACACAATAGTTTCAGGGGTCATCTACCCTCCATGGCTTCAGTTTTTTTTTTTTAAGTGATAGCTACCAGAAAATTTTAAATTATGCATCTCCTTCACATTATATTTCTATCGGCCAGGTACTGTTCAAGAGATTAAAATATGAATCTTACATGTTTCACAATCTGTCTTCAGATAAAAATTATACTACCTTATGAGCAGCGTGAGATTCTTTTAAAACTTGATTTCCATTTACCATCCTCCTACCTTTTGCCTTATGTTTTACTTGTACTTATGTTGTATACCCCATAATATAATGTTGCTTTTTTCCATTTCTCCTTTTCTCCCTCCCTCTCTCTCCTCTTTTTTTTAAATAAACAGTTAATACTCTTTCAAAGAAAATAAGGGACTAAAATCAGAGGAGGATGCCATAGGTGTAAACATAAGGCTCAGGCATCCATAATTAGAAAAGTATGGTGAAGATTTTCGGCAGGCCTGGAGGTTGAGCAGGATCCCTGGTTAAGCGCTCGGCTGCTAACTGAAAGGTCAGCGGTTTGAACCAACCAAGTGCTCTACGGGAGAAAGATGTGGCAGTCTGCTTCTATAAAGATTTACAGCCTTGGAAACCCCTGGAGGCAGTTCTCCTCTGTCCTATAAGGTCACTGTGAGTTGGAGTCAACTTGAGGGCAGTGGATTTGGTTGTTAAGCAGAGCAGCTGTAGCTCTGTGACTCACTTCTGTTGGCTTTAGAGAATTGACTCCGAGACCTCAGTGGACAATCAAGATCAACAGCCCAAGGCTGATTCCTGTGAGGCAGAGGTTGTTGCCTTCACCCTCCAACCTTTTTACCAATTCTGACACCAACTGTCCATCCCACATGGCACTCTCTACTTCTCTGATGGGTTCCATAATTCATCGCAATGGCCACACAGAACTCAGAGACCATACTCACAGTTATGGGGTTTTTTAGGGAAGTAACAGATTACAATTCAGGTTCAAGAACACTCAGGATACGGTTCTTTGATCAGGACAGTCTCTTCTCAGCCGTGCCCACAGGCAGGTCTCTCTCTGGCCCTTGGCCCCTTAGCCTGGGCTCTGCCGTGCTTGAGCAAGTGTTACAAAGTTCTTTCAGCTCTGCGGATAAGTGCCCAGAGGAACTCCACTCTGCCAGTAAGCCTTGGCTGAAGGCACTTAGCCCTAGCTCCATGGGCCAGCAAAGCTAGCTCCGCTAAGTACCCAGAGGCATCTCACTCCGCCAGCAAGCCTTCTGCCCAAAGGTACTCAGCTTTCTTGCTCCATGGGCCAGTAGGCCCAATGCGCCGTCTCCTACCTCTGCTGCTGCTATTTCTCTGCTGCCGCTTCTCGCCTTCTCTCACTGTCGCCAGTGTTATAGCTCTCTCTCTTTCTCTCTCTCTGTCTCCTGGGTCAAGGAAGTTCTCAGTACAGTGATCCTGGGTCCAAAGGATGCACTCTGCTCCCATCTCTTCTTCTTGGTGGCTGTAAGGTCCCCTCTGTCCACCTCTGGGATGGCTCATTTTAAGCCTAGCAGGATGGCAAAACTGACCAAGCCCCTCGTTAAGGTTCCATATACCTTATTCCCATGGCCCCACCCCCACAAGGGTGCCATGCACCTTATTTAATTATTAGCAAGCTATCCAAGCTTGGTCCTACCCAGTCATTTGGTGGGAGTTACAAAGACTATAGCTTAGAGGGCCAGTTTAAGTAATTCATTGCACCGCACCTTCTCAGCCTTCTTCTAGTAAACAACTGGAAGATACTATTGATCACCATAAAGAAGAAGCAACACTCTGTAGCCGGTGCATGTGTGCTGCAACATTGCAATACCACCAACAACAAAAATAAAAAATTCTGCTGGTACAGAAGCTGTAACAGGAGAGAACAGCCTGTTAGTCCACTTTTGTTTGTATCTAGTTGTGGAAGGTCAAGTGTAAAGGTGAAAAATGAGTCTGGGGCCCCAAACCAAGTTTGTCATTGCACTGATAAGTGATTCCATGTTTAAGCGCTGTTTGAAGATTTGAGATGCTTCCTTTTCTTCGTTTCAGAATCTCTGAAGCAAAGATGTCATTTTCCTTCTGCTATATTGCTGGTCGTGTAGAAGCCAAACGCTTGCCAAATGGGAACGTTCTAGATCCTCCCTTTTGTGCCCCATTTTCCCAAATCAGCTGTGTGTTTTCAAACTTCCATTCCTCCATTCTGGGGTTCACAGCATATGCAGGAGTAAAATATAAGACAAAAGATAGGAGGATAAATGGAAATAGAGTGTTATAAGAATCTCATGCTGCTCATGAGGTAGTGTAATTTTTATTTGAAGATAGACTGTGATACATTTTTATATGTGGTACACTCCTCCAGAATTGTAAGTGCTGGGTGAATGGGTGTTTACTGTATAATCCTTTAAAATTTTCTGTATGTTTGAAGTTTTCATAATAAAATGTTAGGAAAATGAAATTGTATCTTCTGCAAACCTTTTTATCTTTCCAATAGTTAGGGCACTTTTGGTGGTTCTTGGTGATCTGCAGCCTCCAGACGTGCCTGAGTTAACAGATGGCTGCGTGGCTGGTGGCTTATCTTCCTACTGGTGAAGCTTCTGGAATGCCTCCCTCCTTACCATCCCAACCATCAGTACCATCCCGTAAATCTATTCTTGCTGCTTGTGCCTGCCATCTACTCTTCTCTCTTTCCCGCCACCTTTCCTGATGCTTTTCAAAGATTTGGACCCCTGCCACCGAAGACCCAGCTTAATACAGTCTTTAAAAACATGGCCCTTCCACCTTCACCCACCATAAGACAGGAAGGGAACAGAGAATGTGCCAGGCAGTATAACATGTCCTTTGTGGGTTTTTGTTTCCCTATTTAATTCTCACAATAACCTCTGAAATTTTTAAGAATGTTCCCCCACGCCCCCCCCCCACCCCCGCCGCTGCGCCCCTACCGCCCCCCAACACCGCCCTCTAGGAATTCTGAAATTTCACAGTAATGTGCTTGGTGATGTTTTCTGGGTGTTCCCTGTGGGCCCTTTCAGGCTGGAAAATTTATGTCCTTTATTTTGAGGAAAGTGTTGCATATTTTCTTAACAATTTTTTTTCTTCCATTTCCCTGTTCTTTCTGGAACTCCAGTAGTCAGATATCACATTCCTCGATTTATCCTCTGATGTTTTCGTCTGTGTCTGTTCAATTCTGTTGTCTTTCTCTGTCCATTTCTTAGACAATTCCCTGACTTCACCCTTCCAGCGCTTTCATTGATTTTTTTTCTTTTATCATTTTAATTTCTAAGAATCTTTTTTTGTCCTCATAATATTCCTGTTTAAAAACTACATACAGCTTTTCTTTACTGAGTGCGGACTCCTCTCCTTTCTCTATAACCATTGCCGTCAACTGACTCATAGTGACCCTATAGGACACAGTAGAACTGCTCCATAGGGTTTCCAAGGAGTGGCTGGTGGATTCGAATTGCTGACTTTTTGGTTGGCAGCTGACCTCTTAACCACTATGCCACCAGGGCTGCCCTGGTGAATATTACTTTTACAGTCAGTCCTCTTTGTATACAGTTCCGGTATGCATAGATTTCAGTTGCCAAGTTAGTTAAGTAACACCAGTCCCCTAATAATACAGTTTAAATTTCAGTTACCATAGTATCTTAACTGTGAGTAGTTGCATAAAGTACGAACTTTGCTGAAACTGCACACACACATCGCTAAGTTAAGAACAGCTACGCCTCGTGGTCAGTGACCAATCACATCACTTCTTTCAAAGTCTGTGACTGGTCACTGCGCCTCTGCTGTTCAGTTCATGCACAGACAACAGGTGTGTAGTTGTGTTACCATCTTGTCTCCCAGTGATAAGCCCACATGACATTTTGCAAAAATGGACAATCAAAAGAGGGAATTGGCTATCAAAGACGAAAGTGCAAGAAAGAAAAAGGTGAGAATGCTAGAAATTAAATTCAAATCACACATAAATGGAGTTGCAGAAGAAGTAGCTGACCGTGGGAATATTGACATTGCTGTCACTTGAGAAACTGTAGATGGGTAGCCAGAGGAACTCAGTTAAGGCAGACTCATCAACATAAATGAGAAAAATGTTGTGACAAAAGGAAGGTGGTGTCCCAGAAGAAGTGACACCAGCCGAACACTTCACATTAAAGGAACTTGTGGAGATACTTCATGATGTTGAAAGCAAAAGGATAAGATATTGGAAGCTGATCCATACTTAGAAAGCAGTATGCCAATTAACCAAGGCACAGAAAAGGTCTTGGTGTGTATCGTAAATTATATGACAAGCAGAAGGTAAGCACTGTTCAAACCACTCTAGACAAGAGTAGGTTGGTTGATAGTCTTAAACAAAAGTCCCTACTTTTTCAGACTTCCTTGGTTTTTTACCTAATGTCTTTTTCTGTCCCAGGTGTTCATTCCTAGTTCATTGAAACCTGTGACAGCCAGAACTCAATGGGACTGCCTTGTTTTTCCAGGTCTCACAAGTTTTCTGCCTTTGACAGGGTGCAGTCTTACCACTTTTCTGTCACTCTCTATTCGTGGGAAATATTTGAGTTTTCCTCCTCTGATAAGTTTCCACCTTACACAGGTTCCATCCAGCTTTCACAAGTTTTACTAGATAAAGAAATACAATTGATATTTGTATTTTGATCTTGTATCCTTGGACTTGGCTAAGTTCACTTATTCTAGTAGCATTTTGTAAATTCTTTGGAATTTTCTGTTTAGATGATCATCTGCAAATACAGGCAGTTTTATTTCTCTCCTTCCAATCTGTACGGATTTTCTTTCTTTCTCTTGCCGCCTTGCACTGGCTGAGGCCTCTAGCACAGTGTTGAATAGAGGTGGTGAGAGCCAACGTCTTTGCTGTGTTCCCTATCTTAGGGGTAAGTATTCAGTCTTTTACCATAAAGTGTGATGTTACCTATGAGGGTTCAGCTTTATTAAAGATTGATCTAATCTCCAACTTGGGGGATTTAAGCCTGACTGCTGGTGCTCTGGGTACTGATGGGTGAAAGGAAGCTGGAGGCTTGACTTCTCGGTATGGCAGGGACTGCTACATGTACTACGTTTGTTGTTGCTATTAGTTGCCACTGAGTAAGATTCCAGCCCATGTGGCCCCATGTGTACAGAGCGGAGCTGCTCCAAAGGGTTTTCAAGGCTGTGACCTTTCTGAAGCAGATTGCCAGGCCCATCTTCAGAGGCGCCTCTGGGTGGGTTTGAACAGCCAACCTTTTGGGCAGTAGTCAATTGCTTAACAGTTGATCACCCAGAGACTCAGAACCCAAAACCAAACCCATTGCCATCAAGTCATTTCTGGCTCATAGTGACCCCATAGGACCAGAGTAGAATTGCACCATAGGGTTTCCAAGGCTGTAATCTTTATAGAAGCAGACTGCCACATTTTTCTCCCACTGAGTGGCTGGTGGGTTTGAACCGTCAGCCTTTTGGTTAGCAGCCAAGCACTTAACTACTGCACCACCAGGGCTCCTTCCAGGGACTCTGCACCCACTTTGATCAGTCCATATTGTCCCACTCCCACTCTCCTCGGTATCTCAGAGTTCACGGACACCGTGGCAGGACCATTTTGTCAAGACAAACAACCTCTTGCCCTGCTCCTGCTGGCGTGGGGGAATGCTGGTCAGCTGGCTTCCCAGGTATAGGACTAGGGGTCATTGTATAGCCTGGCCCTCTGTTGATAAAAGCCCAGTCCTTGTCATCTGCTTGTTTCAGGTATCTGATACCTGTTGTTTGCTGGGACCTTGCAGAATTCTTCTGGGTGAATCAGCTTTTTGTAGAACACAGGTTTCCATTTCTCCTCTCCACTCAGTTCTTGGCACTCCTCCCTACTTTGTGTCTCCAGGGGGATGTCTCCAAAGAGAGCTGATACCTCTTACCCTCTGATGCTGCCTCTCTTCTCCTTGCCTTTGTAGGTGTCCTCTCTCTTCCTTTTCTGTTATTTTACTGAGTGTTTGGGAGAGAGCAGAGATAAATGTGTGTTCAATCAGTCCTGTTTAATTAACTTCTTGGGAAATTTTTAAAAGCAGTTTATTTTCTGAAATAGTTGAGCTTTTAGGAAGGAGGGAATTCAACAGGACTACCTTGTTTTCCCGGGTCTGATTGTTACTTGGTTGTTTTGGTTTTTTCCCCCATAGCCCCTATTACACTAATAATTTGATTAACAAATCCTTTCATCAGAGTCAGAGGTAAATTTTAGTGCAAAAGTCGATTTCATCCCCGTTGAGCCTCTGAAAATTTCTGAATTCAGCTCCAATAATAGTATGTCAAGTGTGGGTTCTTAATTTAGGAATTGGCTTTAGAGTAGCATCCATTCACGTTTGCCATTAATTAACTCTTCTATGTTGAATTAAAGTGAGTCAGCAATAGGAGATTGTTTAAAGTATTCAAATCAGGTTCTTTGCGAAGTATTTCTAATTGATTCCCACTAATTTTTTGTAATCCTGAATCAAATTCTCACAGCAAATAATCTACCAATAAGCTTTTGTCCTAGCGCGCGCACACACACACACACTCCTATTCTGTGGGAGATGCCCTTTGTTACTGGTTAGCTATCATACTGACATAAAACCTCTAGTGGTGCAGTGATTAAGTGCTTGGCAGCTAACTGAAAGGTCAGCGGTTCGAATCCACCAGCCACTCTGCAGGAGATAAATGTGGCAGTCTGCTTCTGTAAAGATAACAGCCTTGGAAACTCCTTAGGGCAGTTCTGCTCTGTCCTATAGGGTCACTATGAGTCGGAATCGACGGTAACGGGTTTGGTTTGGGGTATCACACAGACATACTTTATCGAATGTTAATATTGCTTTTCACGCTCAGATTCTTTATTAGACGTAGGAATCAGTTTATCAGCAATCACCAAGGGATTTGACTTCTGAATTGAGCGTAGGCTGACCAACATCCTCTCCTTATTCACCCAGATTATGCCCCAAAACACAGAAACAGTCATGCTGGTGGAATTTGAATTGGGCAAGAGAGTTTATGAATACAATAAAATGCATTTTTCTAGCTCCCACTTCCCCAGATTTTTCCAGTTTTGCTGTGTGAGGTAGTTTGCAGTGTGGCACTCCTTTCCCTTGGCTATATCTAGTAGGAAATGTGTTGTTATGAAGACAGACTGGATGTAAACCATATTAATATCATATATAACTCAGGATGAAATAAGCTATTTGGCCTTTGTCACTTGTCTTATTGCCTTTTGGGGGAAATGGTCATTTATTTCCTCTATTCCACAAACCTTGACAGAAAACTGTCTGCCAGACCCTGTGCCAAGTGCTGAGAACACCGTGGCCAACAAGGAGTTTAAGGTCCTGCTCTCACAGAACTCACATTCCAGGGGGAGAGAGAGATTGTAAGCAAGTAAGGAAATGTCTAAAAGGCACAGGCAGAGAAGACTAGTAGGAGGGATACAAATAAGGCAGAGGGATGAATGCTACACGGTAAGGGGCTGGAGGGCAGGGAAATCCTCTCCAAGGGGCTGCCTTTTCAGTTGAGACCTGAGCAATGAGGAGAATTAGATCTGGAAAGATGACGGGGGCGGGGGTGGGGGGCGGGCGGTGGCGCCTAGGAAGCAGTTCAGAGAACACTAAACCTGGAGTACAGTCTCTGGACCACCTAACCAGCTACATGTCCTGGAGGAAGTCACTTTATTCTTAGGATGACATTTTCTGACCTGTAAAATGGGAACGAAAACACTTGTTCTGCTTCCAGTGGTCATATGCAACTACCAAATGAGAACATCATAAACTGGCAGCCCTTTACAATGAAAGATGGCTATTATTTTATCCAGCGATATTAACCTCCCAGGCCAACGAAAGAACTTACTCTGCCTGTCTTTACTCTAAAGCTGCAGGAGTAAAGGCAGTGTCATGCTGGCATAAGTTAAGACAAATAGATCAATGAATAATAAAAAAAAAAAATAGAGTGCAGAAATACAACCACACGTATACAGACAGTTGATTCCCAGTGGTGTTTCTACGCAGGAATTCCTTCCTTGGGTTTCTAGCAAAATTTGCATGTTTTCCCAAATCCTAAGAAGAAGCAGTCGAGAAATCAGGAAAAGGGAGAGTATTGTCATTCTCCTGCAGGCCTTAAAGCTTAACAATCAACATAAGCATTCCTAGTTCAAAAGAATCTACTGACAAAAAATCAAAAAGCAGGAGCAGAGTCAGTGACATGTGTAGTCACAGATTAAGGCCAACATTTCCAGAAGTGCGACAGGAGCACTTTGGAGAGAAGGAGTGTCAGTCTGGGTTCTCTAGAGGAACAAAACCAGTAAAGCGTATATAGATACATGCAGAGAGAAATTTACTCCATGGAAATGGCTCACGCAGTTGTGGAGGCAGACAAGTCCCAAATCTGTGGGTCAGGCGGCAGGTTGAAGGCTTGTGCTGGCTCTGTGGTTGTAGGGGCTGGCAAATCTAAAATCTGCAGGTCAGGCGGCAGGCTTGAAGGCTTCTTGTGTCCCAAGAACTAGACGTCAAGCAACAAGAAGAGTGCAGGATCAAGACAGCGAGCTTTGCCAGAATACCTATTTATATACTGGAAGCAGGCCCCACCCTCAAGGAAACTCGCCTTTCAACTGATTGACTGCTCACATCAGATCACAAAATGGAAGACGATTACATAGTACTTGCCAAACCACTGAGAACCATAGCCTAGCCAAGTTGGCACATAGCCTTAACCATCACAGGGGTCACGATCAAATCAGTTAGCGCTGCTTGTCGCTGTCGCTGTGTTATAAGTGTATGTTTGTGGCCCCATCTGCTGCTAACAGTGAGCCATTCTTATAAATAAAATATATATTAATAAGTTTACTCACATTAGTACACTTTATACACATCCTGTGAGTCTTGTTCCAGAAAGTTTTAGAAGCAAAGTAAGTCCTTAAATTGACGGTTTTGAAACATGATTTTTGTGTAGTGCCATTAACCTTGCCGGTGTATCTGACTGTTAAATGTTATTTAAATAGAACCAATAACGTTCACTGGCATTTTCCAGTGTTTGAATATTTGCTGTAGGCTACAGTTCTTTGTAAATTCTTTTACAGAAGAAATGCAAAAAGAAGATGTGATTATCGCTATGGAATACTCCAACGTGAAATCACCTGATCTGAAATCTGAGTTAGGAAAAGCAGTGTCAATTTCAATGGCAAAACCAAAACCAGGGCAAGCAGACAAAATATTTTCATCACTGAAAATGGCAATTAACTTATATGAAGCAATATATAGGCTTAACACCCAACTTGAATTTGCTTCGGACACACTCTGGACAATTTGACCAGTGTCAAAAAACAACATAAAAGAAGTTCTACTGTCTCTGGAATATTTGTCACAGAATAAAGATTAGAACTCTAGAATGGGCAATACGTGCTTGTGTGTTTTAAAATTTTATTTAAAAATAACTTTAAAACATTAAAAATTTGATACCTTTCAATTTTTAAATGATATTTATTTGGCATCCATTCAGTGCTAATATTTTCTGTTACCAAATGTTTATATCAGGTATGGATTACCTTTATCTTATTTAAATATATAATCTTGTCACAACATATTGGTTCATAATAATAATAACCTATGCATTTATTATTTTATCTTACTTTATAGAACTAAATCCTGAAACTTTTAATACAGACCTATCACAGAAAAGTGATTCACTTTATGATTATGATAGCTTATTATTATTTAAAAGCATAATAAAATGCTATGAAAAATACAGAACAATTTATGATTCAGGAAATTTGATTGCTTATTCTCAAATCCCAAAGATGAGTAACTAGAAAAACTAAAATTTTCTGACAAAAGTGGTTTTAATCCAATAGACAAAGGATGATTTTGTCAACAAGTAGTGCTGAATAACCTTATACCAAAAGACAAACTTCCACTCTTACATCATACCAATTACAAAATGAATTTGAAATGAGTCATAGACCTAAATTTAAGAACTAAAACTACAGCAGTTTTAGAAGAAAAGATGGAAGAAAAATCTTAGTGACCTTAGGTTATGCAAAGATTTCTTAGATCTGACACCAAAAGCATGAACCATAGGGAAAAAATTTTTGATAAATTGGACTTACTCAAAATTAAATACTTTGTTCTTTGAAAGGTACTGTTAAGAAACTTTACAGAGAAACCACAGATTAGAAAAAAAAAAAACATGTATCTAATAAAGTACTTGTATCAAGAATATATAAAGACCTTTTAAAAAACCAAAAACCAAACCCGTTGCCATCAAGTAGATTCCAGCTCATAGCGACCGACCCTATAGGACAGAACTGTCCTATAGGGTTTCCAAGGAGCAGCTGGTGGATTTGAACTGTCAGCCTTTTGGTTAGCAGCCAAACTCTTAACCACTGCGCCACCAGCGTTTCCAGAATATTTAAAGACCTCTTAAAAAACCAAACTTGTTGCTGTCAAGTAGATTCCAACTCATAGCGACCCAATAGGACAGAGTAGAACTGTCCTGTAGGTTCTCCACGGCGCATCTGGTGGATTTGAACTGTCATCCTTTTGGTTAGCAGCCAAACTCTTAACCACTGTGCCACCAGGGCTCCAAAGACCTCTTAGGACTTGCTAATAAGAATTAAAATTTAATTCTTAATGTAACCCAGTTCGAAAATATATAGGCAAAAGATTTCAACAGACATTTCACCAAAGAAGATATGTAAATGGTCAATAAGTAATTTGGTAGTTTCCTGTAAAGTTAAACATACGTTGCAAATGGGTGTTTACGTATGACCCAGAAATCCCACTTCCAGGCATTTATCCTAGAGAAATGAAAACTTACATTCATATATAAGTTTTTACACCAATATTCATAGCAACATTATTTATAATAGCAAAAAATTAGAAGTAGCGAACGTCTATCAACTGGTAAATGAATAAATCAGTTGTGGTGTAGCTATACTATGAAACACTGCTCAGCAATAAAAGTTATCAAATAATACTTTCAGTAACGTGGATGGATCTCAAAGTATTATGCAAAGGGAAAGGAGTAAGATACAAAAGACTAACTACTGTATGATTCCATTCATACGAAATTCTAGAAAAGGCAAAACTAGGGACTATAAGCAGATCAATGGTTGACAGAAAGGGGATTGAGTGCAAAGTGTATCATAAGAGTCTTTCTAGGGAGAGGGGGCAGTTCTATATCTTGATTGTGGTAGGTGTGATAGAGTCGGCTCCCACTCACAGCAACCCTGTGTACAGCATCATGAAACACTGCTTGATCCTGCGCCATCCTCACCATCGTTGTTACGCTTGAGCCCATTGCTGAAGTCACTGTGTCAGTCCATCTTGTTGAGGGTCTTCCTTTTTTTCACTGACCTTCTACTCTACCAGGTATGATGTCCTTCTCCAGGGCGTGGTCCCTCCTGATAACATGTCCAAAGTACATGAGACAAAATCTCACTATCCTTGCTTCTGAGGAGCACTCTGGCTATACTTCTTCCAAGACAGACCTGTTTGTTCTTCTGGCAGTCCATGGTATATTCACTATTCTTCGCCGACACCATAATTCAATTGCATGAATTTTTCTTTGGTCTTCCTTATTCATTGTCCAGCTTTTGCATGCATGTGAAGTGATTGAAAATACCATGGCTTGGGTCAGGCTCACCTTAGTCCTCAAAGTGATATCTTTGGTTTTCACCACTTTAAAGAGATCTTTTGCAGCAGATTTGCCCAATGCAACAATTCTCAAAATTAACAAAACTGTACGCTTAAAATGAGTGAGTTTTATTGTAAGTAAATAATGCCATAATTAAAAATAAAGAGGGAAAATAATTTCATGTGGCAGCCAGATTTTCGTTACTGTTTTAACCGAAAAAGGTGTTTGTTGGAATTTTAAGTGTAGCCTTTCTGTTACCGAACATTTTTTCTACCAAAAAGAGGTTGTTAATGAAGAATCTGCACTGGTAGTTGTGTGGTTAACAGTAACTTAGAGCAAAATTCTAAATTGGACCAAACAGCCCAAGTGGCTTGTCATTTGCATCCCCCATATAAGTGCTAATCAAGGTTTAATGTTCAATGTTGATGTAACATTTTATTTCAATGGATTTAAATATGCTCTTCATAAAAAAAACAAAACCCAAACCCACTGCCCTCAAGTCGATTCTGACTCATAACGACCCTATAGGACAGAGTAGAACTGCCCCATAGAGTTTCCAAGGAGCACCTGGTAGATTCAAACTGCCAACTCTTTGGTATGTAGCTGTAGCACTTAACCACTACGCCACCAGGGTTTCCAGTGCTCTTCATGTTCATTATAAATTGCTCACTGTGTGCATTATAATTCTGCATGCAAAATGAACTCATATTGATGGGAGGTTGTTTGGCCTGACTCTTACTTTTTGACTTTTAAAATCAATCTACAAAAGAATAGCTTATCAACATGCATTTATTGAGGGTTTACACAAAACCACACCTGCACACACATACCTGCTGACCTTTTGGTTAGCAGCCAATCTCTTTACCGCTGTGCCGCCAGAGCTCCAACACATACCTTAAAAATGTATAAAGAATCAAATTTTTAAAGACAGTACTACATATGTCTGGTTCTCAATGCATAATAAAAACCTGTATTTTGATCCAAAATACAGTTAAGTTACATGGGATACAATCACAGCTTTTATTTTTCGTTAGAGAATAGTTGGGAAATTCTATGTTGGTGTGGGTATTACATAGACATCTGCAGACGTATGAAGTGTATTTCACACATCTGAGAGCTTTCTCAGTCAGGATGCCCAATAACCAATAATCCTTGGGAAGCAGAGGGTTTTTATTTGAGAGCAGAAAGTAACAGATTAGGAGCTAAGAATAAGTTGCAAATTAATTGAGAAAATGTTTATGGAAATGCATTGGAAACTTTAAAGTTATATAAAAATGGGAACCGTCCAGAGACAAAAACTACCTTCAGTTAAGGCCTGTGTATTTGGTAACAGGGTAAAGGTTCAGATTTTTTCCACATGAATATTCAGTTTTCCCAACACCATTTGTGGAAAAAAAATTTCCCTTTTTCCCGTTTTGGTTTATTTGATGTCTTTGTCCAAAAAAAATTATACGACTGTGTTAGTCTCTTTCTGTTCTGTTGCTTTAATTTATTTGTCTAACCTTAAGTCAGCACCACATTGTCTTTACCACTGTAGACTTTATAATAAGTCTTAAAGTCAGGTAGTATAAATCCTCCAATTTTGTTCTCCTTTTTCAAGATTGGACACCATAGGTCCTTTGTTTTTGCATTTAAATTATAGAATCAGCTTGTCCATTTCTACCCCAAAAAAAAGCCTGCTGGAATTTTGATTGGAATTGCATTATATATATAGATCAATTTGGGAAGAATTGGCATCTTAACAATATTGAGTCTCTTAATCCATGAGCATGGTATATCTAATTACCAAAAAAAAAAAAAATCCCTTGCCATCGAGTTGATTCTGACTCATAGTGATCTTATAGGACAGAGTAGAACTGCCCCATAGGGTTACTAAAGGAGTGGCTAGCGGATTCAAACTGCCAACCTCTTAGTTAGGAGCCCGTAGCTCTTAACCACTGTGCCACCAGAGCTCCGTATCTAATTAAGTTAATCAATTAATCTCAGTAGTATTTTGTAGTTTCCAGTGTAATGATCTTGTTAATATCTCTAAAAATTTATTCCCAAGGATTTAATGTTACTTCTTGATACTATTATAAACGTAATTTTTAATATTCATTTTCCAGTTAATTGCTGTGAACACAGGAATTTATTAATTTTTGTATATTGATACTGTGCCAGTATTTAATATACCTTGCTAAACTCACCTGTTGTTCTAGGACCTTTCTTGTAGATTCCTGAGGATTTTCTGTCTTGATGATCATGATGCCTGTGAATAATGACACTTCTACTTCTTCCTTTCCAATCTGTGTGCCTTATGTTTATGCTTCCTGCTGTAATACCCTAGCTTGAACTTCCTATTATGACTTTGACTATAGTGTTAAAAACAGATACCCTTGCAGTGTTATTAATCAGTCTTTTACTGGTAACTTACAATGTTAGCTGTAGAGTTTTTGTCTGTGCCCTTTTTTTTTTTTTATTAGGATGAGAAAGTTCTGTCCTGTTCTTACTTTGTTGAGAGTTTTTTACTAGGAGTGGATTTTGGATTTTGTCAGAAGCCTTTTGTGCAGCTAGTGCAGTGATCATGCGGTGTTTTTGTCTGTTAGTTGGTATGGTAAATTACCTTGATGAATTTTCAAATGTTAAACCGTTGTATTCCTGGCATAAACATCACTTAATCATGATGTATCCTTTGTATATATTACTAAGTACAGTTTACTAATATTTTGTTAAGTGTTTTTTAATCTATATTGACAGCATATTGGTCTATTATTTTCTTATTGAGTCTTTGTCTGGTTTTGATATCAGGAAAATAGTAGACTCATAAAATTATTTGGGAGGTGTTCCCTCCTCTCTTTCCAGAGTTTGTATGAGATTGTTGTTATTATTTCTTTCTTAAATGTTTGCTAGAATTCATCCGTGAAGCCATATGGGTGTGGAGTTTCTTGTGGTTTGAAGTTTTAAATTTATGAATTTAATGTTTTTGCTTGATCTAAGACTGTTTAATTTTTCTGTTTCTTCTTGGGACAGTGTGGTAGTTTGCCAGTGAATTTATTGATTTTATCTAAGTTGTCAAATTTATTAGCATGAAGTTTTTTATAATATTGTCTTACAGTCCTGAGTTTCCATTACTCTTCAACCTGAAGGACTTCCTTTAGCTTTTCTTGTAGTGTTGGATTTTACTCAGTCTCTTAGTTTTTTGTTTATCTAAGGAGGGAAAAATGTACTTGAAGGATATTTTCGTTGAATATAATTTTCAAGGTTGACAAGATTGTTTTTCTTCCAGTATTTTAAAAATGTTTTTCTGGCCTCTGTTATTTTGGTGAGAAGTTATCAGCTACTTGTATTATTGATCCCCTGTATGTATCTTTTTTTTCTAGCTGCTTTGAAGCTTTTCTCTTTATCTTTGGTATTTATCAGTTTGACTGTGATGTGCCAGTGTGTGGTTTTCTTTGTATTTATCTTACTCAGGAGTTTATTGAATATGTAAATTTATGTCTTTCATCAGGTTGGAAAAAATTTTGGCCATAATTCCTTCAGATATTATTTCTGCCCCCTTCTCTGTCTCCTCTTCTGGAATTTTAATTGCACATATGTTAAACCTCTTGAAGTTGTCCCACAGGTCCACTGATGCTCGGTTTATTTTATTTTATTTTAGCCTCGTTCTGTCTGTTTTTAAGATTGAATAATTTCTACTGTTCTGTCATTAAGTTTACTGACTCTATTTGTCATCTCAGTCTGCACTTGTATCCATTCAGTTGATTTTTTTCACACTGTATTTTTCAGCTCTAAAATTAATTTTTTTTTTTTTTTTTACGGTTTTTAATTTCTCTTCTGAAATCTCGTATTGGTTAATCAATTACAAGTATATTTCCCTTTACATTCTTCAGGATATAATACCTGCATTAAAACCCTTTTCTGCTAATTTCAAAATGTGGATGATCTTCATTGATTTTGTTTCTTGTAGACATAGGTTAAATATTCCTTTTTCTTCCTTTGCATGGTAATTTTGGATTGTACACCGGACATTGTGAATGATATATTCTAGAGATTCTAGATTCTGTTTTGTTCCTCAAGGAGTATTGATTTTTTTTTTCTCCCCAAGAAATTAACTTGTCTGAACTCAAAGTCTAAACTGTCTTTCCTATGTTGGGCAGTAGCCAAAATCTGGGTGCCACGCTTTTAACCTTAACTGGGCTGTTTGGAGTCTGCTCTGCACATGCATGGCTCAGGAATCAACCCAAGATTTGGCCAGAATTTATACACAGAATTTGTGGCTCCCTCTCTTTGCTCTCTCCTCTCTTGGATTTCTCCCTTTCACTTTCCAACCACTGTGGTCCCCTCAAGCTCTGTTCTCTTCAAGCCAGTGAGACCACCAGTTTCTGTTCTTGCTTTAGCCACCCAGTGCAACTCCAACTATATAAAAACAGGAAAGTCACCCATGTGGTTTCCTTCTTCCAAACATTGACTCCCCCATTCCCTACTCTTTACTCACCAGTTTGTGCCTAGCTTTGGTTGTTCTCCAGTATTTTCAAGTAGTTTGTTTAATATCTTGTCCAAAGTTTATAGTTGTTATCTATAGCAGGGTTGTTCCGGTAGGAGCTACTTAGCCATTACCAAAAATGGAACCCTTGGTTTTTTTTTCCTTTGATTTCCACATTTATTTTAACCCCTCCAACATTATTTCACAGATTATGGAATTTTCTGAATGATTAGAGTTGTTATTTGATTCCTTCATCTTGCAGATGATAAAACTGAGGCCTAAGTTTTTTTCCTGGCCCACATTTACCACAGTCAGGTATGGTTAGGGTCAGGATTACCTAGCTCTCTCTATGTAAAAAGAAAGGCTTCTCTGATTATTTGATGTTTCTTTATGTTTAGATTCAGATTATACAGTCTCAACCAGACTACTACTACATGAGTTATGGTGTATCCTTCTCAAGGGTTGCTATGAGTCAGAATCGACTCAATGGCAACATTTTTGTTTTGTTTTTTAATCTTTATAGGAGCCGACTGTCACGTTTTTCTCCCGTGAAGTGGGTGGTGGGTTCAAACTGCTGACCTCTTGGTTAGCAGCCAAGCACTTGACCACTGTACTTCCAGGGCTCCTACATTTACTTCTTAGGGAAGGCCTATAGGAGTATATTTGTGCTTTACTCTCCACCCCCTACCACACTGTTCCTTTCTCTGCTTGAATGGAATGTCTTTTTTTTTTTTTTAATGTTTTTCATGACTGGGGGTGATAATAAAAAATCCGTTTATGAGACCTATTTGGAGGTGACAGGACTCACACTGGCCATGTGGACTCCATTTTTATCAAGCCAGATTTTAGGGAACCTATTTTCTTAAGGAAAAATCAGGACACATGATGTGATTTGTTAATTCAACATCTCCAATCCTATAAAGACTTAAAAATGAAGCCAGGTTTAATTATAAATTTAGCAAGTCACCTTTTTTGAAAAGAAGAGAATTACATGAAAGTGGAACGTGCTTTCATGAGCAGTGTGACAGCAGACTGCCTCAAGAATCTGTCTGTTCTGCTGTGTGTCCACTGGGCTCTTAACCAGTCGTGAGGTAATAATGCTTTCTTTTGACTTAAAGTAATAAAACTATTATTTTGTTTTAAACCAGACACCTTGCTGTTGAGTCGATTCTGACTCATAGCAATCCTATAGGACAGAGTAGAACTGCCCCATAAGGTTTCCAAGGCTGTAATCTTTATGGAAGCAGATTGCCACATCTTTCTCCTGTGGAGCGGCTGGTGGGTTTGAGCCCCAACCTTTCAGTTAGCAGCCAGGCACTTAACCACTGCACCACTGGAGCACCTTCATTTTGTTATAGTAAACAAAAAAAAAAAATCACCGTTTGTGCCACCCAGGAACTCCTAGGTGTTTGTTGTAGTACCCGTTACCATCGAGTCAATTCTGACTCAATGACCCTATAGGACAGAGTAGAACTACTTCATAGAGTTTCCGAGGAGTGGCTGGTGGATTTGAACTGCCGACCTTTTGATTAGTAGCTGTAATTCTTAACCACTGCACCACCACCAGAAATGAGTTGATAAAACCAAAACCAAACCCATTGCCGTCAAGTCGATTCCGACTCATAGTGACCCTATAAGACAGAGTAGAACTGCCCCATGGGGTTTCCAAGGAGCAGCTGGTGGATTCGAACTGCCAACCTTTTGATTAGCAGCCGAGCTCTTAACCACTGAGCCACCAGGGCTCTGTTTGTTGTAGTAGCTCTAACAAAATAGAGGCCAGGACTTTCTTTCAAAATGTATTTTTAAGCACTAAGAGGAGCTTAGATTTGTATATATCTACACTAAAACACCTATAGGGTTGCTATGAGTCGGAATCGACTCGACAGGAATGGGTTAGGTTAGGGGTTATACTCAAGCACAATTTAGAACCTTCCTCTGAATAAACTTGTCATGGGTGAAACTTTTAGGCTTGGGTCCATAATAAGGTCTTTAACTTTGACACTTAGTTGCCAGTGTTGTCGATTGCTAGTTACGTGTTAATAGAATTAAGAGTATTAAAATATTTTTGTAGGCTAGTCTTCCTGTTACTCTTAACACCTTTATGTTGTTCCTCTTTTCATATTTCAGCTTTACAACTACCAGCACAGTAGGAAAGAGAAACCTGAGTCCCAGTCCAGAAGAATCTGGCTTGGAGGACAGAGTGTCAGGGGAGATTTCTGACGCTGAACTTGAGAAGACAGATTCCTGTGCAGAAACCCTCTCAGAGGGAAGGAAAAAGGCCAAGAAATTAAAAAGAATGAAGAAAGAGCTTTCTCCAGCAGGTCAGCATTGGAGCTTACTAAAGTTCTGGAGTTGCATATTCTTTAAATGCTCTAGAAACTCATATTTGGGGGAGAAATTATAACAAGGCATCAGTTGGTGGTAGTCGTCCACAGGACCAGATGTTTTTAGGATCTATTAACTGGAGCATATAAAGTTCGGCATGGAATCCCCAAGAGGCCCTGCTCTGGTAGAGTAAGGCCAGTAGGGAATGCCTCGTTAAAGATGGTTAGTCCATGTCCTGTCTTCTGTCTTATCTTTTCCACGGTAGAGGTTTTACTAATATGTTTAAATAGCCTTAATCTTAAAAATGTGAATTTAAATTTGCAAAGGTCTACTCCTACACATGTTATTTTCAGGAGCAGAGTTTTCACTGTGTTCCTAGCAAAACCCCAGGCAACCCGGATTTCCCTCATAAGTAGAATTACATAAGGACCAAAGGACACAGGAAGTTAACATGTGTTGAGGGCCCACTGTGTGCCAGCCACTGGAGTGGGAGCCTTTCTTTATTTCATTTAATTTTCACAGTAGCCCTAAGGCAGGGAATCATTGATGTTAATTGCTGCCAAGTCTACTCCAACTCCTGGCAACCTTATATATGAAAGAACAAAATGTCACCCAGTCCTACACCATCTTCATGATCTTAGATATGTTTAAGCCCATCGTTAAAGCTAGCGTGTCAGTCCATCTCACTGAGGGTTTCCCTCATTTTCGCTGACCCACCGCTTCACCAAACATGCTCTTCTCTAGCGATTGGTCTTTCCTAATGACACTTCCAAAGTTAGCAAGATGAAGTCTCGTCATCCTCGCTTCTAAGGAGCATTCTGGTTTAGGGGAGTTAATAATGTGGGTGCATGGCCTCAGAGCAGTTAAGAAGCACGTGCAGGTGCATGTAGCTAATAAGAAGCAGAGCTGAGAGGTGAACCCAGGCCTCTCTGAAACCAAATCCCACATCCTCTTCGTTACCCGGACATGCAGTGAAGGGTAAGCACATGACCTAGTCAGCCCTTCATGCACACACCCTGCGCAGGGCCTGAGCGCGAGGTGAGGAAGGCGCCTGTCCGTAAACATCTGTGAAAGGCCCATTCTCTGCTGCTGATGGAGAACTGACCATAACTTGATCAGGTGGCAATAAAGATGACAGCGATTATAGCTGCTGCTTACTGAGTGCTTGCTAAATATCCAGCAGAGCACTTAATGCTTAAAGACATGCTTTCATTTAAATCTTTGAAAAAGCCCTCATTGTCCATTTTACAGGTTAAGAAAACAAAGGCCTAAAGGGGTTACATGACTTGCCTAAGATTACAGGGCCCCTAAGTCTGTCCAACAAGAAAGTGGTTATTTTTAATCATGGATACATATTGTCTACTCAGGATAAGAACAACACTGACCTAGACAAGACTGTTATTCTCCTTAATCTCACATCTTGACTGTTGGCTCAGTTAGCAGAACTAAGGAACAAATCAAAGTAAGCAGTGGTACTTGATTCACACCCAAGCTAAGAATTCATTGTGTCTTCATTAATTCCCTTTTTGCATGTGGGCCCTTCTGGCTGTAGGGAGCTTTCTGAATTTCGTTGATATTAATGAAACCAAAGAAGCAGCAAAAATGTTGTATGTGTTTTTGATACATTATTAAACAACAACAACAAAAAAATCCCACCGCCATTGAGTTGGTTCCGACTCACATCTTTCTCCTCGAACTGCTGACCTTTCAGTTAGCAGCTGAGCTCTTTAACCACTGCAACCCCAGGGCTCCTTTGATATATTATGCTGAAGCTTAATTTTAACAGAAACTTAAACTCTTGTTTGAAGCCTTGGTTGTATATCTTAGCTGCTTCCTTGAATCTAAGTCTCTCCCTTTACTTGCCCTCCTCCCCTTCCCCTAAATTAAGTGGAGAAATTGTTGATCTGTGGTATACTTAGTCTTCATTTTTGATACCTTGTTAACACGGCCGCATTATACATGCTCAACAAACATTAAATATTAGATGTTAGCATGACTTTTAGAGATCAAGCTAAGCATGATTTGGGGGGAAAGGGAGAAATAGGGATTCCCTTCTTGTATACCCTTCCTTTGTATTTCATTCTTTTTTGAGTTTTGCAGTTTATTACTTATCAGGGACAAGCTTTTAGCTTTGTTTTTTTTTTTTTTCCTTCTGTGTCAGTGTAATCTTAAATATATTAAAATTAAATGCCTAGCAATAAAAAAAAAAAGTTTGCCATCAAGTCGATTCCAACTCATAGCAACCATACATATAGGACAGAGTAGAACTGTCCCATAGGGTTTCTAAGGCTGTAACCTTTATGGAAGCAGACGGCCACATCTTTCTCCTGAGGAGTGGCTGATGGATTTGAACTGCCGACTTTTTGGTTAGCAGCAGAGAGTTTAACCACTGTGCCACCAGGGCCCCTTAAATACCAGTCATAGATGGAAGGTAATAGATTCCGTTAACCCGGTTTGTTTTAAGCATTTAATCCTATTAGTATCAGCAGAATGTAGGTCAAGGTATCAATATCAGGTGCTGAACACGTGGAATCAACCAATTTAGATTGCCCAGGTACTCTAAAAGGTACCAAGTTCAAACCCTGTGAAGGGTACTCAGTGTACCAGGAACTGTGAGGGTGTACCCAGTGTTCCCAGGAACTGTGTTAAAGTGTTTGGTGCAGTATGGGAGAGTCCATCTTATGGAAAAGGTTCTAAGACGCTGGATCTGAGTACAAAGAGCGCATTGATAGGTCCGGTTCTCTAAGGCTGGGTGCCTGGCATGGTCAGTGAGGGCCTAAAAGACAAAGACAACACCCTACCTGGGAGACTTCCCTGTGTTTCCAAGGAGGAAGTAGCAAAAACTCCAAAAAAAAAAAAAAAAAAAATTCATTGCTGTCAAGTTGATTCCAACTCACGGCAACCCTGTGTGTTACAGAGTAGAACTGCTCCATGAGGTGTTCCTGGCTGCAGTCTTTAGAGAATCAGATCACCAGGCCTTTCTTCCATGGCGCCACTGGGTGGGTTCAGACCACCAAACTTTCGGTTAGTAGTCGAGCACAAACCATTTGCTCCACCCATAGACCTAGGGAAAACGAGGCCCATGGAATATCATGGATTGTAGCAATCCTGGGACAATGGTGCTTAATACATCCCACATAAAACAGTGTCATTTTTTTTGGTTATGTATTTTGTTATCTAAGTTATGCTGAGTTAAGGACTAGATCCTTTCCCAGATAACAAAATGACCTAAATAAACAGCAAAGGAAAGTACTGTTTATTGAGTTTATACTATATACCCGACATTGTACTAGGAACCTGTTCTATTGTCTTTTCCAGTTGTCATCTATTCCAACTCAGGCAAACCATGTCAGCTCCATAGTATTTCTAATGGCTGATTTTTTGGTCTTGTCTAACCTTTATAAAAAAACCCAGTCAGGCCTTTGTCCCTCCCCGGCCATCTTGGTGGCTGCTGTTGTTTGGGGGCCGTCCCACACTTAAAGCAGGAAGATAATGGCTACAAAGAAGACAAAATCAAGTTGCTGGAGTCAACCAACTCTAGGCTCTAAATTGTTATGAAAAGTGAAAAATACATGCTGGGTACAAGCAGACTCTGAAGATGATGAGGCAAGGCAAAGACAAACTGGGCATCTTCGTCAGCAACTGCCCCGCCTTGTGGAAATCCAAAATAGAGTACTCCGCCATGTTGGCCAAAACATTACTACAGTGGTGGTGACATTGAACTGGTCACAGCGTGTGGAGAATGCTACAGAGTATGCACACTGGCTGTCATTGATCCTGGTGATTCCCGCGTCATTACAAGTATGCCAGAACAGACTGGTGAAAAATAAATCATGTAGCTTTTTTCTTTAATGAAACTGGCCAGAGCTTGTTTAAAAAAAGAAAAAAAAAAAAAAAGAAGTCAGGTGTAGATATCATTATTTCTACTTCATAGAGAGGAAACTGAGACTCAAAAGAGGTAGGCAGCAAAGTATATGGCTGGTGTGGGGCAGGGGGCTGTCTGACCCCATAGGTCATCCATTGCACCACTCTGCCCTTGTGCGAAATGCATCCAGACTTTAGAGGAAGCAGAGCGTTCTTTAGGAGGTGAATATTTTGTGCAGCTTTTGTAGAGCAGAAACAAATACCAGGCTGGACTTTCAGAAACTTAAAGTCACGTGATAAAAATCCAAGCAGCTGCTTCTCTCTGGGGCTTCTGTTTATTTTATGTACATGTTATATACTCAGTAAATATTTTTATTCAGTGTTGTTTCTTTCCTGTTTTTAGGAGGCAATTGCATGGTCTGTAAGTCCCCTCTTTTTATATTAATTACAATCAGTGTTGTTTCATAATGCTATCTGCTTTTTCTCTGAGGAATTCAGTGTACAGTTCTCAGTTGCTCCATAAAGGAAAACAGTTCCACAAGCCATTTTGTGCTTGAATATACTCACTCTAGAAAATGTCAGTTTCCCAGACCATGTATAATGGACGAGTCTCCACAGCACACTCACTCTTGCTGAGTATGGTGAATAGTGTTTTGGAGGCCTGGAGAAATCCCAGCCTCGGCCTCATCCTCTGCCTTTGCCAGGAAATCACAGGGCCAGTAGGGAGTGGCCTGATGCTGACCAGGCTGACCATCCTCACAGTACCACTTGGACAGTTCACTGGCCGGATTGCCCATCAGCACCCCTGTTAGAAGCGTTTACCATGGAGTGCCAGAGGAAGGTCTATTGACCATTCGTGGTTATTTTTTGTCATGTAAATAGAGACGCTGTTCTAAGTCTTTCCCCCCTTACGTTTAAAACACATCAGACCTTTAAATGTTTGCCAAGAACCATGAGTTTTATTGGCGTCTTGAATAATCTGCTGAACTTTTCAATCTTAAACCCTTGGGGGTCACAGTATAAAAATCTGGAATCTACTTAGAGAAGCAGTCTCCTGGTGCAATTACAGGTTTCATTAGAGTCCAAACAAGATCTACAGTTGCTCCTGTCGGCCACCCGGGAGACCGGGCTAAGGAAGCCCAGCCGCCTCCCGAGGAGCCTTTTACTGGCTGTATTCGGGGCTTAAACGTGGCAAATGACATGTGTGCAGTGCTTGCCAGGCGCATGCTAAAACGCATATTTGTGCCTCCCCTGTTCTCCTGGCAACTCTCCAGGACCTCCCACAGACCCTCTAGGGGGAGATCGGCCTTTTTTTTTTTTTTTTTTTTGGTGAAAATACACACAGCAGAACATACACCCATTCATCAGTTTCTACATGTCCAATTCAATAACATTGATTACATTCTTCACGTCATGCCACCGCTCACACTGTCTCTGTCCACATTGTTTCACCACCATTGACTTAGACTCGCTACCCCCTAAACTTCTCGTCTGTGCTTTAGAATCACCGTTGACAATATGACCTTATATAGATAACTCTGCAAAAGAGCACGGTGCTCACATTGAACATTCTTTACTTATTTTGCTAAACAGTTGTTTACTTCAAAGATGACTTCAGGGGATATTTCGGTTCATGGTTTGAAGATTTGAGTTCTGTCTCTTTCTTTGGGGAACCTGCCCCACTACCATGCCCTTTTGAGCTCTTAGAGTTAAAAACTTTTGTATGGTACCCAAAAGGGTCTCACTTTATTCTGAATGCCACTCTGTAGAAAATGATATGACAGCAAATTTTAGTTTGCTGTATAGTTTTTTAATTTTGTTTGGATTCACCTGGGGGGAAGAGACAGCTATCTCTTCAGGTTTCTCCCTTTCTACTCTAGTTAGTTGAAAGAGTAAGTAGAACCAATCACTTCTTGTGTTTATTTCTTCAAAGGGTGGATTTTTAAAAAATTTATTTTGTTAATAAAAATAACATGTTCACTATGAAAATTTATAAAATGGAGGAAAATATAAGGAAAATTCCCATAATCCTAACACTTAATACTCTTGCCTGCTAACCAAAAGGTCAGCAGTTTGAATCTACAAGCCACTTCTTGCAGCTGGTCCTTTCTCTGTCTACAGCGATCCCTTTCTAGAAGGAACATTGACAGTGACCTCCCCTCCCCTCTGTCTGGGTCTCCTTTCCATGTCTCCTAGCGTTCTGGTTCCTCCATGCACATTGCTTGCTCGGCAGCTGCATATGTTAGGCAGTGAAAACTACCCTCTCCTTGTCTGTGGGCTGTTAGCTTTCCTCGGAACCAACTGTGTTCACAGCCAAGCCACCTTACTGGTAAGGGGAGGACCTGACCTTCATAGAACACTTGCTGCACCAGCAGCTTTGCTGTATCCCAGAAATCCTGTGAGGTACAAAGGAGTATTAGGTCCATTTTACAGATGAGGGAATGAGACTTGTTCAAAGTCATCCAGCTAGCAAAATAGTCAAGCCAGGCTCTCCTTACTCTAGAGTTTTTGCTTGTTCCAGTATTTCTCACTAGCTCTTCGTGGAGTCACTTGCGCTCTAAAATGATGGTGTGCCATCCTCATGTCCCCTCCTCTCCTTTCCCCCAACCCACACTAACGTTGTTGTTAGTTGCCCCCAAGTCAGTTCCAACTCATGGCGACCCCATGTGTGCAGAATAGAACTGCTTCATGGAGTTTTCAAGGCTATGACCTTTCAGAAACAGATTGCCAGACCTGTCTTCCAAGGTGCCTCTGGTTGGGTTCCAACCGCCAACCTTTCAGCTAGTAGTCAAGCACTTAACCATTTGCACCACCCAGGGATTCCACCCTCCATTAATGGTAGTAAAATGCGATTGCTTTTAACAATTTATCTTTTTTCCTCCTCAGCTGGTTTTAGTTTATCTCATTCTCCATAGTTGGTGTTGTAGTTTTTACCTTTAGAATGACTAATATACTACTATAACATTTTTTTGATATGTGAACTATAAAAATGTCCTTGTTGGTGCTTATTTTTCTCCCAGCGATTTGGTATTGTATTAATGAACGTATGATCGAGAAGGGCGGGCTGGTTGTATGTTATCCTGGTCCATCTGAAGTATTTAGTTGTTCTGGCTTTGTTCTGTTGTCTGTCATCTTTACTCCTTTTGTAACTAGATCATGTGAGTCTTTTCCACATGGATCACCTCCTGCCCGTCTTCACTGGGGTCTTTACTGAGAGACTCAAGACAACATAATGTTCACAGTGGTGAGGTGAGACTCAGGGCAGAAAACTTCAAACTACCCCCTCCTGGCCTTCTCACCCTAACTTTCTGGGTTTTGTCACAATAAATGACCAGTTGCCTTCGAATCAAAGCTGACTCGTGGTAACCCCATAAGTGACCGGAATAGGAACTCTTAGTTCAGCTGCATTCTCTTCAGGTTATCCCACACATTTAGATGCCACTTCTCTTTGGGCAACCCTGTTATTGACAACAGCCACTCTCAGCTGAGCGATGCCCTCATTTGTGGGGCCCTCCGTCCCCTCCGTTTTCAAAAGTTTCTCTCCATTTTAGGTATCATTAGAGACGTCTCTCCCTTTTTGAAATCTTGGCGTGTTAGCAGCTGGGGGAGAGGCTTTGCGGTCTTCCCTGCAAGCCCTGCTGTCTGGCTTAAATAACGCACAACACGCTCATGCAGTGAACTCCTGGTCTGCAGCCCTTTCCCTTACAGACTCTCTCCTTGACTGCGCTAACATCGGTGATCCAGGCCCCAGCCCAGACTGCTGCTGCAGAGAGTGGCTTGAATGAAAAACAAGGGCTTTTGACCTTGGGGTGAAGCTGTTTTTACATGAAGAGATCCCTTTAGTCCAAGAAGATGATCTGAGCAAGGCTTGCTCAAGTTGGAAAAAGCCACAAGCTTCTTTTGCCCTTTTGGGATGTCAGAGCTCACACTGGTCAGCTTGCCTCCACTCTGCAGGCACCAGACCCTGAGATTTCTCATCCCAGCCCTGGGGACACGACAACCCAGAGAAATCCAGTTTTCAGGGACTTTGGCAGGGATCCTGCTGCTGTGGAGAGATTCAAAACTCATCTCAGCCACTCACTAAACCTAACCGTTGCCGTCGAGTCCATGCAGACTCATGGCGCCTCCATGTGTGTCAGTAGAACTGTGCTCCATAGGGTTCTCATTAACTGTTTGCACCACCCTGGGACTCCAGCCATTCCCAGCTGTGTGATACTGGTCACATTACTAGCCTCTGAATCTGTTCTTGGATCTATAAAAGGGGGTTAATAATACCACCTTGTTGAGCTGTTATGAGGATTAAATAAATTAAGGTCCCATCACTGGCTGGTAAAAAATACAATGTGCCTGCTCAATGAGAGATCCTGGTACCATCCACATTTTAAGTGGCACAGTGGTTAAAGCACTTGACTGCTAACTGAAAGGTCAGCAGTTCGAACCCACGAGCTGCTCCATGGGAGAAAGATGTGGGAGTCTGCTTCCATAAAGATTTACAGCTTTGGAAACTGTATGGGGCAGTACTACTCTGTCCTCTTAGGGCACTATGACTTGGAATTGACTCAACAGCAATGAGTAGAATAAATAAATAGGGGCACCCAAAGCTCTGGGGAGGAGGGACTTTGTTAATCTTCCCTGTGGTGTTTCTGTAGTTTTGCCTTTGCCTGCTGGACACTGCTCTCCATCAATAAGACCTGCTTGTGGACCTTGTGTAGTCGTGGCCATGCCCATGGGCCCTGCCTGCCCAGTAGGAGGTCGGCTTAGGGCACTCTGCCCTGGCTGAGCCCACCATGTTCTCCAGGTGTTGCTCTCCCATTGTTCATGCTGTTTTTTCCTCTCCCACCAGGAAGCATCTCGGGCAGCTCAGCCAAGCTCTTTGAAGTCCCTGATACGTGGTAACCAAGACCCGAGTGAGACAAATTGCTGGTGCTGTCCCCGAGAAAGACCCAGCTGACAGTTTGGAAGCCATACTGTATTTAATTTAATAAAATGTGGTGTAGAAGGGGTTGGAACGTTGGTGTAGAACGTGTCCTGACTGAAAAACCAGCTTTTATTTTTGTGGTTGTGTTTCATTTTTTTTTTTTTCTTCTCTCTCTTTTTGTTTTTAATTTAAACTGTCTGGTAAACACCCATCACAGTTGTAGGCTGTCGTGAATGTGGACGTTATTAACCAGTCGATCATTTGTTGCTCACGCGAAACCTTTGCTGCCGTGAATTAGCGCATCTAAGAAGCCCCCTGAGAGGAATGTTGGCTGTGAACTGTGCTAGGAGCGCTGACGGCCCCGGGTGCCATGATCAGGAATCTTGGTTGAACTCTTCCCTGCCTGGAGAGGTTCTCCTCCGTATTTTTGTGCTCAGATTGCTGGGCACTTGCAGCGCATGCCTACAGTCTCCTGGCTGAGATCTCTCTCCCATCTCCCTGCTACCCACCGTAGCAGCCTGAACATAGTAAGCTCTCAAGCTTGTTTTTCCAGTAGGAAAATGTCTATCCATGTCAACCCATAAAGGACCCTAACATATGCCTTCACCGCTGGGGCGTATTTATTTTAGAGTTATTGTTCCTAAGATACGTGTTTCTCATAGAGGGTGTAAGTGAAGCAGCTCATTTCTGTTTTTACGTATGGTGCCGTGTTCACTTTCCCAGTGTCTTAGCCTGGTTGTGTTCTTCTTTTCTGGTTGGTTTGGGTGTGGCAGGCCGAGGGTAAAGTACCATGTGTGGGTGCGTGTGTGTGTGTGTGTGTATGCAATCACAACAGATCTGCAACAGCTACCAGCCCTTCTCTGCAACAAGAGGTAACAACAGCAGCAAGATGTCGTGGATCTACTTCAGGAGATCTGCTTCAGATAGATCATTGTTAGATGCTTAACTTTTGTATCATGGAAATAAAAATGAAAAAAGTGTATTTCCAAATGATGAAAATTAAAAAAGTTTTCATAGGAGTTTGGCTTTTTTCTTTCTTTTTTTATAAAGCAAATGACCGATTCAGTCTCTACGTCGATATATTTCTCTTTAAAGATCACCCCTAAAAAGATCTGGGAAGTCACCGTGCCTGGTGTTCACTGATGTTTTTTTCATCTCCAACCCCTCTTGGCACCTTCATGGGCCAGATACCCCAGTGTCAGAGTTAAGCCCCAGTGATAAATGGCAGTGTAGGAGGAGATGGCATCTTTTCGATTGGTAGTTGACATCTGGAATCTGAGCTCTAAACAACTCGAATCAGAATTCCGTGGTGTTATGCGTATGCAGGTCTGTAAGACACTTCCCCAGTCAAGAACCTTTTAGTACTTGCCATCCTATTCCCAGCCCCTTCCCTTCCCAAGAGTTTTGTAGCCACAAAGTTAGAAACCTACACTTAGCTGGAAAGAGCTCCCACCCCTTCTAAATCTGTCATTCCTCACAGCTCAGTGGGAACCTGGTACGGTAGGATGAAGACAAGCAATAAAGGAAGATATGAACAGGAGTGTGCCTAAAGAGGGCCTGCTAGACTCTGCTAAGTCACTAAAATGTACAGGTAGAAACAGGTAGTACCTGACATTTCTTTTTAGCTTAATGAAAAAGAGGGAGGGCAGCTGGACTGTGATTGGCATGCATACAAAAAGTACACATGGCCTGATGGGTGCACCTTGTGTGTAGGTGCAGAGCATGTGGCCAGACAACAAACCTTTTGACTGGGAGAGAGATGGGGGCCTCGTGCCTGAAGATAAGGAGTTCCATCGCATCCAAAGCCCACTCAGCTACGTATTCAGTGCTCCCTGCTTGAAAAGGTTTACACACAGATTGCGCCCTTGTCACTACTGGTCTAGAGAGAGACTTAGGGGAGCAGTGAGTTCTGGAAAGGGCGTGTGCTCCAGATGCTTGTGGAACTGTGCTTGCATCCCAGCTCTAGCTGTGTGAGTGAGGTCCATCTGTGCTATTGCATGTATCAGCAGTTGCTTTCTTTTTAATCCTGAGTATGCCTGTACTGCAGTTTGTTTATCCGTTCTCCAGTTGATGGACACTTGGACTGTTTCCAGTCTGGGGCTATTAAGAATAAAGCTGCCGTGAACGTTCTTGTACGTGTCTTTATGAGAATGTACACTTTCATTCTTTGGGTGGATACCAAGGAGTGGAATTGCTGGGTCATAGGATATCCACTGCAGTCAAGTCAATTCCAATTCAGAGCAATCCCATAGGACAGAGTAGAACTACCCCATAGGGCTTCCAAGGCTTTAAAGCTTTACAGAAGCAGACTGCCACAACCTCCTCCTGCAGTCATAAGACAGGTGTATGTTTATAAGAAACTGCCAGATCTTTTTCCAAAGAGTCATATCACTTATGCTCTCACCAACAATGTATTAGAGTTCCATTAGCTCCCTTCCTTGGCAAATTTAGTGTTGCCAGGTCTTAATTTAGCCACCCGGATGGGTGCATAGCTTATCTCATTACAGTTTTAATTTGCATGTTCCCAAGGAATAATGTTGACATGTTTATTGGCCGTGTGTGTGTCTTCCTTCCTGAAGTACCTATTCTGTTCTCTTGCCCATATTTTATTGAAATGTCTTCCTGTTAATAAGTTGTAGTTGTTGTTAGGTACTATCCAGTCAGTTCCGACTCATAGCAACCCTAGGTACAACAGAACGACAACCGAAAAATTTATAAGGGTAGTTCATTACATATCCTGCACCATCGGTGATGTGTCAGATAGGTGCTTCGCAAATATTTTCTCCCAGCCTATGTCTTGGCTTGTTCATTTTCTTAACAGTATCCTTTATTGGGGAGAAGTTTATAATTTTGATGAAGTTTATTTTATCAGGTTTTTTTTTCCTGTATTGTTGCTTTCTATGTCCTGTCTAAGAAATCCCCAGTTGTAAACATATTTTTCCATGTTTTATCCTAGAAGCTTTATACTTCTATGTTTAAGTCTGTGATCCATCTTGAATTAATACGTTTGTGCATATGTGAGATAGGGATCGAGAATCCTTTATTCCATATGGATAACCAGTTATTACAGCACCATTTAGGGAAAACCAAAGAAACAACCAGTTGCCATCAAGTCAATTCCGATTCACAGTGACCCTGTGTACAGAGTAGACCTGCTCCAAAGAGTTTTCAAGGCTGTGACCTTTCAGAGCAGATCACAAGACCTGTCTTCCAAGTCACCTCTGGGTGGATTTGAACCGCCAACCTTTCAGTTAATAGTTGAGCACTTAACAGTTTGTGCCACCCAGGGACTCCATTTGGCCTTCCCTGTTGGATTGCTCTGGCACCTTGGTCAAAAATCTATTGAACTACTAATAATTATGGGTCTTGAGGGTGTGTGCTTTTAAAGTGTGGTGTTGTTATTGCTGAATAGCACAGAGAGAGTGTTATCATTTCTACATGGTACGCTTCCCGCCTGGACAGTTTTGTAGCATTTCTCTTGCTTGGTGGGGAGAGGAAAATGTTATAACATGCTTACTGCTGAAGCCAGGCCAGGCAACTCTCTCCTGGCCTGGGAAACCAGTGAGTATTAAAAATAGTTCAGTCTTATTGGATGCTCTTTTTTTTTTTTTTTTTTTGGGATCTCATGACTTAAGTTTCATTACTTGCATTGAAATCTTTTTTTTCCCCCAAATGATTCATAGAGTAAATCGATGCTTCCCATTTTGTTGAGGAGGGGAAATAGAATCCCTGAAGCCCAGTTCAAGTTTCTGCTGGTCGTGAGCCACCCTCCTCCAAGTTGTCTGGTCTTTGCTAAAAGCTGTTGGCCTTCAGCTGCTTGCCCATTTGTCTCAGCCTCCTGCTTTTTCTTGTCATGCCATAAACCTGGACTTGAGCAAGCTCTTGGTGCTGGCTGGGCCTGGTGAAAATGCTGTACGTTCACCAACAGAGAGGGTCCTTTTAAATTGAAATGCTTTAAACAAGATAATCTTGTCAAAACAGAGGACCAGAAAAAAGCCCCTTTTCTTTGCCTTTCTTTTCTTCTTTTTAAAGTAAACTTAGATATTGGGATAATTTTAATCTGTGTTTCATAAAAAAGAGTGACTCCTCAGCTGATTTTTCTTTCAGTGAAAACAGGGAAATACAAGACCAGAAAGTTTGAAGCCAAGAAACCTCGCCTGAGTGTGCAAAGTGCAGGCTTTTGCAGAACCCTGTGGGCGGGAAGCCTTATACGCCCGTGCCAGGCTCATACAACTTTTCCACGGAAATGTCTTGCCATGTATCTGATACCAATCAGAGAACAAGTTACCAGCCCTCAACTCTCACCTCTCCCAGCAGAAGGAAGGGTGAGTGGCGGCACCATTCCTCTCGATAGCCTTGGTGCACTGAGCCTGGTGGAATCTCTGTTATGGGCAGGACTGCATTGGGCAATGGCCAGACAGTGAAGATGTTTAGATCCAAAGTGGTTCCCTAGCATGTTCATGTTAAATCCATTGCTGTCGAGTCAATTCTGACTCACAGCGACCCTATAGGACAGGTAGAACTGCCCCATAGGGTTTCCTACACTGTGATCTTTACAGGAGCAGATCACCATGTCTTTCTTCTGCAGGGCAACTGATGGATATGAACCACCAACCTTTTGCTTAGCAGCTGAGTGTTTAACCACTGTGCTGCCAGGGTTCCTTGTGTTCCTGTTGGTGGTGTAGGAAGTAAAATCTCTTTACACATGTCCTCCCTGCACATGGTGGTCCAGTGTGCCCAATGTCTTGTTTTCTGTAACCCAGAATCTGAGAATATAGAGTTATTCTTTTCACTCAGGATTGATTATTCTTACCCAACAGCTTGTTCTCTACTTGTTAAATGGGGTAAAAACTATATAGCCCTTCACCTGTTAAATGGGGTAAAAATTATATAGGAGTGCTATGCCTATAAGCTGTTGTTGTTAGGTGCTGTCACGTCACTTCCAACTCATAGTGACCTTCTGTTACACCCATGCACTGCATAACGTCCATCTGTTTGGTCAACATTGGACTGCATATACACCCATGGTCCCATCAGTTCAGAAATCTCGGTCAGAGAATGGGATGTGGCAAACCTAACAGGACATAGCCAGCAGGGAGGCACCACCTTTGTACTTTGGACCAGCTCGAGCTTGGGGAGTCTACCCTGGGCTTGCCCTGTACCCATCCTCATCTGTGTCCTTAGCGAACTGAGGCTGCAGGGCTGTCTGGGCTTCCAAAGGGCATAATGCCTTCCTGAGTGCCAAGGGCCTCACCTAAAGGCCCAGTCCCCAGGCTCCACCAGCTGAATGTGCACCCCCACTCCCCAGGATGCAGCCTCTGAGGCCTGGACAGTCGGGAGCAGAACTCTGGGCCATCCGTGTCCCTTGGTAAGGAACACTTCGGCTCTCTCAAAGTTGCCATAAGAAAATAATATGGTGTTTGCACAACATCCAAATCACATAACATCCTATTTCACAGAATGTGTCCTGGACGTTAAGTGACGCAAGACTACATAACAGACGGAAACATTGCCTGGCCCTGTGCCATCCTCACAATAGTACATCTGAACCTGTTGTTGCAGTTGCTGGGTCAGTCTATCTTGTTGAGGGTCTTCCTCTTTTTCATTGATGCCCTACTTTACCAAGCATGATGTCTGTCATGTTATCTAGTACTGCTATAACAGAAATACCATAAATGGGTGGCTTTAACAAACAGAAATTTGTTTTCTCACAGTTTAGGGCCTAGAAGTCCAAATTCAGGGCACCGGCTCTAGGAGAAGACTTTCTCTCTCTGGAGGAAGGCCCTTGTCTCTTCTGAGCTGCTGCTCCTGAGCAATCTTTGTGTGCTTGGCATCTCTGTTCCCCCATCTCTCCTTGCTAGCTTGCAGTTTAATCTCTTTTATATCTCAAAAGAGATTGACTCAAGATACAACCTAACCCTGTAGGTTGTATCCTTCCTCATTAGCATAACTGCCTCTAATTCTGCCTCATTAACATAAAGGTTATAGCACATAGGATAATTATTACATCAGATCACAAAATGGAGGATAGTTACATAATACTGAGAATCGTGGCCTAGCCAAGTCGACACATATTTTGGGGGGACACAATTCAATCCATGACAGTGTCCTTCTCCAGTGACTGGTCCTTCCTTATGACATGTCCAAAATGAGATGAAATCTTGCCATCCTTGCTTCTCAGGAGCATTCTGGCTATACTTTCCCAAGACAGATCTGTTCATTCTTCCGGCAGTCTGTGGTATATTCAGTATTCTTCACCAACACCATAATTCAAAGGCCTCAATTCTTCTTAGGTCTTCCTTATTCATTGCCCAGCTTTCACATGCGTATAAGTTACCTTGGCCTGTTAGTTACCTTGATGAATGATTGTGACTCAGTGAAACTCAGTGTTTTGCTGTGATTTTGGAGCATGGAGGTAAGTGGGGGGAAATGAGTGTCTTTTGGGTATTTTTGTTGTTTTAACAAATCCCTTTGGTTCCTCGTTCTCCAGCTGATTTCATCTCTGAGGTGGGTGTGTGTGAATCAGCAAGTACTTAGTGTCCCGATTGGATGGCATGATACGAACACCCCACGGTACAACCTCAGAGCCTTCATTGTCTCCCTTTTCCATTTGCTCATTTCCACTTAGACTGGTTGGCCAGTAGCATCCTGAAAGAGTTTCCATTAATAACAGGGTTTGAGGAAACCACACATTAGAGGCAACACACTCTGTTGAAAAGTGTCTGAACTTTGTAATTACGCAGATCTGAGCTCAGTTCTTTGCTACTCACCAGCTGTGTAAGCCTGAGGACACCACTCCACCTCTCAGCTTTAGCTTCCTCTCCTGTCCAACAAGACGAACACAACCCTCATGTTCTGAACTTGCATAACCAAAGGCACCTCACAGGTAGTGAGCCCTCCCTAAGGCCTTTCCCCAGGTCACTGCCATGTTCACTTATGCCAGGAGGCACCAAGCATCTCCTCCTCGAAGATACACAACTCCTGCTGTCTAGAACTTTCCATTTGAAAACAAACTGTCCGTCTGGTATTTAATCCAGAACTTTCTTTCTGGAAGCAAATTTTCTTCTCCACCCCACTGTAGGCTGTGTTTTCTTTCCTGTAATAATAACAAGTAATGTTTATTGGCGCTTACTTCTGTGTGCTCTGCAATTTTTTGAGGTGTAGGTACCTTTTTTTTTATTATTGTGGTGAAAATGTACATAACAAAACATATGCCAATTCAGCAATTCATACATGTACAGTCCAGTGGCATTGAGTACATTCTTCAAGCTGTGTAACCATTCTCACCCTCCTTTTCCAGGTTATTCCACCACCATTAAGATAAACTCAATGCAGTGCAGGTTCTCTTTATTATCACATTTTACAGATACAACTGAGGCTTAGGAGGCCCCAGTCAGTGCCAGGGCTGGAATTCAAGCACCACAGTGTCTGACTGTAGCACCTGTGTGCTTGACCATGACTTGTACTGCCATCTGTATCAAGGCCAGCACATGAAAGAGAGGGAAAGATGTGGAAGAGACAGAAGTGCTGAGGGTGAGGGACGAGGCCAGATCCAAGTCTCCTTTGTGCATATCCTGTACAGTCAGGAGTCAGTGCACCTGGTCTGCCCCAGACTCCCCTCTCCATCCACCTATACCTACAGGAATAGAGATTGGCACACACCTGCAAACCTCCCACTTCTTAGCTCCATAGGCAATTGTAACGCATTGCCCACCTCTTAGGCTATTTCTTAAGAGACAACTTCCTACAAGGGGATCACAGCATCAGGGAGCAGAAACAGTGCAAAGGCACTTAATACGAATTGCCAAATTGCCTTCCAATTTACGCTTCTGCCTGAAGGCCACAGATCCTGTACCAGTCCTCAAGACACCCACCTCGTCAGCTAGCTAGTTGTTCCATTTACAGAGGAGGCAGTGAGGGCCCAGGAAGAAGTAGGCAGAGGACCTGGGGCCCTAGCCTTCTGAAGCTGCCTGTCTAAGAGTGTGGCTCAGGCCAGCAGCATCAGCATCACCTGAGAATTTGTTGGAAATGTACATTCTTGGGCCCTACCCCAGGGCTGAAGGAGGCCTAGTGGCACGATGATTAAGTGCTCGGCTGCTAACTGAAAGATTGGTGGTTTGAACCCACCAGCCACTCCACAGGAGAAAAGATCTGCTCGCGTAAAGATTACAGCCTACGAAGCCCTGTGGGGTAGAAATGGAACCCGGATCTCCAACACAAAAGGTGAGAATTCTACCACTGAACCACCAATGCCATGTTGACTTCAAAGAGAACTGCGCCACACTTGTTTATAAACAAATCATGAGGTGCACTGGCCAGGAATCGAACCTGAGTGTCTCGCATGGAAGGCAAGAATTCTACCCTTAACTACCACTGCCTCTAGAGCAGTTTAGAAACATCCTAAGATCACACACCTGGTAAGTGGTTGTATTTGTTTTCTATAGCCACAATAACAGACTGCAACAAAGTAGGTGGCTTTAAACAACAGAAACGTATCGTCTCACAGTTCTGAAGGCCGGAAGTCTGAGATCAGGGTGTCGGCCATGTTGATTCCTCCTGAAGCTGTTGTATACCTCCTTGCCCCTGATGCTTGATGTAATGAGTTCTCAAATCCTGTCTCAGATGACAGGTAGCAGCCAGGGGCACGGAAGGGCCTGGAGGTCAGAGGGGACAGGGATGCTGACCGTGGGCACCAGTGGTTGTCCTTTGCGGCTTCACTCAGGGGTGAGCCTGCAGTTTGGGAGTCAGACAGGCAGGCACTCTGGCTACTCCTGGTGCTTCACGGCTTAGCTTCCTGGGTGCGGCAGCGGGCGTGTCAGGGGCCAGAGCCAGAGAGTAAGGTGCAGCTTGCTGCCACCCCAGAAGGAATCCCCCTGGAGAGCCTCAAAGAGACTTCAATAACAACGAAACAGAAGAGATTCGAAATACTTCCTTTTGGAGGTGGGGAATGAAAGCCAAACGAAATGTGAAGAGGTGTCTGAAAGCCCAGAGGAAACCAGTAGGCCCTTCCAGAAGTTCTATTTGTGGCAAGAAACCTTGGCAGGGGGCGGCCGGCTCTCGTCTGCAAAAATAGACCAATGTGGTGAGAAACGGCTCAAGTCTGAAAGCAAGTGTCCTTCTGCGAAGGAAGGGAACTTGAGCTGAGATTTTGGAAGGATTTGCCCCTCTCTTCTACTTCCCTCTGGGCCAAGAAGAGAGAAAAAAGATAAACATAAAAAGGAATTCTTGAGTACGGCCACTTCACTGTCAGAAATAGCACCCATGGACACCAAGAGCAAAAGGGAGATTCCAGTAAGCATCTGGAAACCGAATGGACTCACGGTTTACCCCTGTGTCTGCTGTGAGGCAATGCAAAGAATTAGGATTGTTTCCCTTTCACACTGTTCATCCTCTCCTTTATCCAAATGGGTGCCTCAGGAGGGAGTGTGGCTAGACAGAATGTATACCTTGATCCTGATAGTGATGGAAGACAGGGCCCCTAAACACAGTAGTCTTCAGATTTCCTGAAAACACCAGGCAGATAGCCCAGTGGAAAGCTAGGATGTCCATGAAAGAAGCACATAAGACAAGTAGACTTCTGAGGTACACCCTCATTTGTGAGTCGACGATTGTCCAGGGCGGTCACGTGGTTCTCTCTTAGGCACAGCCTTCCCCTCTCTGAGGCAGTGACAGAGCACTCTAGATATTCATCATCTGTAGTGGCCATTGCTGTTGAGTCAATTAGTTAAAGCACTCGGCTGATAACCGAAAGATTGGTGGTTCGAGTCTAACCAGAGGTACCTTGGAAAAAAGGCCTGGGGATCTTTGAAAAATCAGCCATTGAAAACCCTGTGGAGCACATAGTTCTACCCTGACACACACGGGGATGCCACGAGTCAGCATACGCTCGACGGCAGCTAGTTGGTAGTAGTTGTTAGTTACAGGTATTGATCACTGTCGTGACATCACAGTGGAGCAAGGCTGAAAGTTTTCTGGGTGGCCATGGAGTAACCGTACCCCATTTTTCTGCCCTGGAGTTCTGGCCATGCTAAGATTGTAGGTGAACAGACACGAATGTGCGAGGTCTCCAGTGAAGCTTATGCTCCTTGGGAAGGGCCGCCTTATGCTCCAAGCAATCTGGGGAAGAACTGTGGGAGCTAATACCCAGTGTCTCCTCAGCTAGAGCTGGGAGACAGAAGCCAATCAGACCCACTTGCCCTTCAACCCACAGAAGATGGGTGAGGTTTCGCACCTCCCGCTCTTTCTTTGCTGCCAAGAACTGTCAATGTCCAGTGGTGGCTTTGCACTCAGCTGCCACTCAGCCTGCATGGCTGAGAGGTCAGGTGTCACCTGGAATTAGCAGCCTGACTTACCAGCAGCTCTTCTGTCATCAGGGTGCAGCAAGGGCAGCTACTGGAGGGCTTAGGCAAGGACTACCAAAAAAAAAAAAAAACCAAACTCACTGCTGTCAAGTCGATTCTAACTCATAGCGACCCTACAGGACAGAGTAGAACTGCCCCATAGAGATTCCAAGGGGTGCCTGGTGGATTCAAACTGCCGACCTTTTGGTTAGCAGCCAAGCTCTTAACCACTGCACCACTGGGTTCCGTAGGCAAGGACTAAAAAAAAAGAAATCAAACCCAGTGCCGTCTAGTCGATTCCGACTCATAGCAACCCCATAGGACAGAGTAGAACTGCTCCATAGAGTTTCCAAGGAGTGCCTGGTAGATTTGAACCTGCCGACTCTTTGGGTAGCAGCCGTAGCACTTAACCACTACGTCACCAGGGTTTCCAGGCAAGGACTAGAAAGGGAATTTCCTCTCCTGAGGTGGAGAAAGCTCACCTTCACTTGGGTGCCTCCTGGAGAGAGAATGCAGGGACTGTCCCAGGAGCTCTAGGCTGCTGTTTAAGACCTCCATCCAAACAAAAAACCAGTTTCCATGGAGTCAGCTTCGACTCATGGCGACCCAATGTGTGTCAGAATAGAACTGTGCTCCATAGGGTTTTCAGTGGCTGGTTTTTCAGAAGTAGATCACCAGGCCTTTATTCTGAGATGCCTCTGAGTGGACTCAAACTGCCAGACTCTCAGTTAGCAGTTGGTTGTGTTAACTGTACCCAGGGACTCCATCCAAACAAAAGCAGGTGGAAAATGAGACACATTAGTCATGAAGACAGGAGGTGGGGCTGCTGGTGGAGAAGGAGCCCCATGCCAGATTCGGGAATGGCAGCATGCTAGGAAATCCATCTGCAACCTAGACTGAGAGGTACTGAGTTTTGTGAACATGTGCAGAAAACACAACATTTACAGGGTTGGACTAAAGTGGAAATTGGTCGCTTTTTTTCTGGAAGCATCTCATTTCTTCCAGCGGAACTTCTCTAATTGTGTAATTCCAGTAGGGCTTGCCATTCACAGCACCCATCCTCCTAGCCACAGAGGTGGGGCCAGGCCCCAGGCCCAGCCCATCAGAATGTTCCCACGCCCAGGGATAGGCACGTGTCCAAGATGGACCAATCACTTCCTGGGCAGCTTCCTTCCTGCAAGGAAGACTCTCTTGCTTGTTTGGGCCACTATGCTGGAAGACCGTGATCTGGGGTTGCTGACAGCCATTTTCCAGCCCTTGCTGAGAACCCATCTGCAGTAGGAAAGAAGGAGGACCACCCAGTTTGAGGGAGCATGTGGATGCCAGTGGTCCTGGATCCATTTGTGTCCCCCCAAAATTCATGTCCACCTAGAACCTCAGAATGTGACCTTATTGAGAAATCGGGCCTTTGCAGATGTAATTAGTTAAGATGAGGTCATACTGCTTTAGGGTGGGCTCTAAATCCAATGTGGTTTTTAGTTGCTGTCGAGTCAATTCCGACTCACGGTGACCTATGTGCACAAAGAATTACATGCTTGATTGCTAGCCAAGAGATTGATGGTTTGAACCCACTACTCTGCACACATGGGGTCGCCATGAAATCCAGTGACTGGTGTTCTTATGAGAGGAGAGACATGGAGAAGACACAGGGAAGCACGCCATGTAAAGAAGGAGGCAGAGACTGGAGTTATGCTGCTACAAGCCAAGCAACTCTAAGGGTTGTTGGCAACCACTAGAAGCTAGAAGAGCCAGGGAAGAATTCTCCCCTAGAGCCTTCAGAGGGAGCATGGCTCTGCTGACACCTTGATTTCCAACTTCTGGCCTCCAGAACAGTGGGAGAATAAATTTCTGTTGTTTTAAGCAACCCAATATGTGGTACTTTGCAACAACAGCCTTAAGAAACTAATATATACCCTATTCTTTCCAGTTACATAAATCAGTTAACCACCCTCCTTCTCCTTTTGCTTATTTTCCTTTGAGTTATATTTCTGTCACTTCCCACAATGAAAGCTCTATTACAGGCACTGTTTGGACACAGAAGACCCTACAGTCGGTGAAAAGAGCTTGCTAACATGCAATAACTATAAAGTAGTGCAAAGAACTTGCACTAGCTGAACTTGAGAAAGTCAAGTCTTTTCAGACGCTTAAGAAGCTCTCATTAACCTAACACTAATTGACAGGCCATATTAAACCCCTTCTCCATTCATTGAGGTGGGTCATTAACAGGGCTAGTGTTGCAGTCAGAAGGAACTGCTCTAGGTCAGGGTGAGTGAATGAAAGGAGAAAGCTCTTTAACATGAAAAGGCTATGCAGACGTGCTTCCCTGAGCTTCATTTCACCACCAAATGAAGGCTGGTTTGTCTGGTATGTCCTGGGATTTAACTGGAATTTCCTGGTTAGAGGATGATTTGTCTCACCTAGAACCTTCCATCATACTCTAGTGGAGTTCGATTAGGACTTTCTCCAGGAGGATGTTATGAATTGAATCCACTTGTTGCCGTCAAGTCGATTCCAACTCGTAGTGACCCTATAGGACAGAGTAGAACTGCCTCATAGGGTTTCCAAGGATAAGCTGGTGGAGTTGAACTGTCAGCCTTTTGGTTAGCAGCCAAGCTCTTAATCACTGGGTCACCAGGGCTCCAGAATTGAGTCATGTCCCCCCAAAATTATGTGTTGTAAATCCTTACCCTTCTACCTGTGAATGTGGCCCCCTTTGGGAATAAGAGTTTCTTTGTTATGTTAATAAGGCCATATCAGTGTAGGGTGTGTTTCAAACCAATCTCTTTTGAGATGTAAATAGAGCAGATTAGGCACAAAAGAAAGCGAGTCCATTCTGATTCATAGCGACCCTAGAGGACAAAGTATTACTGCTCCATAGCATTTCCAAGGGTTCTTTACGGAAGCAGACTGCCACATCTCTTTCTCCTGTGGAGGGGCTGGTGGATTTGAACTGCCAGCTTCTTGCTTGACAGCCAAGCTCTTAACCACTGTGCCACCAGGGCTCCTCTTGTAATATAGAGGGGACTGAACCCACTTCTACAGAGAGAACCTAGCTCTCAGCCCCACCTTCTTTCCACACTGCTATTGCTTAAAGCAGAGCCCAGTCTTTGGAGCATTTATGGAATTCTCTATAAAAATATTAGACTAGTTCATCCCGATTTCCTCTCCCTCAAAAGAGTCAAGGTCAGGGTTACAGAACATTGACTGTGGGAACGTTTTGTTCCTTCTGGTTTTCCTGCAGGCTTTTGGAGACCTATTCTTGCCACTCCTGCTTAGCAGTGAGCTAAAGTCCTTGCGGTCCCCCAAGAGCCTGCTCTCATGGGTGTAACTGGAAGAAAGATATAGAGAGTGCTCCCTGGGGTCCCACAGTTATGTATGCATCTAAGGCGAGAATTGAATCACCTGCTTATATTATCACCCTTCCCTTGGGATGTAGGGTTTTTGTCACCATGGAATAATTTGAGCTCCCAAATCATCTCACATACAGTGAAACCCCATTTTTTCAAAATGAGATGCGACCAAGGCCTTTCAGTTAAAACAAGGTTCTAGGAAGGAAAAAAAAAAAAAGTGACAATGTCTTAAGATTTTTTTTTTTCCTTAATCTCTTCAATAATGATGGAAGGTAAAATGTGGTGGTATTCCTCCTCCTTATTTTCATTACTGAACCAGGATATATGGAAACTCAGTAAAATACTCACAGAAAGCTCAGCAGCATTAATAAAAATCTTCTCTACCAGGCATGGGAATTCTGTAAGGGCAGCCTTGTCATTAAAATCAGTGTGTATCTGCTGGTGGGAATGTAAAATGGTACCACCGCTTTGGAAATCTATCTGGCATTTTCTTAAAAAGTTAGAAATAGAACTACCATACAACCCAGAAATCCCACTCCTGGGAATATACCCTAGAGAATTAAGAGCCTTTACACGAACAGATATATGCACACCCATGTTTATTGCAGCACTGTTTACAATAGCAAAACGCTGGATGAATGGTTAAATAAATTATGGTACATTCACACAATGGAATGCTACGCACCGATAAAGAACAGTGACGAATCTGTGAAACGTTTCATAACATGGAGGAACCTGGAAGGCATTATGCTGAGTGAAATTAGTCAGATGCAAAAGGACAAATACTGTATAAGACCACTATTACAAGTTCTTGAGAAATAGTATAAACTGAGAAGAACACATTCTTTTGTGGTTACGAGAGGGGGGAGGGAGGGTGGGAGAGGGTTATTTACTGATTAGTTAGTAGATAAGAACTACTTTAGGTGAAGCAAAAGACAATACTCAATACAGGGAAGGTCAGCTGAACTGGACTGGACGAAAAGCAAAGAAGTTTCCAGGATAAACTGAATGCTTCGAAGGTCAGCGGAGCAAGGGCAGGGGTTTGGGGACTACGGCTTAAGGGGACTTCTAAGTCAATTGGCATAATAAACTCTATTATGAAAACATTCTGCATCCCACTTTGAAATGTGGCATCTGGGGTCTTAAATGCTAACAAGCGGCCATCTAAAATGCATCAATTGGTCTCAACCCACCTGGATCAAAGGAGAATGAAGAACACCAAGGTCACACGGTAACTATGAGCCCGAGACAGAAAGGGCCACATGAACTAGAGACTTACATCATCCTGAGACCAGAAGAACTAGATGGTGCCCTGTCACAACCAATGACTGCCCTGACAGGGAGCACAACAGAGAACCCCTGAGGGAGCAGGAGATCAGTGGGATGCAGACCCTAAATTCTCATAAAAAGACCAGACTTAATGGTCTCACTGAGACTAGAATCCCGGTGGTCATGGCCCCCAAACCTTCTGTTGGCCCAGGACAGGAACCATCCCCGAAGACTACTCATCAGACATGGAAGGGACTGGACAATGGGTTGGAGAGAGATGCTGATGAAGAGTGAGCTACTTGTATCAGGTGGACACTTGAGACTGTATTGGCATCTCCTGTCTGGAGGGGAGATGGGAGGGTACAGAGGGTTAGAAACTGGCAAAACGGTCACAAAAGGAAAGACTGGAAGAAGGGAGCGGGCTGACTCATTAGGGGGAGAGTAAATGGGAGTAGGTAGTAAGGTGTATATAAGCTTATATGTGACAGACTGACTTGATTTGTAAACTTTCACTTAAAGCACAATAAAAATTATTAAAAAAAAAATCAGTGTGTATGCGGAGAAATGGGGGCATGCATGGGGTCCTAGTGCATCTTATTAATGCTGGTTTATAAATTTAAAAAGTTGACTTTAACAAGTTTTTAGTATAAAGTTGCAGAAGCTTACCAGGGACCTGATCGTAAAATGCTGAGGAACCCTACAAATGTGAGGTCCGACTCATGGCAGCACCACGTGTTATAGAGTAGAACTGCTCCACAGGGTTTTCTTGACTGTAATCTTAATGGAAGCTGATTGCCAGGACTTTCTTCCATGGTACCACTGGGTGGGTTAGAACCACCAGCCTTTAGATTAGCAGTAGAGTGCAAACTGTTTGCACCACCTAGGGACCTGTGTGAGCAAAGACTCATGGCTAATGTCCCTTTTCATGCCTAACTTTACTACTATTTTTAAATTTTTTTGCTGTGCATTAGGTGAAAATTTATAGGGCAAATTCGTTTCACATTTGATAATTTGTATATAAAGTGTCCTGTGACATTCGTTTCACTCCGCACAATGTATCAGCACTCGCCCCATTTCCACCCTAGTTTCCTCATTTCCTTTTGTCCTGATTTTCTATCCTTTCCTGCCTTCTCATCTTTGCCTTTGGGCAAATGTTGCCCTTTTGATCTCACATAATTGGTTGTTCTAAGGAGCACATTCCTCTCGGGTGTTATTGTTTATTTTATGGGCCTCTCAGTGGTTTGGCCAAAAGGTGGGCTCTGGGAATGACTTCAGTTCCAGGTCAGAAGGGTGTCTTGGGGCCATAGTCTTGGGGGTTCCTCCATTCTCCGTTAGACCAGTAAGCCTGATCTTTTTTGTGAATTTGAGTTTTTGTTCTACAGTTTTTTCTCCCACACTGTTCTGGACCCTCTGTCGTGATCCCACTCAGAGCAGCTGGTAGTGGTAGCCAGGCACCATCTAGTTCTTCCGGTCTCAGGGTCATATAGGCTATGGTTAATGGGATCCATTAGTCCTTTAGACAAATTGCTCCCTTGAGTCTTTGGTTTTCTTCACTCTCCTTTGCTCCAGACATTAAGAGACTGATAGATGTATCTTAGATGGCTGCTCGAAAGCTTTTAAGACCCCAGATGGTACTCACCAAAGTAGGATGCGGAGCTTTATCTTTATGAACTATGTTGTGCCAATTGACATAGATGACATCCAAGTCTATGGTCCTTCGCCTTCAAGCCTAGGAACTTCATCTCACGAGGTATTTGGTTATGTCTAAGAAGTTGCCCTGACTGTGGCCCTTGTGTGCTTTATTGTCTATGTTAATATATAAGCAGCACCTATAGTTATGTATATAGAAATATCTACCACCAAACCTATGTCTACAGAGAGTGTGTGCCTAACTTTAAGAGTTCACCATGAACTGGAGAGATAAAGACGGAGCAGCTGCATACACTGAGTTTAGAAAGTTGTTGCAACAAAATGATGCACAGAGAATTTGAAGACTGTCTGTTCTCGGAAGGGAGGGCAGTCTGAGCAAAAAACACTGTGTTTGTGTGTGAGCATGTATGGGGGTTTGGGTGGGAAAAGAGTGTTAAAGAGGAATTAATACTTTTATTCTGATAAAGACCAGGAGCACTTATTAAGCACCAGGAGATGGATGGGAGTCCCTGTGACAGAAACAGTTAATGTGTTTGTCTGCTGACTGAAAGGTTGGCGATTCAAGTCTACCCAGAGGCACCTGAGAAGAAAGGCTTGGTGCTCTATTTCTGAAAACGAAAACAAAAACATAGCCATTGAAAGCTTATGCTCTTTTAAGACTAGCAGAGCCAACATGGCACTATAGACAGAAGCACCACACCGTCCCTCTACAGCAAAGACCCTAAAAACTAAGTAAAACAGTTACAATCGTCAATCTTAGAACAGTAATCGGCAAATCAGGGAATAAAGAACTCAACTAAGCACCGAATGGAATAGGGGGCTGACAGAAAACAGAGAATGAGGAGAAGTGCAGAGAGGAGGTCCCCTGCCAGCTGATGCCACATGGTCATCTTGGACACTTCAGCCACCAAGAGCAGTGGACAGGGAGTATGGGAAGGCAACTTCACGGAGCTCCCAGCAGGACAGAGCACCCATTGAGCGACCGGCCTTGCCCACCTAGACAAGGTAGTGAGAAGTATCATGTCCACAGACGAGCAAACAGCAAATAACACCCAGCCTACCTGCCCAGACATAACCAAATAAAACGAAAAAGCAGGATGAAATAAACAGATCTGCAATCAATAAACAAAATAATTCCTGAATGTCCCAAAGACAGCAGAAAACATCAAAACATATTTAAAAAAAAAACAGGATAGGATGGCTCCAGAAAACACCGAAAATAAAACACCAGGCGACCTGCCAGTAGAAGAAAAGGTACTGAAACTACCTGATAGGGAATTCAAAACTCTAATATTCAGGGCTTTCCAAGAGATGAAGGAAAACGCAGACAAAAAATGAAAAAACTATCTATATGGGATCAAATTGACAATAGCAATATGGAAGATTAGATAGAAAGCTTAGGGGGCAGTAAGTTTATATTGATTGGGGAGGAACAACTCAGAAAAGGAGGGTGAGAATGGTTGTGCAACTCGAAGAATGTAATCACTAAATTGTATATGTGGAAACTTTTCAAGAAAAAAAAAAACTTGACAGACTGTGATAAATGTAACCAACGTCACTGAACAATTTGTACGGAAATTGTCAAATGGAAACCTAACTTTCTGTGTAAACTTTCACTAAAAACTCAGTAAAATATTACTTTTTTTAAAAGGAAGAAAGAAAACTCTATGGAGCACACACAGCTCTATTCTGCCATACACAGGGTCATCATGAGTCAGAGGTGACTCAAATCAATGACATCTGGTTTTTAGGAGCTGGGTACGTGTCCAGCTTGAGTCTTCCTGATGAGTAACTGATAGCGGTTTAGTTTAAGGACAAAGTTGCAACACCAGTACTTAGGTGATTGTTTTCTTTACACCACCCCCTGCCATTATATTCCTTATTAGGAAGTTGATAGGATCAAAAGAAATAGTGAGTCTCCAGTTCGCTAACAGTGGGCCTCTTTCAGAGCGTGTCCTCCACAGGAAACATTATCAGGGTTCTTGCAGCCCTGGAGTCAGTATGAGCTGGTAGCAACTCCCCGACGCTCGCCTTCAGGGGTGGCCTTCTAACCCGGAAGCCAAACCTGCACGCACAAAGCGTGGGGACCCAAAGCACCCAAGAATCTTTTGGGGTGGGTTTCTCCTCCCACAGTCAAGTTCATAGTGGAGTTTGTGGACGTAGTTACTAAAAGCAATGACCCGCAGGAAGTGAATAATTACAAGAGCCGGCTTGTCCGCATCGAGTCAGTGGCCCAAGAGAGAGGTTGGTGCCTGAAGGGTCTGGGACTCACCAGTGCCTTGTAACAAAGCTTGCTTTTACATTTTCTCCTTAAATATTTGGAAAACAACTTGTTGGGCTTTTCTTTTCTTCTTCTTTTTTTTTTTTTTTTGACATAAGCTCAGCACTTGAGATTTTTCGTGCTAGGGGGAAACGCTGGTGTTCTCTTACCCGAGCTTGTAAAGTGCTAGGCAGAATCCTAACAGCAATAAGAGCAGGCCCTTGCGTAGCCTTCCTGTGTGCCAGGTGTTGTTCCAAGTGTTCTCCACGTGTTAAGACGAGCCCCTGAACAGCTGACTCCCTGCCTGAGAACAGCCAGGCGGTCCAGAAGCCTGTGGGGAGTGGCTCGTCAATCTTACACTGGGGCCCTGAGCTCCTGAAGCCAAAACCATTCACTCTCTGGTCCTTTACAGAAAATGTGTGCCAACCCCTGTTCTAGATCTTTGCTGCTCCAGGTGTGGCCTGTGGCCCAGCAGCACCAGCATCACCTGGATGCTTGCTAGAAGTGCAACCTCAGGGTTCACCCCAGACCTCCTGAGCCAATATCTGCATTTTAACGAGATCCCCAGGGGATCTGAGTGCATGTAGGGTAGGAGAAGTGCGGCCCTAAAATGATGCATACAGAATGCTCAACAGAGGGCCTGGCATTTAGTTAGAGCTCAGTAAATATTAGCTCCTGTGGCAGGCTGAACAACGGTCCCCCAAAGACATCCACATCCTGATCCCCAGAACCTGTGAATCTGTTACCTTACAGGCAGAAGGGACTTTGCAGATGTGATGAAGTTAAGCATCTCAAGATGGGGAGATAGGTGATCTTGGATTATCCACGTGGGCCCAACGTCATCATAAAGGTCCTTATAAAGAGGCAGGAGGATCACAGAAGAAAACGGAGGTATGATGATGGAAGCAGAGGAAGATGGAGGAGTGTAGGCTGCCTGTGGAAGCAGAAAAGGCAAGTAAACAGATTCTCCCCAGAGCCCCCAGGAGGAACACAGCCTTGCCAACACCTTGATTTTAGACTTCTGACCTCCGGAACTGTAAGAGAATTGAGTTGTGTTGTTTTAAGCCACCGTTTGTGGTAAAGGAGCCCTGGTGGCTCAGTGGTTAAGCACTAACCAAAGTGGTTAAGCTGCTAACCGCAAGGTTGGTGGTTCAAACCCACCAGCCGTTCTGAGGGAGAAAGATGTGGCAGTCTGCTTCCGTAAAGATTACAGCCTTGGAAGCAGTATGGGGCAGTTCCACTCTGTCCGATAGGGTCACTATGAGTCAGAATCGACTTGATGGCCACGGGTTTGGTTTTTTTGGTATACCAAACATCAGTTTAAATCAGTTGCCATCAAGTGCACTCTGACGCATGGTGACCCTGTGTGTATCAGAGTAGAACTGTGCTCCATAGAGTTTTCAATGGCTGAATTTTCAGAAGTAGCCAGGCCTTTCTTCCCAGGCCCCCTCCAGTGCTGCCATGTCCTCCTCTCCAGTACCACTCAGTTCCCTCCTGTCTCATGGCATCGATGGTGCTGTTCCCTCCACTGGAATTCCCTCCTCCTCCAGTCTTCCTTTCACTGTCTCCATTTCATAGTTGAGGCCTCAGTTGAGGCCTCAGTTCAAATACTGACTTTCCAGACCAACTCCCTGACCCTGCCCCGCAGTAGGCAGCCCACCCCAGTTAATCTCCACCCAAGCACCCTGTCCTTTTTATTCATAGGATTTTTGCAATTATATATCTTATTAATTTATTATTCATTTAAGGAGCCCTGGTTGCACAATGGTTAAGCACTTAGCTGCTAACCAAAAGGTCAGTGGTTTGAACCCACCCAGCTGCTCTGTGGGAGAAAAGACCCAGTGGTGTGCTCTCATAAAGATTATAGCCTAGAAAACCCCATGGGACAGTTCTACTCTGTCCTATAGGGTCACTATGGGTCTTAACTCAATGGCACACAACGACAACGTTTATTCATTTACTTCTGGTTTTTTTTGTCTTGGTCCTCATAGGACATTTCAAACTCCACACTTTTGCTCCTTCCTGTTTCCCGGTGCCTGGCATAGAGTTACCCATGAAAACCCATTGCCATGGAATCGATTCCCGCTCATATAGGACAGAGTAGAACTGCCCCATAGGGTGTCCAAGGAACAGCTGGTGGATACGAACTGCCAACCTTTTGGTTAGCAGCTGAGCTCTTAACCACTGCGCCACCAGTGGTCCTGGCACAGAATAAAAAAACCGAAACCAAACCCAATGCCACTGAGTCAATTCTGACTCATAGCGACCCTATAGGACAGAGAAGAACTGCCCCATTAGGTTTCCAAGGAGCGCTTGGTGGATTTAAACTGCTGACATTTTGGTTAGCAGCCATAGCTCTTAACCACTGCACCACCAGGGTTAGGGCTCAGTAAATGTTGAATGAATAAATGAATGAGGAGGACGGTACCAGCTTTTGCTCTACTGCCCCATTCCCCACCCCTACCCCCAGATCAAGTTTCAAAACTTCTGATTCATTGAGGGCTTCCTATGAGCCAGGCACTGTGTTAAACCTTCCACCTGGATCGTCTCATTTAACCCTCAAATAACCTACGAGGGAGGTACCCCTACTACCTGCATTTCACAGATGTGGCAGCTACTGCTCACAGACGTGAGGCAACCAACTCAGGTCACACAGCATTGGGTAGTGAAGCCAGGGATTCCCACTGAAGTTGCCCATGCTCTCACTCCCGCCCAGGTCCCCACCCTGGCCCTTGCTCTCTCTCCTGCCCTCTTAGAAACAGAAGCTAGGGAATAAATTCCAAGGGCCCCCGACTCTAGACAGTGGCCTGGCTGGGCCGGGCCTGCTCTCCGGGCTCTGCCGTTGTGTTCTGCTGTTCCTCATTGCCAGCCCAGGGCCTGTGGTTTCCACTTGTTTTCCATAACCGGAGCTTCCCAAGTGCTTGGCACTGGGATGCATGACACCGCGGCGGCTCTGGTTCCTGATTTCCTCGGATGTGGAGATGATTTCAGATGATTTTGTTAGTGGAGAAAAGCCCAGACCGGGAGTCAGCAGGCAGATCACTCCCTGCACCCCTGAGAAGCACAGTTAGGCAAGGAAGGAGCATGGAGTACAGCCATGGCACGAGGCATGGGGACATGACCTGCCATGGGCTGCGAGCTCAGCCTCCTCTTCTCCTCATCCTTGCCACAACTGTGCAGGCCGGGTGTGGCCCTGCCCCACAGGTGAGGGCGCTAGCTCAGAGAAGCTGGTGACTTGCCCAGAGTCACACAGCAAAGGAGTGTCAGGGTGAACTCTGCACCCAGTCTACTAGTCCCAGCACCCAGCCCTACCTCCCAGGTGCCTTTCCAGCTCCAGGCTGCAGGCAGGGCTCTACCCCGGAACCCAGACCTTGCCCTCGAAGAGCCCAAAGTCCAGCAGAAAAAGACCAGATTGAGCACAGACCGATCAAAGCAGCCCCCGCCTACATGAGACGATATGTATTTTTAGACTGAGGGTGAGTCAGTCTTTGGTGACTCATGGGCCTGGCTGGGCTTGCCGGGCAGCCCCAGGCCACAAAGGGCAGGGCCAGAGCCCAGCCACACCAGGGACACAAACTGAGAAGTGTCCCTGTGGCCCCCTCCCTATTCTCCATGGTTTTGTCAAGAGGAGCTGAGACAGGACACTTTATTGACCCCATGACTTGTCTTGAAAATTGCGCTTGAAAATAGCTCAAGTTAACAGAGTTAGAAAATGGTATTATAAGCAGCCTCAAATGACTTTATAAAGCACCTCTGCTGGGCCAGGTAGGTTAGGGCAGTGGTGGTTCAGTGGTAGAATTCTCGCCTTTCATGCAGGAGACCCGGGTTCGATTACCAGCCAATGCACCTCATGGGTTGCATCTTGCTATGATGCAGAACAGGTCTCAGCAGTTTCCAGACTAAGATGGACTAGGAAGAAAGGACTGGAGATCTAATTCTGAAAATCAGCCAGTGAAAGCCTTATGGATCACAGCATTCCAATCAGCAACTGATCATAGGGATGGCACAGGACTGGGCAGCATTTTGTTCCATTGTACATGGGGTCGCCATGAGTTGGGGACCAACTTAATGGCAGCTAACAACAGCAACAACTGAACCAGATGGCAGAGAACAAAACTGACAAAGCTTATTTTGCATAACTTATCTTTTCTAACAGGGTCACACACTTTCTTTGTAAAGGGCCAGGTGGTTAATATTTTGAGCTTTGCAGGCCACGCGGTCTCTGTAGCAATGACAACTCTGCTGTTGTATTTTAAGGGAACCGGAGACAATATGTAAAGAAGTGGGCATGGTTCTGTGCCCATAAAACTTTATTTACAAAAACAGGCAGCGGGACTCATGGGCCATGGTTTGCCTACCTCTGTTCTAGAAGATGCCTTCACCACAGCCCGGCTCCACTAGTTTGCTCTCCATTGTGTGGCTCAAGAACCCCCCTGATGGTTTCAGGGGACATCTAGGTCAATTGGCATAACAAAGTTTATTAAGAAAATGTTCTGCCTCTCACTTTGGTGAGTGGCATCTGGGGTCATAAAAGCTAGCAGGCGGCCATCTAAGATGCATCAATTGGTTTCAACCCACCTAGAGCAAAGGAGAATGAAGAACACCAAAGACACAAGGAAAATATGAGTCCACAAGGAAAATATGAGCCTAAGAGACAAAAAGGGCCACATAAACCAGAGACTCCATCAGCCCGAAACCAGAAGAACGAGATGGTGCCTGGCTACCACCAATGACTGTCCTGACAGGGAGCACAACAGAGGGCCCCTGATGGAGCAGGAGAAAAGTGGGGTGCAGAACTCAAATTCTAGTAAAAAGACCAGACTTAATGGTCTGACTGGGACTGGAGGGGCCCAAGAAGACATGGCCTCCAGATTCTCTGTTAGCCCAAAACTAAAACCGTTCCTGAAGCCAACTCTTCAGACAAAGATTAGACTGGACTATGAGACATAAACTGATACTCATGAAGAGTGTGCTTCTTAGCTCAAGTAGATACATGAGACTAAATGGGCAGCTCCTGTCTGGAGGTGAGATGAGAAGGCAAAAAGGGACAAGAGCTGGTTGAATGGACATGGGAAATACAGGGCGGAAAGGAGGAGTGTGCTGTCACATTATAGGGAGAGTAACTAGGGTCACATAACAATGTATGTATAAATTTATGTATGAGAAACTAACTTGAACTGTAAACTTTCACTTAAAACACAATTAAAAAAAAAAAAAAGAACCCCCTGATACAACCTCCCTTAAATTCAGTTTCCTCCAAGGTGGCTTGCTAGTTTGGAAGGGAAAACTGCTATAATTCTGTCTTTTCAATGAAGAAATGTTTCCGTCTGTCTCACTAGCCCCTTCTGCGCAGGTTTTTATGGGCCATGTTGCACTGGGGCCTCTGGGGGCAGCTTCCATGCATCACTCTGTAGGGGTCCAGCCCAGTGCTAGGGATGTAGTAGGTGATGGACAAGTATTTGCAGAATGGATGCCCCAGAGCTGTGCCCAGCCCTCTCTCTCCTCTTCTCCGTAATTTGTTGGTATTGTTGTTGCTGGGTGCCACTGAGCCAATTTCCACTCATGGTGACCTCATATGACAGAGTAGAACTGCCCCACAGGGTTTTCTAGGCTGAAATCTTCATGGTGAAACCCTGGTGGCATAGTGGTTAAGAGCTACAGCTGCTGACCACAAGGTTGGCAGTTTGAATCCACTAGGAGTGCCTTGGAAACCATATGGGGCAGTTCTACTCTGTGCTTTAGGGTCACTACGAGTTGGAATCGACTCGAAGACAGTGGGTTTTTTTTAAATCTTCATGGGAGCAGATCTCCAGGACTTTCTCCTGTCGAGCCTCTGGATGGGTTCGAACCACCAACGTTTCAGTTAGCAGCCGATCACTTAGCCACTGTGCCATCGGGGTTCCTCACCTTAGTTAGAATCCGGCAAAAAAGAAAAGTGCAGTTTGTGACAAATCAGGGCCCCCTCTGGTCTTCCTCCTTGCCTCCCAGGATGTCTGGGCCCCCCAGTGACCATCCCCACCCCTTGTCCACACAGAAAGAGTCCCATAGCAGAGAGGATGAGGGGCCGTGGAAAGGGCCACATACCCGGAACCCCAACCCCTAGCCTCAGCTCCCTCATCTGTGATATGGGTAGGTCAGGCCCATGCTTCTCCTAGAGGTTGCTCAGAGGCTCCAGCGAATCACTATGTCAGCCAAGCCTCTAAAATGCCAGGTAAGCTGTCTCATTGCCTCTCGCCTTTCAGACGGGTGAGATATGTTAACAGGGACTTGGACATTGAGGGGCCTGTTTGAGGTCATAGCCCACAAGTGCAGAGCAGGGCTCAGACCCTGCCTCCCTTGACCCTGGCCCTCGCCCTTTGTGAATCAGTGACACAGTGCCTGGCCACCCACACCACCACCGCACCTGCTTCTCCAGCAAACAGGCAGCCTTTTATCTCACATCCCACAGGTGTTTCAGGAGTAAGACAGGCATCGTGTCAAGCAATCGAGTGCGGGCGCTACCATAAAAGATTCCAGATACCTGGGCTCTGGGGGAGGCAGAAAAGGGGTGTGGAAGTGGCATCTATAAATCTGGATTCAAAGCCCACATCTGATAATGGTTGGCTTTATGACCCTGGAAAGAAATTTAATTCTTCCAAGCTGATTTTCTCATTTGTATCAGGTTGTTGTTCGCTGCTGTCAGGTCGGCCCCCAGCTCATGGTGACCACGTGCACATTGGAACAACACAGTGCTGCCCAGCCCTGCGCCATCCCCATGCTTGGCTGCAGATAGGACCAAATATATATATATATATATATATATATTTACACACATGCACATATACGACACACTGGCTCAAACACAGCAACGATTGTGAGGATGGCACAGGACTGGGCAGTGTTCCGTTCTGTCGTACACAGGGTCTCTTTGAGTCAGAACTGACTCCGCAGCACCTAACAACAACATATATATATGTACATGTACATATTTAAATATAATTTGTAATAATAAGTAAACCATCTAAACAGAAGAGCACTGCTCTGTGTATTGCAGAAAATTGTCCTGTTCCTATTCAGGCTGCTCTCTGCCCTGTGGGAAACCCTGTCTGAGGTGGGTGGTTGAGCGTATGTCTGGGCTTCAGTCAGACAGAGCAGGGTTGGAACGTGGCTTTGCCATATCCTGGCCAGTGAGCAGGGACAGTCTCTCAGTGACCCCCTCTAAGTGAGGGTGATCATGAGACCTGCTGGACCAGGTGGTCATGCATTTTAAATGATGTAACGTGTAGGATAATGAGAAAGGAAGACACAGAAGAACTGACGCGATTAAGCTGTAGTGTTGGCAAAGAATATTAAATATACTATGGATGGTCAAAGGAAGGAACAAATCTATCTTAGAAGAAATACAACCAGAATGCTCCTTAGAAGCGAAAATGGTGTGACTTCAGCTTGCTTACTTTGGACATGTCATCAGGAAAAGCCAATCTCTACAAAGGCACATGGTATTTGGTAGAGAGTCAGTGAAAACGAGGGAAACCCTCAAGGAGATAGGTTGACAATAGGCTCAACAATGGGCTCAAACATACCAACAATTAGAAGATAGCACAGGACCAGACAATGTTTTGTTATGTTATACTTAAGGTCACCTTGAATTGGAATCAACTGGAGGGCAACCAACAAGTGTCAAGTGCTTAACCCAGTACCTGGCAGATGATGAGTATCCTATCAGTGAGTATCCAGTCTTTTTTTGTTCCTACTTCTCTGTTCTCTCCATCCTCATTCCACTATCATTACATGTTTTGGTAGTTAATGTTACTTAGGAGTCGATAACAGGCATCTACCAAGGAGTACAGAACAGTCAGATATAGTCCTGGGATGGCCTCGCCCGCATGGGGTTAGGGGAGATGCACCTTCTTCTGGCACCCAACATTACTCCACCCATTCCTTGCCCTTTCCCAGCCTCCTTACTCAGGACCTGGCCTCCCCTCCCCCATCCTGTGCCTCCTCATTCTACCAAGCAGACCGTCCTCCAGACCTACCGTCTTGGGAAACACTTATCCTCCCCATTCCCTTCCTCTTTCCTACCTTCCCTCCTATGTTAGTTTCCTTGGGCTGCTGTAACAAATGCCACCAACTGGGTGGCTTATGAAGACAGAAATTTATTGTCTCACAGTTCTGGAGGCTAGGAGTTCAAAATCAGGGTGTTGGCTATGCTGATTCCTTCTGAGTTTTGAGGGAGAACCTGTTCACTGCCTCTCCTAGCTTCTGGTAGCTTCAGATGTTCCTTGGCATAGCTTGGCTTAAGCTGCTGTGTCACGTGGTGTCTTTTCTCTGTCTCTCCTCCTCCTTTATATGGACACCAGTCATTAAATTATGACACTTCACCCATAAATGCATCCATCATCCACCTCCTGATAAGGATAACCTCCTACATAACCACAATGCCATTATTATCCCCAAGAAAATTGCCAAAACTTCAATGTCATCTAAAATCTAGTCCATATCCAAATTTTGTCCCAAAAATATATTTTATAGCTGCCTTTCTAAACTAGGGTGCATTTGGTTGTGTGTTTTCAATCTTTTAGTCTATTTTTGTTCTGTCACTGTTTTTTCTTCCATTATATTGACATTTTGAAGCATCCAGATCTTTTAGCTCACATTCTGTAGTTGCCTAATTATTCCTCGGGTGGTTGTTTAACTTGTTACTCTATCCCCTGTACTTCCTGTAACCTGGAAGTTGGGCCTACAGACTTAGCTAGATTCTGATGAAATATTCTTTAGCAAGAATTCCCCACAGGTGGTGTTACGTACTAAATGGTGCTGCATGTTTAGGGACACATACTGGAAGGTTGTACCACTTGGTGAGGCTGGGTTTGTTACTGCCCATTTTCTCCATTGTAAGTCAATTACCCCTGTGAAATGAGTAATCTGTGGAGTGATATCTTGGCACTGGATGGGTGTCCTGTTCCCCAGTGACTTTTCACCCAAGGTTTTGGCATCCACTAGTGAACCTTGAATATACCATGGTCTGCCAGAAGAACGAACAAATCTGTCTTGGAAGAAGTACGGCCAGAATGCTCCTTAAAAGCAAGGATGGCGAGACTTCGTCTCATGTACTTCGTACACGTTATCAGGAGGAACCAGTCCATGAAGAACGACATCATGCTCGGTAAAGTAGAGGGTCAGCAAAAAAAGAGGAAGACCCTCAGTGAGGTGGATTGACACAGTGCCTGCAACAATGGGCTCAAACATAACGATTGTGAGTATGCTGCAGGACCAGGCAGTGTTTCGTTCTGTCGTATATACGGTCACTGTGAGGCGGAACGGACTCAACGGCACCTAACAACAGTAACAAGTGAACCTTGTCTGAATCACTTATTGCTCTGGGGTTCGCAAAACTGTGATTTTTCTAATTTTATCACTCCTTCTACTTCTTTTTATTGTGGTAAAATACCCATAAATCTTGCCATTTTAATAATTTTAAAGCATACAATTCTGTGGCATTAAGTACATTCACAAGGTTATACAACCATCGTCGCTCTGTAGTTTCAGAATTTCATCATCCCACATGGGAACACACATACCCATGCCCATTAAGCAGTAACTCTCCATCCTCACCACCCCTCCCAGCCTCTAGTAACCACTAATCTGCTTTCTGCCTGTATGAATTTGCTTATTTTGGATGTCGTTGTTGTTAGGCGCCGTCAAGTCAGTTCCAAATGATAGAGACCCTGTGTACAACGGAATGAAACACTGCCCAGTCCTGCACCATCCTTACAATCGTTGTTATGTTTCAGCCCATTGTTGCAGCCACTGTGTCAATCTATCTTGTTGAGTATCTTTCTCTTTTTTCATTGACCCTCTACCAAGCATGATTCCTTCTCCAGGGACTAGCCCTTCCTGATAACATGTCCAAAGTACATAAGACAGTCTCGCCATCCTCACTTCCAAAGAACATTATGGCTGTACCTCTTCCAAGACAGATTTGTTCATTCTTCTTGCAGTCCATAGTATACTCAATATTCTTCGCAAACACCATAAGTCAGTGCATCAGTTCTTTGGTCCTCCTTATTTGTTGTCCAGCTTTCGCATGCATATGAGGCAACTGAAAATGCCATGGCTTGGATCAGGCACACTTTAGTCCTATATTTCATATAAATGGAATCATACAATACGTGGCCTTTTGTGTTCGGGTTTTTTTTCACTTAGCGTGTTTTCAAGGTTCATCCGTGTTGCAGCGTGTATCAGTACTTCATTCCTTTTTATAGCTGAGTAGTATTCCGTTAATATTCCAGTATTTTTTTTTTTTTATCCCATAGAAACCCTATGGGGCAGTTCTACTCTGTCTTATAGGGTTGCTATGAGTTGGAATTGACCCGACGGCATATAACAACAACATCTCATTGTATGGATGTACCACATTTTGTTTATCCATTTCTCTATTGGTGGACATTTGGGTTGTTTCCACCTTTTGGCTTTTGTGAACAGTGCTGTCAGCCTCCTCTCCCCCAAAAGTCAGATGCTAAGGAGCTATGAAAGCTTTATAGCAACAGAGTGACCAGTGAAATCTGGCTTGGCAAGATTGCTCCAAGGCAGGGTGGGAAGGCAGCTACTGAGAGGGACAGCAATGGCCTGTCTGAGAGGTACCCCATCTCCCTAATGTCCCTCTAGTCTTTTAGATTCAGAGCCAAAGATGACTCTGGTATGTCCTGAGGTTTCTCCCTGTCCTTGTGCCCCTTCTCTGATCCTGGGATGGGTGAGGCAATAAGGCCTAAGAACGTACCCCGCCACCCCTCCCCCAGTCCTCTCACCAGAACCTCCTGCTTCTACACCCCGAAATACCCAGGCCCAATTAAAATGGCACCTACTTTCAGGGCCTTTGGATTCATGCTCACACCTCCCTCTCAGTCCTTGACAGCAGCCTTGATACCATGTCCTGGGACGGGTTCACTGGACTCTGGGGGTCAGGCAAGGTAACTCCAGGCTCACCAGGCCCTGGGGGAGCTCACAGGAGGAGCCTTCCAATCTCTGAAGCCCCACTGCTGCTCCTTCTGAAAGCCCGAGTCCTCATTGGGCAGGTGCGGGAACGGGGAACCCTTCCAGGTCTCATCATGAGAGCACGTGCAGAGAGAAGACTGGCCCAGGCCCCTGAGTGGCTCCACAGCAGAGGACAGAGGAGCGGGGGTGTCACAAAGGCCGGGCTCCCAGGAAGAGCTGGGCCTGGGAGGGGGAAGAGCCTCAATCCCACTGGGTGTTTTGAGGGGCCACAGAGGGACGGGCAGGGTGGAGAGGGCTGCTGGGAACTCTGACTGGACCCACCGGGGCCTGTGACTCATGGTCCCATCACTAGAGTTTCTCAGTGGAGAAGTCCCTTATTCCCTACCCTGCCCCACCCTAGGACCCACAAGTGAGTAGCCCTTCTGATGGGATGCCGAGTCAGCATTTTCTCTTACCCAGTCTGGGCACAGGTCCCTTCATCTGTGCAGCACCCTCACGCCCACCCCGAGGTGGAGGAGAGCAGGCACTCACGTTGGGATCCACTCTGGGCTCTGTCCTGCCTGCACTCTGCCACTCTGAGTCCCATCCGTCCTCTGAAGAATGAGGGGATTGACTGACACTCTCGGACAAAGTGCACCTCAGATGCTCAGTCACGGTGATCTCCACACAGCTCCCCTCCCCCATCTGGTCAGAGGTGAAGCACCCTGAGCTGCCTGAAGGACTGGGGTGGGATTAGGGCCTCTTCAAAAGCTTACCAGGTGTTCAGCCAAGAGATGCCCACCATTCCTGTCCCCTAGCCCCTCCCTGATCAGGTTAATTGCCCCTGACACACAGCCATGCTTTCCTCTGGCTGTGGAACAACAGGAAATCCCCAGAAAGTCCAACCTGGGGCAGATGACTTCCCCTCCTGGCCTCAGTTTTTTCATCTCTATAGACAGAGTGACGGGAAGTGGTGGTTCAGTGGTAGAATTCTTACCTCTCGTGCAGGAGACCTAGGTTCAATTCCCGGCCAATGCACCTCAAGTGCAGCCACCACCTGTCCGTCAGTGGAGGCTTGCGTGTTGCTCTGATGCTGAACAGGTTTCAGTGGAGCCTCCAGACTAGAAAGAAAGACCTGGCTATTTACTTCTTGAAATCAGCCAATGAAAACCCTATGGAGCACAAGGATCCGATCTGCAACCAATCATGAGGCTGGTGCAGGACCAGGTAGCATTTCGTTCTGTTGTGCATGGGGTTGCCATGAGTCAGGGTGATTGATGGCCGCTAATAATAACAACAAGGACAGAGTTGAGTCCAGTGGCCTTGAAGGTTCTTCCAGGATCCAAACTCTAGTGTTATTTTTTAAAAAAACAACTTCATTGAGATATCATTTACATACCATGTGTTTCACCCATTTGAAGTACAAAGTATAATTCAGAGGATGGTGTTTACCGTAGTCACAGATACATGCAATCACCAGTCAATTCTAGAACATTTTTCGTCACCTGAAAAGGAAATCCCATATCCTTTAACTATAATCTCCTATCCATCCATTTCCACCCCCCAATCCTAAACAACCACTAATCTACTTCCTGTCTTATAAATCTCCCTATTCGGACTTTCATATTCATGAAATCATATAATATGTGGCTTTTTGTGTCTAGCTTCTTTCACTCAGCATAATGTTTTCAAAGTTCATTCAAATCGTAGCATGAATTAGTACTTCATTCCTTTTTATGGTTGAGTAATATGCCATTATATTAATAGACCACAGTTTGTTTATCCATTCTTGGTTGATGGACATTTGGACTGTTTCCACTTTTTGGCTATTATGAGTCATGCTGTTATGGACATTCCTGTACAAGTTTTTGTGTGGATATATCTTTTCATTTTTCTTAGGTATATGCCTAGGAGTAGAATTTCTGGGTCATAAGGTCACTCTACGTTTAATCTTTTGAGGAACTGCCAGACTGTTTTCCAGAGTGGCTACACCATTTCACACAAGGATTCCAGTTAGAGTCCTCCACACTTGCTTCCCTGTTAGCATTCCTAGGGATCATTGTTGTTAGGTGCTGTCTAGTCAGTTCCGATTCATAGAGACCCTGTGTAACAACAGAATGAAACATTGACCGGTCCTGCGCCATCCACACAATCATTGTTATACTTGAGCTTATTGTTGCAGCCACTGTGTCAGTCCATCTCGTTGAGGGTCTTCTTCTTTTCAGTGACCCTCCACTTTTCCGAGCATGATGTCCTTCTCCAGGGACTGGTCCCTCCTGATAATATGTCCAAAGTATGTGAGAAGAGTCTCACCATCCTTGCTCCTAAGGAGCTTTCTGGCTATATTTCTTCCAAAAGAGATTTGTTCATTCTTCTGGTGGTTCATGGTATCTTCAGTATTCTTCACCAACACCATAATTTGAATATGTCAATTCTTCTTCAGTCTTCCTTATTCATTGTCCAACTTTCACATGCATATGAGGTAATTGAAAATATCAAGGCTTGGGTCAAGTGCTCAAAGTGACATCCTTGCTTTTCAACACTAAAGAGGTCTTTTGCAGAAGGGATTACCCATCCTCCCCCCCACCCCACACACACACCTCAAAAAAAAAAAAAAAAAAAGAAAGAAAGAAACGACCTCCTGTCAAGATATCCTAATATCCCAGTGGGATTGTTCAGGCCTCAGTTTGTCTCTTCTTTACCCTCCAGTTCCACCTTAGGGAATCTGCCACGTGCCAGGTCCTACATCAGTCAGGGTGAACAGAGGGAAGAGATGATGAAGGCCCTAGGAAGTTCCATGTCCATTGATTTAGTCCTCGTTGCTATTTGTTGCCCAATCCTGACTCATGGCCGCCCCATGTGTGCCCAGTAAAACTGTTCCATAGGTTTTTCAAGGCTGTGACCTTTCAGAAGATTGCCAGGCCTGTCTTCTGAGGTGCCTCTGGGTGGGTTGGAACCGCCAACCTTTGGGCTAGTAGTCGAGCACTTAACCATTTGCGCCACCCAGGGACTTCCTTTAATCCTTACCATAGCCCATGAGGTGAGCGCTATTATTATTATGGCCATATTTCCAATAAGGATGTTGGGGCTCAGAGAGGTTAGACAGCTTGCTTGATGTTGAACAGCCAAATAGTGGGATTTGAACCCAGGCAGTCTGACTCCAGGGGCTATGATCATAACCACTAGTCTACACTGCCAATGCCACTGTCCCTGAGCTGGCGGGAGCTGAGATGAGGGTGGCACTCTCTGCCCTCTTGCATTTCATGGGGCAGAGGGTTCCTGTTCTGGCCGGAGGTCCCACTGGGGAAAGAGGTTCAAGGCTGATGCAAAGAGGCCTCCCCACCCCAACCCAGTGGCCCAGCTGCTCACCCCATGCCCTTCACCTCAGCTGGCACCAACCGTCAGTTCACGTTGCCCAAGCTCTCTGGCTGATTAGCCAGGAGCACCATCCCTAAGAAGCCCTCAGAGCATCACAATGAGCTGCTTACCCAAATAGCAGCACCACTTCCCTCCCTTGGCTCCCCTGCCAGCCTCCCCCGGGAACCTGTCCTCAGTCTGAGGGTCTGGCAGGGAGGGACAGCTGGCATAATCCCATCTGTCACCCTGAGAGGGAGGTGCCTTTCTTTCATTTTACAAATGAGGAGGCCAAGGACAGCCACCCGGCCGGGGTCACAGCTGAGGAAGTGTCAGCCCAAGGGGGGCTCTGAGAAGATGTCTTCTTTTTAAACAGCTTTATCGAGGTATTTTTTGTTGTTATTGTTGTTAGCAGCTGTCAAGTTGGCCCCCAACTCATGGTGACCCCATATACATGGGAACAAAATGCCACCTGGTCCTGCTTTATCCCCATGATCAGTTGCAGATTGATGCCTTGTGATCCATAGAGTTTTCACTGGCTGATTTTCAGAAATAGATTGCCAGGCCTTTCTTCCTAGCCCATCTTAGTCTGGAAGCTCTGCTGAAGCCTGTTCAGCATCATAGCAACACACAAGCCTCCACTGACTTACAGGTGGTGGCCGCATATGAGGTACACTGGCTGGGAATTGAACCTGGGTCTCCCCCGTGGTTTTTTCTCCCCCATGGTAGGGGAGAATTCCACCACTAAACCACCATTGATTGCTGAGGCATACTTTACATATCATAAAATTTATTTAATGTATACAATTCGATGATTTTTTGTAAATTTGTAAAGTTGTGCAACCATCACCAGAATCTAGTTTTTTATTTCCATCCTATCCATAGAAACTTCTGGGCCATTTGCAGTCACTCTGGACTCCCCTATTCCTCTAGCCCCAGGGAGCTACTAATCTACTTTCTGTCTCTATAGATTTGCCTTTTTTGGACATTTTATATAAATGCAATCAAATAATATGTGGTCTTGTGTCTGGCTTTTTTTATTTAGCATGTTTTTAAGGTGCATCCATATTGTAGCAATATTGGGACTTCTTTTCTCTTTCTACCCCAACCCCTTTATGGCTGTGTAATATTCCATTGTATGGATAGAACTCATTTTGTTTACCCACTCACCAGTTGATGGCCATCTGGGTTGTTTCCACTTTTTGGCTATTGTGGGTATTTCTGTTATAGATATTCATGTATAAGTTTTTGTGTGGACATATGTTTTCATTTTTCTTGGGTATATACCTAGCAGTGGAATTTCTGGGCCATATTACCATAAAAAATAAATAAATAAATAAAATTTTTTAATGGTAATTCTATGTTTAATTTTTTGAAGATCTGCCAAACTGTTTTCCAGAGTGACTGCATCATTGGACATGAGGGTTCTAGTTCCTTCACATCCTCATCAACACTTGCTATTGTCTGCCTTTTTTATATTAGCCATTCTAGTGGGTGTGAAAGGAGCCCTGGTAGCACGGTGGCTTAGCACTCAGCTGCTAACCAAAAGGTTGGTGGTTCAAACCCTCCAGTGGCTCCACAGGAGAATAGGCCTATGAAGCTGCTCCCATAAAGATTACAGCCTAGGAAACCCTATGGGGCAGTTCTACTCTGTCCTATAGGGTCGCTATGAGTCAGAATCGACTCGACAACATACAACAACCACGGTGGGTGTGAAGTTGTGTCTCATTGTGGTTTTGATTTGCATTTCCCTCATGACTGATGTTGAGCTTCTTTTCATGTGCTTATTGGCCGTTTATACAACTTCTTTGGTGAAGTAGCTATTCAGATCCTTTGCTCATTTTTTAATTGGGTTGTCTTCTTGTTATTGAGTTGTAAGAGGTTATTTATTCTATACTGCAGTCACAGAAGGGCCTCTAACTTCTAGAACATGACAAACCTGAGTTTGTTGCTCATTCTCACTGTTCCTTTGGAGCCTAGGGCCTCTCAGGGAGGGTTTCTCACTCACCTCCAGTCCTGTGTGGCCTGCGCCCCACCTTGCTGGCTGAGTTTGGTATCACGACTCTTCCATTCCTAAAAGGAATGGTGTCTGGTGGTGAGAGTAGCAGGTCAGGTGTGTGCATGAGACCTGGCCATCACTCTTTGGGAACATGGTGACCTCAGGATCATCCAGCCTTCCTCTTTCTGTCTCAAACTCAGTGGGTGTCACAGCACCATCATGTTCTTTGTGGTTCATGACCCGTTAAGTTGAGGTTAAGCACATATTAATCACCAGCAGTCCTCCCCTAGCAAGATCAAGGGTGAAACATTTAAAAAGGGAAGTTGCAGTGGCTGAGACTATCCTCTCTGGAGTGGATTTGCCTGGGTTCAGGTCCAGGATGGGACAGTCACCAATTTCCTTCATCTTACTGAGCCTCAGTCCCTCACCTGTCCTGGCTTCCTTTGAAGATACCAAGAAATAATGTACTTAAAGCATGCTTAGGTTGTGCCTACTCCACAGATGCTCAAGAAGTAAGTGAAGTTAAACATACAATTACCATATGACCCAACAATTCCACTCCTGGTTGTATACCCAAAATAATTGAAAACAAGAATGCAAACGGATACTCTTACACCAATGTTCATTGCAGCACTATTCACAATAGCCAAAAAGTGGAAACAACCCAAGTGTCCATCAACAGATGAATGGATACCATAGTTTCGGAGGACATCTAGGTCAATTGGCATAATGTAGTTTATAAAGAAAATGTTCTGCATCCCACTTTGGTGAGTGGCACCTGGCGTCTTAAAAGCTTGTGAGCTGCCATCTAAGATACATCAGTTGGTCCCATCCCACTCGGAGCAAAAGAGAAGGAAGAAAACCAAAGACACAAGGAAAATACTAGTCCAAAGGACTAAAGGACCAAATGAACCAGAGACTCCACTAGCCTGAGACCAGAAGAACTAGGTGGTGTACGATTACCACTAATGACGGCCCTGACAGGGAACACAATAGAGAGTCCCAGACAGAGCAGGAAAAAAATGTAGAACAGAACTCAAATTCTAGTAAAAAGACCAGACTTAATGGTCTGACAGAGACTGGAGGAACCCCCAAAACTGTGGCCCCTTAACGCACTGTTAACACAGAACTGAAATCATTCCCGAAGCGCACTCTTCAACTGAAGATTAGACAGGACTATAAAAGAAAAAATAATACTCGTGAAGAATGTGCTTCTTAGTTCAATCAAATATATGAGACCAAATGGGCAGCTCCTGTCCAAAAGTAGGATGAGGAGGCAGGAAGGGACAGGAACTGGCTGAATGGACACAGGGAACCCAGGGTGGAAAGGGGGAATGTGCCATCACATTGTGGAGATTGCAACTAATGTCACAAAACAACATGTGTATAAACTTTTCAATGAAAAATTAACTTGAGCTGTAAACTTTCACCTAAAGCACAATAAGAATAAAATAAATAAACAGCTGAATGGATAAACAAAATGTGGTCTATCTATACAACGGAATATTATTCAGTCATGAAGAGAAATGAAGTTCAGATACATGCTACACCATGGATGACCCTTGAAAACATGATGCTGAGTGAAATAAGTCAGTCACAAAGGGGCAAATATTGTACAATTCCACTTACATGATATATCTAGAACTGGCAGATGCATAGAGACCAGAGTTTATTAGTGGTTACTGGGGCAGGAGGAAGGGCGAAATGGGGAATCAGTGCTTAGAGGCGCTGAGTTTCTGTTAAGGGTGATGGTTAACGATGATGGTTGCACCACATGATGGGTGTAATAATGTCACTGAATCATACATGTAAAAAATGTCAAAGTGACATGAGTTTTGTTCTATGTATTTTTACCGCAATTAAAAAAAAAAAATGTGAAGGTGCCACTAGGCAACGGTGGAGAAGACTCAGTAGAAGACCCATCAGTCCTCTCTGAGCCTTCCTTCTGACTTCCTTTGTGTGCTGACCATGACCTTTAGCTGCCTCCCATGGACATGAGATGGTGACAGTAACAGTGGGGGTGTCATGCTTCCTGCTTGATATCCTGGAGAGTGTGTGGTAGGAAGGGTTTCCTCCTACAGTTGGCCAAGGAGAGTCCTCAGTAGACTTGCCAGAAAAATACAGGACACCCACTGTTGCTGATCGAATTGTGTCCCCCAAAAAGATATGTTGAAGTTCTAACCTCCAGTACCTCTGAACATGACCCTGTTTGGAAATAGGATCTTCGAAGACATTAACAGTTAAATGAACGTGAGGTCATATTAGAGTAGGGGACATACACTGGTAACATTGTTTATCTGAAATTCAGATTGAACTGGGTGTCCTGTATTTTTATTTACTAAACTGGCTATGAGTCAGAATCAGCTGAGTAGCAAGGGGAAGCTGGGAACCCTGGTCCTAAGCTTTGTCCAGATTGGCCCACCCCCTGAGCGGGGGCCCCGGTGACTGATTTAGGCCTGGGTCACTGTGTGCAGGGGTTGGGAGTCCTTTGACTGGTTTAGGCCAGTTGGGGTCTTGGGGTTGGAGATACGGTAGGGCGTGGGGTCAACCTCCCCCCTCAACGACCTGGTGAAGGAGGTGCTGGAGACACCACCCCAGTCACCCCACAATTGGGAAGGTGCCGGTTACTGTGTGTCCTGCCCCTGCACCTCCCCTTTTACTGAGAAGGAAGACAATGTCTGAAACAGTTCATAAATCCAGTCAATGTTTGAATTTCAGCCCCTCCTTCTCCCTCTTCAGACAGGAGTCACACCCATTTTACCTGATACGTGGAGAGACTGAGACAGGGAGCCTGGGAAGGGAGGCGGCCAGCGGGATGGGTGCAGTGGCACCTTCTCTGACAGGGAAGGCCACTAAACAGCCCCATCACCACACAGTACTTATCTGGGACCTCTTCCTCTGTTGAAGCCCTGGTGGCGCAGTGGTTAAGAGCTCAGCTGCTGACCAAAAAGTCAGCAGTTTGAATCCATCAGCCACTCTTTGGAAACCCTATGGGGCAGTTCTACTCTGTCCTATAGGGTCGCTGTGAGTCAAAATTGACTCCATGTCAACAGGTTTCCTCTGTTAGTGTCTGAGGTTTTCGTGAAATAGTGCTCTTCACACTCAGTTATGAGGGTCTGAACATCCTGCACCTTCGTCTAGGAGTGAGGAGGCCACTGCTGGGCATGTGGTTTATTAGGGGCTCAGGATGTACCACCTCTGTCCTGAGGGCTTGGGGAAAGCATGTTCCGGAAAATTGTGCCTGCTTGCAGTGCTAGCCCAGACTCAGAAAAGGCCAACTCAACATCACAAATTGACTCAGCAGCAGAGCTGGGCTTCAACCCAGGGTTCCTGGCTTGTCATCCAGGCGGGGCTCTTTCTACTCAACAGTCCACTGCCAGCTGAACTTGAGTTTCAAGGCCTTTTCCCAGGGAAGATGTGGGCGAACTCAGCATTGTAACTCCACACCACGTGCTTGCTGCACTCAGAGTAGAAGGCATGCACTGGAACCTTCCTTCCTTGTTTGAAAGCCTGGAAAGGGGCAGGTCTAGGGAGTAGTTTGGAATGGGGGGCTTGTACTCCCGCTAGAATGCATGATGATTTTAGATGTTTTATGTAAGGAGCCCTGGTGGCACAATGGAGCCCTGGAGGCGCAGTGGTTAAGAGCTCGCGACTAACCAAAAGGTTGGCAGTTCAAATTCACGCCACTCCTTAGAAAACCTATGGGGAAGTTCTGCTTGGTCCTGTAGGGTCACTATGAGTTGGAATCAACTTGACGGCTACGGGTTTAGTGGTGGAGTGGTTAATTAAGCACTCGGCTGCTAATAGAGAGTTTGGTGGTTCAAACCCACTAGCAGCTCCTCGGTAGACCTGGAAGATTACATAAAGATTACAGCCTAGGAGACCCTATGGGGCAGTTCTACTCTGTCCTATAGGATCGGTATGAGTTGGAATTGACTTGTTGGCACTCAACAACAATTTTTATAGTTATGTATATATCATAAAGCCACAGAGAAAAATATATAAGTGGACTCTCATACTATGATTGTATCAGACAGTGATAGAAAATGTCCATCTCAAATGAACAATGGATGTTTTTTAAGTGGGCTTATTGTAAGAAGGGTCTCAGGTTAAGCAGTGTGAATATGTGTAGTTGTGGCAACCCCCAGGGTTGGGGAGCCCATGTTGAACGAGGCCTCAGTGAAAGCAGCTAGAAGCAAAAGCCTGCTGTCTCCTCTGCCCTGGGCTTCTGGGCTGCGGCAGCAGCCAAGCTCCAACAGGGTTGGAAGGAGTGGCTCCAAGGTGGCCAGCCTCAGAGGTCAGAGTGACCCTGAGCCGAGCCATTGTGCCTGTCACCTCAGACACATCTGCCCAGCCTGGCCAGTGGCCCTGTGGTCCCTGGGGGTCCATCCTCATGGCGCACACCTGGGTGGCCTAGAACTCTCCACACCTGGGCCAGGACAGCTGTGTGAGCTCCCAGGCTCCAGGCAGTGGGGCCAGGGTCATATCGGCTCCCCTCTGGGCCCCCTACTGCTTACTTGGGGTCTGTGTGCCCTGTGTTCTGTTATCTTCCTTTTGGCAGGAATGTAATGGGGGAGGGAGTCTTGCTGTCACCCATCTTACAGATGACACCGGCCAACTGATCCATCTAACAGTTCAGACTGCTGGGGCTGGGTCCCAGCTCCGCCACCTCCACAGCAAGTCCCTCTGATGCCTTGTGAGGGTTGAACAAGGTAAAATAGAAATGCATTTCGGGCAGGGCCTGGCATACAGCACTGGTGCCAGTCCATCCCGACTCATGGCAACCCCATGTGTGTCAGAGAAGAACTGTGCTCCATGGGGGTCTATCTTTTTTTTTAATAACTTATTTTATTGCTGTTATTGTTGAGAATATACACAGCAGAACATACACCATTCAACAGTCATTGATTACATTCTTCTGGTTGTGTGATCATTCTTACCTTCTTTTTCTGAGTTTTTGTTCCCCAATAATAAACTCACTGCCCCCCAAGTTTCCTATTGAATCTTCCATGTTGCTGTTGTCAATTTGATCCCATACAGATAGATCTTAAAAGAGCACAGCGCTCATGGCAGACATTCTTTACTAGTTAAGCTAAACTGTTGTTTGGTTTTAAGAAGACCTCAGGGGATATTTTTGGCTTAGCTCCATAGGCTTTTCAGTGGCTGATTTTTCAGAAGTAGATCACCAGGCCTTTTTTCCCAGGTGCCTCTGGGTGGGCTCAAACCCCCAACCTTTAAAAGTTAGCACCCAAGGTGCGGGTCATGTGAGAGGAGGTGGGCTGCCCTTCCAGGGCCCTGGGCACTGTGTTTCCCCACACTGCCAGCTCAAGCCCAGAAGATCTCTGATTTCTACAGAAAGTGTCTCAGTGACTTTCTTTATCATTTGAGGTCTAAAGAAGAAGAGAAACTCAGCCTCTCTGTGTTTCCTGCTTTTGGAGCCCAGCCAGAAGGGCAGCTTCTGCCCAAGTCCGAGGTCGAAGGTCTTGTCGCCTCATGGCTGGCCACTGGGAGCAGAGCTGTCCATACCCAGGCCCTGCTGGTCCACTGCCCCCGTGTGTGTGCCCCTTGGGGAACGGCAAGCCAGAACAATCAGGCAGGTCTGTCTCTGGGGCCACCAGCAGGGCCATGCAGAAGCTGTTCCCAGGCCTGCGTCTCAGGTTGCAGCGTGAGGGCTCCTGGGAAGAGGAGCAAAGGTCCAGTGCCTCCAGTCTGGCTCTTTCCTCCTCTCCTCCCCCACCACCCCCATGCTCATGACAGGCATGGGGCAGATATGGGGGTTGAGTCTTGAGTTTTTTCTGCAGCCAAGGCCATAGGGTTGTGGAGGAGAGAGTGTTTGAATCCCAGCTCTGCCTTTGGATGCTGAGTGGCTTTGAGTGTGAGACCCTTAGCCTTGCTGAACCTCAGTTTTCTCATCTGAGAAATGGGCACATCGCCACCTGCCTCCTTAGTCTGCTGCAGGTGTGTTAAATGAGGCAGCACTTGCCCGATGCCCACAGAGCTGCCCCAGGGTAGTGCATGTTGTGCCAAGGCCACACAGAGCTGGACCTGGAGCCCAGGTGGCCTGGCTCTGGGGCCCATGCCTCCACCTCTGCCCTGCACTGCCCCTCTCACTCATCAGTGGAGGGGACTGGCCTGGAAACCTGGGTCACAGAGCGGAGGCGCCTCAGCCCATAAGAGCTAGTAGTTGTGGAGACTGCCTCCTCACCAGGCCTGGCTCCAGGCACAGGGCACCCGGAAGACAGTGACCCAGGCTGTGTCCTCATTGGGCGTCCAGGCGGCAGAGGAGGCACACATTTCAGACACAGCATTGTCTTATCTCTGAGACTTTTTTTACCTCATGTTTCAAGTATATCCCCAAACTGAATGTCTTCCTTATAGTGTACCTGTTAAATGGGCATTGGCGTAACATATGTTGATTGGCACCTGCTAACAGCCAGGCTTTCATGGGGCAGCCGGGAAGGAGAGAGCCAGAACCCCTACCTCTGTGAAGCTTACCTCTCCTTGGGAGAGACAGAGAGGAAGGAAATGAACACTTTAACACAATAATTCAAGGAGTGATGAGTTCTAGAAAGGAAATAAAGTAAGATGGTGACTGGGGAGGGATCTTGGGAGAAAACCTCCCCTAGAGTGACACCATGAGTTACCGCACTGGGTGACACCAACCCCAGTGACGCCACTGCCCCCTCTGCTTATCTGAGAATGAGGGGCAGAGCCAGCTGCAGACAAGCTTTGCAAGGCTAGCACAGTGCTTAGATTTCTATTTTTTTGGAATTGCACTGTTGAGAAATCAGGATTAAAAAAAAAAAAAAAATCCAGGCTTCAGACTTGCTTGGACAATGGAAAACGCTGGCAGAGCTGAACCACCCATTGGAGCTGAGTGGCAGCAGCCCAGTGTCAGCAGGTCTGTCATCTCCCATTGCCCACAGTCCCCACTGCTCCCTATTGTCTCTCACCGAAACCCCTTCACTCCTTGGCCCCAGCCTGGGCCCTGCAGGGGTGTGCATTTGCGATTCCTGCTGGGGGCAATGGGGACCCACTTTGGGGGGAACTGAGATAGAGGTATTAGGATGGCCTTTGGGGCTGGGGTGGGGACTTGGAGAGGACAAGGTGTTCCAGGAGCCCAGAGCATGTGGTCACCCAGGTGCCAACAAAGCCTGACCCCAGGTAGTAGGCGTGGGGCGGAAGGATGACCTTCTGTCCAGACTGGTCTCACTGGGCTTCTCATGATGACACTGTCTGGGTTTGTTTCCTTTTCCCAGATGGCTCCTTCCCTCGCTTCCGCCCTCTACGCCATCACCCCATCATCCCACAAGGAGCCCCTTCACATCTGGATCAGACTCACCATAAATGCTGGAAGGTTGTCATCAGCCGTAATTGAAGGCTTCCCACCAGCCCAGAGGTGCTCCCTGTTCTGGGGGCCTCGTTCATGGACACGTGGGTGGCAGGGAGGCCTGGGTCACCAGGGCACCACTGACCTGCGTCACCGCCACTCCTAAGTGCACCCTGTTCCCCTTAGTCACGACACTCAGCCAAAATTTCTGTGACTCAGGGCCCTAAGGCTACTCTGAGCTTTGCAGGAGATGCTGCGGGTCCAAGATGTGATTTTCAGTGGGGTGTCTTGAACACAACACCATGTGGAGGAGGGCATTGGAGGATGCGGAGTGTGGTGACCATGTGGGTCTCACCTCAGCACAGCCGTTGTGTCCCTGCAGGCCTCAGTCTGGAGCTGCCGCTTCCTGTCAGCTGCTTCTCTCTCTCTCTCTCAGTTGCTGTCAAGTCGATTCTGACTCATGGTGACCCATGTGTGCAGAGTACAACTGTGCCATAGGGTTTTCTTCGAGGCTGTGACCCTTCAGAAGCAAATCGCCAGGGCTGTATTCCTAGACACCTCTGGGTGAGTTCAAACAGCCAACCTTTCGGCTGGTTGTCAAGCGCTTAACTGTTTGCACCTCCCAGGACTCCTTTTTGTTCTTGTTGGGTGAGGAAAAAGTTCTTCAGGAAGGACGGGAAGTCACTTCCCAGCCTATTCTCACAGCCACCTGGGTGGTAGGCCTGGCCAGACCCATTTTACAGAAGACCGAGGCTCAGTCACACAGCATGGGTGAAGTGGAGTTCCTTCTGAGATGGAGTGGGTGGCCAGGAGTCCTCCCTTCTGGCCTGAAGCCCCTGGTGCCCGGACCTAGCATTCCCGCTCCTTGGGCCAGGAGGTGTTGAGAAGGCCAGGCTGAGGACTCCAGACTTGGCCCACCCAAATCCCCTTCCTTCTCCCCAGCTGCCCAGTTTGTCCAAGCTAACTGACCCTCTTTGGTGGAGCGATGGTCCTTGGTGGGGAATGGGTGCCGGGGGTGGGGTTTCCAGGCCTTTCTGCTCTCTCTAGCCAAACTGCTGGTGGTCTTCAAGCAGGAACAGACAGACATTTTCTACCCTGTATTTCTCTCTGGGAGCCCTGGCAGTGCAGTGGTTAAGAGCTTGGCTGCTAACCAGCCGCTCCTTGGAAACCCTATGGGGCAGTTCTACTCTGTCCTATAGGGTCACAGTGAGTTGGAATTGACTTGACAACAGTGGGTATTTCTCTTCCAGCAAGTGCTTCAGCTATGTACGTACTTTGAAACTTAAAATAATAGTAGCAGCAATAATAACACTTATTGAGGGCCTTAAACTTTACCTACAGGTTGCTTTACCTTCACGTTGGAATCACACCTCCTCAACCTAATATCTGTGTGACCCTGGGCAAGTTACTTAACCTCTCTGTGCCTCAATTTCTCAGCTGGCAAATCAGGGTGGTAATAGTGCTTCCTGGTGGTGCAGTGGCTGAGCACTTGGCTGCTAACCCGAAGCTCGTTGGTTCAAACCCACCAGCAGCTCCGTGGGAGAAAAGACCTGACAATCTGCTCCAGTAAAAATTTCAGCCTAGGAAACCCTATGGGTCATATAGGGTCACTATGATTCAGAATCAACTCAACAGCACACAACAACAACAGTGCTTATATGAAAAAATTTGATATGCATAGAACCTCCTACAGGGGCGTTGGCGGTTCAGTGGTAGGAATCTCCCTTTCCATGTAGGAGACCTGGGTTCAATTCCCCCGGCCAATGCACTTTGTGCACAGCCACACCCATCTGTCAGTGGAGGCTCTCATGTTGCTGTGATGCTGAACAAGTTCCCGACTACGGTGGATGGGAGGAAAGGCCTGATGGTCTAATTCTGAAAATCAGCTAATGAAAACCCTGTGGATCCCAACCAATCATGGGGATAGTGCAGGACTGGACTGTGCTTCATTCTGTTGTGCACAGGGTCACCATGAGTTAGGGGCCAACTCAACAGTAGCTAACAACAAAAACAACAATGGAACCCCCAAGTGCTGTGCACAGCTGTGGCTGCCTCACTCGACCTTCACAGCAACCCTCTGAGACTTGTCATTCAACCCATTTTCTGGTTGGAGGAAACTGAGGTTCCTGCAATTAAGTGACTCGAGTGAGGTCAAGCTATCATTTTAAAATCCTGGAGCAATAATGCTTCAAGAGGATCAGGCAAGTGGACTGGCACAGCCTCGCCCCCAGGCCCTACCCACTGAGGGGCCACCGCCCCTGCAGTGACATGGCCCTCCAACCTTTCCTTGCCTAGAAGCCAGTTCTTGCTTCAGCTCTGGGGCAGCCCAGGGAGATGCTGTGGATCCCACCTCTTCTTGGGCATCTTCCCCTCCCAGTGCCCTCCCCATTAGAAGCCATCCCGGCCCCCATCCCACCTGGTTTCCAGAGACTTCTCTCTGAGAGTTCGAAGGAGCCCTGGCCCCTTCTGGCACCACCCTGTCAAAGACTGACCAAGGCGAGACCCAGCATGGCTGAATTCCACAGTGGTGCTTTTTGGATTCCACCCCCCTTTTTTTAATTGTTGTAAAAATATATGTAATACAACATTTGCCAATTCATCATTTTCATGTGTGCAATTCAGTGACACCAACTGCATGAATCACGTTGTGCAACCATCACCAACATCTGTCCACAACAGCGTTTTAAGCGATGTTTCTTTCCATCACACACACGCAGCCAGGGGTTCCTGGCTGAGAGCAGAGTGTGGGAAAGTGTGCCCCCCACACATTGGTGTGTGTGCTCTGAGCCTGTGTGAGTCTGGCCGTGCATGTCGGCTTCTGCAATTTAATTGTTTATTACGGAAAATTTCAAACATACACAGGTAGGGAGGATGGAACGGAGATTTCCACACCCCTACCCTTCGGGCTTCATCGTTAGCAACATTTGTTTTATTGTTGCTTGCCATTTTAACTATTTGTAAGCGAGTAACTCAGTGACATTAATTGCATGCATTCATTCAATTAAGAAGCCTGGCAGCGCAGTGGTTGAGCACTTGGCTGCGAACTGAAAGGTCAGGGGTTCAAACCTACTAGCCACTCAGTGGGAGAAAAATGTGGCAATCTGTTTCTGTAAAGATTTATAACCTTGGAAAACCTGTGGGGCAATTCTACCCAGTCCTACAAGGTGGGTATGAGTTGGAATCGACTGGGTGACAATGGGTTTTTTTAGTTTTTGGTGGCAAAACGACTGCTAAGTTTGAAGGGATGGCTGTTCAAACCCACCAGCAACTCTGCGGGAGAAAACACCTGATAATCTGCTCCCTTAAAGGTTACAACCTAGGAAACCCTATGAGGGCAGTTCCACTCTGTCACTTTGGATCGCTGTGTGTCAGAGTTGACTCCATGGCACCCAGCAACAACATTCTATTACATACAGTGTTCTGCCTTCTGAACTTTGCCCCAGGCCCCTGCTCCCTCCCTGCCTGGCCAGGTGGTCACCTTGAGAGCTGTTGCCTTGGTGCTGGCTGGGTCCCCTTGACTCTGATGGGTGACCCTGCCTGCCCTGATCCCTCTGTTTCTCCGGGGGGTATTCCCGCTCAGCCCTATCTGGACCCTGGACCCCAAGACTTCCCATTCCCCCTACCCCAACCTTTGGATAATTCATTCTTTGCTATTCATCCCTTCTGCAGCCAGCTCTGGGCTGTACCCTCTCCACAATGGTGGTAAAGACACTGTTGGCAGCAAGGATGGTGATACCTGCCATTCACTGGGCACTGGAGCTGGCATTTGAATGTGTGATTTCATATGGTCACCATGACTGTCCTGCAAGGAGGTATCATCACCCACCTAACAAGTGGCAGAGTTGGGATTTGAAACTGTCTACCTGACCCCAAAGCCTGGGCGTCTCCCTGCTGAGTCAGTTAAGAAGGTCTCTTGCCAACTGCACTGGGAGAAGCTTGTCTTTCATGCCCAGGATGGGGCAGCCCAGGAGCTAAGATACCTAGATGTGGGCACAGAGCTCCCTGTCCATTGGCCACGGGTCTTCTATGGTCCAGCCACCCTAGTGTGGGCTTCATGCTCCAGAGTCACCGGAGGGGCTCACCTTGAGCCCCGAGGCTCTCCTCCACCCATCGCCCTTGGGGTGAAGATTCCCAGCCTGCTCATTTCTCCCATGGACCTCTCCTATCTCATGCCTGACCCTTCCTAGCTGTCTGAGCCCGGGCACGTGACTCCGGCTTTCTGAGCCTGCTGGCCGCCTCTGTGGAGGGGAATCTGTCTTTCCCTTTGTGGCAGGGCCTAGCCATCCACAGATTCCTAACCTGGAAAACACCCAGTGACCAGAGGAGGACGTATGGACCAGTGGGTGAGGCTTCTGCCCCGGAAGCCCAGCCCTGATCCCAATACACAGCCTGACTCTGGGCGAGGCCCTCTGGGCTTCTGATTCCACGTAGCAAAGATGACTGTTAAGATGGGATTTGCTGAGTGAATGGGTGTGACTGCTGTCTGTGAACAGTGGGGCCCTCCATAGATACGAGGCTTTCTATTTTCTCAAACCATGTGTGGGGGGCTCTGTATTTTATTTCTGAGCCTGTTTCTCTCTTTTGCTGCTGATTTCATTTTTTAAAGTTTCACTGGGTGTATACGTTTCTGATCAAATCACAGCATCCGTATGGGGAGGGAAAGGTGGGGAACTGCATTTCCTTCTCTGTGCACTTGGTTTGGTTCAGTAGCATTTCCTGGGCACCCAAGGGGCCAGGTCCAGTGCTGGGGACAGAGAAGGAAACCAGGCTGGTCACTGTCCTCCAGGGGAACACAGCCCTGGGGAGTCAGGAGTAAACAGACCATCACCATACAGGGTGGTCTGTGCAGTGAGTGATAGGGTGGAACCCGACCCACCAGGTTAGTGGGAGAGGCCAATCCCTGAGGACTTTCTTGAGGCTCAGAAGCCCAAGATGAGTCATAAAACAGAAGGGTATGTGTGCAAACAAAACTTTGCTCACCAATGTTCACTGCAGCACTGTTCACAACAGCCCAAAGGTGGAAACAACCCAAGTATCCATCAACTGAAGAATGGATAAACCAAATGTGGCCTATACATGCAATGGAATATTATTCAGTCATAAAAAGGAATGAAGTCCTGATACATGCTACAACATGGATGAACCTCGAAAACATGATGCTGAATGAAAGAAGCCAGACACAAAAGGCCACATATTGTATCATTCCATTCATGTGAAATGACCAGAATAGGTAAATCCATAGAGACAGAATGCAGATTGGTGGTTGCAACAGGAAAGAAGAGGAAGAAATAGGGATGACTGCTTAATGAGTACTGGTTTTCTTTTTGGAGTGATAACAAAGTTCTGGAATGAGACAGTGGTGATAATTGCATGACTTTGTGCCACTGAATTGCACACTTTAAAAAGGTTTAAATGGTAAATTTTATGTGTATTTTACCATAGTTAAAAAAAAATGGGAGTTGAGAGACAAAGAAGCAAAAAAGGGTATTCTAGGCAGATGGAATAGCAGGTGAAGGCCTGGAGGTATGAAAGTATAGTAACACACCCCTCCCCCACCTCCAGATGTCCCAGGTGTGTGTTCGCCCAGCTCACCTTCTAGTGGTCTCACTGCTGGATGTTCAAGTTTGCCTTAAGGTTGGGCTGCTTCTACCATACCCAGTTTGCACCTTAGTCCTGCAAAGTATTCTTTTTTGCCCTTAAATGTTTCCAACTCCATCCATTCATCCATCCATACATCATTCATCTATCCATCATCCGTCTTTCTTCTATCATCCATCTGTCCCTCTACCCTCCATCCATCCTCCATCTATCCATCCATCCATCCGTTTATCACCCGTCTATCCATCCATCCATCCATCCATCCATCCATCCATCCATCCACCCATCTATCATCCATCTGTCCCTCTATCCCTCCATCCATCATCCATCCATCCATCCATCCATCCATCCATCCATCCATCCATCCATATATCACCTGTCTATCTGTCCATCCATTCACCCATCTATCATCCATCCATCCCTCTCTCAATCAATCCATCCACCTATCCATCCATCCATCTGTTCATCCATCCATCCATCCATCTGTTCATCCGTCCATCCATCCATCCGTTCGTCCGTCCGTCCGTCCGTCCGTCCATCCATCCATCCGTCCATCCATCCATCCGTTCATCCATCCATCCATCCGTTCATCCATCCATCCATCCATCCATCCATCCATCCATCCATCCATCCATCCATCCATCCATCCATCCATCCATCCATCCATCCATCCATCCATCCATCCATCCATCCATCCACCTGTCCATTCCTCCCTCCATCCATTAAGCCAAGCCATCTATCCATCCACTAATCTACCCATTCATCCATCCATCCATCTATCCAGCCAGCCAGCCAGCCAGCCAACAAATATTTATTGGATACTGATGATGTGTCAGACCATGCTGACAGAGCCTTCCCTGGGGGGAGAGCCAGAACAAGTGATGAGCAGACATGGGGTGAGGTTTGCCTCATGCCATACTGGGGCCCTGCCCAAGACAGACACAGACCTGCCCCTGGAGTTCCACCCGCTCCTGGCTGGCCTGGTCTTGTTAGGAGGGAGGTGGCTCTCAACTCTTGGCTTGGAAAAGTATACCTGACTCTCCGCTCCTAAGAGTGCCACCTCCCCAGACACAAGGTGAGGAAATCAACCAGACCACAGACGTGGGTCCTTGCGGACAATACCACCTCTCACTGCCTTTCCAGGGATTTGAGCATTCTGTCATGCTTAGTCACTGCCAGTGAGGCATTCTGCTTCTCCTCCCCACCCCAGCCTTTGAGTTTCCAGAGAACACCCAAATGTTCCCACTGTCCATAGAGCATCTCTACAACCCATTCCCAGCTGGCCCCAGAGCTTCCCAATGGCCTTTTCAGTTTCACAAACTGAAGTCCCTACCAGCAGTGTTTGGGAAAGCCGAAGCCATCACAACCCCACTGTGGATCTCTCTGTGTGCCTGAAACTGAAGGCCTGTGATCTGGACTCCCATCTACACACTTAAAGATGTGAAAACATCTTTTCCACATTTTCCACATAAGAGTCCGCATTTTAAAGTAGGGTGTTCCCCACAGTAATGTGGAGATTTGCCTTCTTCTGGAAAAGGGAGGATTGGTCAAGACTGCCACCACATGCCTGCTCTGTAGTGTCACGTGGGGTGAGAGGAACCACCCACTTAGGTGAGTGTGGCTCTCCAGGATCCCACTATGTGATGGAAAAAAGTGTGGAAAGAGGCTGGACACGGCTTGGTAGAGGTCATGAGGCAGGGCCGGTCACTGCCTCCCAGGGCACTCTGACCTTAGAGGAGAGTGACCATGTTGCATGGTTGGGTCGCAGTGCAGTGGGCTTTGTTTTGGCTGAAGGACCTGACCATACCTTATGAGAGGAGTCGGCTTCCTGTAAGGGCTTGGACACTTCCTGCCCCAATCCATCCTGAGTCAGGAGCCTCCAAGCAGAGGGAGAAGTGAATTCTAGAGGCTCTGGAGCGTCCTGAGCCCTGAGACCTGAGGCCTGGGCCTGGGGGTGGTGGGGGGACTGCTCACCTCCTTTGAAATGGAGGTGTGCTCAGTCTAGGGCAGGCAGACTTCAGGGCTTTTCTGAGGATAGGCCTGGGGCTCCAGACAGGGCACCATCTGCAGCTGATGGAGGCCAGAGCAGAACGTCTGAGTCCCTGGCCCCAGTACATGGGGGCTGGGGGGTCCTCACTCAGCACTTCAGATGAAGTTGTGATCCTAGTGGGGTGAAGTTGCTGTGATTGGGATGTGCCATGGAAATCTGACTCTTATTGTCACAGACCTTGTCGCTTGGGTTGTAATTTGGCTGATGAACATCACTGTGTACCTATTTTTAGGGTTCCACGGATAAATCAAGCCACTGTTCCTGCCCTCAGGGAAAAAGCAACCTGAGGACATACAGAGGGCTTCCTGGGGGAGGTGATGCCTCAGTGGGAGTTTTGAAAGATGAGATGAGGAGTTAGTGGGTGAAGCTGATAGGGAGAAGGGGGCCAGGCAAAGGGAACAGAAGGTGCAAAGAGAGAAGGCACAGAGGCGTGATGGTTCCCAGCCCATGGGACACTGTGGCTGAATCAGCATTGTGGACTGGGGTGGAAGGTGAGGCCAGTGTAGTGAATGGTCAGTGGAGACCCAATCAAATGGCCTTGGGGTGGGGGATGGGGGCTCAGGAAGTTATAAATTCATCCTGATGGCAAGGGGGAACCATCGAAGGGTTTTCAGTAAGGGAGCAACATGTGTTTTACAAAAAGCCCTTTAGCCTGGTGTGGAGAACAGATGGGTAGAGGACACTGTTGCAAATGGTAGCTGTGGGGAGACGAGGAGCAGCAAGATGTGGGACATTTGAAAGGAACCTCAGGACAAATGGCTTGTGGTGGACGCAGGAGATATCTGATCTGGGAGGTAGGGTGGTACCTTCCCTGGCTGGGAGCTGGGGAAGCAGAGCCAGGAGCCTCATGAGAAGAAGGGTTTAATTCTCATGGAATCCAGATTTCTGGGGTCCATGGAGTTGGGGTGACCACCCAAGCCATTGCCCTGAGATGTTCTTTTTTTATTGTGCTTAAAGTGCTAGTTTACAGTTCAAGTTAGTTTCTCATACAAAAAATGTATACACACATTGTTATGTGACCCTAATTGCTCTTGCTATAATGTGACAGCACACTCCTCTTTACCACCCCAGATTTCCCATGTCCATTCAACCAGCTCCTGTCCCTTTCTGCCTTCTCATCTCACCTCCGGACAGGACCTGCCCATTTAGTCTCATGTATCTGCTTGAGCTAAGTAGCATACTGTTCATGAGAATCATGTTATGTCTTATAGTCCGGTCTAATCCTTGTTTGAAGAGTTGGCTTCAGGAATGGTTTTAGTTTTGGGCTAACAGTCTGGGGGCCATGTCTTCTGGGCTCCCTCCAGTCTCAGTCAGACAATTAATTCTGGTCTTCTTACTAGAATTTGAGTTCTGCACCCTGTTCCATCAGGGACTCTGTTGTAAGTTTCAGTCTCTCCACAACCACTCCAACATTTATTAGTTTGTGTTTTGGGGGTTAATGCTAGCCTTGTTAGGGTGAGATGGTATCTCATTGTAGTTTTGATTTGTATTTCTCTAAAGGCTAATGATCATGAGCATTTCCTCATGTATCTGTTAGTTGCCTGAATGTCTTCTTTGGTGAAGTGCCTGTTCACATCCTTTGCCCATTTTTTTTGGGGGGGGCACTTTTTTTTTATTATTATGCTTTAAGTGAAAGTTTACAAATCAAGTCACTCTCTCACACAAAAACCCATATAACACCTTGCTACACACTCCCAGTCACTCTCCCCCTAATGAGAGCCCCCTCTCTCCCTCTACTCTCTTTTTTCATGTCCATTTCTCCAGCTTCTAACCCCCTCCACCCTCTCATCTCTACTCCAGGCAGGAGATGCCAACACAGTCTCAAGTGTCCACCTGATCCAAGAAGCTCACTCCTCACCAGCATCCCTCTCCAACCCATTGTCCAGTCCAATCCCTGTCTGAAGAGTTGGCTTTGGGAATGGTTCCTGTCCTGGGCCAACAGAACGTCTGAGGGCCATGACCACTGGGGTCCTTTTAGTCTCAGTCAGGCCATTAAGTCTGGTCTTATGAGAATTTGGGGTCTGCATCCCACTGCTCTCCTGCTCACTCAGGGGTTCTCGGTTGTGTTCCCCGTCAGGGCAGCCATCGGTTGTAGCTGGGCACCATCTAGTTCTTCTGGTCTCAGGATGATGTAGTCCCTGGTTCATGTGGCCCTTTCTGTCTCTTGGGCTCGTAATCGCCTTGTGTCTTTGGTGTTCTTCATTCTCCTTTGCTCCAGGTGGGTTGAGATCAATTGATGCATCTTAGATGGCTGCTTGCTAGTGTTTAAGACCCCAGATGCCACTCTTCAAAGTGGGTGGGATGCAGCATGTTTTGTTAATAGATTTTATTATGCCAATTGACTTAGATGTCCCCTGAAACCATGGTCCCCAGACCCCTGCCCCTGCTACACTGCTTTGCCCATTTTTTAATGGGGTTATTTGTCTTTTTGTTGTTGAGGTTTTGCAGTTTCTTATAGATTTTAGCCCCCATGTGTCTGTCAGTTTGTCATACTGTGGGGGCTTGCGTGTTGCTGTGATGCTGGAACCTATGCCACTGGTATTCAGACACCGGCAGGGTCACCCATGGAGGACACGTTTCAGCTGAGCTTCCAAACTAAGACAGACTAGGAAGAAGGTCCCGGCAGTCTATTTCTGAAAAGCATTGGCCAGTGAAAACCTTATGAATAGCAGTGGAGCATTGTCTGATATAGTGCTGGAAGATGAGCCCCCCAGGTTGGAAGGCACTCAAAAGATGACTGGGAAAGAGCTGCCTCCTCAAATTAGAGTCGATCTTAATGATGTGGATGGAGTAAAGCTTTCAGGACCTTCATTTGCTGACGTAGCATGACTGAGAATGAGAAGAAACAGCTGCAAACATCCATTAATAATCAGAACCTGGAATATACAAAGTATGAATCTAGGAAAATTGGACATCGTCAAAAATGAAATGGAATGCATAAACATTGATATCCTAGGGATTAGTGAGCTGAAATGGACTGGTAGTGGCCATTTTGAATCAGACAATCTTTTAGTCTACTATGCTGGGAATGACAACATGAAGAGGAATGGTGTTGCATTCATCGTCAAAAAGAACATTTCAAGATCTATCCTGAAGTACAACACTGTCAGTGATAGGATAATATCCATACACCTACAAGGAAGACCAGTTAATACGACTATTGCTCAAATGTACACACCAACCACTAAGGTCAAAGATGAAGAAATAGAAGATTTTTATCAGCTGCTGCAGTCTGAAATTGATCAAACATGCAATCAGGATGCATTGATAATCACTGGCGATTGGAATGCGAAAGTTGGAAACGAAGAAAGATCAGTAGTTGGAAAATATGGCCTTGGTGATAGAAACAATGCCAGAAATAGAATGATAGAATTTTGCAAGACCAACGACTTCTTTTCAAATACCTTCTTTCACCAACATAAACAGCCACTATACACATGGACCTCACCAGTGGAACACACAAGAATCCAATTGACTACATCTGTGGAAAGAGACGATGGAAAAGCTCAATATCATCATTCAGAATAAGGCCAGGGGCCAACTGTGGAACAGACCATCAATTGCACATATATAAGCTTAAGCTGAAACTGAAGAAAATCAAAGCAAGTCCACGAGAGCCAAAATATGACCTTGAGTATATCCCACCTGAATTTAGAGACCACCTCAAGAATAGATTTGATGCATTGAACACTGGTGACCGAAGACCAGATGAGTTGTGGAATGACATCAGGGACATCATACATGAAGAAAGCAAGAGGTCATTGAAAAGACAGGAAAGAAAGAAAAGACCAAGATGGATGTCAGAGGAGACTCTGAAACTTGTTCACGAACGTCAAGCAGCTAAAGCAAAAGGAAGAAATGATGAAGTAAAAGAACTGAACAGATTTCAAAGGGCGGCTGGAGAAGACAAAGTAAAGTATTATAATGACATGTACAAAGAGCTGGAGATAGAAAACCAAAAGGGAAGAACACGCTCGGCGTTTCTCAAGCTGAAAGAACTGAAGAAAAACTTCAAGCCTCGAGCTGCGATAGTGAAGGATTCTATGGGGAAAATATTAAACGGTGCAGGAAGCATCAAAAGAAGATGGAAGGAATACACAGAGTCATTATACCAAAAAGAATTAGTCGCTGTTCAACCATTTCAAGAGGTAGCATATGACCAGGAACCGATGGTACTGAAGGAAGAAGTCCAAGCTGCTCTGAAGGCATTGGCAAAAAACAAGTCTCCAGGAATTGACGGAATATCAATTGAGATGTTTCAACAAACGGATGCAGCGCTGGAGGTGCTCACTGGACTATGCCAAGAAATGTGGAAGACTGCTTCCTGGCCAACTGACTGGAAGAGATCCATATTTATGCCTATTCCCAAGAAAGGTGATCCAACCGAATGTGGAAATTATAGAACAATATCATTAATATCACATACAAGCAAAATTTTGCTGAAGATCATTCAAAAATAGCTGCAGTGGTATGTCGACAGGAAACTACCGGAAATTCAGGCTAATTTGAGAAGAGGACGTGGAACCAGGGATATCATTACTGATGTCAGATGGATACTGGCTGAAAGCAGAGAATACCAGAAGGATCTTTACCTGTATTTTATTGACCATGCAAAGGCATTCGACTGTGTGGATAATAACAAATTATGGATAACATTGAGAAGAATGAGAATTCCAGAACACTTAATTGTGCTCATGAGGAACCTTTACATAGATCAAGAGTCAGTTATTCAGACAGAGCAAGGGGATACTGATTGGTTTAAAGTCAGGAAAGGTGTGTGTCAGGGTTGTATCCTTTCACCATACCTATTCAGTCTGTATGCTGAGCAAATAATCCGAGAATCTGGATTATATGAAGAAGAACAGGGCATCAGGATTGGAGGAAGACTCATTAACAAGCTGCATTACGGAGGTGACACAACCTTGCTTGCTAAAAGTGAAGAGGACTTGAAGCACTAACTAATGAAGATCAGAGACCACAGCCTTCAGTATATATTGCACCTCAACATAAAGAAAACAAAAATCTTCACTACTGCACCAATAAGCAACATCATGCTAAACGGAGAAAAGATTGCAGTTGTCAAGGATTTCATTTTACTTCGATCCAGAATCAACAGCCATGGAAGCAGCAGTTAAGAAATCAAAAGACGCATTGCATTGGGTAAATCTGCTGCAAATGACCTCTTTAAAGTGTTGAAAAACAAAGTTGTCACTTTGAAGACTAAGATGCGCCTGACCCAAACCATAGTATTTTCAATCGCATCATATGCATGTTAAAGCTGGACAATGAATAAGGTAGACCGAAGAAGAATTGACGCCTTTGAATTGTGGTGTTGGCGAAGAATATTGATTATACTACGGACTGCCAAAAAACAAAGAAATCTGTCTTGGAAGAAGCACAACCAGAATGCTCCTTAGAAGCAAGGATGCCGAGACTGTGTCTTACATACTTTGGTTACATACTTACATACATGTTGTCAGGAGGGATCAGTCCCTGTAGAAGGATATCATGCTTGGCAAAGTACAGGGTTAGCAGAAAGGAGGAAAACCCTCAATGAGGTGGATTGACATAGTGGCTACAAGAATGAGCTCAAGCATAACAATGATTGTAATGATGGCTCAGGGCTGGGCAGTGTTTTGTTGTTTTTGTGAGTCGGAACCTGCTCGAGGGCACCTAATAATAACAACATAGATTTTAGAGGTTAGACCCTGATCAGATTTGTCGTAGCCAAATTTTTTCCCAGTCTGTTGGTTGTCTTTTTACTCTTTTGGTGAAGTCTTTTGATGAGCATTTAAGTGTGATTTTTAAGAGCTCCCAGTTATCTAGTTTCTTTTCTGGTGTTTGTGCATTGTTAGTTATGGTTTGTTTTCTGTTTATGCCATGTATTAGGGCTCCTAGCATTGTCTCTATTTTTTCTTCCATGATTTTTATCGTTTTAGGGTTTATATTTAGGTCTTTGATCCATTTTGAGTTAGTTTTTTGTGCATGGTGTGAGGCATGGGTCCTGTTTCATTTTTTTTGCAGATGGATATCTAGTTATGTTGGCACCATTAGTTAAAGAGACTGTTTTTTCCCCATTTCACGGACTTTGGGCCTTTGTCAAATATCAGCTGCTTGTAGGTGGATGAATTTATGTCTGGATTCTCAATTCTGTTCCATTGGTCTATGTATCTGTTGTTGTATCAGTACCACAGTGTTTTGACTACCGTAGCAGTATAATAGGTCCTAAAATCAGGTACTGTGAGCCTCCCACTTTGTTCTTCAGTAGTGCTTCACTTATCCGGGGCCTCTTTCCTTTCCATATGAAGTTGGTAATTTGTTTCTCCATCTCATTAACAAATACTGTTGGAATTTGGATCGGGATTGCATTGTATCTGTAGATCACTTTGCGTAGAATTGACATTTTCATAATGTCGAGTCTTCCTATTCAAGAGCAAGGTGTTTCTCCACTTACGTATGTCTCTTTTGGTTTCTTGCAGCAGTGTCTTGTAGTTTTCTTTGTATAGGTCTTTTACCTCTCTGGTTAGATTTATTCCTAAGTGTTTTATCTTCTTGGGGGCTATTGTAAATGGTATTGATTTGGTGATTTCCTCTTTGAAGTTCTCTTTGTTGGTGTAGAGGAATCCAACTGATTTTTGTATGTTTATCTTGTATCCTGACACTGCTGAAATCTTCTACTAGTTCCAGTAGTTTTCTTGTGGATTCTTTGGGGTTTTCTGCATATAAGATCATATCATCTGCAAATAGAGATACTTTTACTTCTTCCTTACCAATTTGGGTGCCTTTTATTACTTTACCTAGCCTAATTGCTCCGGCGGTGATAAAGGACACCCTTTGAGATGATCTTTTGAGCCTTGAGCAAACTTGTCCCTAAAAGTCACCTTTAAGTCAAATAGTAGTCTTGCTAATTAGTAAAGACCCTTTTGCCTTGGCTTTTGGACTCTTTTGAAGAATTATCTATGTGTGGTCAGTGTAAAGAAATAGGATCTCCTGGGTAGAACTGGAAACTGGGTTTTAGGGTAAATTGATATTACAAAAACACTGTTCTGGCCCTGTTTCCATGGCAATATCGATCAGATGGTGTCTTAGTTATCTAGTGCTGCTGTAACAGAAATATCTCAAGTGGATGGCTTTAACAAAGAGAAATTAATTTTCCCACAGTCTAGTAGGCTACAAGTCCAAATTCAGGGCATCAGTTCTAGGCAAGGCTTTCTCTGTCAGCTCTGGTGGAAGGTCTTTCTCATCAATCTTCCCCTGGACCAGGAGCTTCTCTGCACAGGAACCCCAGGGTCTAAAGGATGCACTCTGCTCCTGGTGCTTCTTTCTTGGTGGTATGAGGTCCCCAACTCTCTGCTTGCTTCTCTTTCCTTTTATCTCTCAGAGATAAAAGGTGGTGCAGGCCACACCCCAGGGAAACTCCCTTTACATTGGATGAGGGAGGTGACCTGAGTAAGGGTGTTGTTACAATCCCACCCTAATCCTTTTAACATAAAATTACAATCACAATATGGAGGACAACCACACAATACTAGGAATCATGGCCTAACCAAGTTGATACACAGATTTTTGGGGGGACATAATTCAACCCATGACAGATGGGGTATAAGAATTCTTTGGACTTCTTTCCTCTTTAGAACACTTTGGCTCTCTAGTTAGAAGTGTTGCCTGATTTCCAAATTGTATATTAAATAAACTTCAAATTTTATTATTGATTTAATATGATTTTTGTTTTAACATCTGGCAACAGTACTCTCAAGGATAGTTTCCTGGAAGCCTCTTCCCCAAGCACCAAGAGGTAAGGTCACCGGTGCTGTAAGGATGCATGATGAAAGGAGGGGATGTTACCAAGGCAGAGCTCAGATCTGAAGGCTGAAGATGGATTGGGTGCACATCTAGGCGACAAATTGCATGGGGAATTTGCAGGGCATCCATGGCAGGTAGCACAGCATGTACTAAGGCCCCGGGGCAGCAGAGATGGAGAGAAGGGGCTGGAAGGAGGACTGTGTGGCTGGGTGGGGATCAGGGAAATGAGTTGGAGGGCGGGAGGGCCAGCAGTGCTTTTAGCAGGGCAAAGTGTTGACATCATGTGACGTATTTGCAGTGGTCACTCAGGCTACAAGAGGTGACGTTCGAAGATCACTCTTGTGTCCCCAATCAGTGAGAAGCAAACTTGCGTTACTTCATAACCAGGAAAAAATATTAAACTGCATACACCATGTTGTTGTTGTTGTGTACCGTTGAGTCAATTCTGATTCATAGTGACTCGACAGGACAGAATAGAAGTGCTGCATAGGGTTTCCAAGGAGCAACTGGTGGATTCGAACTGCTGACCTTTTGGTTAGCAGCCAAACTCTTAACTACTGCCCCACCAGGGCTCCGCATACACTGTAGGATTCTGATTTTGTTTTAAAACACACGCATGTGGCCGTGTTCTGTTTCTTGATCTGGGGGCTAGTTAGACGGGGGCTTTTGCTCTGAAAATTCATTGAGTTATATGTTTTTGATCAGTGTACTTTTTGTCACATATGTTACATTTCAACTGAAATATTTTAAAAATACACACATATGCCAACAACAAAGACTGATGGCCGGCACACCATTATGTTAATAGAGGTTTTCCCTGGGTGGTGGGTGTATGGATTAATTCCGTTTTCTCTCCCATGTGTTCCAAATTTTCTCCAATATGCTTGTGTTAACTTTATCAAACAATAAATAGATGCATATCATAAAAGAAGAGCTGAAGATGGAGCCCTCACTCACCAATCCGTCCGTATCCCCAAAGCTATTGTAACAGGAGGTGGGGATCTGAATCGGAATTTGGCCTGCCCTTAGAATCTATTCCAAAAAATATTTTTAGCCCCGTGATCCACCCTGTTAATGATTTGTGGCCCTGGCTATCAGAACAGACTTTCCGTAGATAGAGTGGTATGCCTTGCTCAGTTACCTCGCCTATGTCCTCCTTCTCTGGACAAGTAATAATAGAACTGACCTCATGGCTTATTGGGAGGATTAATTGGAATAATATATGTGAAGCCCTTTGCACAGAGCCATGGCACAGGGGATGGGCCACCATGAATACTACTCTAATTAGAACATGCCCAGGTTATATGGCAGGCATCTTAGTGTCCTAGTTTACTGACTCAGCTGATGGGGACTATCTGGTTAACAACCCTTCACCTTGTTCATGGAGTCATCCCTGAGAGAGGGACAGGAGTGGTGGTTGCTTTCTTCCCCAGAATGTTTCCCATTTCCCCCCTGTTGATGAATGTTGGCAATCTCTTCGTTACTTTCACTCACTTGATACTGCTGTATAGTATTTCTCTGTGTGTGTGTAAGGCAATGTGCTGTCATGAAAGTCAAGCTATAGCAGAAACTTGGATGACACGAGTACTGGTATGATGATAGGATGACTAGGAGAGACAGGCAGAGGGGAAAGTGCTCTTTTTGCCCTCCTTGGTGGGCTCGTCCTTTTGATGGCATATGTCCCTCCCCCTGACCTGGCCTATCCCTAGCCCATACCCTTCAATGCTGGACTTTGATCAGGTCTCTGCTTGCAGTGGTCACTCAGGCTACAAGAGGTGACGTTCCTAGGTTCTCTGTTAACCTGATAGTCCCAGGGCTCTGGAATTTGGGTTGTGCTGCGCTTGGAACCTGGTCTCCTTTGGCAATAGCTGTCCGAATTGCAAATGCCTAAACCCTATGCTCCAGCTGGTCTGCTGCCCAGCGGTAATCTTACAGATAAACTTGCACTCCTGGGACATTATTCATGTACGAAGTTATTCTTTGCAGCGTTCTCTATAAAAGCAAAAGATTGAAAACAACTAAACCCCCATCAGTAGAGGGCTGAGTAAATAAACTGGTACAATTGGCATAACTGGGATAATTCCAACTCATGGCGACCAATGAAATACTCCAAAAAAACCAAACTCATTGCTGTAAAATCGATTCCGATTCATGGTGACCCTCTGTGTTATAGAGTAGAACTGCTCCATGGGAATTTCTTGACTGTACTCTTTATGGAGCCAGATTGCCAGGTTTTTCTTCTGTGGTGCCTCTGGGTGGGCTTGAACTGCCAACTTTAGGTTAGTAGCCGAGAACAAACCTTTTGCACCATGTAGGGATCTGCATAGAATACTAGGCAACTGTACAAAACGAGTGAGGAGCCATCTCTAAACTTTATTAGATGAGAAAAGCAAAGTGCAAGGCAGTATGTGTTATATGCCTCTGCGTAAAAAGGAGGAAGTAAGAGTATGTATTTGTGTTAGCTTATATTTGCATAAAGAAACTGTGGCTGCCCACTGAATGTTACTTGTTGGGGGGTGACTTGGGTAGGGGAGGAAGTCTGTTCTTTGCCTTTTTAATTTTGACCCATGTGAATTTACGACTTTTCTCAAAATTTAGAATTAAGAAGAAATATAACATCTTTAAAGCATGTTTTAGAAAGTGGTGGCTTGGCCTTGAGTATCACACTTAAAGTGAGGCAATCTTGGGCAGATGTGTAAAACCCAGTCCCTGACTCAGGTGTGTTGGAAGTAGAGTTTTCTATAAAGTCACTTATTTTCTGTTCAAGCCTCCATCCTGCCCAGCTGGTAGCAAAACTTAGCCTTAGTTTTTGGGGGCTAACCTCTCCTATGGAGTTGACACTGTGGTCTGCTGGTTCTAACAGAACCAAGTAGTACCTGGAGGAACATAGAGGCCTTGAGATCTGGGGGATGGGGGCTGCTTGTTGCAAGGTTGGGGCCATAGCACTGCTTGGGGTCCCCCGTGGCTGTGTGCCAATAAAGCTTGATCTACAAAAAGAGGCCACAGGTCAGATTTGGCCCCCAAGATGTTGCCTCTTGAGGTCCTGAGGTCTCTCAACCAACCCCTTCAATGTCTACTTCCTCCCAGTCTTCCCCCACTCAGTGTAACCTTTACCCTGTTACTTCCAGCACATTCCTGCACTTGCCCTTGCCTCAGTTCCCTGAGGCCCCAAGGACCTAGGACAGGGGATGGCAAACTTTTTCTGTAAAGGGCCACCAGTTGACTCATTGCAGTCAAGTCAATTCCAACTCATAGTGATCCTATAAAAAAAAAAAAGCTAGTTTTAGGATAGAGTAAAACTGCCCCATAGGGATTCCAAGGCTGTAATCTTTACAGATGCAGACTGCCATATCTTTCTCCCATGGAATGGCTGGTAGGTTCGAACCACTGATCTTTTGGTTAGCAGCTGAACGCTTTAACCACTGCACCATCAGAGCTCTCTGTAAAGGGCCGGATAGTGTTTGGGGTTTTGTGGATCACAGGATCTCTGTTGTGACTACTGAACTTTGCTATTGTAACGTGAAAGAAGCTGTAAACAATATGTAAATGATGGGCGTGGCTGTGTGCCAACAAAGCTTTATCTACAAAAACAGGCCATGGGCTAGATTTGGCCCCCAGGATGCAGTTTGCTGACCCCTAGCCTCTGCCTTTGGAAGCCAAAGCCACAGAGGCCCAGAAGTGTCTCTGCTGCTGGTCCTGCTGCAGGAACGGCTCTCTGCTTGGATCAAAAAATGGAAAAGGGGAAAATGCCCAGAGGATTGGAAAGAAAATGAGATACTCATCTGCCTTAGTCATCTAGTGCTGCTATAACAGAAATACCACAAGTGGACGGCTTTAACAAAGAGAAATTTATTCTCTCATAGTCTAGTAGGCTAGAAGTCCAAAATCAAGGTGTCAGCTCCAGGAGAAGGCTTTCTCTCTCTGTCAGCTCTGGAGGAAGATTCCTGTCATCAATCTTTCCCTGGTGGAGGAGCTTCTCAGGCACAGGGACCCCAGTCCAAAGGACACACTCTGCTCCTGGTCCTGCTTTCTTGGTGGTATGAGGTCCCCAACTTTCTGCTTGCTTCCCTTTCCTTTTATCTCTTAGAGATAAAAGGTGGTGCAGGCCACACCCCAAGGAAACTTCCTTTACATTGGACCAGGATGTGACCTGGGTAAGGGTGTGTTACAACCCTGCCCTAATCCTCTTTAATATAAAATTACAATCACAAAATGGAGGACAACCACAGAATACTGGGAATCATGGCCTAACGAAGTTGACACCTATTTTTGGGGGGACACAGTTCAATCCATGACATCATCCTTGGACACCAGTTCATTTGTGGATACTTTTAAAGTCAAATATTAATTTACCTTTGGAGGGAAGATCCATTTTCCTACATTCATTTGCCTAACACTACCTGTGTTTGATGCTTTCAGGTCATTGCATTCTAGAAAGCTCTCTCACAAACAAGCCCTCCGCATGTGTGGCTTGGACCTCTTGCTCCAGGGTCCATCCAGTCTGGGGTGGAGTCCTTGTCCCGCCAGTTTCTGCCTATGTGATCTTAGGTAAGATACCTTGTCTCTCTGTGCCTCAGCTGCCTAATCTGTCAACCAGGGAAAACTCAGACCACCTAGGCTCAGGGTTGTCCGGAGGCTCGTATGAGGCAATGCAGGTAAGATACTCAGCACCACACCTGGCAGAGGTGAGTGGTCAACAAATGGGATCTAACAGCCTAGCTTTGCGCTCCAGTGAGCTTGGATGGAGATTTGAGGCAGCAGGTTAGAGACAGGTGAATAGGCAAGTTGCCTGGTTCAGAAACCACTTAACTTCTGTGCAACCCTGGGCTAGTTACATAACTTCTCTGAGCCTCATATGTGAAACAGGGAAAATAAATAGGGTTCTGAGCCTCATATGTAAAACAAGGAAGATAAACAGGGCCACCCAGAACTGAAACCATTCCTCAGGCCCACTTTTCAGACAAAGATTAGACAGGCCTATAAAACAAAAAATAACACATGTAAGGAACGTGCTTCTTAGTTCAATCGAATGTATGAGACCGAATGGGCAGCTCCTGTCCAAACGCAGGACAAGAAGGCAGGAAGGCAGAGGAAATGAACAAATGGACACAAGGGAACCTGAGGTGGAAAAGGGGAGTGTGCTATCATATTGTGGGGATTGCAACCAATGTCACAAAAAAATACGTGTATAAATTTTTGAATGAGAAATTAACTTGAGCTGTAAACTTTCACCTAAAGTACAATTAAAAAAAAAAACCCAGAAAAAAAAATTAAGGACACTTTATGCAAATTGCCACCCTGGGATTAGTCATATCAGTTATATTGTAGCCAATTATTCTTTACTTACTACCATTATTAAAAAGTTTAATGAGACCAAACGGTCGACATTTACCCTAAAGCAAAGATGAGAAGGGGGGTGGGGCAGGGAAGCTAGATTAATGGAAACAGATCAACCAGGACAGAAATAATGAAAATGCTGACACGTTGTGTAAAAGGTAAGCAATGTCACTGAACAGTATGTATACCAAACCCAAACCAGATCCACTGCTGTCGAGTCGATTCCAACTCATAGCGACAATATGTATAGAAATTGTTAAATGGGAACCTGATAGCCTGTGTAAACTTTCACCAAAAACACAATAAAATATTATAATAAAAAAAACCCAAATAGAGCCGACTTCATGAGGGCTGCAATGGAATGATGCACAGTGCTTGGGACCATGTTGTTGTTGGCTGCTGTCAGGTTGGCACCCTGACTCATGGTGACCCCACACACAACCAGAACTAGAATGCTGCCTGACCCTGTGTCATCCGCATGATGGGTTTCAGATCAGACCATTGTGAACCATAGGGTTTTCATTGGCTGATTTTTCAGAAGTAGATCTCCAGGCCTTTCTTCCTAGTCTCACAGTCTGGAAGCTCCACTGAAACCTATTCATCATCATTACAACACGCAGGCCTCCACTGACAGATGGGCGGTGGCTGCACATGAGATGCATTGGCGGGAATCACACCCAGGTCTCCCTCGTGGAAGCCAAGAATTCTACCACTGTACCACGACTGCCCTCCTAAAAAAAGAGCACAGGAGCAAAATCGTACGTGATTCAAGTTTGGGAAGCCCGGGGCAGAGGGGTGTGCACACCTGGGTGACATGGTGGGGGAATTGGGACAGTTAGGTAGGGACCAGATTGGGGGTGGGCGCTTGAAGACGCTGTAGTTACTAGCACCTCTAGCCCAGAGACGGCGGCCAGTTCTGCTGTGGCCAGCCTTGGTTCTCCTCCAGCTTTCTGAGTTTGCTCAGTGCCCGGAATGGTGGTGCAGTGTTAAGCACTGCTGCTCCTTGGAAATCCTATGGGGCGGTTCTGCTCTATCCTGTAGGGTCGCTGTGAGTTGGAATTGACTCAAAGGCAATGGGTTTGATTTTTTGGTTTGGCTGCCTAGTGAAACAGCAGGCGTGCTTTCCTACTCCCACTCGGTCACCTCCTCCTCTCCAGGGCCACGCCTCCTCTGCCTTCTGCTTGGGGGAGGAGTAGCAGCGAGGCAACTAGGTTATTGCAACAGCCGGCTCTGAGACAGACTGGGAAGGAGCTGTGCCATCACATGGGAACACAGATGCCCAGAGCCCTGAAGGCCCTGCTCCAAACCCCAGCCTTCTCCTCCTAGGGCTGTGGGGTGGTTTTTCTTTTGGTTAAGGTAATTGTTGAGTGCCTACTGCATACCAGGTGCTGTGCTGAGTCTGGGGACAGAGGAGTGAAAAGGCCAGGTGAAGACCTGCCCTCTTGCAGCTCAACGTTTCCTGGAGAGTCACTCTACCATTTGCCATTGAGTTGGCTCCAACTCATGGAGACCCTGTGAGTGTCAACATAGAATGGTGCTCCTTAGGGCTTGCAAGCACTGATTTTTCAGAAGTAGATCACCAGGCCTTTCTTCTGAGGTGCCTCTGGGTAGACTCAAACCTCCACCCTTTTTGGTTATCAGCCAGAGCTTCAACCCTTTACACTACCCAGGGATTTCTCACGTCCCGTATGGTGAACTGGAGGGAGAGGCCAGGAAACAATTAGAGACCATTTCTGAGAGTGCGAAGAGCTGTGAAAAAACTGTGACAAGACAGCGTCTTATCTTGTGGGTGAGGGCATTGGAACTTGAGCAGGCTGCTCCAGTCCTCTCTGAGTAGGTCCAGTTTGAGCCGAGTCCAGAAGCCCAGTTGTACAGAGTCAGGAGAGAGAGGGAGCTGCGGGCAGAGGGACCAGCAGAAGCAAAGGCCCTAGGGCAGGAAGGAAGTGGGCGCATTCAGCAGCCTGTGGGCCAGAAAGGGAGCTTGAGGTGGGAAGAGGCCGCAGCTGGCTCCTCCGAGGACCTACAGACGGAGGGAGGGAGCTAGGGCTGAAAGGAGGGTGACCACGATCTTCTAAGGATCCCTCTGGCAGCCAGGTGAAGGTGGCTTTTGGGGGCAAGTGGGGGTGGCAGGCAGGTCTTGTAGGTGGGGCTGATGGTGGTTATGGAGATTCAGAGAACAGGTCTATTTAGGGGCGCTCTGGCGGTAACTGGTTTATTGGGCTGGCGGTAAATCCACCAGGACTATTGTTACGAGAGCCCCTCTCCCCTGCCAGCCACCCCATGGATACCCTAGCCAGGCAACGGGGCCTCAATCCCAGCTCCAGTCCTGTGGGGTGTGAGACCAGCCTCCCTCCCTCTCCACTCCTAGGGCAGCTAGGAAATAGCAGCCAATCATTCTGAAGTTTGGGGCACTGCCCCAGCCAGGGCAGAGGATGAGGTCCCCTCCACCCCTTCCCTATCTCCTTCCAATACCATCTATTGCTTGAAATGGAGGTTTGCGGGCCCTGGAAGTTTCTTCTGCTGTCCAGGGCAACACCAGACTCCTTCCTGTCCCACCTGGATAGACAGTCAGAGCTAGGGGGCGACTGAGGAGCAGAGGCCTCCCTCCAGGGGAGCCCTGTCTAGGCCCCCAACATCCTGGAAAGTATCCGTAGACTCCCAGCTGAGGCCCACCTGCCTCAGCTGTTCCTGCTTATCACTCCCAAATAAATCTCCAGGGAGTGGGGTATGGTTGGACTCAATGGCAGCTGATAATAACAACAACTGTGCAGCCACTGTCCTGGGGGTTGAGTGAGAAGTAAGAAGTGGCTAGAAAGCCAGGGTGTGGCTGTTAGTAGGACCCGCTTGGAAATAAGGTAGACATTGGCAATACTAAGAGCTAGGGAATAGCCCTGGGTGGCGTGTGGGTGGGTAAGATGAAGGGTGGCTCCCAGGAGCCAAGAAGGTCAAGGGCCCCAAGTGATTCATGGATGGTCAACAAGAAAGGTGGCCGGAGTGGAGGTGGTACAAGAGGGGGGCTGGAACTCTTAGGATGAGCTGTAGACCAGACTGGGCACAAAGCTTCACCTCTCACTTAGTCCTCAGAGCAAACCTCAGAGGGAGAGAGAGACATGTTATGGCTGCCTCCTCTTACAAACATGGAGACTAAGACTCGGGAAATTCGGCAATGTGCCCAAGGTCACAGAAGCTTAGTGAAATGAGGGGGCGGTTTCTTTCCACACCACTGGTGCCATGATACCTCATGAACCATCATGCTACATCAGCCTAACATCGGGCCTTCCGAAGCCTTCTGGGACCTTCCGGAACCTTCTGAGACCTTCCAGGAATTCTTGTCCTGAGGCTTCTTGGACAACCCAGCTCCTCAGGGCACGCAGTCCCCTGCTCCCAGCCTGCACCTCTGTCCTGTCTCCATAGGATTTTCTAATCTCATTTGTGTTGCTGCTGGAGCCACCGCCTGGCTCTTGGGGCACTGGCAGAGGAACAGGGAAGACATTTGTCTTCATAAATGTGCCTGACTCTGGAGCCAACAATGTGACCAGCCTTGTGCTGGGAAGTATGTGCCCCACAGAATCCAGGACTGGGGTGGTCTTGAGCTCCCGCCTCTACTCCTGGATTCTTCCTGCTTCTCTAGGTCTTATTCAAGCTCCCAAAGTAGGGTACTGGGCTTTCTCTTCCCTCCCAGTGGGTGGAACCATGTTCCTTTTGTTGGCCAGAGTGGACATCCTGACTGCTGCTGAGGCTAGTGTAACACTGGTGGACTGCTGGAGACACCCGCATAAATTCTGGGTCACACGAGATCATTCAGTCACTGAACACACACTCGCTTGGCAGCACATTTTTATTAACGCAAAACAAAACTCTGCCCTTTGACCCAATTACCACGCCTTGGGGAATCTCTCCTGCAGATGTGAGGAGGTAGCTCCAAGGATATTCTCTTTTGGAACAAGGGGTCAGTACATTGAGGCACACTGGCAACGGGGCATATTAGGAAGCTGCTGAAGAAGGTGGTTGATCTCCATGTAAGGAGCCCAGGTGGTGAGTGATTAAGTGCTTGGCTGCCAACTGAAAGCTCACTGGTTCAAACCCACCAGCCGCTCCACAGGCGAAAAGACTTGGCGATCTGCTTCTGTAAAGATTATAGCTTCGGGGCACTTCTACTATGAGTTGAACTCCAGGACGATGAGTTTTTTTTTTTTTTTTAAATCTCTTTGTGTTGTATTAGCCTGGAAAAGTACATATGGAATTAGCCCATTTTTATAAAAATGAAAGAAACAAACCACATATACAGCTTTGGATGGTTGAAAATGGATGACTAAAGAGAGAAGAGATTACGTTCTCCAGCAAAGTGGGGTGCGGGAGGGGGACCTAGGAAACATCAGATTAGAGGGGACAGGGGGAAAGAGATTTGACTTTTTCTTTGTCCACTTCTTTGCTGTTTGGTTTGTCTCAAGAATCATATATTTTTCTGTAGCTCAAAAGGAAAATCCAATAAAATGTATTTTTAAAAAAGCACTGGGCTAGTCTGGCCTGGAGTCTCTGGGTGTTAGAGTCCCTGGGTGGTGGACTCTCTGGGTGGTGGACTCTCTGGGTAGTGGAGTCTCTGGGTGGTACAAATGGTTATGCGCTCAGCTACTAACCAAAAGTTTGGAAGTTTGAGTCCACCCAGAATCACCTCGGAAGACAGGCCTGACAATCTTCTTCCCAAAAGATCACAGCCTTAAAAACCCTATGGAGCAGTGCTACTCTGCACACATGGGGTTGCCATGAGATGGGATCAACTCCACAGCAACTCATTGTAGTAGTAGCAGGCTCCATGCTAAAAGCGGTAGCTGCCTCTTTGTCAAGTGTACACTCTGTGCCTGGTGCTGCAGCCAAAGCTTAGGGACCTTTAAGAATACCTGTTTTTTGCATGGGGAAACTGAGGCTCAAAGAGGTTGATTGACTTGCCCAAAAGGACATAGCTGACAGAGGTGGTGCCCAGAGACAGAGGACATCAAGGTGGGGTCCTAAGTCACATTATCCAGTTATTATGTAGTGGCAGGGCAAAGAGTTGGTGACAAAGGAAGAGCCTCAGCTATGGAGGGGCTGGGTGTAGGGGAAGCACCTACAGCTCTTAAGTCTGCTGAGTGGCTAGGCTGTCCCACTGCAGAGGGAAGGGAAAGGCTGCTGGCATCTGATTGAGGCTTACATTTCCTCAGGAAACCCTGGTGGCATAGTGGTTAAGTGCTACGGCTGCTAACCAAAGGGTCGGCAATTCGAATCTGCCAGGCGCTCCTTGGAAACTCTATGGGGCAGTTCGACTCTGTCCTATAGGGTCGCTATGAGTCGGAATCAACTCAACGGCACTGGGTTTGGTTTGTTTTTTTGGTACATTTCCTCAGCCTTCCCACTCAACTTAGTGTCTCTTAGCATAAATCAGCCACCACCCATCTGTCAGTTTGTCTTACTGTGGTGGCTAGCATGTTACTATGATGCTGGAAGCTATGCCACTGGTATTTCAAATTCCAGCAGGGTCACCCATGGTGGACAGGTTTCAGTGGAGCTTCTAGACTAAGACATACTAGGAAAAAAAGGCCTAGAGATCTACTTCTGAAAATTAGCCCCTGAAAACACTGTGATCACAACAGAATATTGTCTGAAACTTTGACTCACCTTTTTGGGCATGTCATCAGGAGGGACTGATCGCTGGAGAATGATATCATGTTTGGTCAAATGGAAGGCCAGCAAAGGCAAAGGAAATGCTCAGTGAAATGGATTGACAGCTGCAACAATGGGCTCAAATGTACCAATGATCACAAAAATGGCACAGGACTGGGCAGTGTTTTACACTGTTGTGTATGGGTTCACCATGAGTTGGAGCCAACTTGATGGCAACTAACAACAACAACAACAAAAGTGTTGAGAATGATTGGAAACATCTAGATATGGTTATAGACCACGTGGAGAAATATGGTGTTTTGTCACTTCTATAATAAGAATGTTTACCTGTATTTTCTTGACTGTATGAAGGCATTCAACTGTGTGGATCATAACAAATTATGAGTAACATTGTGAAGAATGGGAATTCCAGAACACTTAGTTGTGCTCGTGAGGAACCTGTACATAGATCAAGAGGCAGCCATCCAAACAGAACAAGGGGATACTGCATGGTTTAGAGTCAGGAAAGGTGTGCATCAGGGTTGTATCCTTTCACCAGACTCATTCAATCCGTATGCTGAACAAATAATCCGAGAAGCTAGACTATAGGAAGAAAAGCAGGGCATCAGGATTGGAGGAAGACTCATTAACAACCTGCGTTATGCAGATGACACAACCTTTCTTGCTGTAAGTGAAGAGGACTTGAAGCACTTACTCATGAAGATCAAAGACAACAGTGTTCAGTATGGATTACACTTCAACATAAAGAAAACAAAAATCCTCACAAATGGATCAATAAGCAATGTCATGATAAACAGAGAAAAGATTGAAGTTGTCTCACCAAAGAAGATGTTCAAGTGGCCAACAGACACAGGAAATGCTTGCCATCTCTAGCCATTATAGAAATGCAAATCAAAACCACAATGAGATGCCATCTTACCCTGCCATTACTGGCATGAATCAATAAAACAGGAAATAACAAATGTTGGCGAGGCTGTGAGGAAATTGGAACTCTTATGTACTCCTGGTGAGAATGCAAAATGATACAACAATTCTGGAAAATGACATGGCACTTCCTTAGAAAGCTAGAAATAGAAATACCACGTGATCCAGCCATCCTGCTCCTAGGAATATACTCTAGAGAAATAAGAGTTGTCACATGAATAGACATATGCACACTCATGTTTATTGCAGCAGTGTTCACAACAGCAAAAAGATGGAAACAACCTAGATGGCCATCAACAGATGAATGGATGAACAAACTGTGGTACATACACACAATGGAGTATTACGCAATGCTAAATAACAACGATGAATCTGTGAGGCATCTCATAACATGGATGAATCTGGAGGGCATTATGCTGAGTGAAATAAGTTAGTCGCAAAAGGACAAATATTGTATGAGACCACTAATGTAAAAACTCATGAAAAGGTTTACACACAAAAAGAAACAATCTTTGATGGTTGTGAGGGAGGGGAGGGGTGGGGTTGGAAAACACTTAATAGAAAATAGATAAGTAGTAACTTTGGTGAAGGGTAAGACAGCACACAATACTGGGGAAGCTAGCACAACCTGTACAAGGCATAGACACATCCAAACTCCCTGAGGGACCAAATTGCTGGGTGGAGGGCTGTGGGGACCATGGTCTCCGGGAATAGCTAGCTCAATTTGTATAACATGGTTTATGAAGGAAATGTTCTACATTCTACTTTGGTGAGTAGCATCTGGGATCTTAAAAGCCTATGTGCAGCCATCTAGGATACTACACTGGTCTCACCCCTTTGGGAGCAAAGAAGAATGAAGAAAACCAAAGGTACAAGGGAAAGATTAGTCCAAAGGACTAATGGACCACATCTACCATGGCCTCCACCAGACTGAGTCCAGTACAACTAGATGGTGCCTGGCTACCACCACTGACTGCTCTGACAGGGATCACATTACAGGGTCCCAGACAGAGCTGAAGAAAAATGTAGAACAAAATTGTAACTCAGAAAGAAAGACCAGACTTGCTGGCCTGACAGAGACTGGAGAAACCCTGAGAGCGTGGGCCCTGGACACCCTTTCAGCTCAGTAATGAGGTCACTCCTGAGGTTCACCCTTCAGCCAGAGATTGAACAGGCCCATGGAACAAAACAAGATGAAAGGGGTGCACCAGCCCTGGGGCAGGGACTGGAAGGCAGGAGGGAACAGGAAAGTTGGTAATAGGGAACCCGGGGTTGAGAAGGGAGAGAGTTGACATGCTGTGGGGTTGTTAACCAATGTCATACAATGATGTGTGTACTAACTCTTTGATGGGAAACCAGTTTGTTCTGTAAACTTTCATCTAAGGTACAATTAAAAAAAAAGATTGAAGTTGTCAAGAATTTCATTTTACTTGGATCCACAATCAACACCCATGGAAGCAGCAGTCAAGAAATTAAAAGACTCATTGCATTGGGCAAATCTGCTGCAAAAGACCTCTTTACAATGTTAAAAAGCAAAGATGTCACTTAAAGACTAGATGTGCCTGACCCAAGCCTTGGTGTTTGCAATTGCCTCCCATGCATGTGAAAGCTGGACGATGAATAAAGAAGACTGAAGAAGACTTGATGCCTTTGAGTTATAGTGTTGGCAAGGAATATTGAACATACCATGGACTGCCAGAAGAATGAACAAATCTGTCTTGGAAGAAGTACAGCCAGAATGCTCCTTAGAAGCGAAGATAGTGAGACTAGGTCTTACATACTTTGGACATGTTATCAGGAGGGACCAGTCCCTGGAGAAGGACATTGTGCTTGGTGAAATGGAAGGATCAGCAAAGGAGAAGAAGACCCTCAATGAGACGGATTGATACAGCAGCTGCAACAATGGGCTTAAGCATAACAACAATTGTGAGGATGGTGCAGGACTGGGCAGTGTTTCATTCTGTTGTACATAGGGTCTCTATGAGTTGGAACTGACTTGACAGCACCTAACAACAACAACCGGAAACCAAAAACCAAACCTGTTGCTGTTGAGTCGATTTCGACTCATAGCGACCCTATGTTGTTAACAACGACATAATAATAATTCATTCAACAAATATTTTGTGGGTGTCTACTATGCACAGAGCCTGGTGGAGCAGTGATCAAGAGCTAGGTTGCTAACCAAAGGTCGGCGGTTTGAATCCACCAGCCACTCCTGGGAAACCCTACGGGGCAGTTTTACTCTGTCCCATAGCGTCACTATGAGTTGGAATTGACGCTATGGCAATGGGTTTGGTTTGGTTTTTGGACTATGCATGGAAGGAGCCCTGGTGGTACGGTGGTTAAGTGCTCACCTGGTAACCGAAAGGTTGGCAGTTCAAACCCACCAGCCACTCCATGGTAAAAAGATGTGGCAGCCTCCTTCCGTAAAGATTATAGCCTTGGAAACTCTATGCAGCCGTACAACTCTGTCCTATAGGGTCTCTATGTGTCCGAATCAACTGGACAGCAGTAGATTTGATTTTGGTTTTATTATGCATGGACTCACCTTAAGTTGGAATCAACTTGACAGCAACTAACAAGTGTGTATCAGGCACGTTGTAGACACTGTGAGTACATTGGTAAATAAGAGCGATGTCTCTGTCTCACGGAGCTTATATTCCAGTGAGGGGAAGCAAAAACCACCATGTGAACAAATGAATGAGTCAGTTAAGCATTTGTGTTGTCATGAGTGCTGAGAAGGAATCAACCCTGCAAAGATCTGGGAGAAATAGTATTCCAGGCAGAAGTAACAGCAAACACAAAGCCCCCAAGGCAGAAATGAGCTAAGTACTTTTGAGGAAGAGACAGGCCACCCGTGTGGCACATTGTTAGTCAAAACAGTCATAAGGCCAGGCCAGATTCAAGGGAAGGGAAAGAGACTCCACCTCTTGGGAAGGGCATTAGAGAATTTCTGGCCATATTTAATCTACCACGGTAGACTGTGAAATCTTGGGCCAGTGGCCTAACCTCTCTCTGCCTTAATTTCCCCCTCCATGAACTGGGTCTGTTAGTGTCTATTTCATAGAATTGTTTATGAGAATTAAACAGTTGGGGTGTGTAAAGCTCCTGGCACACAACCTGTCCCTTAGAAAATGCCCAATGAATAGGAAACACTGTTACTGTGGCTGTTATTAATATTATTAGTAATTATAATGGGAACTTAACAACATTGAATGGATGGATGGATGGGCAAATTGCTTTTGACGTTCAAACATGTTGTTACTGGGTGCCACTGAGTCAATTCTAACTCATAGCAACCCCATGTGACAGAGTAGAACTGCCCCAAAGGGGTTTTCTTGGCTGTAATCTATAAAGAAGCAGGTCAACAGGTCTTTCTGCTGTGGAGCTGATGGGTGAGTTTGAGCCATCAACCTTTTGGCTAGTAATCAAGTGCTTTATCGTTGGGCCACTGGGACTCCTTAACAACATATAGGCCCACAGTCTTGACTGATGGAGAGACGTCATCTAATTCCATGGGGTTTAGAATAAAGGTCAGCTCTTTGCTCTCGCGTTCAAACGCCCTGATTTCTAGTGAGAACTATGACCTCTTGCTCAGTTTAGTTTTTCGTCATCTGTATTTGTCTGGGAAGAGAGGGGACCAGGCAATTCTGCTGCAGGATTTGTCTGTGAGAGATCATATACAGGCTAGGTGTGAGAGAGACCATATACACACGCACACGCACACACACACACCTTCACGGCCTTGGTGAAACACAGCCAAGCACTCAGAATTATGACGATCACAGCCAAGCTTTCCACTAAAAAGTTAAACAGCAAACCACAGGGTTGAAGCAAAAGGGAGTTTGTTGACACACATTCCGCTGGGCAGCCGGCCCAGGGGTGCCTCTGGCCGGCAGCAGCGAGGGACTCCCCAGCTGGTCCCTTAGGAGCAAGCCTGCCTTCTTCTAAAACTTGCTTCAGGGACCTGGCATTTTCCCCTGGAGCCCAAGCCTGGCCCCACGGCTACCATGGGCAAGGTGGTGGTGGCCTTCTTGGAAAAGATGCCTTTGAAGAGCATTTTGGCTATGGGTTGGCCAGGTGGGTTGTGAGGGGGTGGGGAGTGTTGCCACCTGCTAATGACATATTTCCCAACACCAGCCTGACCCTGGGTTTGGGAGAAGCAGAGAGGGCAAAGGCAGGGGATGGAGGAAGTGGGGAGGTGTATTAGTTCCCCCAGGCTGCTGTAACAATTATCATAGACTGTGTGGCTTAAAACAACAGGAATTTTATGAGACTAAAAAGTCAACACTTACTCTAAAACGAAGATGAGAAGATAAGAGGGAAGGGAAACTAGAGTACCGGAAATGGAACAACCAGAATGCAATTAAAGAGAATGTTGACACATTGTGAAAAATGTAACTAATGTCACTGAACAATTTCTGTGGAAATTGTCAAATGGGAACCTAACTTGCTGTGTAAACTTTCACCAAAAACACAATAAAGAATTATTTAAAAAAGAAAAATAAACTAAAGACTTAAGGAAATGATTAGTCCAAAAGACTGACAGACCACAGGAACCACAGCCTGCTAGCCTGAGACCAGAAGAACTAGATGGTGCCCAGCTACCACTACCAAGCCCTCTGACCAGGATCACAATAGCAGGTCCTGGTCAGAGTGGGAAAAACATGTAGAACAAAATTCAAATTCACAAAAAAAGGCCAGATTTACTAGTCTGTGAGAGACTAGAGGAACTGGGAGACTGCAACCAATGTCACAGAACAATTTGTGTAAACTAGTGAATGGGAAATTAATTTGCTCTGTAAACCTTCACCTAAAGCACAATTAAAAAAAAAAAAAGACAAAAACAGGAATTTTTTCTCTCACAGTTCTGGAGGCCAAAAAAATCCAAACCCAAACCCCTTGCTGTAGAGTCAATTCTGACTCATAGCGACCCTATAGGACAGAGTAGAACTGTTTTACAAGGAGCACCTGGCAAATTTGAACTGCCGACCCTTTGGTTAGCAGCTGTAGCTCTTAACCACTATGCCACCAGAGTTTTTTCTGGAGTCCTGAAGTCTGAAATTAAGGTGTCGGCAGGGCCATTGTTGTGGATAGAATTGTGTCCCCCCCAAAATATGAATTGATATCCTAACCTTTGTACCTGTAAATATGACCCTGTTTGGAAATGAAGTTTTTGTTATGTTAATTAGGTCATATCAGTGTAGAGTGGATCCTAAGCCTAATCCTTCTGAGTTTTAAAGGACGAGAATAGACACAGAGACACACACACACACAGGGGAACACAGACACCATGTGAGGTTCGTCTACAAGCCATGGAACCAAAGAGTGCCCAGGGCTAACGACAAGGAAAGAATCGACACAGCTGAGAGGCTGATTTGGACTTTTAGCTCTGCAACTGTGAGGAAATAAATTCCTGTTCTTCAAAGCCACCCGTTTGTGGTATTTCCGTTACAGCAGCACTAGGTACCTAAGACAGCCATGCTCCCTCTGAAGGCTCTAGGGAAGAATCCTTCCTTGTCTTTTCTACCTTCTGGTTGTTATTGTTAGTTGCCCTTGAGCCAATTCCTACTCAGTGTTCTTTAGCTTGTAGCTGCATCAGTCCAGTCTCTGCCTCCGTCTTCACACAGCCTTTTTCTCTCTCACTCTGTGTGTGTGTGTGTGTGTCCTCTTCTCTTCTTAACAAGGACACTAATCATTGGATTTAAGGCCCATCCCAATCCAATAGGACCTCATCTTAACTTAAATACATCTGCAAAGACCCTATTTCCAAATAAGTTCACATTCTGAGGTTCTGGATGGACATGAAGTTTTGGGGGACACTTCACTCTGTTACAAGAGGTAAGGCAGAAGCAGACAGGTGGGGGGGGAAGAGTCAGGGGTGCAGATATCAAGGACTCTGCAATATAAACCACTAGGCCATGAGCAGCACAGCCTTTAGACTCGGACAAGGCTGGTCCTGCTATTTGAGGGGGTCAACACTGATCCTTCTCTGGCCAGACCCCTTCCCACAGGGCACGGAATTCATGGGGCCAAGAGGATGTGCCCACCTGGCACCCATACTCTCCCCACTTCCAGATCACGCTCTGGGTGCCCAGGCCCTGAAAGCTCTCCCCATTGTCACTGAGTTGTCTTCAGGGCCTGTGCAGTTCTCTTCGCTAACTCAGCCCTGCTAGGGGAGGCTGGGTTACTCTCTCTCTCTCTCTGTGTGTGTGTGTGTGTGTGTGTACTCCTAAGTCTGAGGGGTGGCTAAGGGGAGGCTGTTTGCAAAGCTGTGGATGGAAATTGGACTTTTCGGCTAGGCTGCCCATACGTGTGTGCAAGTCCCCTCAAGCTGCAAGAGGGAGAAAGGTGGGAAGAGAAGGGGGGCTGTCTGTGGAACTCCAAGGAGTCTGGAAGAACTCCAAATCCAAACCTGGCCTTCCAGGTCGTAGTGAAGGTATATTTGTCAAAGAGAGAGGATAGAACATATTTTATGTACACATTTGTTAGCTTGACTTGTAACTTTGAAACAGGAGGACATATAGCACACCGGCCTGCATTTGTATTCTTGTGTTGGGCCCTCCACTTCTTGTGGGATCTGAGTTCAAATGGAGGCATCCGAAAGCCTCTGGATTGAGAGCCTGAGAATCACATTTGGTCCTGTCACTTTCTGAATTATGTCATATGTGTGTGAGTGAGTGTTTCGTGGAGTGGTTTGCTGGTGATGCTGCTGGTGGGGTGATGGTGTGTATATGTGTTTTAACTTGTTTTTTTTTTTTTTCCCTGTCTCCCTCATTAGAATATAAGCTTCATGAGAACAGGGACCTTTTTCTTCTCATTTTTAGAATTGGCTTCATAGGGCTGTCGGGGTAGTGAACGAGTTAACAGACTTGAAGCCCCCAGCCCGGCCCAGCCCGGGGAACTGCACTATGGTATTTGCTCATGTTGTTGTTACTTGAGCCATCTCTGTAGCCCAGTGCCCGGGAGCTGCCAGCAAATATTTGTGGAATAAATGATGGACTGGCCTTGGATGCAGGAGCTGTGTCCTTCTCAGCTCTTGGGCTCGCAGGCTTGGTGCCCGAAAGCTGGCATGACCAAGGTGTTGGATGATTCTCAAAACGTCCTCAGAGGCAGGTGCATGCCATTGGTTCATAAAACCCTGCCTTCCTCAGTGAGGATCCAATCAGATCTGCATTTTGAGTCAATTCCTCTGGTTTCCCAGGGGATCTAGACTGGAGGAGAAAAGGGAAATTGACAGAGGAGGATGAAGAGGTAGAAATTTCCAGAAGGCTAAGGGAGAAATGAGGGTGGCTCGAGCAGGGTGGAAAGGTGGGCAGAGAAAGAGAAGTAAACTGCTTCCAGGGCTGCTGAGGAAGCAGATGGGGCAGTACTTAGTGACCCTTGGATGTGGGGGTCTGAGATGACACCTAGTCTCTGGTTAGCACACCTACAGTGACAGAGGTACTATTCCTGAGATGGGGGACCCTGGAGGGCAAATCAGGTTTAGGGGGAGGCTCTTGAATCCAGGATAAGTCGAGTTTGAGGGGCCATCAAGACATTCAAGAAGAATTATAGCCCTGTGCTTGAATTCCTGAGCACCTATGGCAGTATTACCTGTGTGAGATTCCCTCACCCCTCTGAGCTTCCGTTTCCTCATCTCTAAAATGAAGTATCTCACTAGGTGATTGTGAGGGTTGTATTTGGGAATATTTCCAAGTTGCCCAACCCAGAGTCTGGCATCACCTGGGGGAAGGGGAAAGTGCATGTCTGTATTACTCAGCACCCTGCCACCTAAAAGCAACAGACTCACAACACAAATTGGCTTAAGCAGGAAAAAGAATTTATAATTCCTAAATTGAAAAATCCAGACTTGATCTAGCTTTCCCTATGGCTGAATCTGGGGCTCAAGCAGTGTCCCGAGGCCTCCTATTTCTGGCTGGCACTTGCCATGTGAGTTTACAATGGCCACCAGCTCACAAACTCAGTGGCAGGAGAGGAGGTCTTTTCCTATAGTTCTGGCAGAAAAGTCTCAAGGAAGGTTCTGATTGGCTCAGGTTGGTCATGTGCCCATCACAAAGCCAATCACTAGGGCCAAGTCTAGGTCACATGACCACCTGTGGCATAGCTCCCCTTAGGAAAAAGAGGTCTGTTAGTGAACAGTGAAAGCCGTGCAAGGAAAGCCAGCAGATGCCCATGACGTTCCCCATCTGTACAACTGGAGTTTCTGGCTAGAAGGGGATTCTGCATATAAAGTTTCTGGACTGTAGAAAGAATTCAGGAAATGGAGGTTTTTATTATGATTCTGGAGGTGGAACACCGTAATGGCCCTCCATGGTGCCCTTACCCTCCATGTGTTTTAAAGTCCTTTCCAAATGGGGCCTCCGCCTCAACAACGCCAAGTTCAACGGCATCGTTTTCCTCAGCCTCCTCCAGAAAGCTTTCCCAGGCTTAGCAGATGGCTGGGGGGACACCAGTCCTGGGGTACTTGAAACATCCCACCTGCCTCAGGTGGGGGTGGGGGAAGTGGGGGCCATCATACTGTTGGTCTGTGGTCAGCTGTGACTGAGTCCTGAGCAGCTCTGCCACTGACCCTAACCCAGCAACACAGGGACTCCCCCACTCCCCCAGGGAAAATTCCAGGATCTCTGGTGTCCCCCAACAGCCTGTACTCCTGCGAAAGGCAGATCAAGAGAACAGGTTTTACAGTTAGTCAAAGATGTCTGTGGTTCATCACGTCATCGAAAACATTCCCAAACCCTAGGGCGAGGTGCAGTATAGATGCTCCTCTCAGCAACCTGGCTGTGACTGGGGCTGCCCAGGCACTCCCTACCAATTACCACTGACACTGTGAAACCTGGAACTTCATAGCTCAGGACCGAGAAATCTGGAAGAACTTGGAATTAAGGAAAGGGAAGGGGAAAAAAAAAAAAAAACAGCCAAGAAAGCAATTAGCAACTGAGTAATCAGACTGGACGTTTTTATTATTACCTTTGCAGCCAAGGCTGGTAATAAATATTTCCAGCATTAATTACGAGAAGAGACGGATCTAGCAAGCTTTCTTGTCTAAAACTCTGGGGCTAACTTTTTTCCCCAAGCTAGTGCTGGACCTGGGGTATGAACAGAGCTAAGGCAGGTACAATAATTAAGAAAAGTTACATTCATCCTGGTTGCCACATCTTCCCCCAGGAGCCTCTTTGCCAGTCTCTTCCTGGTGTCTTAGTTATTTAGTGCTACTATAACAGAAATACAACAGTGGGTGGATTTAACAAACAGAAATTTATTTTCTCACAGTTTAGGAGGCTAGAAGTTCGAATTCAGGGTGCTGGCTCTAGGGGAAGGTGTTCTCTGTCTGTTGGTTCTGGGGAAAAGGCCTTCCCAGTCCCGTGGTTCCTTGGTGACCTTCAGGGGGTGTGGTATCTACCTTTCCCCATCTCTGCTTGCTTCTCTGTAACTAATCTGCTTGATTTAGATCTCAAAAGAGACTGATTTAAGATACACCCTACACTAAAACTGCCCTATTAGCATAACAAAAAACCCATTCCAAAATGGGATTACGACCATAGGTATAGGGGTTAGGATTTATCGAACATATTTTTGGGGACACATTCTATCCATAACATCTGGGATAGTTTTCTGAATTATGACATCATGGACAGAGCCTGCCTGGCACAGGAAGTAGCGGTTAGGGTGGCAGGTGGAGGGCTTCTGCAATTTCAGACGGCAGTATGGTTGGAAGTGACATTGGCTGGTCCATTCGATGACAATTTCTTGAGTGTCATTCCTGTGTCACCACCGAGTCTGAGGCTGTAAAACAGAAGTGAATGTCATAGACCCATTCTTGCCCCTGTGGGTTGACTGTCAAGTGGCAGAGGGGATGGTTGTTGTTGTTGTGAGGTGCCATCGAGTCAGTTCCAACTCATAGTGACCCTATGTACGACAGAACAAAACACTGCCCCGTCCTGCACCATCCTTACAATTGTTGTTATGCTTGAGCCCATTGTTGCAGTCACTGTGTCAATCCATCTCGTTGAGGGTCTTCCTCTTTTCCACTGACCCTGTGCTTTGCCAAGCATGATGTCCTTCTCCAAGGACTGATCCCTCCTGACAACATGTCCAAAGTATGTGAGACACAGTCTTGCCATCCTTGCTTGTAAGGAGCATTCTGGTTGTACTTCTTCCAAGACAGATTTGTTTGTTCTTTTATTAGATACTAATAATCAGTCATACAAATAGCTAACCCTCGAGCCCATTGCTGTTGAGTAGATTCTGACTCACGGCGTTCCAGAGTACAGCAGTGCTCTATAGGTCTTTCAGTGACTGTCATCTTACAGAACTAGACTGCCAGGCCTTTCTTCCAAGGCACCAGAGGCTGCATTCAATCCACCGACCTTTTGGTTAGAGGTCCAGTGTAAACCAAGCCACCGAGGGACCTTACAAGGAGCTATGTGATTACAACAAGAGCTCAGGTTGCTGGAGCAAAGGGCCGGGTACTAGGAAGAAAAGGTTTGTGGCAGGAGGAGAAGGGTGTAGTTAGGATTCTTCTCAGAGGAAGTGGCCTTCAAACTGAGATCTGGAAGGTATGTGTCCTCAGGAGAAGGGGGTAAAAGACGGAGCCAAGCAAAGAGAACTGCACGTGCAGAGGGGCTGTCCCGGTCCTGGCTGGAACATCATGGGGTGAGGGGTTATGGGAAGGGCTGGGTAGGGGGGCAGGGGTCAGCCCATCAGGGGCCTCCTGGGCCTGCGAAGTTTCGAGTTTGTCCTAAAGCCACAGGAAACCATTCAGGATTGTAAACTAGGGCACAGGTGACAGATTTCACTTCAAAAAGAGCACAGTGACTGCTGCGGGGGAGAGCAGGTTGGAGAGGGTGAGGAAAGGTGAGAATGGATGGACCACGTTGGGGGCTGCTGAGATGACATGTGGGCAGCACCTCCAGGGGACCACAGTTGGGAAAGCCTCTGGTACTTCTACAGGACCGTGTTCACAGCTCTCCCCGGCCAGCTCCATCCCAGGGCCTTGTTTCCTGGAAATATCCATTAAGATGCCTCTCTATGGGACAGAGGAGCCCTGGTGGAGCAGTGATTAAGAGCTTGGCTGCTATCCAAAAAAAGATCTGGAGTTCCAATCTACCATCACTCCCTGGAAACCCTATGGGTCAATTCTACTCTGTCCTGCAGGGTTGTTATGAGTCGGAATTAACTTGAAGCCAACGGGTTTGGTTTGGTTTTCTGTGGGACAGGGGGACCGAGTCATCCTGGTTTGCCCAGGACTTGCCTGGTTTTGGCAATGTAAGTCCCCAGTCCCAGGAAATTCCTCAGTCCTGGAAAACTGGGACACCTGGACACCCTTAAATGGGGCAGTCAGCTTCCCTCACAGCATGGGTCTTCCTCTTAACAACTTCTCTCTCTTAACAACTGGAACACAGAATGAGGGCTCAGAGGCTAATTTGCTGGGTGGCCTTGGGCAAGTAATTTGGCCTCTCTGGGCCACTGTTTCTTCATTTGGAAAATAAAGTTCACCCTGAGAGCTCTATGATCTCCTAGTAGCTCTGATTTCTTGGCCCAGCTACCCCATTTCAAAACTTAATCAAAGCACAGAGTCACCCCCCACCCCCACCCCATCCCCAGTAGAGAAGACAGGGCCCACAAACCAACAGTGCAGCCTCAGGGCAAAGCACTTCAGGGCTCCACACCTGGCAGTTTGCACTCTACTAACTGAATCCACCCCGTGTTACCTCGGAAGAAAGGCCTGGCCATCTACTGCCAAATGGGAGTAACAGTTGTTACCTCATGGAAGTGTGAGGACTAAGTTAAGTGATGTCATTCTCTGTGTTTGGCACAACTAGATACTCTGTAGTTGGAAAGTGTAGATACTCTGGTTAATGAAACAGTATGACTGAGAGTTATGAGATCTTCTAAGTAGTGACTGCAATTTTCAAAACAATTGGGATGTGATTAAACACCCTAACATCTCAAATTTCACAAAATGTACCTTCTCACAGAATATATACACTATTAAGATTGCCTTTCATCTTCCAAGAGTTCAGTGCCACAAGGTGGAGACTAGGTCCTTTTTGCCACCGTTCCCCCACAATAAATATTTGTTGAGTTGGTTGAGGTCACATCTTGCCCCTTTAACAGATGGGAATGCTGAGGCTCAGAGAGGCGAAAGTTCCTATCAATAAGTGGTGAAGTTGGAATTTGAACCTGTGTCTGATTCAAGTCTTGTTTTCTCCTCTAAGTGGCCTTGACTTCCCCATGGAGTGCAAAGGGAGGCCAGGACTGATGGGGGAAGGGGTACAGGGAGGCAGGATACCTCCCTGTGGAACTCCATCCAGGAGGCAGCCCTGGCAGGCCTGGCTGGACCTTCATGCCCATGCAAGCCTTTTGGATGTATCTCAAGCCTGCTACCCAGGCTGGTCCCAAAGACACCAGCCATGGAGTAGGCAGACCACTCCGACATCCTTGAGAGAAGGGTGGCCTTTACTTCTTTTTTTTCTTATTATGAAAAATTTAAAGCATGTACAGGAGTAGAGTGTACTTGGTACAGTGAACCCCAGCTACCCATGATCTAACTTCAACTGTCACTAACTCTTGGCGATTCTTGATCTATACCTCCACCCCTTGCTCCCCCAACCCATGTTACTTTGAAGCAAATTCCAGACATAAAATAATTTATTTTGCAAATATTTCAGTATATAACTCCAAAAAAAAAATAAGGACTTTTTATCACCTATTAAAATTAAAAGTAATTGTTAATATCAGCAAATATCCAGTCACTGTTCAAATTTCTCTGGCTGTCATACATGTTTTCTTTACAGTTGGTTAAATTCAGGATCTAAATAAGGTTCATACATTGTTGATTACTTTCTTAGATCTCTCTTAACCTGTAGGTTCTCCCCACTCTTCCTTTTTCTTCTCTTGCAGTTTATTTGTTGAGGAAACTGAACTGTTTGTTCTGTAGAGTTTCCCACAGTCTGATTTTTCTTATTGCATCCTGTAGTGGTGTTGACCAAGAATATTGACTATATTGTTGACTGCCAGAAGAATGAACCAATCAGTCTTAGAAGAAATACAACCAGAATGTTCTTTAAAGTGAGGATGGCTGGACTTCGACTCTCTAACTTTGGACACTTCATCAGGAAAGACCAATCGCTAAAAAAGGACATCATGTTTGATAAAGTAGAGGGTCAGTGAAAATGAGGGAAATCCTCTATGAGATGGACTGACAATAGCCTCAACAATGGACTCAAACATACGAACAATCATGAAGAAGGCTCAGGACCAGGCTCTGTTATATACATAAGGTTGCTGTTGAGTCGGAGTCGATTCGGTGGTGATGAACAACAACAAATGATGTTATACACGTTCTTCTCCCCACTGTAGTTCTTATAAATATCTACGTCTGTGCGATCCAATATGGTAGCCTCTAGCTCTACATGGCTATTGAGCACTTGAACTCATACAACCTACAAAGTGAATTTTTATTTTATTTTATTTCACCTAATTTACACAAAATAGCCACAAGTAGCGACCCTCTTGGACAGCGCCACTCTGGAAAGTTACTTAATGTCTCCAAGCCTCACATCTGTAAAATAAAGAGTAATAAGAGTTACTGCATTGGGCTGTTGCCGGGATTGTTGTTGTTGTTAGGCGCCGCTGAGTTAATTCCAACTCAGAGTGACCCCATGTGACAGTGTAGAACTGCCCCATGGGGTTTTCTAGGCTGTAATCTTTATGGAAGCAGATCGCCAGGCCTTTCACCCGAGGAGCTGCTGGGTGGGTTCTTACCACCAACCTTTTATTCAGTTAGCAGCCAAACGCTTAACCACTGAGCCACCTGGGATCCTTGTTGCTGGGATTAAAGGAAATGTATACAAAGTGCCTGGCACGGTCAAAGCACTCAATAAAACGCTGCCTATTTTCTTTCTTAACACCAGCCTGTCATTCTTTTTAAAAAAATAATTAAAAGCTCAACTGGAAAATGAGTGCACCCTACCACAGAGGTGAAAAACTCCGAGCTGTACTAAAGAAACCCTCAGCAAATATTCCTTAATTGTCAAAGTTCAATTGTAGCAGGAGGTTATCAGTTACAAAGGCTGTATTTCATTACAGATCTAGCCGCAGCTCAATAAATGAAGCAATCACTCAAAATAACATGTTGCTTTAATCCCCTCTCCTGGAACAATTTCAAGTCATTTGGTTTCATATTACCACAGCCCTTGAAAGACAACTCACATTGGCCATGTCTCTTTTCCCTCAATTCATCAGCCCCTTCACTGGAAACATCTTTGCATCTTCTGACAGGCAGGAGGGAGGCTTCCAAGGTGAGCCGGCCTCTTTTTATCAAAATCGGAGCGTTTTCCATGCACTGGCCTTCATGCCTTCCACGTTTCCTTTGCAGAAATAACTGGCAGGTTTATCTGCAACCAAGACAGAAAGAGACCCCTCTCAGCAGCGCAGTTCTGAATGTTTAATGCTAACCTCGCTGTGGCTCTTCCATTCTCTTCTTCTCTCTAGTGGTTTATAATCTCACAGTAGAATTTTGTTTCCACTAGAAACTTGGCACTGGAGGTGTCAGCCTGGGAACATATTTGTTTGTGTAAATGAAAAGAAGAATATGTTTGGACCATATTTAAGTTCTACCCGCACTAAAGAAATAAATACAGAGTTGCACAATGCTGCTCTCCGCTGGGTCCTGGCTCACCTCCCCAAACTCTGTCTTTGTTTATAAAACCCCAAATAACAAGAGCTCTGAACAGCCTATAAAACCAGAAACCAGTTGCTTTTGGGTCAGTTCTGACTCATGGCAACCCCATGTGTGTCAGAGTAGACCTGTGTGTGCTCCGTAGGGTTTTCCATGGCTGATTTTTTGGAAGTAGATCCTCAGGCCTTAATTCTGAGACGCCTCTGGGTGGACTCGAGCCTCCAGCCTTTTGATTAGCAGCTGAGTGTGTTAACGGTTTGCACTATCCAGGGACTCCCTGGACAGCTTATCCCCTAGAAACGACAGGGATGGCCTCGGTGGCCATGTCCACCCCACCCAGGTGCACCTAGAAGCCCACTTACCTCAATTCAGGATCTAATTCCACTCACCTACCTTTGAACTTTCTTCTTGCCAATGTGGGCAGCCAAAGGAAGCTAATACAGCTGGACCAGACTAGGAAGCAGGAATGAGCTATCCTTTGTCTCTTCCTTCCCTGCCTCCCTCCCTCTTATGCTTACTTCCTGCTTGCTATGTATCAGGAGCTGGGGTGCAAAGATGAACAGGGCCTGGGATCCCATCTCTGAAGTCCCCACTTACTGGAGAACAGAAACAAATCATTACAAATGTAACGTGGTAGGCATCAGAGCAGACGTCAGGCAATTTGCATGCTCGATGCTCCGTCCATGGCAGAGGGCAGTCTGGACAGGGTAGGGGAAGGGAACCCTGGGGGGCAGGGGGAGGAGAGGTGGGTGTGGCGGGATAAGGTAGGAGATAAAGGCTACAAAAGTCGGGCGGGGCTTGAAATCCAAGCGAGAGTTGTTAGCTCTGATTCAGTGTAAATTAGGAGCCACCAAGGGGTAGATGTGCCCGGGACACACTGGGATAAGAATAGGAACACTGAGGGTAACCCACCCCTTCCAGTTTCACACAATCCCCGAAGAGGGAAGCCGTCCCCTGGTCCTAAACTAAGACGCTTTGGGCCGCAAACAGAAACTTAAGTTGATTTCACCAAGGTAAAACAGGGGATTTATTCACTCGAATGGCTAAGATGGTAAGAGAACCAGGCAACCAGGATCTTGAAGGCTGCAGAACCCGAGGCTCAGTTATGCTCCCGCCTTCCCCATCTCCCATTCTCCTTCTCTGTTTATTGGCCTTTATCACTGGGCCCATGGGTAGCGCCAAGCCCGCCTCCTTACGGATGCCAGAAAGGGTCAAAAACTACTGTTCCCACCTTCTCCAGTTAGGAAAATTCTGGATTGGCCTAGCTTGGATCACATACCCATATCTAGGCCAGTCATTATGGCCCCGCTCAGAAGTGGACTGCTGCGATTGGTCGTATTGAGTCACATGCCCACACCTGGACCAATCACTATAGTCCAACTGAAAAGTGGGCTGCTGTGATTGATCACTTTGGGTCACGCGTCTATGCCTGGGCAAATCCTGCGTCCGAGACAGGATTGTTGAGAGGGGTCTAACTTTGGCCGTATTTCTACTCCTGTGGCTCAGAGGCCAGGTCTGTTACCAGAGGTGAGGGAGAGAGTGCTGGCAGGAAAAAAAAAAAGCTTCCTCCTGGGCCTTCTCCTGGTTGTGCTTCTACGTTCATGGCTTTACTCAGACCTGTTGTCGTTCGTTGCATTATTTTAATAGAATTTTAAACGTTTTTTCATTCTTTGCTTATTGCCTCCCTGCTGAAAGCTCCATGAGACAGGAACCACATCAGTTATGTGAACCCCTGTAGTGCTCATGCCGATGTCACCGGTGCCTAAAGCTGCTGCAAAGGGTAGGTGCTGAGCTGCTAACCAAAAGGTCAGTGGTTCGAACCAATCAGCTGCTCCCGCAGGAGAAGAGACCTGTGAAGATTACAGTCTAGGAAATCCTGTGGGGCAGTTCTATAGGGTCACTGTGAGTTGGAATCAACTCCACAGCACATAACAGCAGTGTACAGCTGGTACTCAAATAGTTGACTGAATGAATGAACAAATGAACAAATGGCAGGGCAGGAAATGGGAAGATCTGCAAGGTCCTATTCCCTTATCTGTTCTCTCCTTGTGAGTCCCTGTCTTCCTCCGTCGCCCCTTCCGAGTCGTGTTGTATACCCATTTGTGACAAGGCTCTGTTAATATAAGTGCACCCTTGAGTGTCATCCCAACACACTGGAGGTACTCTCTGGGTGTGCTGAGCAAAGCAGATATTAAGCTCTTGGGTTGAGGTAGGAACAAGGAATAGAGTTCACTTGGTTGGTGGAGACTACCCTTTGAGAAGGATAATGGAGCTCTGTCTGAGCTGGAAGAAATCGGGTGCCATGGTAGATTGGCAATGTCCATCATGGTCACCTGCCTCTTGGGCATCCCTGGTCCTGCCACTGTTCTGGAATGTTTGCTAACCAGAGGGCTTCTGTTCTGCAGTCTGCAGCCCTGTCATTTGCTGTGATATCAGAGTCCACTCAGAGTACAAGACAAAACCGTGTGGCCAAACCAAACAACCGTGAGCTTTTAGAGAAGAAAGCTAAAGACAAATGGCTATTTTTCTAAGTACTTACAACCCACATGTCAGCTGGGGTCATCTTATTTTTGGAGATTCAACTGAAATTGGCTTGAGCCCCGTCCCACATGCCATGGGAGACCCAAAATTCTTTGGAACCTTTCCAGGGATTGGGGGTGAGGGGTGCTAATGTCTCTCCCAATCACCCAAGGCTCTAAATTCCTGTGTCCAAGGAATCAGTTCTGCTTGGGCACCCTTTGCCCGCCTCAGGGCAGGGCTGATCTCACAGGCATAGGACTTATGCACAGGACCCCACACTTGGTTGAATGCTCTGTCACCGCCTTGAACGTCTTAATAATTTTCAAACAAAGGGCTCCGCATTTTGATTTTACCCTGAGTCACACAGATTATGTAGCTGGTCCTGCCTCACTGAAGAGCTGTTTCTTTTCCATCTCACACTGACTGGACCCTGCCCCAATTCCTCCAGGCTCTCCTAATTCCATCCACACAGGTGGGGGAGTGAGGGCAGAGGAATGGTGCAAGAGCCAAGTTCCTAAATGGAGGGCAGGGTTTGGGGTCGGGGAGAGACATAGGCAGACTATGGCCTATGGGCCAAATACAGCCCCACTCCCAGTTTTTGTAAATAAAGTTTTATTGGAACATAACCACAGTCATTCATTCATGTATTGTCTATGGCTGTCTTCGTACTTCAGTGGCAGAGTTGAGTAGCTGTGACAGAGACTGCATGGCCCACAAAGTCTAAAATATTTACTGTCCTTCTACTGAAAAAGTTTGCTGACTCCTGGGATGGAAGACCCAGGCTTGAATCCTAGCTCATGACGCCTGGGTGGGTGACCTTGGGCAAGTCAGTTCATCTCTCTAAGCCTCAGTTTCCTCATCAGTAAGCCAGAGATCATAGCAGTACCTCCCTTATATGTTCCTTGTGCAGCTACAATGACTTCATACATGTGAAGTGCCTGGTACATACAAAGCACTCAATATACAGTGGTGGTGATGAGGTTATTTAGGAGCCGTGGTAACTCAATGGTTAAACACTCAGCTGCTAACAGTTCGAACCCACACGGTGGCTCTGCAGGAGAAAGCCTTGATGGTCCGCTCCCGTAAAGATTACAGCCTAGAAAACCCTAGGGGGCAGTTCTGCTTCATCACATGGGGTTGCTCGGAGTCAAAATCGACTTGAGGGCACCCAGCAGTAACATGATGTGATTTAGAAAATAAGGAAAACAGCTCCTAAATCGTAGGGCTGTTATCTGAAGCAATGGAGAAAATGCCTGTGCAAATTGCTGGCAAAAAAATGTCTAAACGTTTTATCATTGTTATAAATATCTTAAATGTTTTTGAAATGATTCTTTGCTTCTTAGTAACATATAGTTTGGAGCTTTGAGAGTGTAGACTAACTCTAATTTTGGAGGGAAGAGGATCTTTAATCCAAACCGTCTCATGTAACAGCCCAGGAAATGGTGTCCCCCAGTCCCTGGCTGGGACTTGAACCTACAAAGGAAAAAGCCTGAGCATTTTTTCAGTTGTCCCGTGTGTCTTCCCCATTCACAGGCACCCCTGAATCCAGGCTCGTATATGCCTTTAAATACCTGCGCTGTCTCCATGTTCCCACCAGAACCAGTTAAACAATAATCTGCTACAAGGTGTTGGCACGCAGGGTGCTCTCTGTCGGGGCAGGGGGTGGAAGAGACCTGTGTCTGTACACCCTTTAGGGGCTCCTTAGAAGCCTGCTGGGGTAGCCAAGGCTGACACTGCCCCACTTACAACCTGAGTCCCCAGAAGGTGTTATTTAAATAGGTTTGGTTCGGGAGATACCAAAAAAACAAACCAAACCGATTGCCGTCGAGTGAATTCCAACTCACAGCAACCCTCTAGGACACAGTAGAACTGCCCTATTAGGTTTCCAAGGCTGTAAATCTTTACGGAAGCAGATTGCCACATCTTTCTCCCTCAGCAGCTGGTGGATTCGAACCACTGACCTTTCGGTTAGCAGATGAGCCCTTTAACCACTATGCCACCAGAGCTCCCTCAGGAGATACAGCAGCCTCTAATTCATTTGCTTTCACAAATATTAACTGAGCATCTAGTATCTGCCAAGCCTGGGATACAACAAGGAATGAGCTGTGGACCTGCCTTCAGCATCTGCCCCTGCTTGCCTCTTAACGGGGACAACAGACAGACAAATAGACATTTGGGCAATTCCATCCTACAGAGAGTCTTAAAAACTCTCCCCCAGGATTTTAGCCCTACTACTAAACCCCAGTGGTGCAGTGGTTAAGAGCTCAGCTACTAACCAAATGGTCAGCAGTTGGATCCACCGGTTGCTCCTTAGAAACCCTATAGGGCAGTTGTATTCTGTCTTATAGGGTCACTATGAGTCAGAACGGACTCAGCAACAACGGGTTTGGTTTTGGTGACTACACATTCTAAGGAACCCTGGTGGTGCAGTGGTTGAAGCACTTGGCTGATAACCAAATGGCCAGCGGTTCGAACCCACCAGCTGCTCCATGGAAGAAAGATGTGGCAGTCTGCTTCTGTAAAGATCACAGCCTTGGAAATCCCATGGGGCAGTTCTACCTTGCCCTATAGGGTCACTATGAGTCAGAATCGACTTGATGGCAGTGGAATCCCTGGCTAGTGCAAACAGTTAACATGCTTGCTTTCAACCAAAAGGTTGAAAGTTCAAGTCCACCCAGAGGCATGTTGGAAAAAAGGGCTGGCAATCCACTTGCAAAAAAGTCAGCCATTGAAAATCCTATGGAGCACAGTTGTACTCTGACCTATATGGGGCCACCACAAGTCAGAGTCAACTCAGTGGCAACTGTTTTTTTTATTAAACGCTGTACTGATTAATTGAAAAATGACTGTGGCCCTGGCTGTATCAATGAGAGCAACTGAGTGACAGCTTTGGAGTAAGTTAGATCTAGGCAGGATCTGTGGGGGACCTATGCAAAATGAAAATTCAGGACCCCTGGTTCCAAAATCATTAAGAATTTAAGACGGCGACAGCAGAACATTAAACCCTTCTAAGCATGAGGCGCACGCCCATGAAACCACTCCTGGATCTGGGGTCAAACGGCTTTCCAGCTGGATCCTTTAGACATATGTCTTCACCTGCTTGAGCTCAGTTTCCTCATGTGAATGAGGAGATGCTGACGATGCCCACCTGAGGACCGGGCTGTGGCTAAGTGAGATGAGGCACGGAAAGCTCTTAGCACGCTCTAGAGGCTCAACGATATCACACTGATGTTCTTGGCCTGCTGTGAAGGTCCCATTGCCTCTTACAATAATTAAAAAAAAACCAAAAACCAAACTCATTGCTGTCAAGAGTATTCTGACTCACAGCAACCCTATCGGACAGAGTAGAACTGCCCAATAAAGTTTCCAAGGAGCACTTGGTGGATTTGAACTGCCAACCTTTTGGTTAGCAGCTGTAGCTCTTAACTACTATGCCACCAGGGTTTTCCCTTACAAAAATAGTTCACACTTTATTATCCTTATGTAATAGCTGACACTTACATAGCACATAGTGCCAGGCCCTGTCCTTAGTTCTTTACAGATGATCATTTATGTCATCCTCCCCAGAGCCCTGTGATGTACGCAGAGGGCAGTGAAGGTTCAGTGGTAGAATTTTCGCCTTCCACGTGGAAGACCCGGGTGCAGCCACCACCCATCTGTCAGTGGAGGCTTGGTGTTGTTATGATGCTGAACGGGTTATAGTGGTGCTTTCAGACTGAGAGACTAGGTAGAAAGGCCTCCCAATACGCTTCTGAAAAATCAGCCAATATAAACTCTATGGATCACAACGGTCCGAATCACGGGGATGGCTCAGACCAGGCAGCATTTTGTTCCTTTGTGTGTGGGGTTGCCATGAGTCGGGGGCCGACTTGACGCAGCTAACAGCAACAACAACGTGCTGTTGGTATGATTTGAAGCAATGTGAAACTGAGGCACATGGAGATGAAGGAAATTGTCCAAGGTCACACAGCCAGCTGGTGGCAAAGTCTACACTCAGACTCAGGAGATCTGGCTCCAGGCTCTGTGTTTTTAACCTACTTGTGCATTCCATGAGTGGACACACGCAAGCTTGCACACATATGCACTCCTCCCCTGAAATCCTAAACCCAGCACTCAGTGTGGATCGTCCACCATGACGTGTAATTTTTCATTTCCTTGCTTGCTCTTTGGGTTGTCACCCTGGACTCAACTTTGAGCCCCATGAGGGCAGGGGCTATACTTGCTCTCTGCTGCATCAGCGTCACCTGGCTTAGCATGGTGCTTAGCACTGCACCACCCTTTGCCCAGTGAACGAAGGGCGGAAGCAGGGCTTGAGCCACAGCCATCTGACGGGAGAATCAACAGCCACAGTTCTCTCAACTCCAAGCCCATGTGGCTTAACGACTTGGTTCTGGAGTCCCCAACAGCTGCAGAAACCATCTCACCCACTCCTGGCTTTTGTCACTTGGGGCTCTCCCTCCTGTGCGGGGCAGTGGCAATTAGGGGGCACTCTGAGGGCCTAGGGGGTGGGCAGGCTGTGGGGGTCGGCAGCGGGCCTGGGGTGCTCTGGCAGCTGGGCCCGCAGCTGTCAGCCTGGCCTCTCAGTGCCCCATGCCTGCCCCAGCTGGCCAGCTGGGCCCTGCTGCCACCCTCCCCCCTACCCCATGACACAGCAGAAAGTGAAACCAGAGTCAGTGCCTGCTGCTGGGAGTGCTGCTCTCTCCCTGCAAAACCACCACCACCCTGTGGGGGCTGGTGCCATAATGCCTGCATTGAGCCCCGGTAACCCGGCAATGCACACACCACTCTGGGACAGGGCCTTCTTAGTCTCCCCATTTCACAGAGAAGACTGAGGCCCAGAGAGGTGCCCTGGCCACAAAGAGAATTATCATGATGCTAAAATGAAAAAAATAAATAAATAAAAATGAGGGACAACTCAGAAATGTGGCTTGGGGCGGGGCGGGGTCTGAGGTCTCTGCTTACAAGCCACCTTCCTTCTTATTGGTGTTGGTGAGTAGGGAAGGGCTGAGATCCCCCACCCCAAGAGAGAGACACGTGACACCCAGGTTGTCATGGATGAAACCATCCATGGATTTGAATCGAAAATCCACACCTCCCTTTCCCTCCAGCCCCCCTTCCCCGCATGCCAACTACACAGGTGCAAAAATTTCTAAGAGAAACATAAGAATTCTCCAGCAACTTGACCTGTTAGCTGATTCCAATGCATAGTGACCCCACGTATAAAGAGTAGAACTGTGTTCCATAGAGTTTTCGAGGCTGTAACCTTTTGGAAGCAGAATGCCAGGCCTATCTTCGGAGGAGGCTCTGGGTGGATTCTAACTGCCAACCTTTCAGTTAGTAGTCAAGTGCTTAACCATTTGCATCACCCAGGGACTTCTAATTGACCTGTCCTTGTTGTGCCGTCAAGTTGATTCTGATTCATGGTGGCCACCTGTGTGTGACCTTTCAGAAGCAGGTCGCCAGGCGTGCATTCTAAGGTTGTTGTGTGCCATCGAGCTGATTGCAACTCATAGCGACATCACCATCTTGATTCATCCCATCTTCAGTCCACCTGTTCTATTATTTACTTAACATTTTTCTTTCAAGCAATCCCCTCTTTTTATACCATAAATTGATATAAAAAGGGACCCTTGGCAATGAAACTACTCTGCAAGATCCTGTAATGGTGGACACCTGACGTTACGGATTTGTCAAGACCCACAGGGCATGTGAACTACCAAAACCAAAAAAAAGAATAAAATAAAAACCAAGTCTGTTGCCGTTGAGTGGATTCCGACTCATAGCGACCCTACAGGACAGAGTAGAACTGCCCCGTAGCGTTTCCAAGGCTGTAAATCTTTATGGAAGCAGACTGCCACATCTTTCTGCCAAGGAGCAGTTGGTGGGTTCCAACTTGCTGACTTTTCTTTCGATTAGCAGTGGAGCATTTCACCAGTGCGCCACCAGGGCTCCTATGAACTACAGATTCTAGTTAATACGAATGTATCAATATTGGTTCATCAGTTGTAACAAACGTACACACAAATGCAAGATGTTAAGAGAAGCTGAGCCCAGGAGGAGGAGGGAGCATATGACACCTCTCTGTACTTTCTGGGCCGTTTTTCTGTAGACCTAAAAGTCATCTAAAAAATAAAGTGTATTTTTTTAAAAAAGTAACATCATAAAAGGGATAACCTCAAATACGCTCTAATATATTTTAAAAAGAAAAAAAAAAAAAAGTCCTACAATATAATTTTTTTAAAGGACCCTTCTATCTCTAGCTTAAATGAAAAAACAACCACTTGCTATAAATAGACATTAGCTGTGCAAAGAAACATCTATTA